>NW_027555847.1:377834616-378497116 GCF_003287225.1 Phascolarctos cinereus
ATTTATAGTAGAAACTAAAAGGACAACAAATAGACAAAAAATGGAATAGATTTGCCAGCATTTCTAAAACGATCTATTTTCATTGCTGATGACAGTAGAAATATCTCACTTGTACTCTAAAACTTCAATTCCTTATGAGTAAGTGGAAATGGGGCTCAAGAAGAAGAAGTTGGGAATAGAGGCTAGACCAGTCCAAAAATACCCAGAAGAAATTCATCCTAGAGGTGGTACAGTTTTGAAAGCTCTAAAATATCAGTTCTTAAGATAAATGAAAAAGGAAATAATAGCAAATGATTGGGGGAGGGGATGACAGACATTACCAAAGGATTAAGAGGACGTCCGTAACCATCAACTCATATGCCTTCTTTTTCATGACCAGAGAATCTTTATAAGAAGGACTGAAAATGTTCTATCCATGTGGAAGGAAGGAAGGCTCTGCATTCCATCCTCGTCCTCCTTCTCCACCCAGTTGTTATAGTCACAGGATTTAGTCACAAAGAGGTTTTCAAGCGGTAACAAGGTGTTAATCTATAAAAATTTCTGCCATATCTGTGAGCCATTTATAATATGTGAACACCTTTCTGGGTAGATTTAAAAGGAGCAGACTCACTGGATGAGTAAAAATTGGGCATGCTTTTGCTGCACTTTAAGTAACTAAGTCCCAAATGAGTGAGTATAGGCTTGAAGCAGCCTGTGGAGGAGACCCCTGCATGAGGGGAGGAAGGGATGGCTTTCTCTTCTCTTCCTCATTGGCTATTTTGCTTTGAATTAATGCTACTTGACCAGTAAGAGATGCTGAGTTCATCAAGGAGCAATGACATTCACTCCAGACAGACAAATTGCAGAGAGGCAATCACTTGAGAGACAAATCAACTTCCATGTACCAGACCTCTTGCAGCAGAAAAGAGAGAGAGCCATGGACTCCAAGAGAGCTAGTGCTAGCATTGAAGGATTTATCAGGAGAGGAGCTAAGTGACCCACCCAAACAAGAAGCTACAGGGAGTGGAGAGCTTTGTAAGGACCCCTTGAGAAGAGAAAAGACTTCCAAGCCCTAAATTAACAAAGTTGTGAGTTCCCTTGGCACATGTGTTCCCTACATTTGTGCCTCACTACAACTATTCCTGAAGTTTATTCTCACTATTGACACTGTGGGTATTTGTGGGAGAGTGTGCCTCAGATTGTAGCTACTATTTTCGTTGTCATTTTAGTCAATGTCTTTGCTAAGACCTAAGCCTACTGGCTGACTGTTAATGGGAAACCAACCAGTAGGAGCTCGTGAGCTATAGTTTTAGAAACAAAGGCCCACAGGGTTACCCTTGGGACCAGAGGTAGCAGCTTCTCCGTTGAGAACCAACCTACCAATTAGAGAGCAAGTCTGGGTTAGCCCACAGGAGATGTTAGACATGTATCAAGAGCACATGTGAAACTTTCCCTTGTGGAAAACATGAGAAAGGAATAGGTAGGCTTTCCCAAAGGATTTTCTACAAAAGATCCTGTCATTGTTGTTGCTGGTGTTTGTCCTTTGTTCTACAATTTACTGAAATGTGTAGAGAATGCCAGGTCCCACTGTTTCTTTGACTTGGTAGAGTAAAAGATAATCCTGAAGATTTCCCTCCAATCAGGTGACTCCCATTATGTTCTAAGATAATGGAAAATTCCTTGATATGCGTTTCCACAGAGATAGCTTTGTTCAACCATCCTCTGATTATCAATATTCATCATGATACAAAAGAGGGAGTTGTATCAGTGCCAAAGGTATCTGCTGCTGTCTTAGAGAACATCCTGCACAGAGTCCAAATGGAAGAGGGATTCCCCTTTGATGGTAAGGTCCTCCACATATCCCTGTTGGCAAATAATTCATTTTTGACAGTGCTTATCAGAGCAAGCCCCAGAGTCTCACAGGGCCTCCTCCTCAAGATCCATGACAACCCAGAAGGGCTCTCCCTTACAATCCACACAGGAAAAACCAAATGAACAAAGAACACCTCTTGTCCGAAAATCTTAGTTCGATACATCATGGACAGAAACAAGAAACCAGGCCTAGAATTGAACAGCAAAATGCAAGCAAGGTGCATTGAATCTGGAAAATTGTGCAGAGCTTTCAACCATGCCAAGCTGCTCCCTGATTTAAATAAACAAACAACCACCCAAACACACACACATCTTTTTTAAATACCAGCATTCTCCAGGTGATATTCTATGGCTATGAATCACAGAACACCATGTTCTCAGAAGAATCAAAATTGTGGGCAGAACCAAAGGGCGAATGAAGAGGCCAATGGTGGGCGTAAGGAGGCTCCAGCATATTATCAGAGATAATGAGTACAAGAGATGTCATTCGGGAAAGGCAGGATCAGTAAAGATGGTGGGCTGGTCCCATCGTGACAGGGAAGGCTCAGATGCATAGCCTCAATGCTGCACTGGTATTCAGTAAGAAGGCCTTCAGCCCTTTGAGTAAATTTTTTACTCAATTAGATTCAACAAGCAGTTCTTGGTGTCTAGTACGGAGCCAACTAGGTGGAGTGGTGGATAGTGTGCTGGACTTGGGGTCAGTAACATCTGAATTCGAATCCTGCCTCAGATGCTTCCTAGCTTAAATTCAGCCTCAGTTTCCCCACAAAAAAAATAGACATGACAATAGCACCTACCATAATACTGGGGTGCTGTGAAGATCTAATGAGGATACGTATAAAGGGCTTTACCAACCTTAAAATGCTATATAAATGATAGCTATTATTACTACTGTGTGGTAGGTTCTGGGCTAAAAAGGCAAAAATTTTAAAAAGCCATGCCTGACTTCAAGTAGCTTGTTTTCTGTATGAGGGGTATGGGAGCTCGAGGAGGAGCATTACACAGGAGGAGAAGGCAGATGGTTTGTACTCTGGGTTGAGAGAATAATACAATAGATGAGATGTGGGATGCTTCGGGAGCTTGCGGATGATGGTGGTATACCGAAAAGGGCACAGAGTGAGCAGACCCAGCTGCTGGTCCTCTCTGCCTCCGCTCTTCGAGGGCCTTTGGGCAAATCCCGTTGTCTTCCAAACCTCAGTTTCTTCCTCTGCTCAATGAGAGTAGGCCAAAGAGAGGGTCTCCAAGGTCCCTTACAGCTCCAGCATTCTCCAGTTCTCCGGTAGGAGGGTTTTCCTGAACTGAATAGGTTGTAACATGAGTTACTGCCTCTCTGTGTTTCATAATCATAGATAAGGGGGGGAGGGGGGACATTGAGCTTCCATCCTGCTGAATGCAGCAATTAGCGTGCCTTCCTCTCACATCCCTCCCCCCACTTCCTAGATTCTGGGAGAGGCTGATTTCAGCTGCCCTTCAGTTCCCCCCCTTCCTAATTAGTAACAGGTGAACCTTAGGCTGGGTTCCGGGGTTTGCCTCAGATAAGCATATGGTTAGTTTCAGCTGCTTATTCAAATGAGCAATACCTCTGAGGGGGGTTGGGGGGGCAGGGTAGGGAAGAAAAGAGGCGGCTGGGAGAGAAGGGCTGGAAAATGAGGTTAGAAATTCAGCCAGGAATGACTTACTCCGGAGCTGCATTGCTGGCTCCCTAAACCCTTTTGAGTGGCTTTGCGGTGCCTGGTGAAGCAGTACTGGAAAGAGGTCTAGCGGGGAAAATTCATGGCTTGTAAACCAATGTGCCCTCCACAACGTCTAACACACACAGGCTACAGTCATGGGGCAGCCCTGTGTCAATGCTGAAAGCCCTCACTAGGGGGCCGAGGCCAGAAAACCAAAGCTCTGGTCCAGGTTCTGCCATTAACTAGCTATGGGACCTTTCTTGGGCGAGTCATGGAAGCTCTATTTGCTAGCCAGTATAATGAGGGGCCTGAACAAGAGAACATCGCCACGGTCTCCTCCAGCAACTGAGATTCTAAGCTCCGATGGGGAGGGGAATGGCTGATGGTCTGTCAGCCTGGCTGATAGATAATGCCAAGTTTAACTAGCATTCCTTTTCATATCGAATTATTCAGGTCACAGCTGTAGCAGATGACACAATTCACAGAGTTGATGGTAACAAATGTAGGCCCCCGGCTACGTGGCTATTGTACTGCTATTCACTACCAGGTGGCCGGTTCCACACCAACCAACCCCACCCCCTTCCCCAATGGAAGCCAAACTGTGTTGGATTAAAACACATTGGAATGTGGCATTGTCTCAGTGTTCATGGAGGCCAGACCAGAATTGTAGTTAGATCTTAAAGCATAAAAGCCAACCCCTTTTAAAACAGACAATGCCCACACCTAGAGAGGTTTAACTAGACTCCCTGATGTACTCCCCAGTCAGACCCCCTGGGGTACAGGGGCAGGGCTGGGAAAGGCCGTGAAAGGAGAAGCCCTCTCCCTGTTAGAGACTTTTTTCTTCATTGACAAAAGGCAAGAGAACACCTCCCAAGCTGTCTGATGAGGATTCAAACCCATCCTCACTGCCTACACCCATCAGAGAACTAGTGTGAGACAGGTTTCTTACGCTCACTGTACCTTATTAACTTCTGTTATAGTATCTAGCCAGCCATGTGCACAGGAAGTGGACACCCACGGGGTGCAGTTTAAAGGCTCCCTAAAATATAGCCCAGCCCACTTATCCCCATCCTCATTGGCCTTACCACATCACCAGAAAATTTCCAACATTGGAGTCACTCCTTTGGATTTATGAATTGTTAACATGGAGCTATGATACCCGGAAGGGTCTATCTGTATGACTAGTCAACAATCAGTTCAGCAAACCTTCCCTGTATGACTACTGTGTGCTCACTTGCCTTGGGCTAGTGCCTATTATAAGGGCAGAAAATGTCAATTCCTAAGTAGAGTAAGTTAGTGATACATAGCTGGGAGTAGTGGATGATGGGGGGGGTGGGGGCATATTGTGGAGAAATCTTAAAAGGTGGGCAGGATGGTAAAGTGTTAGAACTAGGAGGGGTCTGGAGATTAGACTTGATTCCCTAGGTGGGCAACATGAGTGACAGTAATTTAAACATCCCAGCAAAGCCACAGGGGAATAGCCACAGGACAGATCTGTTTGGATGAGGTTAAAGAAAAGGTCTGGCTCTTGGCCCGCTGCCTAAAGAGGTCAGGCCTGGGTGAGGAGCCACTGTGTAGAGCCCAGAACAGTCAGGAGGCCTCAAAAAGGCCCTGGAGACTTAGGGCACAGAAAGGGTTGTAAGGAATAGGCCAAGGGAGAATGGAGGGGGAGGCACAGAGGAAGCTTAGGGACAGCAAAAGGCCAAATTTGTTGGTTTCACATTTGTATAGGCTGGGTAATTTGTTACATGAATTTGAAATGGTTCTTGTCTTTCTATCCAAGATCTTGGCTGCTACCCCCAAATCCCTTTCTTTAAGGTAGCCATGCAGATAAGCACCAGCTCAGACAATAAGCAAAATTAGCTGGCCCTTAAAAAGAAATCCTGTTGTAATTAAGGAAAAAATTCGTCCAAGCTGAGGCATCAGGCCCAGAGCTCTATATTTCTTTAGAGTAAAGATTCTTTCTTACAGAATAATGTATGTAGGTCCTAGGAAGGAGACAGAGACAGTCTTTGCCCTCATGGACTGTACAGTCTAGTAGGAGATGAAGGCAAAAACATAACTTGGAAAGTACTTTCACATCTGTGAATTGACTTGATCCTTAACACAATCCTATAGGCTGGGTAAAGCAAATAGTATCATATCCATTTGACATATGGGGAAACTGAGGCCTAGAAACACAAAGTGAGTTGCCCAAAGTCACACAATGAGTTTGTTGGCAGAACCAGGACTAGATTCCTAGTCTCTTGACTAGCCAGGATGTTTTTGACTGCTATGAGACACATACTATTGATATTTTTGTTGAATGGGCATTATATGGGGGGGAATAAGGATATGCATTTTGGCAAAAGCCTGTCCTATCTTCTTCCATTAGAAACAGTAGGGGCTCTTTTTTCTATTTCTTTTGCATCTAATCCACTCCAACCCTGACCAGCACCTCAGCTGAGACTGGGCATGTTGGCCAGCCTTGATGAACAGTCAGCAGTAGCTTCTCTTTGATGAACTAACTTTTCTAATAAGTACAGAAAAAGATGTTGCAAGACCTTTTATTTTTTTCAACCTGGGTACCTTATTATGGCATAGAGCATGATTTCTGCTGCCCAGCCACCGGTGAGAAAAAAAAGTGAGTGGTGATGAAAAGAATGTGGGGTGATGGGTGGTGAGTCAGACTACAGCTGCTTGGGTTGCCAGAAAAGAGGGACACAGCAATTTGGCTGGAGTTGCCAATAACAACTTTGTGCCCAGCTCTTATGACCCTTGTGGGCAGCTTTTTGGGGGTAGATGGAATAGGTTAGTGTAGTTACCTACACAGGGCAGGGACACTGGAAGCACTCTCGGATCAAAAAATATCCCTCTCCATCTGCCTGACATTCCACCATTAGAAATCCATCCCTTTGCGTGAAGGCATTGCTATTATCTAGTTCATGGTTAAAGATGCCAATATTTCTGGGGATGGGGGAGAGGTATATTAAATTATTAAAATCTCAGTGTGAGGTTACTAAAGATAACTTGAAAGACTGGGATCCAGGACCAGTAAGAACTGATACAAGGGAGGGGAAAAGGATAGTTCTGGCCCTTGGGGTGCTACCCAAGGAAGGCAGACCTGAGTAGACTACCACAGCAGCATTCCCTGAACAATCACAGAGCTGCATGAGAGAATGCCTGGAGTACTTCAGTGTAAGATTGGGGGGCTGGGAGGAGGGAGTTGGAAGCTCCGAAAGGGAAGAAAAGAGAGTGAGAGGGGAAAGAGAGGAGGACTCTAATTTTACCTGAAATAACAGAATCATTGCATCTTAGAACTAGAAGGACTTTAAAGATCATCTACGCCCACCTTCTCATTTTTACAGAGAAAGAAAATGAGGCCCAGAGGTCACACAGTAAAATAGAGGGGTCTAGGCAAAAGTGAGACTGGAGAGATGAGTTTATTTTCTCTGAAGTGACTGGGAAAGAGAATGTTTCTGCCTTTTTCCCTATTGCTCTATGTCTCTGAATGTGATTCAAAGAGGTGATGACTGGCTGGGGCTAGGAGGGTTGCTAGGTAAGCCCAGGAGAGGGGAATATAACAGCAGGGCAGTGATATTGGAAACTGAAGATAATAACAATAGCCCACATTTCTTTAGAGCTTTAAGCTTTACAAAGCCCTTTCTTCAAGACAATCCTGTGAGGAAATTAAGTATCATTAACCCTATTTCCTAGATGAGCAAACTGAGGCTTAGAGATGAAATGACTCTATGTTCATACAGCACCCGAGACAGGTTCAATCCCAGCTGTCTTGAGTCCAGTTGCAAGACTCTTTCCACTGTGCTCCAGAGGTCTTCCACATTGGGGAGCCACATTCTGGAAGGCCACCAAATTCTGCAGATTTCCATAGGCCCTGCTTTCTATAGGATCATGCTATGCCCTCAGCTGTTAACGTGGTATTGAGAGACTACAACTTCCTGCCATGTCAAGTTATAGAAACATGGACTTACCAAAATTTCCACTTGTCACACACAGTAAGTCAAAATCTAATGCTTCTCCTCTCTTGGAGAACTCTCTGAACAAGACAGTAAGAGTCAGTGAACCTAGTTTCTCTCTAGCCCTACCAATGACTCCATGAAGATATCTGTGTCTCAGTTTTCCCATATGTAAAAAGGGTCTAATACCAGGGCACCTTGATAAAGAGAGGTCAGCGAGGAATTGGAGACTGAAAGGATGGCTAAACTAGGATTGGTACCATGCTTCAGTGCATCCATGACTTCCTCAATATGACTAGCCCCTCCAAGTGTGCAGATCAAATCTGTCTGCACTTGAGAGCTAGGGCTGATGGGGTGCTTTAAAGACCTGAAGTCACTGGTCCTATTTTACCTGGCTAACTCCAGCACAGACTCCTACATATGCACACAAGCACAGGAACTAATCCGTATGCATTATTTAACTCCTACTGTGTTCTAGACATTGTAAAAATTGTTGGCTATACAAAGACAAAAATGAAAACAGGCTCCAAGGAGCTTATGTCCCATAGTACGACATTTACTGTGAGTTGATGAAGCTGTTTGCAACATCCTTCCTCTTTTCAACTCCACCTAAGGAGGATTTATGAAATGTCTAGCATGTGCAAGGCACCCCCCTAAGCCATAGGGATTCAAAGACAAAACAAAACAGTCCTTGCCCTCAAGAAGGTTATATTCTACTAGGGCTGGGGTGGGGAACCTGCAGCCTCGAGACCACACATAGCCCTCTAGGTACTCAAGTGCAGCCCTTTGTCCAAATCCAGACTTCACAGTACAAATCCCTCCTGTTTGGGGATACATCATACACACATGTACAAGGTAATTTGAAGAGGAGGAGAGCAAGGACCTTTCTCTTCCATCCTTTCCCTTCCTTACTCGTATTTATTAAATAGGCCTATTATGCTCCTAGTATACCTTTATATTTTTCTGCCATATTCACACTTACAAATGACAATCACTTCCAATCCACGAAAAAAGGACAGATTTTATTTTTATATATATATATATATATACTGGTTACAGGAAATAACCAGTTCACTGTGAGACTTCATTAAACCAATAACTCAATGAATGTTGGCCTGGTACTGAGAGTCAGGAGATCTATATTTGAGTTCTGACTCTTCCAATACCTAGTTAAAGAACCTTGGGCAAACCACTGACCTCTTGGCATCTCAATTTCCTCACTTGTAAGATAAGGATGAAAATACCTGCCCTTGCCTACCTCACAGGGCTATTTATAAGAATTAAATGATATAATGAATATGAAAGGGCTTTGAAACTTCTTTACAATCAGAATCTCAAAATTGGAAGGGACCCACAGTTGGTCATCTAGTCCAAGCCACACCTGAGCAGGAATCAACAGCCCAGACAAATTATTATCCAACTTCTCTTTGAAGACTTCCACTCACTACGTCGTAAGACAGCCCGTTCTATTTTTAGACAGCTGTGATTATTAGGAAGTTTGCCCCAACATGGAACCAAAATTGCCAGGAGCTGCCATTTCCCCCTGTTATCTTTCTCCTCTCCAGTCCTAATGTCCGTGGTTTCTTAAGTCCATCTTCATGCCATGTGATTCCAAGTTTGCTCACCATCCTAGTTACCCTATTCTGTACTTCTTTTTATTTATTTATTTATTTTTTGGCTAGGCAGTGGTGTTAGGTGACTTGCCCAGGCTCACACAGCTAGTGTTATGTGTCTGAGGCCAGATTTGAACTCAGGTCCTCCTGAATCCAGGGCCGGTCCTCTATGCACTGCCCCCATTATACTTCCGTTAATGGCGCTTAAGATTACAGTAGCTTTTTTGGTGAGAAGATGGCTAGATGGCTCAGTGGCTAGGGTGCTGGGCTTGGAGTCAGGGACATCTGAGTTCAAATCTGGCCTCAGACACTTACTAGCTGTGTGACCCTGGGCAAGTCACTTAACCTCTGTTTGCTGGAGAAGGAAATGGCAAACCACTCCATAATCTTTGCCAAGAAAACTCCAGGGACAATATGGTCCACAAGGTCACAGACAGTCAGACACAACTGAAAAATAGCTTTTTTGGTCATAATATTATCTTTCTGGTTTTTCTTGAACTTCAAGTCCACGAAAACCCTTAGGTTTTCATGTGAACTGAATAGATGAATGAATGACAAGTCATTTATTGAGACTTGTTATGTTTCTGGCACTGTGAGATGTATCTAGAACTGCTTTCTAGGTGTCTCCCATATCCTATATTTGTGAAGGGTTTTTTTTTAACCCAAATATAGGACTTCATGTTTATGCCTCTTAAATTTCATTTTATTAGCTCTAGCCTGTAATTGCTAGCCTTTGTAGATAATAACAATTACATACAGTGCTTTAAAATTTGCAAAGCACTTTATATTCATTGTCATTTGAACCTCACAACAACCTTGTGAAGAAGTCATTAAGGTATTATTGTCCTCATTTCACAGATGATGAAACTGAGCCTCAGAGAGGTTAAGTGATCTACCTGAAGGCTTAGAGCAGACCTGCACAAGTTGGCAGTAGATAGGGGCCAAAATTAAAACAGGCTAAACTTCTAGAGGCCACAGATAGGTGAGACTGGAGACAGACCAATGATGGTTGTTTGCTGTGGGTCACGTGATAAACAGGAGAGTGTGCAGTGGCAACCCTAAAGTTTTCACAGGCCTCCCAAAATCTTTTGGCAGCTGCAAGCAACCTGTGGGCCGTATGTTGTGCAGGCTTGGCTTAGTACTAGTAAGCTTCAGAAGCAGGATTTGAACCTGGGTCTTACTGACTTTGACTACAGCACTCTATCCATGACCCCATCTCAAATTTTAGATCCCAATTCTGTTGTCCATTGTACTAAATAATCTTCCCAGAAGCACCCAAATTTACCTCATCTGCAAAGCCATCCATGCTTTCATCCAATCATCCAAATCAATGGAAAAATGTTGAAGGAACAGGGCCACACAAGGTGTACCCTGGAGTCCTCCACTCTAGACCTCCCTCCCAGCTGACCTCAATCCATTAATAAGCACTTTTTGACCACTGTCATTCAACCAATCTGAAGACATCTAACCATACTGTCATCCAGTCCTCCTCTCTTCTTCTTATACAAAACAATACCATTGTGTGGAATGAATTGCTGAAACCCATGTCTACTATTTCCATTCTATTTCCTTGATCTAACAGACTAGGAATTCTATTTTTAAAAAGAAAGTGAAGTTCTCCATAAAGTTATATGAATTAAGACATTGTTCTACTTCACCAGGTCTTTGTGGTCATTGTTAATGCTGCCATTTGCCAGAATGCGGACATTCACCGGAACTGCTAAATGATACTGCCAAAGTGCCAAAGTTCATTAGGATTACTAAGAATCACTTTATCACACCCATGAATTATGTTTAAAGCTCTCCATAAAAGAGGAGGTGAATTCTCTTCCAAGTTACTTGTTATCAACACTGCTGTGATTTCTCTACTGTGGGCACTAGCCTAAAAGTCAGGCAATTTGCCTATTTGCTGGAAGTTAAACTCTCTCAGGGTGCTGTTGAATGTCTAGGGTTGGAGCTGGGGAAGAGCTAAATTATTCCATGAGGCCTCTCAAAGTTAATTCTGTGGAACCCTTGGGAGAAGACAGCCAGGAAGATGAGGAAAAGGTTCCTTTTTGGTTTTTTTTCCCCATTCTCCATTTCAAAGCCAAAGCAAACCTTTTGAGATTTGAGATGTTTGTTTTTGATTCTCTCTCTCTCTCTCTCTCTCTCTCTCTCTCTCTCTGTCTTTCTGTCTCTGTCTCTCTGTCTCTCTCTCTGTGTCTCTCTGTGTCTTTCTGTCTCTGTCTCTGTGTGTGTATGTCTCTCTCTCTCTCTCTCTCTCTCTCTCTCTCTCTCTCTCTCTCTCTCTCTTCGGCTTCCTGTTTCAGAGAGGGATTAAGGACTGAATGGGAAGAGGAGGGAAAATGAATAAGACAGAGAGAGAGAAGGGCTTAGGAAAAGGAAAAAGCAAGAGGGTCTTGGGAAATCTCATTTTTCTCAATGCCTCAGGAGGCTTCTTGGACATCAAACAGCCCTCATATAACAGCACTGCAGTGAGTTAAGTGTAAACCAATCGGAAACATATGGATTTTGTCTCTCTCAGAATGCATAGGGACTTAAAAATTATGAGTATAACATCATGGCCAAAGCCAATGGGAGGATTCCCTTTCCCCCTCCCTTTTTTTCCCCTGGAGCAGAAAGCCTGGCCCTGTCTACGCTTTCTCTCCACAATTCTGGAAGAAGAGAGTGAGATGGCTCACCTCCCACTATGAGCTTTGAGGCCCTGGAGGCCTTGGGTCTGCCCCTCAGTGCCCCTTCCACAGGCCCTGACTGGGCAGCCAGTTGCCATGGTGACAAAGGCTTCTAAAGGATTTATGGCCTCCCCTCAATCCCCCTTTCACTGGAAAACAAGCTAAAATTTGGGGTGAACCTGAGGACTTAAAGGGGTATTGAGCGTTTTCCTCCTCCCTTCTCCATCTGAGTCACTTCAAGCAGGGAGTGGTCCCAGGAGATAATAACAATAATGAGACAGTAACCTTACCCCCTTGTAAAGAACTTTTGACTTTTCAAAGCACTCTCATATCCATTATCTCATTTAATCTTCACAGTGTCCCTGGTGAGGTAGACAAAGCCTGAGTAATCATCCCCATTTGAGAAATGATAGAACTGATGAACAGAGAGGTTCAGTGACTTGCCTGAAGCCACACAGCTAATGAATGGCAGAGCCAAGACTAAAAACCCACAACTCCTAATTCTAAGCCCTAGAGTCTTCCTACAAGCTACATTGCTTAGATCCAGGTTACTCTTCCTCAGGACAACCTCTTAGAACACCAGCCAGGAGCTGGAGCTTCCTTGGAGTGGGAATTGTGTTTTTCCAGGGAAGGGCAGAGAGCTTCCTTCGAAAAGCCTTCCCTCATGAAGCAAGTCTTCCTTCTTCCAATCTGCTCAACTTACGCCATCCTGATGCACCTTTCCCCCTCCACGTACACTTGTGATGATCACAACTAATATATCTGCTTTACTAAGTGCATGGGAGTCCCTGGTAGCCTATAAACTATTTGAGATTCTGGGATATCTTTTTTCCCTGGATTTATCCTCCAAATTTCTGGGCATTTAATAACGGTTTATTAAGTGCCAAATTTCCTTCGGGTCCTTGGTTCATCTCAATTTCAATTCCCCTGCCCCAAGATCCATATGAACAGAAAGGAAGACAATCAGTAGAAGTTACATTCCAGAATCATTCAGCTTTGGACTTGGAAGGGATCCAAGAAAGAGGCCATCTTGGGTGATCCCTCTACAATTCACTCTACAACATCCCTGTCTCTTTACAAGCCGTATTAGCGGGGGCTAAGTCCGAGCAGCCCTGCCCTACTGACCAATATCATAGCAACCCTTGGTCTTCTTTTCTTAAGGCTAGATATCCCCAGTTCCTTCTAGCAGTGGTCTTCGGACTTGGCTTCCAGTCCCTTTACCTACTGTTCTGATCAGTCTCCTCTGGACAAGCTTTGTCTTTGCTAAACTGTAGAGGCCCGAACTAAATGCAGCACACCATGGTATAGCAGGACAGTTACTTCCCTCATTACAGGCACCATGCTTCAATTAACACAACTCGACAACAGTGATATCTTATTTGGTGCCAGGGCAATAGAATGTAAGCTCCTTTTAGGTCAGGGGCTATTTTTTATATTGTCTCTGTATGTCTAGTGCCCAGAACATAGTGGATGTTTAATGAATACTTACTGAGACAGAAGCATTGATGAATTTGATGATATTATAGGACATTGTTTGGCCACATCTGGGGTTATCTTCACTCATTGGCACCTCGTTGAGAGAACTAAATCTATTAAGTGATTTCTTCCCAGTGATGGAAGGGGGACAGGACTCAGGAGGATAGACTTGTCAGAAAAATTGCCTCTGCATGGTCTGTCTATAAAAGCTAACAGACCAGTTTGTCCACTTTGGGGAAGAATGTTCAATGCATGGTAGAACCAGCTTGGTTTGAAGAAAGGGGAAGTGTGCCATCATAATCTTTCTCCCCACCAGAACCAGAAATGTCTGCCTTGAAGCACAGTATAGGACCTAAGAGTAGACTTTTCCAGTCCATGAGATCACAGCAACCAAACCACTGAGATATTTCCAGCAGAAGCACGCGGCAAATGCAGACAATGTTCATGAACCCCAAGTTCCTATGTAGAAAGGGTGGTATTTTAATTCTCTTGGCAGCATGATAGTGAAATCTAGCCTTCTAGTTAGACAAAGAAGATTTTCTAGGAAGTAACCTTGGAGATTACCTGAAAAGTAACCCCAAATTCAAGAGTTTAGGGATTGGGTCATTTAGAAAGGGAAGGTAAATTTCCTGATGCAATCTACCATAGCCCTGAGGATTACCAAATACAAGAGATCTCAAATTTAAGAGTCTGAGGATTAGATTGGGGATTGGGGAGACAGAATTTCCTGATACAGTTCACTCCTTGGAGAAAAAAGAGAATCACTTGCATCATTCCCAAGCAGTATCCTACTTGGAGAGCAAAGCCAGGGGGGTGATCCAGATGGTACAGGCCTTATGATAAATAGATTGCCTGTGCAGCAGTTTCAAGAAGTGTTTGCCTTCTGGGAAAATTAAAATGACCATATATCACTGTGAATCTAGGAGAGATAGTATAAGACCCTGAGCTATTTGAAACAGTGGATATAGAGTGCTATGCCTGGAATCAGACCCAAGTCCAAATGTAACCTCAGATACTTAACTAGCTGTGTGACCCAGGTTGAGTCATTTGCCCTTTGCCTCAGTTTCCTCATCTGTAAAATGGCAATAATAATAACATTTACCTCTCAAGGTTGTTGTGAAGATCAGATGAGATAATATTTGAAAAGTACTTAGAACAGTGCCTGGCATGTAATAGACACTATACAAATGCTTATTCTCTTCCCTTTTTCCTTCCTCTGTTAATCAATCAATTAATAAACATGTATTAAACACACCTATTATGTGGCAGGCACTGTGCTAAGTACTGTCAGACTACTATGGATCCACCAGAATGTCAAAGGATTGCCCTAATAGTGAGCCCCCCCTCACATTTAATTCCTTTCCAAGAGTTGCTGATGGGTTCTTGGAATACTTCATATGTTTCTGTGTCTCATTTCCACAGGCTCTTAAGTTTTCTGAATTCTCTGTGGGATTCAAGAAAGGTTGTTCTACCTATCTACATTGCTTCTCTGAGAGCCTATATGGGATCTGGGACCCTGTTCCCCAAAACCTAGACATGAGCCAAATGTTAGCTTAAGTGAGAAATTTTCCTGGAGTAACTCTAGGTGGGAGTAATGAGTCAGAGAGAACATGACCCTCTTGGGGTCAGCTACTAGAGTTGGTCTGTGTGAGCCTAGAGTTGGGGTGGGGGGAGCAGTGGCAAGGGAAGGAGCAGCTGTGTCTTAGTTACGAATGAATGAACACATTTAACACTGAGTTTGAAGTTCACTAAAACCCTTAGTTAATTTCATATTAAATAGTGTTAGCTTCACTTTCCTCCTGTATTACATATACAGTTGATGTTTTAAATCCAAGCAAAAGACTGTATACTTTTCCCAATTAGATTTCATCTTATGGGTGGGTAGGTACTGGGGCTGAAATCAGGAAGAACTGAGTACAAATCTTGCCTCAGACACTTACCAGCTATGTGACTCTGGTCAAATCACTTAACCCTGTTTGCCTCAGTTTCTGGAAAAGAAAATGGCAAATCACTCCAGTGTCTTTACCAAGAAAACCCCAAATGGAGTCACGAAGAGTCGGACATGCCTGAAAATGACTGAACAAGATTGAAGCTCTTTTTTACTTTCTTCTCTCATTTTGGGAAATCTTTTTAAACTGTCCAAGCTTTTCTACTTTAGTCTAGTTTAGAAAACCCAACTGAATTCTTCTTGGATAGAAGGCCTGGGGGCAATCATTCTCATCAGCTTCCCTGTCCAGTTTCCAGAGCCTTTAACAATCTGGCCCTACCCAGCCTCTCCAAACTTATCCCTACATGCCCATAGAACCATGGCTTTGTTGCTGAAAGGGATCTCACAGTTTCTGCCCTTCAACTCCTTCCTTTTTCAGAAGAGGAAACTGAGACACAGAGAAGACAGATTATTTATCCAAGGTCTTACAACTGGTTAGTGACAGAGGAGAATCCAAGTCTTTTGACCCCCCCAGTCCAACAAGCAATCCAAAAGCTCAATGCTCTTTCCCCTATGGCTGGCTTTCTCATCTTTTATCTTTCTCTGGTAAGTTTAGCACCACCCACCCACCCCATACACATACACAATTCTAGTTAATTGAAGGTTCTGGTTCATGGATGCTTTTCCAACCTATAACTGTTAATAACAATAGTAGTGGTAAAATAATTTCCCCACCTAGCTCTGTTCAGCTGATTGGCCTTCCTGAGAACTGGGTCAGCATTATTACTTTACTCCTCCCTTCTGACAGATGAGGAAACGGAAACACAGAGGTTAAGTGTCTAGGACTACCAAGCAGAGGGATGCTGGGAGGGGGAAGCATAGAGGCCTTCAGGAGGCCACTTATTTCATCAAATTTCATACCACAGCAAGCACCTTCAGCCAATGGGCTGGCAGCCCTTCTCTGCAGAGGCTCTTCCAGGAGAGCCTGGGGAGAAAGCTCCCGCTGCAGGGGAGAGGGCTGGGCTACCTCAGCTCCCCTCCCAGCTCCAGTTTCCCAACTAAGCTCAGAGCCAAGGTGCAGCCTCAAATCAGGCTTTCCCTGAGGCAGGATTTCAGTATTAATTTGCTAGCAGAGGAGGTGGCAGCTGTGTCTAAGGGCCAGAGAGGCTCCTGGGGATTTTAGCCACTGGGCCAGAATGTATGCCTAACTAGAGATTGAGCCCCATTTGGGACAGAGCCTCAGGAGAACAGAGGAAAGAAGGCCATGCTCTCCCCTCTCTAAAATGCACATGAGCTCGTGATGGTGAATGGAGAGTTGTTGGATTAAAGCCCAAATAGGGCAAAGTGACTCCTGATCAAGGAAGAGGAAAGTTGGGGGAGAGTTGCCAAAGAACCCCATTACACTAGGTCACAGTTGTATTCAGTACAGGAAGCCTTTAATGGACCATTATTCTTGTTTCATGGACCAGAGTTGAAATCCTCCTAATTCTGCTACCTTGGGCCAGTCAATCACTCTGGGCCATAGGCTCTCATCTGTAAAATGGATTTACTGTCCTCTAAGGTCTCTCCCAGCTCTAAATCTATAATCCTCAACACCAGCACCATAAGGAAGCTCTCCTGGATTCCAAATCCTTGCTGTGTCTGAACTTGGAGCTGGGGATTCTAGCCTGTCCAGGATCTGACCTCACTTTACCTCCTGCTCCTCCCCAGTGCATCTTCTGTTCTAGCCAGGCTCATCTTTCCACTATGCCCCTTACATTTCTTGCTCACTCCCACTTCTGAATCTTTGTTCATGCTGGTCCCCCCCCCGTGGCGTGCCTTTCCCCCTGATTTCCTAATTCCTCTTTCAAGCCTTCAAGGCACCAGTTCAGGACCTGCTACCTTCAATGTCCAAATTCCTATGGCATTTATAGTCTATATCACCCTCTACATTGTGTGAATTCCAGAAGGCTTTTGGAAAATCCAAAGCAGTCTGAGGAAGCAAGATGCTATCCAATGTAACACACCAGATGGACCTGGGGAGACCACCAGACACTGTGTGATATAGGCCATTAATGATTACAGACGATGTTGTTCTCTAAATGTTTCCTGTGTGTCTGTGTCTTGTCTACCCAACCAGACTTTGAACTCCTCAGGGAGAGAACAATATTATACTTCTCTTGTGTCTCTCACAGGGCCTGCCTAGCAGAGCACCCAGCACACATTATGCACTCAATGAATATCTCCTGTACAAAACTGAAACGAAACTATCTGAACAGCTTCAGAATGATCTTTTGGCTCCGACAAATGCCGATCCAACATGCATTTATTTAGCACCTCCTATGAAATTAGGCACAAAATGAGCTCTCTGTTCAGGCCCCCAAGGCATGAGTCAGGTCTACTCTGCAGGAATGGACCCAGCAAGTACATTTCCAGCTAGAGCTAATGGAATTACATAGGACTGCCACAAAGTGTTGGGTAAATACCATCAACCTAGGAGTACAGAGACCCAAATTCTAGTCTTGACTAGAACACTAAATCACTGCACAACTTTGGACAAGTCACTTAAATTCTCAGTACCTCAGCTTTCCCCTCTCTAAAATGGTAGTAAAAATGATCCCTGTTCTGCTTCCATACCAGGGAGGATGAAAGATAACGAGGATAAGAGGGTAAGAAATAGTAGCATTGTACACACCATTACTGTGATGCAGCCTTTGCAGTTGGAATTCCCTTATAAATGAGACTACCTTACTGTGAAATAATCCCATAACTAACCTTCTGGAACTGGGGTCATATCTTAGTTCTGACATTTGCTAAGCTGTGTGGCTTGAAGCAAATCGCTTAACTGCTCTGATCTTCAGTTTCCTCGCCTATCATACTGTGGATAATAACAGTGCTCATACCGTGAAGAGGAAAGTGTTTTGTGAACCATCACATATTATGCAAATATAAATAGCTACTGTTGCAACCAAATGACAGTATGTAATGAAAGGAATTCAAGTACACACTCCAAAGATTGTTGCAATTTTCCCCTCTTCATAGAGGAATTCAAAGACAATCTGTATAATTGAGTGGAGAGACCACTAGTGCCTGAGAGTCAGGAAAACTGAGTTCCGTTCTGGGATCTGAAACTTCCTAACTCTGTGATCTTGAGCCAGACATATAACCTCTCTTAGCTTTGTTTCCTCATCTGTAAAATGGGGATGCTTGCTCTACCTACACCTCACAGGCTTTGTTTTCACTCCGTAAACCCTAAAGTGTTTCATTCACTGTCATTTGTGTTAATAAGAATAATAAACTGGTTCTTAGCCTCCCTTTTCTGGGGTATAGTCAAATCATTTCCCTCCAACAGAGGTCATTAATGCATTTGCCTAGTTCAAGTTCTAATCAGAACAGATTCTTGAGGTTCTGCTTAGAATCATAGACTCGGGGAACTGGAAGAAACACCAAACACCTAATCTCTTAAGAGGCAAGTCTGCAGCATGAATGCTGGTGAAAGGACTCTGGGCTGGGCCAGTGGTGGAAAAGATGAATCCCAGAAAGCAACTGGAAAACTTCACGTATTCTAAGGAGGCAAGATGATCTCCTGCATCCGATAGCAACACGTCTGCCTGTGTCGTTTCTCACTCTTGCTTTGGCTTTCTAAAGCCCAGTCCATAGTTTTGTTGCTGAGTCATAGAAATTTATATACACATACATGTATGTCTGTATGTGTTTTTTCTGTGTGTAGGTATATGGATGCATATATATACACACAGTATATATGAAATATTGTTATACAGTGGATATATGTATATGTATCAGTTTTGCTAGTAATTTATTTCTCTTTTCTTGGAAATTATAGACATATATGCATGTGTACATATGCTTTCTAAAGCCCAGTACGTAGTTTTACTTGTAAGTTGTTTCTTTTGTCTTGGAAATTTTATGTATGTGTGTGTGTGTGTGTGTGTGTATATGTGTGTATATATATTTACATACATATACACACACATTTAATGTGATTACATATAATATTACATGTTATATAAAATATATGTGTGTATACCAGTATATATGTGTATGTATGTATACACATATATTGGAAATATTGCATCTAGTGAGTGCTAGAGGGGGTAGGATCCCCTTCTCTAAAAGCCTCAGAAAAAGGGAGAAGGCTTCTCCTTTCCGGGATGGGATGATGTTTGCAATAGGCAGGGAAATAAACAATCAACCAACATACTTTTGCTGTTGATTTATTTTTCTTTTCTGGAAATGAAAAGAGAAATAAATCAACAGCAAAATTATGCACTAGGCTTTAGAAAGCACACATGTATATAATTTCCAACAAAAGAGAAATAAATCACCAGCAAAATTGGTATATACATATATAATATACATATATACACATATATACATATATGTATGTATGTATGATGTCTTTCTTCTTGGTGTGAATCCCAGAGACCCCATAGGAAGGGGAAATAGTAATAAATGATTTCCTGCCCATTTTATTAAGCTCAGTCTTCCTAGGAAAACACAGAAAGCCTTTCTCTTAACTTGGGATATTCCTATCTAGGACTTCATAGACTCTTAGTACTGGGTAGGTTTTATAGCTATCTCTGTATATTGGTTCATTATGTACATATACATATATATGTGTATATGTATATGCATTTGTCTCCTTGAGAGTAGGGATTGTTTCTTTCTTTGTATCCACTGGCATATAGCACAAGTGCTTAATAAAAAAAAATGCTTGTTGATTGATTGGTTGATTGTTCATTTCCCTGCCTATTGCAAACATCATCCCATTCCATCCTGGAAAGGAGAAGCCTTCTCCCATTTTCTGAGGCTTTTAGAGAAGGGGATCCTACCCTCTCTAGCATTCATTAGATGCAATATTTAAATTCCCTCCCCTCCCATTATAACTGAGAAATTTGCCCTTTACTCTCACCTTAAACTAGCCCACTTCACGGACCACCATTTCCTTTCATTCTGTCCTTAGGATAGAGAGAAAACAACTAATATTCTTTTATCATCTATTTCAAGATTATTCCTCAAATATCTCTCAGTTCTGATTTCTTCAGGCTGAAAATCTCAATTACTCTAACTCTAAGACATATTTTCAATGAGGATCAGACTTAATGAAGTTTTGATTCAATCCCTTTGGCCTCCCTATTCTGTCCCTTTCCATTCTTGGCACCTGCTACTCTCAGGTTCTTGGTGCCCTCTTTATCTCATCCTCCCTCCCTCTTTTCTCACATGGAAGGGTCTTATATCAGTCTTTTACACTGTAGTATGAATGTGTTATGGTGATTCACTCTTCCAGAGGAATTGATCTTCTAAGCCTGCCTTCTTATTCAAGAATTAAAGACTTTGTCCCCGTAAGAGGTTCCTCTCAGATCATCTGGCTAGTAGAGGAACTATTTGGGGTAAGGGCAGCAACTTCTCTGGTCTACATATATCTGTACAGCCAGCCCTGTTCCCAATCCTCCAGTCATTTCTGCAGAGTTCCACTAATCTCTATCCAAATTCTCTTAAGCCCATCACAATTTATCATGCCCTAGTAAATAGAGTGTCTTTTAGTCTATAGCTTTTAATAATATAATAACTAAGTTTGACAGATAGCTCTAGAAAAGGATCTACAAAGCTAGAAAAAATAATAAGAAAATTCATCTGGAGGAACAGAAGGTCAAGACTCTCAAGGGAAATAATAAGGAAAAAAGTGAGAAGGAAGGGTGTCTAGCAGTACCAGCTCTCATACTGTACTACAAAACATTAAAAACAATTTGGTGCTCATTTAAAGAAACAGACAGATCAATCAGTGGAACAAATTATATACACAAAATCCAGAAGTAAATGAAGTTCAGTGTTAGATGAACCCAAAGACCTCAGGTACTGGGGTAAAGACTTACTATTCAACAAAAACTGCTGAGGAAACTAGAAAGCAGTCTGGCAGAAATTAAGCTTTCATTAATATACCAAGCCATTTGAATATAGCTTCAAATGGATGCATGACTTAGATACAAAACGTCATACTATAAAAAGTAATAGATTGCATAGGAGCCAAAAAACCCAAAGGGGTGGTCTCTCAATTTTATTACCTTCTACCCTCCTACTCATTTATCCCAGAATCATTGACTTGTGTCTACCATGTGATGCACTAGGACTCTAAACTTTTTATCTGCTGTATTTACCTATAACTAGACCTTTCCTAACTGGTGTTTTGAATGTTTGCATTTCCTCTCCAAGAAGACTACCATACTTTCTTAAAAAAAGAAAACCACGTATAATCATCATCACATTAATGGCTCATTTTTGTATAGCACTTCATAGTTCACAAAATATTTTCTATCAGCAACCTTGTGAGGTAGGCAATGCAAATATTTTTATACCCATTTCACAGATGAGGACACTGAAGTTCAGAGAGGTGATTTGACCGAGGTCACACACAGTCAAAAACAGACCTGAGATTAGATACAGGTTTCCTGATTTCTAGTTCAAGGATCTTCCTTCCTTCTGTGCCTTTCTACCTCTTTTCATGTGGACCAAGGGATCTTCACCTTTTTTTGTGGCATGGAACCCTTTAGCATATGTGGACTCCTTCTCACATCAATGTTTTTAAAAATTAAAGGAAATGCTAAATTTCAGTTAGAGTTGAGGGGAAAGAAAGATGTGTATGTTTTCCCATCCAATTTCATAGACCCCCTGAAATCCACCCATGGACTCTAAGTTAAGAACCTCTGAGCTAGACTAGTAAGGGCAATCCTCTGTGGGCAAAATTGATAGTTGCTTACCTGCTGTGATTTTACAGACAAATACCTCTTTAACATAAATATCTTAAGGTCAACCTTCCCTAGGAACTCAAATTCCCACTATTAACTTCCTTTACTCTTCAAGGACCTTGTGGAGAAGGAGTTATTCTTACTTTGCTAATGTCTTTTGTTCACTGAAATAGGTAACGTATTAATGCTAACATTTGTAAGGGTTTGCTCACCTTATTAGGCTACTGCCACCCATGGAGCAGAGGTGGAAGAAGGAAAAAAAGGATATCACAGAGAGATGACATCCATCCCAATAGACAGATAGAATACTGAAGAGAGGGCCCTGGACAGCATGAAAACATTGGATACTTGGAGGCTGGGGTACCAACCCAAAGTTGGGAGGAGGGTGAGAATCTCAAAGACAAACTTTACCTAATTTAAAATTTCACTAAGGGCTTTCTCTATCTGGCATGCTCAGTGACTGTCCTCTCTAACATTACATAAGTCTCTGAAGACCTATCATTTACACTGTAGTATGAATCTAAGTTATAATGATCCTTTGCCTAGGACTAATCCTGATAGAGCACCCCGTATTCTGCTGTATTCTTCTAGACTGATAATCACTCTCAAACTCCTCAGCCTGGCATTCAAGGTCTTCATATTTATCTCCCATACTTCCCATTGGCTCCAATCAGGCCAGTCTCTTCATCTCCCCTCCACCCTTTACTCATTCCATCCTTCGTACCCATCATTCCACTCACCTGGAATGCCTTCACCCTTCCACTCCACCAGTCCAAATCTTCATCCTTCAAAGTCCAGCTCATATCCTACCTCTTTCAGGAAGCCTTCCATGACCACTCCAGGCACAATTATCTGTCACTCCTCTAAACCGCTATAGATGGCACTGATTGTCTACAATACTCAAACTATTTTATAATGTCTCTTTTCTAACATAACTTTTTTATAACTTCTCTTAGCTTAGCTTTATCTCTACAAATCTACTGAAAGTTCCTTGAGGACAGGACCCTGTTGTTGTTTTTTTTTCTGGATCTCCCACAGAACCAGCACAAGGCTTGGTATACTAGAGCCAATACATATTATATTTACTGAATGAATGGATAACTGAATGAATGGGTGCATGAGATATATCAACCCAATTGTTAGGTGGTTCCAGGATCACCTTTTCTCTATGTTTCAATGAGAATGTTATTGGAACAGATTCAAAAAGTTGGCTAAAGACAGGATAAACTGCATAGCTATCACTCCCTAAATCTCCCAGGTCTGCTACTCTGTCAGAGGCGATTAGATCAGTCTGACAGGTCTTGTCATTTATTCCATCATGTTCGTTGTTAACCAGAATTCTGTTCTTTTCAAAGTGTCTGCAAATTTCTTCCGCAAGATTTATTTTTGCCTCTTTTTAAAACTAGTTTTTAGGGGAGTCTCAAAGCTGAATAATGATTCTATTACATATAAGGCCATTCCTTTCCCTCTTTTTAAAAGAGGTGAGCCACATGGTTCAATGGAGATAGCACTGAATCTGCAGTGAGAGGTATGGTTATTCAAATCCCAACTATTTCACTTACTACTTGTATGACCCTGGTTAAGTAATTTCACTTCTGGGCGCCTTCATTTCCTCATCCATAAATAAAGGTAGTTGGACTCAATAAGTTCTAAGGTTCTTTATGGCTCTAAATCTGTGAAGTATAAGCCTGAGGATGACTCTTTTCTAGGCAAAGAACACGTTGTCAGCCCTCCAAAACCTTAGATAGGGCAGTGGAGAAAGTGCTGGTCCTGGAGTAAAGAAGACCGAAGTTCAAACCCAGCCTTCAACACTTACTAGTTGTGTGACCTTGGGCCAGTCACCTAACGTCTACGTGACTCAGTTTCCTCAACTATGAAATGGGGATGACAATAATAGCACCTACCTCCCAGGGTTATTGTGAGGATCAAATAAGTTAACATTTGTAAAGTATCTGGCACATAACAGACATTTAATTAATGCTTATTTCCTTCATTCCTTCAATCAGCTAACCAGTTACAAGTAGGTCTCATTCAGCGTGAATGATGATTCCCATGAAGTGCTTGCATACATTTGGAGTTGTAATTCTATAAAATGTGGTATGTATTGAGTATGTACCATGTGACCTACTGTGACCTCAGCACTAAATACTGAGAGAAGTTAGAGGCACAATCCTTGCCCCCAGGGAATTTACAGGATTGACACACAGAAAAGAAGAGGAAAATAGAAAGCCATTTATGCTACAGACCATGTAAGTGGTGATGCTGCAAAAATTCAGATGATGGATAAAACTGTGGGCTATGTGCTCACACTATTCCCTCCAAATGGAATGTCCTTTCCCACCTACATACTCTCCATGTTCCAACTGAATACCATAATCCATCCAGGAGCAACTCAAATGCCCTTATGCTTTCCCTGGTCCCTTCCCCTCAAATAGAATGCCCCCTGTCAGGGGGAGGATTGTTTCATTTTGTCTTTGTACCCTTAACACCCAGCATACCTCAAACATTAGAAATAAATAGACAATAGTCACCCAGTTAAGCTGAACTCTTATAGCTCTTTGTTTATGCCTCTCACTTTTCATTCTACTTTGTATTATAATTTTTGATTTATTCTTCTCACCTTAGCAGTTAAGGCAAGAGCTTCATCTTAGTTATCTTTTAGATAGAAATCTTTGCATATAATAGACCTGAAATAAAGGAGGAATGGATAGATGGATGGATGGATGAATGGATGGATGAGTGAATGAATGAATTTAGTTCCATTATTTATAAATCATAACACCTTTGAGTCCCTATTGTCTTTTGGGGGAAAAGCTGTCCTAGGAATGAGGAACAGAGATGGTAGCAGCCATCTCCAGTGTAATAAGTAGTAAGAGGTTCAATGAGGATCACTTGTTAATATTACTTTTTATAAATTTGATTATTTTTAATACCAAAAAGTTCTCTTCTCCATGGTACCTATTTTGTGAGAAGTCAGGCTCCATTGGAAGCAGAATAGTACAGTGAAAAGAATCATGGCATTTGGAGCCAGAGTTATCTGGGTTTGGACCCCCAAGCTCTGCCGCTTGCTACCTGAGAGGTCTTAGACAAGTCATCTTACTTCCCATGACCTATTTCTTCATCTATAAAATGATGTTTAGCCAAGATGACTTCCAAGTCTTCTTTCAGCTCTAGATCTATCCATTAGCTAGATGATATGGGGAATTATTTTGTGGGGAACAGGGACAAATTTTCAAAATTGCTAAGGGATCACAAATGACTTATCCATATTTGGCTACAAGACCTGTTTTCTTTTCACTGTCTAGTTGTATGGTTCTGGGCAAGTCATCTAACCCCCCTTTGCACCTCCATTTCCCTATGTCGAATCAGAGTAATAATGTCTTTGGCAGATGAGCTGAAGATTAATTAGTGGTTTGGTTTGTTTTAAATTGCTAGAGTCCCTAGAAATCCTCAGGGGGCATAAATGAATTATCATCACCATTGTTGCTATTTTTCTTCATTTTAGAAGTAGGGAAACACGGGCCCTGAGCGGATAATAGAATCACAGCTTATGAGAATAGGAAAGGCCCTTAAGATATCATCTATCCCAATCTATTAATTTTATAGATGAGGAAACTGAGGCCTGAAAATTAGAAATAACGTGTCCCTACAGCTAGTTAGTGGTGAAGCCAGGACTGAAAGGAAGCAACTCATTTCAGTACATTGTTCTTTCTTTGGCAAAAACCTCTCAATCTTCAATCAGTGTTTATGATATAGTCATATTTTATCATTGTTGTTACTAGTAACAAATAAAAGGACTAGTGTAGCATAATGGAAAGAGCTAATTAGGAGTTGGATCTGACTTCTAGAACTTAATCTATCACTAAATAGCTAGGTAACCCTGGGTAAGTCACTACTCTCTCTCTGGGCCTCAGTTTCTTCTTTTGTAAAATGAGGGAAGTGGACTAGAGGCTTTCCAGGTTCAAACCAGCATTGTGTTTGGAGTCAGGTCCAAAGCCTGTTTCTCAGCTACTCTGAAATCCTCTTTGTAATCAGCCCCCCATTGTGGAAATCATTAAAGGTGACAGATGATGGCTGCAGCCCTCCTCCTGAGATATCTGAAAGCAAGAGGTGGTAGGTTTATGATTAGATCTGGGCTCTGGTTCAGTTTGTTCATTTGTTTGGTGAGGATTCATTAGGGGGTCTGTTCCTTCCCACCCCTGAATGTGAACCTCAGCCTGCAATTTCATGGTATCTTTAATGGACATTTTGTGTAACAGAACTAGTGGCAGTGGTCTTCCATGGCATTACCCTGAGGTTCCTAAGAAGACATTCTCAGCCATCCCTTAATAATTGCATAATTATTAAGATGTTTATTTTAGTAACTTTGGGTTTAAAGAGGTGTTAAGATTATGTTCTGCCCCTCAATAGCAATAACTTTGTGTTTATAGAAGACATTCCTCCCCAAATTTGAAGATCTGTATTACACCATGGTGTAAAGGAAAAAGCCCCAGATTTGAATTTGGGAGAACCTGAATTCATATCCCAGCTCTGCCATTTATCGTCAGTTACATTTGCTAAGTCACTTAGCCTCAGAGTATGTGGGGGAGGGGTACCTAGATGGCCTCTAAGGCCCCTTCCAGCTCTATAGTTATTATCCTAAGAAAACTAGGTTTTAACCATCACCAACAAGAAGCCCTGAATCCAGCCTATGGCTCAGGCCTTTCTAGGTAAAAATCCACTTCACTGCCACGTGGCCCACTGAACTTGGAAATCGTTTGCTGAACACAGGTCCCTGAGTATAAGCCATGTGATTCTCCCCAGCTTCATTCAGAGACTCACCAGGCCTCCCCCGGTATGTTGGGAGAGAAGACTAGCTTCTCTCAGCCCAATTCTCCCCATCTTTCAAACATTTCCACTAGACCCTCAACCTTGTTGTTCTATATCTCTACCTCTTTCTCAGCCAGACTCCTAGAACAAACCCCTATCTACAATCATTGCCTCTACTTCTTCTCCTTCCACTCCCTTCTCAGCCCTCTGCAGATCTAGCTTCTGACCTCATCACTCCTAAAACTATTCCATCCAAAGTCATCAGTGGTTTCTTAACTGCTAAATCTAATGGGGGTTTTTTCCCTTCAGTTCTTATCCTTCTTAACCGCTCTCTAGAATCTGACACCTTCAACTACTCCTCCTATCCTGCCTTCTCCTGGTTCTCCTCCTGCCTATCTGACTACTATTTCTGTCTCCCCTGCTGTTTCATCATCCTTAGGATCTTCCCTAACTGTGAGTGGACTTCAAGACTGCCACCTGGGTGCTCCTCTCTCTTATGTGGTGAACTCATCAGCTCTTGCAAGTTTAATTGTTGCCTCTAATCAGATGATTCTCAGATTTCCATATCTGGCCCCAATTCTTTCCTGAGTTCCAGTCCTACATCATCCAATGAAACATTTCAAACTGAATATCCCAAAGACATCTCAAACTGGAGTGTTCTAAACCATATCTTGTTTTTCCCCAAACCCACCCCTCTTCTGCATTTCCCTGTTTCTGTGGAGGGCACCACCCTCCTTCCAGACTCCCAGGTTCACAAATTTGGTATTATCCTTGACTTCTCATTCTCCCTCACCCCACATATCTACTAAGCTGCCAAATCCTACTGTTTCTGTCTCCACAACATCTATCATATGTGCTCCCTTCTCACTACTTATGCAGCTACTGCCTTGGGTCAAGTTCTCATCACCTCTTCCTGGACCATTGCAATGGCCTTTTGACTGGTCTCTCTGCCTCAAGGTTCTCCCTGTTCTGATCCATTCTCCACACAGCTACCAAAGTGATTTTCCTTAAACACAGCACTACTCTATCATTCCCCAACTCAATAAACTCCAGTGGTTCCCTATTGATTCTAGGATGAAACGTATATTGCTCTGCTAAGGCTGTTACCATCCGTCACAACCTAGCGCCTTCCTGCCTTTCCATTCTCATTACACATTATGTCCTTTCCATTCCAGTTCAGACAAATCAGACTCCTTGCTGTCCCTCACACAGGATGGTCCCATCTCTATCCCTTTGTCCTGGAATATACTCCCTCTTCACCTTTGCCTCCAAGATTCCCTCTCTTCCCTCAAGACTCAGCTCCAGCACCATTTTTCACATGAAGCCTTTCCCTCAAATGCTAGTGTCCTCTATCTCTAAACTTTATTTTGTTTTTATATTTTGTGTTTATTTTGTTTTCATTCTAAATATGTTTATATATAATACATATACATATATGTATACACACACACACCTCCTCTGATAAAATGTAAGACTCCTTGAAGGCAAGGACTGTTTTATTTTTGTCTTTAGATAATCAGTACCTAGCTCATAGTAGGCACCTAATGCGTGCTTGTTTATAGCCCAGTAGTTAGGGGTGAGAATAATCATAGAATCCCAGAGTTAGGAGGTGCTTCAAAAATCAACTGGTGTAACATATGTTTGACCAGGAATCCCCTCTATGATATCCCTAACAGTCATCCAGTCTCCCACTGAAGAAGAGGGACTCACTATTCTCCAAAACAGCCCCTACCAATTTTGGACCTTATTATTGTTGTTCAGTCATTTTCAGTCATGTCTGAATCTTCGTGAGCCCATTTTCTTGGCAGATACTGGAGAGGTTTGCCATTTCCAGCTCATTTTCAGATGAGGAAACTGAGGCAAACAGGGTTAGGTTCCTCATCTAGAGTCATACAGCTAGTAAGTGTTTGAGGCTGGATTCGAACTCAGGTCTTTCCTGACTCTGGGGCCAGTGCACTATTTACTTTATTATTAGAAAATTCTTATAATGAGTTTGAATCTGCCTTCCTATCACTTCTATCCATTGTTACTCATTCTGCTTTCCTGTTTTCAGCAGAACAAATCTAATTTCTCTTTCACAAGACAGCCCTTCAAACATATGAACATGGCTATCATAACAGTTCACATTTATAAAGCACTTTAATGTTTATGAAGCACTTAACACGCATTATCTCGATTTATCCTTCACAATAAATTTTGGAGGAAGCTGCTATAATTATTCCCATTTGACAGATAAGGAAACTGAAGTTCTTCAGTTAAGGATATTAAGTGACACAAAGGGTCACATGGCTAGTAAATGTCGAAGGTGGGATTTAAACTCATGTTTTTCTGACTCCAAGTCCAATGCTGTAGCCACTATGCCATAATGGACTTCAGAGACCATCTAGCATTGGATCATAGGCCTAGGCCAGAAACAACTTTAGAGGCCATGTAGTCCAACTCCCTCATTTTATAGATGAAGAAATTAAAGCCCAGCATGGTCAAATCAACTGCCCGAGGTCACACAGGTAATTCAAAATTAGGCTTTTTGACTTCAAATCTAACACTGCATCACACTATCTCCATTATCACATGACGTCTATAGAGAAATGCATTGAAATAGAACCTAGTGTGTGTCTGTGTAGATCAAAGGGTAGCGGTGGGAGGGAAAAGGTGTGAAAGGACAGGTAGTTCTCTACTACTTTAAGGAAGGAAAGAGCAGGACCAGTATGACCGGATTTTCTCTATATATTTATGTGTAGGAGTCATTAACAAAGACTTCTCAGATTTTCCAAGTCAGAAGAGATCTTTCCCAACCTCACTTAAGACTTTGTACCTTTGTTATTGGTCTAGTCTACATTCTAATTTAATAATATCACATGTGCATATGTTAGATTGTAAGCCTGCATGTTAAGACTATGAGCTTCATGAGGGCAGAGAACATCTCAAATATCTCGGCATTTCCTTGAATGTCTAACACGGTTTTGCACATAGAGGGATTTAATAAATGGTTGATGAACAAATGAGCTAAATTCATGTCAAGCACTGCCTATACAGGAAGTAGATTCATGACATATCACAGTCTTGTCCAAGGTGGATGGGTTCTCCACAAAAAAAATATTATACTTACTTTTATAATGTTTCAAAGCATTCTCACATTTATTACCTTAATTGAGTCTTAGAACATATCCCCAGGTGACTTGTCTAGTATCACACAGTTAGCCAAGACTAAAATCCAGATCCCCTGACTCTCTCTCTGACCAGAGATCTTTCCCCCATGGTATCGTAGGCCAACAGTCCAAAGGAGGGGATTGGCTCTGATGGGGTCCATATGAAGGCCAGAGAGAACGAAGCTAAGTTTTTCCCTATTTCCTTCCATTAACATTAATGATATGAATATGGACTTTTTCACTATACCATGGTCTACTAGAAATGGAGGAAGGCTTGGAGCTTGAAGAAGGGAAGTAGAAAAATTGCAGGCAATAGTTTTAGGACAAATAAAAGGGAGAACTACTTTGTTGAATGATAAGCATATAGGATCTCTTAGTCCCCAAAGGTAATACAAACTGAAAATATAAACTAACCTATTGAAAGTTTTAGATAAATGTATGGTCAAGTTATTTTTTTTTTAATGAGAGATGCCTAGAGTCCCTGTCTAACTCTTAGAAGCTGATGTCATCAAGAATACCTGTGCCCTCCCATGAATGCACTTTGGACTAGAAGTCTAAATTCACTCCAGCGTTTTCCACTAGTTCTCTGTGTACCCTTGGAAAAGTCACTTCCCTATTCTGAGTCTCAGTTCTTAATCTATAAAACATGCAGGTTGGACTAGACTTCTAATAATAGTAACAACTAACATTTATATAAGACTTTAAGGTTTACTAAGGACAAACACTATGTGAGAATCTCTTTTCCGGATATCTCACAAATCTAATCTAAAGGGCTTTAAGGATGGAGGGGGAAGACTAACAACTGAGATGCTATGGAGAGTAGTCGAAAGGAAGAAAGAATAGGAGCTGAGATGCCCAGAAACTCAAAGGACACAAAATCCAAAGAAAGAACCAGCAGTAAAAGCCACGGACTTGTACAGATGCCCCAAAGCAAGGCAATAAACAAGAAGAATCAAATGCTCTATCAGAAGAAGGCAAATCTGACTTCATCGGCATCATTGAGACTTAGTAGGATAAAACCCATAACTGGACTTTGTCTCTGGGTGGATTTAACTTATTCAAAAGAAATAGGACAGGTAAAATAAGGGATAGAGTGCCATTGTCTATTGGGGGGTATGTTTATATGATGAAATCCATGAATCATTGTGGGTAATCATAATGGAAAAGATTTGGGTGAAGGTCAATGGAGGGGAAAACATAAGTGATTTTGCTAATGGAGTACCTTATAGACTACCAGGAAAGAAAGAAAAAGTAGAAAATGAGTCTAGGAAACAGTTCTGAATCCTGCCACAAAGGCATGATATACTAGTGACTGGGGACTTCAAATTTCAGAAAGCTGCTGGACCTCTCACTTTCTTCTCTGTGTCTCTCTGTCTCTCTCTCTCTGTCTCTCTGTCTCTCTCTCTCTGTCTCTCTCTCTCTGTCTCTCTCTCTCTCTCTCTCACACACACACACACACACACACAGAGAAAGTATGTGTGTGTGTGTGTGTGTGTGTGAGAGAGAGAGAGAGAGAGAAAGAGAGAGAGAGAGAGAGACAGAGAGAGAGACAGAGACAGAGAGACAGAGAGAGAGAGAGAGAGAGAGAGAGAGAGAGAGAGAGAGAGAGAGCACCTAATAACTCTTTGATTTGGCTTAGAGATCATTTAAAGCTTCAAAAGGTTGAAGAATCACCAAGAGAAAATTCTGTTCTGGATTTGATTTTTACTAACAAGAAAGAACTTGTTGCTTGAGTGAAAATGATTGAAACTTTGACCAACAATTGAAACAAGTGACCACTACATCCTGGAGTTTGTAATAGAGGAGGTGAAATTTGAACATGACATGAACCCTAGATCTGGAGAAAACTAATTTCAAAGGGTTCAGAGAAAAGATAGATAGGATCTCATAGGCTAAAATGCTTCAGGAAAAGTTAATCCAAGAGGGATGGGAGATAATCAAGATTAAAATTCTAAAGACCCAAAGGTAAACAATTTTTAATGAAGAGAAAAGTTGGGATTTGTCAATGAAAATATGGAATTGTAGAGGGGGAATGTAGATACACAGAGAACTCACTAACAAATTTAAATTTCGAGAAAAAAAAATATACAGAGACAGAAGCAAGGCCACATAATAGAAGATGAGAATAAGAACATGAAACAATTGAATTGAGGCTGGTGAGGGAGATAAAAACAACAAAAGGGAGTTTGAAGTTCTTTTTGCTTTTAGCTACATTGCAAGAAAAAGGAAGATTGAAGAAGGACCTTTGCTTAAAGTAGATAGGATGATGACAGTAGAAAAAGGGCAGATGTGCTCGGTATTTTTTTTTTTGTTTTCTCTGACAGGGAGAATGACCCTTAAATTGGAAACAACAGAACAAAAATTACTAACAGGGAGTTGATGGCCAAGATAAGTAGAGAAATAGGAAGAGAGCAAATAAGCTGCCCTTGATGAATTCAAGTCATTGGGCCCAGCTGAACTATATCCTGAGGTCCTGAAAGAACTGGTAGATGGGATTGCTGAGCCACTGTCAGTGACATTTGAAAGATCATGAAAATGGGAGACGTATAATAAGAGGGGAGAAGGGCAAATGCTGTCCCAATTTTCTAAAAAGGGAATCGAACAGAGTCTGCACACTATAGGCCAGTGAACTTGACTTAAATTCCTGAGAAAATACCAGAATAGATCATTAGAGTTAGCTGGCAAACATCTAAAAAGGGAAATTGTGATTACAAAGAACTGCCAACATGGTTTTATCAAGAACAGGTGATACCAGACTAACCTTATTTCCTTTCTAGATAGGATTACAATATCAATAGAGGATCGGGGATGCTGTGGATATAGTTTACCTAGATTGTAGCAGTTTTTATGAAGAATGTCATACTATTCTTGTAGAGAAGATAAATGCAAAGTGGGTAGAGCACTAGTCCTGGAGTTAGGAAGATGTTAGTTCACATCTGGCCTCAGACACTTATTAGCTACGTGACCATGGGTAAATCACTTAACCTCTGTCTGCCTCATTTTCCTCAACCGTAAAATGGGGATAATAGCACCTACCTCCTGAAGCTGTTGTAAGGATCAAATAAGATAATATTTGTAAAGCACTTAGCACAAGTGTCTGGCACATGGGAACTATATTCATGTTAGCGATTATTATTCTATCGGTTAGACAGTACTACAGTCAGATGGATTCCTAAGTGGTTGGCTTTCCTGTCTGAAAGAACAGTTGTTAATGGCTCAATATCACCATGGCAGGAGGTCTCTTGTGGAGTACCCCAGGGATCTGTGCTTGGCCCTGCGCTGCTTCACATTTTTATCAATGACTTGGATAAAGGCGTAGATGGTAAGCTCATCAGATTTGCAGATGGCACACAGCTGTGAAGGACAGCTAACACAGATGACAGAGATAGGACCCAAGAGCTGGCTACAGCATTGGGCTGAATCTGATAAGATGAAGTTCAGTAGGAATAAGTGTAAATCCTTATGCTTCAGTACAAGAAATTCAGAAGAATAAAATGAAGAGAGACATGGATAACAGCAGTTGTTCTGAAAAACACATGCGAGGTTTTAGTGAACTTAAGATCAACACGAGCCAGCAGCATGATGCAGGAGCCAAAATACCTAATATCAACTTGGACTACAAGAAGAGGACAGTAGTCTCCAGGAAGAGGGAGATGGTAATCCCACTGTACTCTACTGTCAGATTTTATCTGTATTTGGTTCTGGGCACTACAGTTTAATTAGGAAGCTGATGGGCTAAAGAGTATCCTGAGAAGGCAGGTGTTGCCCTGATGGGTCATTGTCTTGGACAGGTCAAGGAGCAGCCATCTATCTTCCATGTTTTTGTCTTTTGTCTGTTTTGGTTTTTGGTCTAGACTTGTGATTTCATCCATTTTAAGAGCGTCCTGCGTAGAAACTCCCTCCACCAATAGAAATAGGCATCTGTGGTATCAGAGAATTGTCTGGAGGTACTGAAACAAGTGACTTGCTCAATATCATGTAGCTAGTATCTGGCTGAAGCAGGACCTGAATCCAGGTCTCTGGGCCATGTATTTCCCACACCACGATGTCTCTTTCGCTTGAATTCCTGAAAAAAAAACAACCTTATTTAACCCTCGCTACTTTGGGACTTCTGAATCCAAAGGCCAACAGCCCAGGACAGATCTGAGATGAGGGATTGGGAAAGCCAATCCTCCTGCTAACCCCATAGAACACCTGTCTCTCTTTATCTAGGCTTGGATTAAATGGATTAGCTTTGAAATGTGCTATGTGCTTCATGAGTGTTATGGTCTCATTACTGGATTTGTTCACAAATAAGGCAGATGGCATCATTCTTTGTCCCCCCCCCATCCCATCTTTGTTTTCTCTCATTCTCTGACTAGAATGCCCACCCTCCCCATCCCAAGTTAGATCCCAACCATCCTTCAGGGCTTAGCTCAAGTTTCATCTCCCCCATGAAGCCTTCTCAGATCATTCCAACCCTATGACTTCCCCTTGTCTGATAGAACTTACCATAACACTACACACAGTTAAGTAGGGTCATTTATATTTTCGATATCAATATTGAATCTCTGACTTCTTGTCTTCCCAGCCAGACCATTAGCTCTCTAAGAAGTAGAACTGTGTCTTATACAACTTTGTCACTGATGCAGAAAGGGCACTCAGGGGTGGCTCAGTGAAAGATGTGGGGGAGGGACTCAAAATGGGCACTCACAGAAGCCCGTGGCAAACTGGACCCTTGAGAATCTGTGCTGCCTGGGCCTAAGGAATTGTAACCCACAAGGAATTCCCAATCTTCTTGTTTAGAGGAGTATCATCTTAGCAGAGCTACTCACAGGTAGCTGAAGGGACTTGTTTGGGGGTAGGTTCTGTCCAAACATTTCAACAAGTAGGAAATCCAACATAGGAGGAAGAAGAAAAAGGGGCAGAAGAAGGGAAAAGCTGAGGGACAGTGCAGGAGAGTAGGATTCTAGTCCTAACTGCTACTAACCGGTTCTGTGACATTGGACAAATCCTTTCACTTTTCTGGGCCTTAGTCTCCTCATCTGTAAAGTAAGAATAGCTGTCTTATTTCACCCCCATGGGATTCTTATTGGTGAGCATATGAGACAATGTGTGAAAAGGTGCTTCTAAAATTAGAAAGTGCTAGTCAAATGCAAAATGGGAATTATGGCCCCAACCTCACAGAGAGGTGAGCAGCCATAGATAGCCTTCTAGTCTGCTGGGCTCAGTGGTCACTGGGGACAACAGCAGAGACAAGAAGTGGTCTGGTTGAGAAAGTATCCTGGCTCACCACAGTGTATCAGAGATAGAAGCCCTGTGACATTGAAGGGCAGGTGTCCCTAAGTGACAGGTTTATGCTGAACCGTCCCCATCTTCTATAGCCACTAACCCACTGTGACCTAGACTTGCTTTAACTTGCAGAATGGTTGTCTGGGGTGAGTGAGTGAGGGGTGCAGACTAGGGTAAAAGAGAACAATGGTACCATTTGGCCCACATAAAAGAATTCAACCTATGGCCTTGCTGGCCCCCTATGCTTACCAATCAACTGATCATTCACAAAAAGTCCCTTTTGCATTATCAGCAGTAAGAAGCATTTATGGGGTGCCTCCTATGTATAGAGTGCTGTTCTCTCTGCATCTGAGCCTAAGGCAAATTCTCTGACCTTAAAGATCTTGGGGGATGTGTCCCCCAAAAGAGTAAATAACAATACAGGATAACATAACTGCCATATGGGAGGTGTAGATACTACATATGATAGACTACAAACTGCTTCAGTGCTGGGGCTATGTATGTACTATTCATCTTTGTATCTCCTATAGTGCCTAGCACAGGGCTAGGCACATAATGGACACTAAATAAATCTTCATGGGATGAATGAATGAATGAACCAACAAATTAATGAATAGGTATTTAGAAGAGGTTGTTGTCACGAAAACTTGGACAGCCCTCCTCAACCCAGCCTCTGAGACTTCCTAGTTCCTTTCTAAGCTTAGTCTAAGAACTCTCTTCTTTCTATGTGAGATCTTTCCAAATATCCTCAACTGCTGGTACCTCCCCTTCAATATGGACTTATATTTACATCATACATAATATCTGTATACTTAATATAAAATATATAATACAATAATTTATACATATTATTTACAATATATACCACCTTATATATATATATATATATTCATATTTTGTCACCTATAGATTTTTCTTTTGGACCAATCCTGTGAATTCAGGTATGGAATTCTCTGCAGAAATGCAACTTCTTTGCAATTCATAGTCTTAGAGAATGCTACAGAGAATTGAAGTGACTTGTCCAGAGTCAGGTATGAGGCAAAAGCAAGAGTTAAACCTACGTCTCCCTGGCTAAGCCCAGCTTCCTACCCTGCACACATCTCACCTTTTCCATCACAGGCACTTAATAAACGCTTGTTGATTGACTGATTGGCTGACATTGATTTATACTACAGGACCTGACCTGGGGCTTGAAAAATAGATTGCTAACTTTCATGGACGGAGAGGAGGGCCTCGGCAAGTAGGGAATACCACTAATAAAAGTCTTGAGGTAGGAATAAACATGGCAATGCTTAGATGACAAAGAATAGACCAGTGTGGCTAGAGTAGCAAGTTCCTGTAGACTAGAAGATAAGGTTTGTGGGGGAGGAGGTCAGACAAACTGAAAAGCGTGGACTTTGTCCCTCAGCCTTGGGGAACTGGGCTTGGTAACTAGAAAGTAACCTGATCAAAGGAATGTGTTTAAGGAAATTGTGTCAAAGGGGTCCATGACACAAAAAGGGGGAAGAACCCTTGAGCTAAAGGGATCCTAGCACCCCTCCCAGCTCTTGATGGTGATGGTTAGGTAGAGGACTGGAAGGTCAGAGCCTAGAGGCAAGAGATCAGTTAGGAAACTATTAGGAGTATTAAGGGTAAATTCTACCTCACCCTGACCTGTGGGGATCCACAGCAGGGCTTTATGGAAGGCCATGGAATATATGGAAAATGGAAAAAATGTCAGATTGGGAAATGCACACACTCCTTCAACCCCTAGGGACAGGACACGCTCCTAAGATAAGAAGGTGCATTCTCTTAGGATTTTTTTTTTTAAAACAAAAAGCCAGTGGCGAATATGGCTGAAGTGGAGAGGGGAGTCACTGATCTGAAAGGTAACTGCTGCTGGAATAGTATAATGAGAAGCATATAAAACTTTAAACTCTAGGGACTGGGCTTCTCCCCAGAGCACTAGGACCCTACACACAAGAGGGCAAATCTGCCTAATATGGTAAAACAAACAAACTTATGTTTGCTGTGATGTTATTCAGGCCCCAGAAATGTGAAAGATCTCCCAATTTTTTATTCCCCCTAGGATTCAGTGAGTCCCATAGGAAAACTGCCTATAAAAAAAACAGCATGGTGCTTTGGAAAGAACACTGGATCTGGCATTGAAGGACCAGAGTTCAAATGTAGGTCTGCCACTAACTAACTACCTGTGTGACTTTGAATAAGCCTCCTCCCTTCTCTGGGCTTATTTCATCTGTAAAATGAGGACGCTGGACTAGAGCTATTGAAGTCTCTTCCAGCCCTAAATCTACATATGATCCTATGAAACAGTGTGGGGAATGAGAGGGTGGGCAAGTGTGGGATGGAATGCAATGAAACACTAAGGAAGATTTGACAGGACTTGGTGACTGATAGGCTGCAGGATATGAGAGAGACTGAGGTTTGGAGCATGACTGGGCCAGAATGGTGATGTCAGTCATAAATATAGAGAATACAGGAGACAGGGATGGTTCAGAGATTGGAGCACTGGCAGGGACTGGAAGAAGAAGGAACTGAAGGAAGTCTTATTGTACAGATGTGGGTTCAAATCTTAACTCATATGAATATAGGGAAGTCATTCTCTTGAGCCTCAGTTTCCTCATGGATAAAATGAGAGGGTTGGTCTATTTCAGGGGTTCTTAAACTGGTGTCTATGAACGTGTTTTGTAAAAATATTTTGATAACTATGTTTCCATATAATTGGTTTCCTTTGTAATGTCTTATATTTAATTTTATACAATAAAAAAATTTAAAAGATGGAAGCTATAAGTTTCACCAGACTGTCAAAGGGGTCCATGACACAAAAAGGGGGAAGAACCCTTGAGCTAAAGGGACCCTAGCACCCCTCCCAGCTCTTGAGGCAATGGGGACACACTTCCTGGGAGGGGCTGTGTTCTGTCAGGGAGAGGTTGTTGCTTATTTGGTTTTGTTTTGATGGGTTTTGTACAAATTCTTATTTCCTCAGCATAGGCAACTCCACTTCTACCTAGGGAGGTTGACATATTCTTCAATCCACAGTCTTCAAATGATGCCTAGGATACTGCAGAGCTAAGTGATTTGAGGTCCTGCACTCCTCAAGTGTCAGCAGTGGGAACTTGAACCTGGGGTCTTCCTGACCCGGAAGCTGCCTCTCATCCCTAAAAACCTGTGTCGAATATGTTGTTTATTCCAAACCTTTTCACAAATATCATTTATTTGATCCTCTTTACAACTCTAGGAGTTAGTGAGGAAAGGTATTATTATCTCCATTTTACAAAGGGAAACTGAAGTTAAGGAATCAGCCCAAGGTCATAGGGTTCTTGGGGGCAGGGCTTGGGACTAGACATCATATTGATGGTTAATAACTCAAAGATACCTTGCACTGTCTGCCCACTTGTTATCAGCATTGCCTTTCATTATTATCTCCTCTGCTTTCCCATTGCAAGTGCAGTGCCTTGTATCAGAAGTTCTGGCTAAGAAACTATTTGTTGATTGTATGATTGTCAACTGACTTCCTCTCCAGGGGTTACTGTTCATTTAATGAGTTTCTCAGCCTTGGAAAGGCCCTGAAGGTGAAAGGAAGTTAGTGAGATACAAAACCCAGAGCTGAAGTCAGGATCTCTCAGCTCCTGAAACTTTAGGGTCTTTGAGTGTCTTCATATTGCAGAAGTTGGGTTATTTAGGGAAGAAAGCAGGGCAATTATTCTAGATGCTTAAGCATGTCAGAATGGCCCCTGCAGACCAAGATCTCCTCCGATAAAGCACTGAGAGGTATTAGGAGAAGGCACAGTTGCCCTTCAGAATGACGTTGGATGCCGAGACATTCACCAAATGCATCAATTAGCAGCCTCTGTCATCCATACCTGCATCTGAACCTTTTTAGGAGGACTTTCATGTTTTCAACCTGTAACTCTCTAGGGTGAGAATCACAGAGTCTCAAACTTAGAAGGGAACTTGTAGGCTGCTTAATCTGGCCTGTACCTAAGCAAGAATCCCCTCCACATTGTGCCTGATAAATAGCCATCTTTGGACAACTTCAAATGTTTAATGTTTTTCCTTTTACAGAACTGAAACCTGAATCTTCTCATCTTCCACACATTGTTCCTGATGTTGCCTTCTGGGACCCAACAAAGTATACCTCAATTCCCCTTCCACAGACACTCCTTTCATATACTCGAATAGAGCCATCCTATCTTCAGTAAATCTTTTTCCCAAGGCTAAATATCCCCAGTTCCTTCAACCAAGCCTCATGTGGCGTGAGCTCAAGGCCCTTCATTCTAGGGCCTTCATCTGTTAGTTGCCCTTCTCAGGATACTCTCCACTGTATCTATGCCCTTCCTAAAATCCACTATCCAAGCAATGCTGCAGTGGTTTAATAAAGTTTCTAGGTAAAGTGGGTTGCCTTTCTTGGGTCCTATTTTTACCCTTTTCAAAGGGGAAGGAAAGGGAAGAAGTTCCTAGTTCTGTTGGCAGAAGATTTGGTGAATAAGTCTGTGATCACCCTGTCCAAATCCTTCATGCTTTTATAGACCATGGGTAGTCAATCTATGGCCCTAGGATCAAATATGATTTCATGAAGCGAGTATGACATTTCTATATGGATTAGATTGGAATGGAAAATTATATTATGACTTAGGTTGATATTAGGATTAGAACATAATGCCCTTTGAAAGAACTAGCAATATTACAGTATAGAGACACATGAGGATGTAACCAAACAGTGATGGAGGAAAGACATAACTAAGCTGTACTGTGGCCCTTTCTTGATGATACAATTGAATTTCCCCTCTTACCCTGAATCATGTTGGCTCCTTTTATTATAGACTTATAGCAACCTAAGGAGTGCTGGACTCAAATCCTCACTCCAACATTGAGCAGCTATGAGACCACAGACAAATCTATTCTAGTCTAGTCTAATCTAGTTTGGGAAAGAATCTATTCTATTCTATCTGTTCTTTCCCTCCCTGTTTTCTTTCTCTTTCTTTTCCATTCTATTATGTACTGTTCTATTGTTTCCTTTCCTGATTCTATTCCATTCCATTCTGTTCTGTTCTATTCTGTTATTCTGTTCTGTTCTGTTATTCTGTTCTATTTTGTTCTGTACTGTACTATACTATTCTGTACCCTTCCTAATTCTATTCTATTCTCTTCTGTTTTGTTCTGTGCTGTTCTTTCTCTTCCTATTTTCTTTCCCTTTCTATTCCATTCCATTCTCTTTCATTCTAGATTTATGATTCTATGACCATCCCTGCTCTATAGAGTCATGAAGGATCAAGATAAGGTAACTACATATATTAAGTGTCCACAATACCTCAGGCACTGTTCCAGACACTGTGGACAACAAGACAAAAACTAAAAATCTCCTACCCTCAAGAAGCTTATACTCTACCAGTGTGTGAACAACCTACCACAGATAAGTAAATGAAGAGCATTGTGAAATTAAGAAAAAGAGCATTTGGATGGAGCAGGGGACAACCCTAACAACTGGGGAAACTGAGAAGGGACTTGCCTCCACGTAAGAGGTAGCACTTGTGCCGAGCCTCAAAGGAAGTCATGGCTCAGAAACATAACCTTTCAGCCTCATCTTCCTCATCCATAAAATGAGGATAAGACATTTTTCACTATTTATATTAAAGGGATATTGGATTGAAATTGCTTTATTAAACCTTGAAGCACCATAGAAACATGAACTTTTTATTTTTAATGTTTACATTCCTCTACAGGAAAGTGGTAAACTTTTTGGTCTGTCTTCAAATAACTCTTTTTTCCCCAACCCCAAACCACTGCAGGTGTCTTTCCCTCCCCCTTCTTTAATTGTATTATGTATTTTCTGAGATTGCCTCTGGGGTGACCTAAATGGCTCTATTTCACCCCTAGAGAGATTGGAGAGAAGAGAGTAATAATGACAGCAGGCAAGCAAAGAAGAGTCTCTCCTGCTCCCACAAGGACAACTTGCTTTCCCTCCTTGGAGATCCTCAGAGCTTCGTCTGGATCCCTACCGTTCCCCCTTCATTCCCTAACTCGTATTACACTTACCTTTTCAAATGTTGCATTTCACTGCCGCTGCCACCTCAAGAGAACAGAAGGGAAGCTCGCTGAGGTCAGGAAGTGGGTCATTGTTGTCCTTTTTTTTTTAAATCATCCACTTACTGTGCCTTATATATAGTCAGTGCTAAATATAGGTGTGTTAGATTCAGTGGAATAGAATCCAAATCAAACTGGTGCCCAACCAAGAGTGGGGAGTATCTAGCCTATTTGAGGGGAGTTGTCATATCTTCTGAGGCCATGTGAGATAGGCTTAGGGACTTTCTTGGCAGGAATGTGAGGGCAAGCTGGGGTTCAACTCAAAGTCCTTCATGATTCCTTGGGCCCACAGTGATCTCTCCCTTCTCTTACTTTCTGTATTAGTCGTGGGATTATCTATTTAGAGTAGAAAGGCCCTTAGCAGTCAACTAGTTCAACCATTTCATTTTGCAGATTAGGAAACTGAAACCTGAAGAGGTGAATGATTTGTCTAAGGCCAAACAGTAAATAAGTAACAGATCCAAGATTTGAACCTAGGTCCTCTGGCTCAACATCTTCCACTACATCGCAGTTTGGCACTTATCACATTTTCCCTTTGTGCTAATTTCATAAATGTCATCCTATATCATTTTCTCAAGGAAACTGTATGCTCCTTGAGGGCAGGGATCATGTCTCATACTTCTATTATAGTCCACAATGCTTAGTAGAGTGCTCTGATTACGTTAGGCTCTCAATAGATATGTCTTGATTGATTTGTTGGGCTTTTAAAAATTGAAACGCTAAAGAAAACAGTTAACTTTACCATCCCTTGGGTATTTCCTTTAGTGATTCAGAAAAAGCAGAAACAATCAGCAGAGGTATTGCTTTGACATCTTTGGGTGGAGCTTTAGGGAAGACCCTTTTCACGGTCCATATTATAAGCTCCAAATGCCAGTGACCAGGACGTGAACGCAGGGAATAAAGAGCTTGTATCTGCTGCCTTTTGGGGAACTCTCCAAATGCTTGGGGGGAAATGCAAAAGCAAGGGACACAGGATTGCACTATAGGTATGTGGTCTATTCTATCTATCTTTGTCAGAGTCCATTCAGTAAGTGGGCAGCTGCCTACAGGGTGTGACTTGAGGGGTTCCAGGAGGGGACCCCCCCCAATAATATCCCCCACTAGCCTGTCCCATGACCTGAAATCCCATCGTTTCAGATTCTTTCCAGTCTTGAAGACTTTCCCATTTTCCAGAGTCATCTATGAAACTATATTACCCTTAGAAGGGGTAACAGCTTAAGCTGTTATCATCCATTAGCAGCTCTGTGGGGGGAAAGGAAATAGGATATGCTCCTGGGATGTTGATATTGTTGAAAGAGGCTGTCCTGAAAGTCAGAAGATCCAAGTTTTCATCCTCTCTCTGTCACTACCTAATAACCAGTCATTTCACTGGGCCTCAGCTTCCTCTTCTGAGAAACGGGGGAAGGCTTGGAAAGATGGTCCACAAAGTCCCATCCTGCTCTTATATGTTATTTCTACAGATGGAGGCAATGAGAGGAAAGAGAGGGGCTCCAAAGGGGAGGTGGGATGGCAACAAACTGCTGATTTCACATTGTGCAATGGGGTAACCCTATACACCCTGCTTAGGGATTTTATGATATGGGATGGAACGGAGTCAGGGGGCATGCCTCACACAATATAGGAAATACTTTCTCCATGTTACTTTTAAAAAATCTCAGTAAGATGAATCTCTGCTCCCCAAACCACACCGGTAGCTTTCCCCCTCCAAAGAAAATGCTCCGCTGTATGACCGGGCACTGTCTTCTACAAGTTAATGGCCCACAAAGAAAATCCTCATGGGTCACTGTACAGGGCACATACAGTCAACAGGGCCTTCTGTGAGAAAATGTTGACCTATTTCCTGGGTGTGTGTTTTGGGTCTTCAAAGACCAAAGAATCTGAATTGGAAATAACCAAGTGCCATGTAACCAGGCCAGGTGGGAGAATTCCCTGGGCTTACTGGAGGGGACCCTGCACTAAAATTCCTCTGATAATTCTTTATGGGGTAGAAGTGATTTGGGGTTCTCACATGGTATCCTAGCAAAGCATCAGCTCAATCAGAGCCTAGCTACCAAGCTGGAAAGACTGAGGGCATGTCTGTTGCCTGAGAGAAAGCCTAGCTAAATTTGGAGAGGCTTATCACAAGGTTGGTCTCAAGGCCACGACTCTTTTGCCTCCTTATTCGGTGGTGTAGAGTAACAAAACTGAGGATCTTTGAAACGTTGAACTGTGCTTTTAACTTTTCAGAACACTTTTTCCTCTCATCTCTTGTTTCATTTTTCAAGAGGCACTGGATGTGGGGCTGGTGCTGGCATTTTGTGCAACAGCCCAGGGAAAGGAGAAAGGAAGGAAATAAGCATTTATTAAGCACCTACTATTTGCCAGGCACTGTGCTAGGCACTTTACAAGTATCTCATTTGATCCTCACAACTCTGGGAAATAGGTGCCATTCTTATCCCCATTTTACAGTTGAAGAAAATGAAGCAGACAAAGGTTAAATGGTTTGTCCAGGGTCACAAAGTTAAGAAGCATCTGAGGCCAGATTTGTAAACTTGGGTCTTCCTGACTCCAGGCTAATGCTCTATCAAATTCATTATTATCCCCATTTGACAGATTAGGAAAATGAGTGCTAGAGAAGTCCCAGTCTTGTTTAATATTCCACCGTTAGTTTAGCTGCAAATTTGGGAGGAGGCCCCAGGCCCCTGATATTTTTAGTCCAGTGCTCTTTTGCTGATATCACACAGGACGTCTTCCTGGAGCTCAGCAGCACCACTGTTACTCCCTCTCACCTCAACCCCAAGCACCTTCCATCCCACCATAAAAGCTGGAAGGAACCTGAAAAGCTAGGAAGTCCAACCTTCTCTTTTTTTCAGATGAGGAAAAAGAAACAGAGAGGTTCAGTGATTTGTCCAAAGTCACACCGTGAGAAAATATCTGGAGTGGGATTTCAGTCCAGGCCACATTGACTCTTAAGTCCAGTGGTCCATCCACTATGTCATGTTAGCTACTCCAGCTGTAAGAGTCTATAGGCCACAGATGACCCACCCCTGGATTCTTTACCAAAAGTAGAAGCTTCTACACTCTCCAGGTTCAGTGTGAAAGGAATTCATTCTTTGCCTTCATTCCTGTGTGACTTTGGGAAGAATCACAATGGCCTCTGGCCTCACTTTCTTCCTCTGTAAACCGAACCAGATGATCCCTACCCCCTCTAACATGTTATGATTTCTGTATTCCCAAGTGTTTCTTCTTTGGTAAATTTAGAATTGGTCCTGTGCAGCATTATGGAACAAGACCTGGGCAGGGCTCCAGGATACCCGGGTTTGAATCCCTGCTATGACATTTACCGGTGCTATGACCATGTGCGAGTCATTTAAATTCACTGGGCTTCAATTCCTTCATCTTGAAAAGGGAGAGACCGATAACTTGAAGGCCTGCCTCACCGTGTTCTTATGAGGGAGCTGCTATATAAATCAATCATTATTATTGCCCTAACATTTGTCATAAGAGGCAATCTGACATAGGAGGAGAGAGCTGGCCTCAGAGGCAAGAAAATCTGAGTTTGAGTCATGCCTCTGACACATCCTGGCTGTATGACCCTGGGTAAGTCATCAAACCTTGCAGTATGCCCCTAGACAATGCTCCGAGTCTTTAGTCTACAGAACAGGCATGTACTTTCATTGGGACAAGAGTCGCCCTTACCAGGAATTCCCTATATCATTGAAATCACAGATCTTTTCCCTTCCTCCCCAGCTCCCCAGTTGAAATTCTTCTGATTCTTGGGGGCAGCTAGGTGGTGCAGTGGATAGAGCACTGGCCCTGGGTTCAGGAGGACCTGAGTTGAAATCCAGCCTCAGGCACATAACGCTTACTAGCTGTGTGACCCTGGGCAGGTCACTTAGCCCCTACTGCTCAAACAACAAAAAAAAAATTCCTGATTCTTATGCTCACCCTAATCAGTAACCAGAACCCTCTGGAGATCTATTGAAAACTTAAGGTTTTACTGCATTTACTTATTTTCTTTCGGAAATAGCAAGCACCTTAGCCATGCTATCCAAGCCTGTTAAATAGTTTTAAATATTACCCAACCTACTAGCTCACTTCTCATTTCAAAGCTAAGCATATACAGGTTGATGCAAACCATCTTTTCTGTTCCAACTCTCTCATTTTACAGATGAGAAAACTGAGGCCCAGAGGAAGGCAGCAACTTGCCCCGAGTTGCCCAGAAAGTTAAAACCAGAACCTAGCTCTTTGTTTTCCTTGTCTACTGTTCTTTTCACTCTGCTCCATTTCTCATCTGTCACTAGTAACTTAAGAAGAAGGGAACTAGTACAAGCTAATGGATGGTATTTCCAATTTATGTTACAATCCCAGTTAATTCATGGTTTCATTTATCTTGGGCTTGGCCCCTGTTGTTCAGACTCTGGGCTGTGAGCCCATGCTAATGCAACTGACTTTTTAACCCCTAAGAGGATGCATTCAGGAAAAGCCCAAGTTATCATTCCCATTTTGCAGATGGAGATTAACCAAGACATCTGCCCAGAAGATGTTGGTAACCAAATAGGTCCCATTTTTCTTCTAGAGATAGTCATTAATCAGGAAGGCCAAGCCTCTAAGGGCAAAGATATGGGCCAGAACAATTCTCTAGCTTCTGCCTCCCAAGCCAGCAGTGTCACTGAATGGAAAGCGGACTCAACCAACTTACCCAAGCTGACTGGTACTGACCTGAAGGGCCAGACTTCTGCCTAAGAATAAGAAATAGGCAATCCTCTACATGGTATGATTCGAGAAGTGCCAGGAACTTTACTCCCATCCCCCAAATCTCTCTCCAGCAGAACAGCCACAGGGTCTGAAATGCTACCATTAAAGATCTGTGGCTTTGGGTTCCTCTCCCTGAGAGTCTTGTGTTTGGCATAGGGGCATGAATGCTAGCCTGTGGATTCAGAACATCTAGGTTTGAGCTTACCTCTGTCATTCACTACCTCTGTGACTTTGGGCAAATCATTTGGGAAATGGGTCTTAGCTTCCTCATTCATAAGATGAGAAAATGGACTAGCGGTTGGATTAGTTGGTTGCTGAGATCCCTTTGAGCACCAGATCTCTGATCCCACCTAAGCTGGAGACTTTGGAGTCTTGGGGTCATAGATCTAGAACTGGAGGGGACCCTATATACCAGAGGTCATGGTCCCCTGAAGCAGTCTGATGAAGCTTATAGAGCCCTTCTCAGAGTATTTTTTTTAATAGCCAATTGAAAGAAATGCCAAACTTCAGGTAGAGTTAGTAAAAATAAAGATTTTTTTTCCTGTCCAAGTTCACAAATCCCCTGAAATCTATCCATGAGCCTCAGTTTAAGAACCTCTGTTGTAGACTATCTGGTTCAACCTCCTCATTTCACAGATGAGTAAACTGAGGCCTAAAGAGGCTAAGTGATTTGTCCAAAGTCATACAAGTAGTTCATGACAGGAGAAGGATTTGAATGCAGATTCATTGATCCCAAAGCTGGTGTTCTCTCCATTGTAACAAGTTGCCTTTCCCAACTTTTCCTCCTCCCTCATACTCCTCACATTAGTTTCTAAGTTTTATTGAATCCACCTCCCCGAAATCCTCTCCCATCCATTCCTTTCTGTCCACTCATGACTATCACCCTTGTCCAGAGTTGCTATGAGGAAAACATTTTGTCGACCTTTAAGTACCATATAAAGATGAGTTAATGGTGGGGATTGGGGAGGGGGGTTATAGTTGGGTCTTCAGAGGTAATACAGTCTCAGTCCTGACCCAAATCAAGGGGCATAGTGGAAAAATTACTGAATTTGGAGTCAGATGATGTTTTTGTTTGTCCTTCATTCTCAAGAGGACCGATGATATTTGGGTTCAAATCAGGTCACTTATTACCTGTGTGAGCTTTGGCAAAACACTTAACCTCTCAGGGCCTCAGTTTCCTCATCCACAAAATGAAAAAGGATTAGAAAAGATAACACTGAAGGCCTCTTCTAGCTCCGAATCAGATTTTATGTCCAAAACGAAGAAGAGGAAAGAGTTTCCATTATATACCCTTCCACCTCAGTGACTTGACTGTGGCCAGCAGGCAGAGCTTTGTCTCATGGACAGCTCCGCAAAGGTGAGTGGTTCTCATCCAGAGAGAAAGTATCTTTTTGCCCACAGGGAGGAAGGGTGGGGGAGGTTATGGTCACCTACCTCCATAGCCTTCCAAATATGGAAAACTGGAGAGCAGGTCCCATTGTTTGCAAATTAAAATCAAGCTCTCCTCTCCTCCTAGGTAATGGGCTGATGCAGTGACAGAAGAGTTTATAAACAGCTATCTCCAAATTAATCTAGATGTCAGGAAATAATAGTGGCAGTAAATAAGGCCGAATATGCTCGACTGACTTGCTTGTTAGGAAGCTCTACATCACCTGTGCAGTAATAATAATATCTTAATGTTTATTTAATGCCTTCCTGCCTTCTGCGATGCACTCAGTAAGCACCAGCTAAGGATTATCTCACCCAGGCTGGAAAGCTTAGCCCTGAGGCAGGAGGCAATGCCAGACAGGTAAAGAAGACTTGCCCTCTCTGGCCTGCTTCCTCATCCTCAGGCTTCCCAGGGCCTTTGCTCATGCTGTCCCCAACACCCACCGTCTTCTCCCAGACCAACAGTCACCTTACTGTCTCTCCTGCCCAGTCTAGCTCAGCCCAGCCCTAGCACAGTGTAGGAGCTTAATCTCTAAATTATCTTGTAGTTACTTAGTGGATATGTATACGGGGTGAGAGAGAGAGAGAGAGAGAGAGAGAGAGAGAGAGAGAGAGAGAGAGAAAGAGAGAGAGAGAGAGAGAGAGAGAGAGAGAGTGAGAGAGAGAGAGAGAGAGAGAGAGAGAGAGAGAGAGAGAGAGAGAGAGAGAGTGAGAGAGAGAGAGAGAGAGAGAGAGAAAGAGAGAGAGAGAGAGAGAGAGAGAGAGAAAGAGAGAGAGAGAGAGAGAGAGAGAGAGAGAGAGAGAGAGAGAGAGAGAGAGAGAGAGAGAGAGAGAGAGAGAGAGAGAGATTGCAAAATGGTTAGAGAACTAGCCCTAAATTGAAAAAGAACTGGCTTCAAGTCATACCTCTTATCTAAATACACACACACACACACACACACACACACACACACACACACTGGCTGGTGACCCTGGCCAAATCCCTCAACATCTCAGTGCTCTATGCTAATAATCTCTAAAACTAAATTACAGGCATGGTGCTGACCTGCTCTGGTAGAAGTTTTGTCACTTAGAAATCCCCTAACCTCAAGGGTCCAATCTCTATCCCTGTATTTGTGTACGTGCGATTTCCTAATGCCTAGCACAGTACCAGGCACATAGTAGGCACTTAATAGGTGGATGCTGATTGTTGAATTGGAATGCTTGCCAGTCCCCTCTCAATTCCTATTCATTCTATGAAAGCTCCGATCTTCTTCCATTGATTTGGTATGTTGTATTTGTCTAATACACTAGATTACAAAGTCAGCATCTCCACTAGTCAAAGCCACATGACTGCCTTTGTCCAACACAGGGTCCTCAGCCCTAGGGTACTGGACTACTTGGGCCATTGGAATGGAGTCATCTGAGTGAGCTGGATAGATAAGCTAAATTGGCTAGACCTCTGTGGTCTAAGGCAGCTATTCAAAAGAGGAAGGGCAGTGGAAGGAAGGGGCCCTGGACCTGGCTTCAAGAAGACCTTGATTCAAATTCTGCTGCCCATACTTCAGAACCTTGTGACACTGGACAAATCACTTAGCATCTCTGACCCTCAGTTTCCTCATCTGTAAAATGAGAAAAATAATAGCACTTGTTGAAAGAATCAAAAGAAATCATACATATAAAGAATTTTTTAAAAAGAAAGCTATCCTGGTGCATGGTGAGGACCTCACCCTTATAGATGGTGACCACCTAGGTTTCCACAGTCCTTTTACAAAGTGGAGGGGGTGGGGGTGGGGGTGGGGGAAAGGGTTGGTTCCTAGGCTCATCCTTCAAGGCTCAGATTAAGTCCCACTTACTTTATGAAGGATTCCCTGTACAGTCTGCCCTTATTCACTGAATTCCTTTCATACTTATAGTCACTACCAGATAATTCAACACTTGATCCTACCATCTGCTATTTTCCCCTTGTTTCTCATGTGTTAGTTTCTCAACAATTCAATTTCACAAGCATTTATTAAGTTCCTATTTTGTGTGTGGCACTATTCTAGGCACAGAGAATACAGAAGAAAAGAGAAAGAAAAAAGAAACAGTCCCTGCCCTCAGGACTTTCATCCTACAGGGGGAAAACAACATGTACAAAATGAATAAATACAAAATACAAACAATGAATACAAAGTAGCTTCTCTTCCCATCTAACCTAAAATGCCTTCAGGATAGAGACTATATATTACAGAATTAGTGATGATAAATACGGAACTGGAAGAGACGTTTGAGGTTCAGCTCCTCATTGTTTTTGTTTTTGTTTTTGGTTTTGTTTTTGTTTTTGTTTTTAAGATGAGTAAAACTGAGGCCTGAAGAGAGAAAAATGCCTGTCCAGGGTCACTCAGGTAGCAGGCAGCAGAATCTCCTGTCCTCTTCCAAGGTAGCTTATTCCATTTCCTGACTGTTCTGCTTGTTTAAAATGTTGTATTTATAGTGAATTCTGTCTTCTCCAGTAGGCTGTAAGCTCCATGAGGGTAGAGACCTGGATTTATGTGTCTCTATCTCGCACAGTCTAACAGTGTTGGGTACAGAAATGGTCCCAAATTCTCACTTTGCCTATAGTAACCCTGGAAATGGAATAGAATGGACCCTGATTGAATAAGGTCTGAGAACTATGCCCTTGATTATCCATCACAAAAACTTTCTCTTGCTCCAGTGGCTCTAGTTTCTGCCTAAGTAATATCAGCTTCTTCATTTGAAGACCACCATCCAGGAAGGCAAAGCCTCTGGGGACCTCATATGGGAGCTCCAGGGTGAACTCTCCTCCAGGTTTGGCATTTCAATCCCAAAGGGACACAGTTTGTCCCCAGATGGAAGTACCTTATACAGGAACCATGCCTTGGGGACTCTTGTCCTGGTCTAAGGAGAAGAGAAAACTTTCTGTCTTCATCCTGGAATATGCTTGGGAAAAGCAATCACAGCATGGCCCAGCCATGACTAAGGAGAAAGGGCCAATTAGGGACTAGATGAGAGCAAGAAACAGTCCTAGTTCAGATCTAGGGATCAAGCACGACCTCTACTCTTTCTTTCTTTCTTTTCTTTCTTTCTTTCTTTTTCTTTCTTTTGTTCTCTCCTTCCTTCCTTTCTTTCCCTCTTTCCTTCTTTCCTTCTTTCTTTCTCATGACCTTCTATGATGATTTGGGAATTGGGGGTGAAGGACAGAACTATCATGCCAGGAAAGGCAACAACTGACCAATGTATGTAGAACCATAGAACCATAGCTTTAATGCTGGAAAAGACCTTAGAGGTCATTGAGTCCAGTGCCTTCATTTTATAGAAGAGAAAAACCAAGTCCCAGAGAAGTTGACTGACTTGCCTACAGTCACACAGCTGGTAAATGTCTGAGGAGGAATTTGAATCCAGGTGTTCCTGACTCCAAGCCCAACACTCTACCTACTATACCACACTGCCTTGTATCTGGGGTATCATGAGGGTCTAGTGATAATATGGATTTATAACTCCTTCTATTCAAGGTTTTAGGGGTTCTGAGGGTTTTCATAGGTCATACCTCTACCACCAGAAGAAAAGAAAAATAGGAAAGGACCATTATTTGCCTACATTTCACAGACGGGCGAACTGAGAGGCCCCAGTGGATAAGAGTCACATTTGGACCCTTGATTTCCTTTCCTCCCTGCTCAATGGTCTTCCTCATCTTTGAGGATTGGCTACAGAAGCCTCAGATGAAACGTGAATCATATTGGTGTGGTGGAAAAAGCACCGGCCTAAAAGTCAGGCAAACTGGATTTTGGTCCTAGCCGTACCACTAACAGATCTTGGGCAAGCTATTTTCTCTTTCTAGACCTCAGTTTCTTCATCTGTAAAATGATGAGGTTGCACTACTGTGTCACTTTGGATAAATCATTTTTCCTCTCTGGGCCTTAGTTTCTTCATTTATGAAATAGAAGAGTTAGTCTAGCTAGTCTCTGAGGGCTCATAGCATGAATGTTTTCAAATGAGACTTTTCTGTCTCCCTATTTATTCAAACCTTATCCATTCTTCAAGGCTCAGTTCACGCCCTAACTCTTCCATGAAACTTTCCCTTACTCTTCTAGGCCTCACGTTGACATCTCCTTTCTTTAAACTGCTATAGCACATATTGTGAGCTCTAATCACCTTGCCATGCCCTGGTAAGTAACAGCAGAAATAGTCCTGAACCTAAAGTCAAGGGATCTGGGTTCTAGTCCTGGTTTTACCAATAACTTGCTGGATTACCTCAGGCAAATAATTTCATCTCTCTCTGTCCTAATTTCTTCATTTGTAAAATGAGGAAGTTGAAGTGGATAATCTCCGAAGTCCCTCCTAGCTCTACCAGTCTAAGATTCTGTTTTATATTAGCTATCTCCCCAGCCAGATAGCGTGGTGATTCACCTGTGGCAGAGATGGGACTTGAACCCTGGTCTCCCTGACCATGTTCAGACCAGATCTTTATCTACTACACCACAATACCTCTCACACAATAGTTTACAGTATTCAAAGTGCTTACCTGCCAACAATTGTGTGAGGTAGGTATTATCCCCATTTTACAGGTGAGAAAAATGAGGATGACAGCAAGCTTTTGCTCATGGTCATTCAGATAGAAATCAGGGGGCCTGGAATTGAACCCTGATACTTCTGTCTCCAGGTCTACCGCTTATAGACACACACACACACACACACACACACATACACACAAATACTCCCACACATACATACATACATACATACATACATATATATACACACACACATATATATACATATATATAATATATGCACATACATACATACAAATGTATATATGTAAAATATCAGAACAGGAAGACTTCAAGAGGCAGTCATACATTAGATAGGATAGTACACCTTGAGTCAGAGAAGACTTCAAAAGTTCAAGACTCTTTCTCTTTCTTTTCTTTCTCCCCTCCCCTTCTCCCCCTCTTTTTATTATTTGCTTCCTCCTCCTCTTCTCTCCTTTGACTCTCTCCATCTTTCTTTCTCTAGCCATCTCTCTTTCTCTCTCTGCAATTATACCCAGACTTTAAACTGACAGATGCATCACCCACATCACTGCCAATATCACTGCCCCACCCTTCCCCCCACCCTCTTCTTTGAGCCAATCAGCTATAGCAGTATAGCTTCTATTAAGTTAGGTAAGGGAAGTCAGAGAAAGGAAATGAAAACACAAAGTACTCTGCATCCAGTGCCCAAATGTGCTCCGGGCAACTGTCCCAGTTGCTTCTCTCTTGTTACATTATCGAATACCCACAATGCACAGGGATGGGTCTCTTCCTAGTGGGAAGGTATATCATCTCCCAAGCCCTCAGGGGGTTTAGAACCTGAATGAAGCTGAGAAATGGAATTCCTGGAACACTGCAGGGTGTCCTGAAGTGTCCTGGTAATACAGAAACACCAAATAACTGCCTCAGTCTCTCAAACTTGTCTTTTATTCATCTCCCCAACATACACCGTCTCCCTTAGGCAATCCAGTCTCCTGCTCCTCCTCCTTCTTATCGGGGTTTCTGTGCAATCCACTCATCTCTGCATAGAAAGCCCTTCCCCCTTCTTTTTTGCCCATCCCAAACTTATCTATCCTTCAAGGTTGGGCTCACATGCCACCTGCTCTGTGCATGCCACCTGCAGCCTTTCCTTACCATTCTTTCTCTGATTTTCTACAGCCCTTCTAGCCTGCACTACTCATCACAGGTCTTTAACAATCCAGGACAGACAGCATTGTTCTCTACAATGCTTCACACGTGCACATCCCCAGCTTGCCTGTGAGCTTCTCAAGAACAGGGACTGTGCCTTCTCTTTTGCTTGCCTCCTCCACATCGCCCAGCATGGGGCTGGGCACACAGTTGGCACCTAATACCTGTCATCTGGCTGAACAGAATCTTGGGAGGTTACCTACTCCAACTCATACAATAATTCACATTTATAAAGGCACTTATAGGATAGAGTGGTGGACTTAGAGTCAGAAAGACCTGGATTCAAATCCTACTTCAGATAGCTACTAGCTGTGTGACCCTGGGCAAGTCACTTCAACCCAGCCTCAATTTCCTCTTCTGTAAAATGGGAGTAATAAATGGTTCCTAACTCATGTATTTGTTAAGGCACTACTTCAATGTTAGCTATTATTAAATTTTATAAAACACTTTCCTCCCAATGGCTCTAGGAGACAAGATGAGATAGGATCATAGATTTTGAGCTAAAATGGACTTTCAAGATAGTCTAGTCCAAACCTCTCATTTTGTAGCTGAGGAAACTAAAGTCCTGAATACTTAAATGACTTACCCAAAGTCACCCAAGCAATAAGTAGTAGAGTCAAATTTTGAACCCAGATTCTCCAACTCCAAAACTGACACTCTTTCCACTGCAGCCAGACTAGAAAGTAGTTCCCCAGCCTCCTAGGACAATGGCTTGCCCTCAGTCACACAGCTAGTAGTAAGGGTCAAAACTCAAACTTTAAACTGAGGCTTTCTGAAGCCTAACACAGCATTCTTTCCCCTCTAGCATAGGAGAAATAGGGGATAACCTCTAGCAGCTAAGAGCTTCTCTCTAGTCTGGGAAGTAGAAAAATACAAGGCTTTTCTGCAAGTTTTTGCTTCCCTTCTCCTTCCACACTCCACCTTCTCCAAAATCCTGATTTCTCTTTACTCTCCAAGAGGACCCTCCCAAAGAGGTGGAAGAGACAGGCTCTATATGTTGTTATGGAAGTTCTATGAAAGCATCCCTTCCTCCCTTTAAAAATATCGCTGCTCTCCAACCTTCAGCAGTCAGCCTAGGGACTAAAATTCCTACCCTATGAGTCTTTTCTTTGAGTTAAGGTATAGTATCTTGAGGAGGCCCCTGCGAATTTGCATTGGCACTCACATCAGAATCACCCAATCACAGTGTTGGGAAGTCATCTCAAAGAGGATCCTCAAGTCCAACTACTATCTGAATGGGAAGCCTCTCTACCCCTTTCCCAACAAGTGGTCATCCCTCCAGGGAGTTCACTAGCTCTAGAGGCAGCCCATTCCTCTTCATGAGAATTCTAATTATTAGGAAGTTTTTCTGTTATGTTGACAGAACACTCTTTCCACAGTTACCACCCACTGCTCCTAGTGAGCTCCCTGGGTATAAATGGAACCACTTGAGTCCATTTTCCACATGCCAGCCCTTTAAATAGTTGAGGCTAACCATCATAGCCTCTACTCTTTTCCAGGTTACATATTTCCAATTCCCTTAACCAATACTCTTTTATGAATAGAAAGCAACCCATAGATCAGGGGTTCTTAACCTAGGGTCCTTAAAGCAGGAGTTTTTAACTCCTTGGAGATCCATGGATAGATTCCAAGAGGGTCCACCAACCTGGACTGGGGAAAAAAATCACATCATTGTTTTCACTAGCCTCTAGCTGAAATTTAGCATTTCCTTCAATTAGTTAAAAATATTATTTTGAGAAAGGGGCCCATAGGCTTCACCAGATTGCCAAAAGAGTCCATTGCACAAAGAAGGATAAGAAATCCTACCTTAAAAAGATGTGACATAAAAAATTAGGCAGGCTGCCATAAGAGACATAGTGAGAATGAGAGAGACTTAGGCAGGCTGAAGCAGCAAGCCAGTACCAGGGCAGGTGATAAAAATGGGAAGGGGACAGGGGTGGGAAGGTAAGGTAGAAGAAAATGTTCTCTGTCTTTCAGACTCACCTAAAATTGATTGACATCTAATAAATAGCCTTTTCACTCCAGCTGTGATCCCGGTAATGTTGGGACAAGATACATAGTCAAATGGGGGAGGAAGAAGAAAACTTGAAAGAGCATACTTCCCTCTCATCTCCCCTTCTTTAGGAACTGAGCAAGGCACAAGAAATGCTTCCTGCCCTTTCCTCAAACAGGTGTTAGCTGAATTTTCACCTTCTCCGGGCTTCTAAAAGCTCCACTGAGCCCCCAGCTATCCAATTCTGTACCCCTATCTCTCCACCCCCCCAGGAAACATGTGCCAAGACTGCAGTCACCCACATCCTTATCCCACCTCCCAATCCCAGACTCCACCAGCTGATTCATGGAGGAAACTACCGCAATGCCTGCTCCCTCAGGTGCATGGCAGGTAATGAGGTGGGTGACACTTGTGTCATTGTTCCTAAAGCTGGGTAGGGAACTGCTGCTGGCTCTGGAAGAGTGATGCCCCATTTCTGCCCTGCTGCTCCCCCACCTTCCCATTCATTCCCCTCCTAGGTTCTGTTTTGTAGCAGTTCAGCTCAGTGAGACAGTTCAATGAAAATGAATTTATAAAAAGTCTATGCCAGTGGGAACCTTATTTGCTTAAAGGCTACAGTGACCAAGGCTTTGGGGTGTGTTAGCGTGTTAGTTAACCCTAGACTCAGAGTCGGGACACTGAAGATCTAGTCATGGCTGGGATACTTACAATCTCTAAGGTGGGTCACTTGAGCTTTCCATACCTCAGTTCCCTCGCCTGCCAAGTGGATCACTAATGCTGTCTTCTTTACAGAAAGAAATGAAATAATGAAAGAAAAGTACATTGGATAAATAAGTAGAGGAAAGCCTAGAATATCAGAGCTGAGAAATTATCTAGTCCTATTCCCTCATGTCAGACAGGATCAACTTAGATTGATTTAGAGAGGTTAAGTGAATGGCTTAGAATCACACAGCTAATAAGTGGCACATCTGGTACTAGAACCTTGAATCAATGGTTTCTGATGCCCAATTTAGGGCTCTTTTTATTATTCCCTATCATCATCATTATTAAAATGATAATAATGCCTTACACATGCTTTCCAAAATGTTTCCACAAACATGATTTCACTTGATCCTCAGGATGTGGTAAATATTTTTTTAAAATAGCACACTTAGCTATTTTTGATGAAAATGATGCAAATCACTTTCAAATTTACAAAGCACTTTACTCCTAACAGTCCTATGAGTTAAGAAGTGCAACCCATTTTACAAATGAAGAAAATGAGGTTCAGATATGGGAAGTAACTTGTCCAGGATTAAACAGTATGTTAGGGGCTGGGCCTCCATCCCAGAGACCAGGGCTCCTGATTTTGGAGCCAATTCTCATTTCCCCCCAACTCTAACATTTTCCCTAATTGTCTCCATTAAAAGCAGAGTGCCCAATAGAGTGCCATTGACAGGGATGAAGCTACTTAGAAATGGTATTCCATTTATGCCCTCTCTCTTCCTGCCAACACCCCTATCCACATGTGCACAAGCTTGCACACGCACATGCATGCACACACGTATAGATAGCCAAGGTTAGCTGTGGCAATGGAGCAGTTAAATCAGGACTGGGTAAACTTGTGACCCATGGCATTTCAATTCCATCAAAAGACATTAACATCAAGGCTTTCTAGTTAAGACTTGGTAACAAGAAACCCATCTGTTTATGGCCATGATTGAGAGACCAGAGCCTCAAGAAAAGGGCCCCAGGCTTAGTTCTGCTAAGAATCAAAGCAGATCTATTCAAGGTTTGGGCAGCACTAAAAAAAAAAATGGGGGAGGGGAACCACATACTTCTTTCAAGCTAGTGCCTAGGGGTTGTCAAGGCACTGAAGGAATCCACAGATGGAACTCTGGACTAGCAGTCACCATCAAGGCTAGATTTGAGTCATTCTCTCTTCACCCTACCCTACCCCTTCCCACCCCACTCTCACCTGCAACTTGCTTGCTGTGGGACTTTTGGCAAACCATTCACCTTTTCTGTTTTTCGGTTTTCTCCTCCAGCAGGTGTGAGATTGCAATAATCATAGTGGTCAGGTGTTTTGAATATAAGCAATCCTAACTACTATGGAGTAACTTTTTAGCATAGGAAGAACATTCTTGGGGCAATTGGCTAAAAAAAAAATAATAATGATAATGGGAAGACTCCTTTGCAAAGTTTTACTTGGGGAATCAGAATTCCAACTTAGACCACTGGCTTTGTATCTAAAATAATTAAGCTTTTCCAGAGAGGAAATAAGCAACCCCTTCAGTTACATTTGCATTTTAAAGGAGAACTAAAGAAGAAAGAGCAGTGCTTTACTCTGAGGTAGACTAGCTGATAAAAATAGCTAACATAGCATTTTAAAAGCCCTTTCTTCACAATCACCCTTTGAGGTAGGTATTACAACTATTATTATACCCATTTTACTGATGAGAAAACTGAGACTCAAAGAGCCTGAGTGGCTCATGCATAACCATGCAACTAGTAAGTAGCAGTCATCAAGTCTTCTGACTCCAGGTCTGGGGGGGCTCTTTCCTCTGACACCACAACTATCTGAGATCATATTCAGCTTTAAAAGTCGATCAATGGTCCCTTGAGTAGTTCACTAATGGAGGAATTCCATGCACCAGAGTAGAGCAATTTCCCAGTGGGAGAGGGCTTTATTTCAATACAGGTCACCAAAGAGGCAGCTCTTTGCTTAGGAGGTAAGAATTCACTCACCTGTTTTTCCACACAGAGGTAAGACTTAATAATGTCTCTGAAGCCCTCCTTCCTCCTCTCTGATTCACCTCACATCTCTGCTCTTTCCTTTTCTGTCTCCCACTTCGACTCTGACACCCTAGTTTCTGCCACTCTTTCCTCCAGTCTCTTAAAAAATGTTTAGTCAAGAGCCTTCTTCTTCCACTGTGCAGGCCATGGCTCCTCTTCTGATCAAGTTTCCCATCTGAAATCAAACTCTCCTTCCTCTTTTCTCTACCCTTTCTTTCTCTATTTATTCACTCTACTTTCCTCACTTCTTCACCATCCATTTAATAACCATTGCCCATTTTCTCCTTTCCTTCCATTCACCAGGATTTGTCTATACTAGCACTCCTTAAAAAATAGTCTAAGAGATAATTATTGTAAAATGCATATTAGCACAGTGCCTTGCACGAAGTGCTATAGAAATGTTAGCTATTATCTATTATTATTATTATTATTATATTATTATTATTATTATTATTATTATTATTATTATTATTATTATTATTATATGAACCACTGGTAGTCCCTAGGGTTGTGCTGAGATTTTGGGTCTTGCAAATGCCCCATTTCTCCATTTGTTTGGAGAAATAAAGATCCATCTTTTGATGAATACCACCTGAAAAGCCCTTTACCAATACTAAGAAGATACTAACATACTATTTCTATTCATTAATACCCACACTAAGTAAATGAAATGAGGCCTTTAAAGAGCTTCATGGCCCTGGAGAAACTGAGACTTACATCATCCCTAGTCTGGATGGTGCACAAGATGATCCACAACATAAATCACATAAAAATGTGTGTTATTTTCCTGGTTAACCTTGGCTAATTTACTTACCAATCCTGGGTCTCTTATTTCCTGTACAAATGAGGATACCAACACTTCTACCCCACCCCACCCCCGTTATTGCTCACATTTACAGGGAAATCATTCATTATGTACTAGATTATAGGATCAGAGGTTTAGAGTGGGAAGGTCATCTTGCCCAAACACCTCATTTTACAGATGAGGAAACTGAGGTTAATTAAATTACTTATTCAAGGTCATACATGTAGTAAATGACAGAGTCAGGATTTGAACCTTTCTACTGTATCACATCTATGAAAATGCTCTGAAAAGTTAAAAGCATGACTTATTTTAAGTAAAGAGCAGAGATGTGAGGTGTATTTGCCACCATTATCTATCTTTCAAAACATCAATGTTAACCTTTTTTGTTGTTGTTGTTAGGATCCAGCCACAGCTTGCTATATTTCTTCGTGGATATCCCACTTATAACTCAACCTCCATTTGTCTAAAACCAGTCATCTTCCTCTCCACAAAGCCAGTTCCGCCTTACAACTTTCCTATCTTTGTTCATAGAACTTCCATCCTCCTAGTCACCCAGACTCAAAACTCATCATCTTTGACTCTTCCCTCTCCTTCACCCTCCTATGCCATTCATCAGTTGCCAAGTCTCATCCACTCCTTCCTCACCATGTTTCCGGCACCCATCCCCTTCTCATGACTCCTACTACCACCACTATAATTCACAGGATCATAGATTTAGAGTGAAAGAATATTGAGACTTACCCTCTCATTTTACAGAAACTGAGGCACAGAAAAGTTAGGTGACTTCCTCAAGATCACACGGCTAGTACTCCATTGTGTACTTTGAACCCAGGTCTTCCTGACTCTAAATCCATCTATCTACTGCACCACACTGCCTCATCCCTTCATGATTGGCTTACTAGAGTTGCTTCCAAATTGACTTTCTAGCTCCCAATTATCTCCTTCCCACATGCAACCCCCCAAATCTGGACATACTCATTAGATTCTCCCATTTTTGCAAAAAGCCTTTCCAGGTCCCCTGTCCTTCCCCTCCCCCTTCCCCCACCATACTAGTGCTTTCCCTCTGAGATCATCTCCAGGTTATCCTGTGTATGTCATATCTGTGCACAGTTGCTCACATCTTATCTCTCCCATTAGATTGTAAAATCCTTGAGAATAAGGGATTGCTCTTGCCTTTCTTTGCATCCTCAGCATTTAGTGAAGTATCTGGCAAATAGAACTTAATGAAGGGCCATTAACTTGATTTCACTCACTTGATCAAAGACCTCCAATGTCTCCCCATTTTCTACAGATTAAATGTCAAATTCCTTGACTGACCTTAAGGGATGTCCATTGCTCACCTGTCTTTCTAACTTTCTTTTCAGCCACCTCAGCCTCACCTCATGCACAGTCCCACCTTTGCTCATATTGTTCTTCTGCCTGGAATATTCTCCTCTGTACTCTCCTCATATCCAAATCCTCTCCATCTACTATCCTTCTCCATGAAGCCTTCCCTGCTCACTCCTGCTCACATGTGACCTCTCTCTCCTCTGATCTTTCAAAGAATTATAGAATATTAGAGCTAGGAGGGAGCCTTAAGTCTTTAAGTCTGATCCCTACCTCATTTCATGTGTAAATGAAATGCACGTACACACATATAATACATATGTGTATATATCTACATATGTTCATACACATATATGACTTGTCTTCCCAACAAGATTATCAAATAGAGGGTTAACATGGAGTCTCAGATTTTTTCATATGCCTCCATTGCTTAACACAGTGCAATACACAAAGGATCATAGGATAACAAATTTGATGCTGAAAATGATTTAAGGACCTCAGAGGTCATCTAGTCTAACCTCTTCATTTTGCAGATGAGGAAACTGAGGCCTAGGGGAAATTAAGTCAGTTATCTAAGGTCACATAGACAGTGAGGTCTGCAATTCAAATCCAGGACCTCAAACTCCAAATCTTCTACTCTTTCCACTAAAACAGATGCATAATAAATAACGGTTGGTTGTTTGGATGGATGGATGATGGATGGATGGATGGATGGATGGATGGATGAATAGAGAGATGGATGAAGATCCAGGCATTGCAATTGGCTTAGCTTCATTTTTTCTCTTTAAAAAAAGAAAAGTCCTTGGGTTGTGCTGACATTTTGGGTCTTGCAAATGCCCCATTTCTCCATTTGTTTGGAGGCATAAAGATCCATCTTTTGATGAATACCACCTGAAAAGCCCTTTACCAATACTAAGAAGATACTAATATACTATTTCTATTCATTAATACCCACCCCAAGTAAATGAAATGAAGCCTTTAAAGAGCTTCATGGCCCTGGAGAAACTGAGACTTACATCAAATTATATTTGTCTTGTGGTCAGCTTGAGAAACAAGGCCAATTCCCTTCAAAGATTATTAGCATTCCCTTCACTTGAAATCTTATGCTCCAGGAAACAGACCAGGCCAGTGTATCTGGAGTCCAGAATAGTCCTTTTGAATTGTCTTCTCCCCTTTGACTTAGTAAACCACAGGTTTCCAAATGTGACACTCCAGCATGCTTATTTCAAGGACAAGGGACAAAGTAGGCGGAGGGGGAGGAGGAGGGGATACTGCAGATGAGAAGAGGAAATATTGGCAGTGTTTGTAGCTGCATATGAGGGTATAAAGCCAGTCCCTTTTTTTCATCTTGTATGTTAGTAATATTTGCCAGTTTATGGAAAACTGTTATTTAAAGAAACTCATTAATTAAATCTGGTTGGCTTCATCCCACATTAGTTTGGGGAGAGAAGGCCCCTCTCTCAGAACCTGGAGCCATCATAGTAACTTACCAGTCTTCCATTTTTTTTCAAAGCCTGCAGTATGAAGAATCAACTTAATAGATGACTTTTCCAAAACCCCAGGGTCAAACTTATTAAACCAGAGATGTGTTAGATGGATTAGAAAGTGAAAATGAACTATGAAAGCTTTTGGGTTGCCAGGGTAGTGGAATTAAGGGAGGAAATGTGCTCTCCTTGATATGAATGTGCCTCTAACAAGCCAGGTCAAAGTATAGTATGCATATGATAAATTGCTTACTGTGAGTTCCCATTGATTCAATTTTTTTTGTATTATTAGATTACTAAACTAACCCCCAAATGTATTAACCAAACAATTTTGACATGCTTTATCATTAATTTGCAAAAACAAAATTTGGGGTTGGTTAATCTTGCTAGAATGAAGCTGCTTTCTAGGACAGACACAGCCCTGGGGTACCTGGTATTAACAGGACTAGGACCTGTCTGGGGAGGTTTTTTTGTGTTTCGTTTTTATTTTATTTTTTTCTGGTTTGGGGACATTTATTGTTACTCTTTGGGGTTGGGTTGGGGGAAAGGGTTGGTTTGGTTTGGTCGGACCACAAACACAATTGAAAGTTGCCTCATGTAAAAAGAAAACAAAAACAAAAAAATAAAAACAAAAACAATAACAAAAACAAACAAAATCAGTCACGTCATCAAATGATCAGCCCCGTAGGCATGCATGTTTTCTCTCATGCAAACTACAGCACAAGCCTCCCTCTGTTACATGTATGTGTGTATGTGTGTCACAGCAAGTCAGCTAAGCTTCCCAATCTGGAATAGGGTAGGCTAGCGAGAGAACAAAGGGCCAGAGCAGAGATTACACCAAGAGGAAGAGAGAAGAGTGTTGTGTGTGATCACATAGGAGGGACATGATGGCCAGATACATGGAAAAGGATTATGGAAGAGGAAAACTCAGGATACGGCTTGGAGGAAGCGAGGAGGCACTGCCTTGCAAAATGATATGGCTCTCCAAAATGATGACCATTTGAAGGAACCGTGAATTTCTTTAATCAACTGATGTCATTGGTATCTAACATGCCTCATTTAACAAGGCTTGTTCAGGGCTAGAAATTGAATAGGTGTAATTGACAAATGCTTGAATTTGGTTTCCACTTTGGAAGAGAGAAAAAAAGCATTTCACTACTTTCTTTTCAAATGCCTATACAATACATGTGCATTTTTTAAAGGGGGATCTCTTTTTGGAGGTGAGGAGTCCTGATTTCCTCCCCTCCCTCCCCCCAGAAAAATCTACTTAATATAATGACAGAGGTCAGAAGTCTTTTTTTTTTAACCAGGTTGCAAGTGCCACAGTTTAACCAATTTTCATTGTGGTATGGAATGGTTTTGGCCACTGGGGATCTCAGAAACAGGCTGCAGCAGCACCTCTGGCACATCCCTGTCAAACAAAGACAGCTCAGAAGAGCAGTGCTCTTATTCCCACCATCCCTCGTCCTGCTGTTTAACTTGATGAATCAAAACAGGGTTCTGTTTTGAAGAGCCTCCTGACCAGGAATTCTAAGGCAATGTTGCAATCTCAGAGTTCAACTACTCTTAATATACATCTATCCACACACACATATATATATATATGTATATGTGGCTGTGGTAAGTTTCTATTTCACAGAAAGTGGTGCTAACCTTGGGTACATTGAACATCTCACCTCACCTCTTCCTGCTTAGACTAGGACACAAATCTCTATTATGGGTACCATTGTAAACACAGGAGAGGAAGTAAAGTTTTAAACAAACAAATGGTCTTTTAGTATTGTATCCCTTTTCTCACATTTGGTGTTGGCTCCTAGATTACCAGCATCCTAATCTTGACCCCCATATTACTAGGGAATTAAAAGGCAATGAGGAGTAGTCTTTAGGTACTCCCCAGTAGCTAAGGATAAGGTGTGTACCCAAGTGAGCCATTCATTCCACAGCAGAAGAGGACTATGCCAAGAGCCCAGTGGACGTGGACCACCCCCACCCCCTTTGTGGGATGCAGGATTTTTATCCTGGTGCCCCAGACTGCTAATGGAAAGAGATATGGGGTAGATGAGATTAAAGTCACCATATCTATTACAACCAAAAAAAAAAAGGCATTCACTCAAACCTTACAATGGGGGGTGGGGGTGGAAGTAGGTGAGGGTAGGGATAGAAAAGCAAGGGAAAAAAATCTAAACAGCAGGATACGACAATAAATGGGGAAACAGCAAGAGAAAAAGCACACTAGGTTAATATAGGAAAACTAGTTTCTTTATTGAGAGATTCGTATATTAGTATTAGTGGATTCTGTGTGTAACAATGTTGTCATGCACACAATACAAAAAAAAGGCCGGGCCCACCATGCTTCGGAAGGGCAACAGAACAAAAGCAGCGTACAATGAGCAGATGGTCCAGGCTACACGACCACATTACATTTCAGCAGGGTAACGTCTCTAACCGAGCGATTTACATTGTCAACTGGGGAATGTAAAAAAATACAGATCATGCTTTAGTTTTAGTACAAGAAAAGGTGAAAAAGATACACAACCAAAAGGATATTTGATACAGAAAAAATTACCCCACAAAATAAGAACAGGAAGTAATTCAGCACAGCAGAACACGCTATCCCTGTTGAATGGAAACCCATTTTGCCGGGAACTCTTTTCCCCTTTTTACCTTCCATGAAATGCCAAATTTGCCAGATTGGAAGGTTCTCTGGGTTGGTGATTTCAGAGGGACCCCGAATCAGGGGCTCCATTCTGTGGTAATTGTTTTTGTCTCAGGGGTTTTTAAAGACAGTTCATCCGGCATGCAGTTGGCTTTTGGGAACAGATGGTAGCCAACAGTTAAAGGGGCAGCACTGAGGGCCAGGGCTGCATGACATGTAATGTCCAAAGATGCACTAGTCCTCAATATTTAAGGAACTGTGGCAATCACTCCCCTTAGGCCAGGAACCTCTGTCTACCAAATTTCTAGAGGCTCTGGAATGGCAACAAATGACATTAAATTGAAGAATTTAATTTTTTTTTTGGCCTCCAACCAAATGTAATTTGTTCAGTTATGCCTGGGTGCTGCAAGGCAAGCCGATGTTTACCCAGATAACTGGAAAAATAAGATACCGCAGCCTCCAAACCTAAAGCAAAATGAATCCACTTAACAGGAATTTACAGTGCAATGTACTTAGCTAAACAAGATGAAGATACAAAAATGGTTGTTATTTCTCTACAGCTATTCTGAAATGGCCTGTTTCCTACACTACTACAATGAAACTAAAGAGAACAGGTTTAAGCTAACAGTCTCTCTAATAGTTTTACAAGAAGATTGTGGTTTAGGACTTCGTTGGTTTAAGCATTAGTATCCTCTATCGGAAGGTCATGAGTTCCTAGCACATCATGCTAAATTTTGCCCATAGTCTCACACACCCCTTTGCTGCTTACAGCTCCTCTGGGGGGAAGTGTGTACACCAGGAAAGTAGAACTTTGAGTGGCTTGTAAATGGGTTTTTTTTGGGGGGGGGAATTGGGGGAAGGACAGGACCAAAGAAGGGGGAAGTAAAAATATATATATGTTTTAAAGCAGCTAAAGCAATTTGAATTTCAAGCCATGAAATTGTATCTTGTCTTCTGAAATGATATTTAGAGATCTGGTGGTATTAATGAGTATGATAATGATTTAATCAAGATAATTATAATTATACTTTTAGGCTCAACATCCGTCTTAATCATGTTTGAATTTCTGCCGAGTGTACAGTCCCACACCCCTAAAAGAGGAAATGGCAAGTAATAGGGAGATAAGCTTAAACAAAGGGGGGGGGGGATTAACATTTCAGAAAAATCTCCTCCTCTACCCCACCACCTAACCCTACCCCGCCCTTTTTTTTTCTCCCTCTAATTGACAGGCAGGCCTGAGATAGGGGATACTGCAGCTTAAATAGCAATGCCTTCCTCAGATGGAAACAGGAAATGGTTAAGAGGGGTGTCACAATACAGCTAAATGCGGAGGCAGAAGGGTCACAGCGCACACAGCAGCAAGTTGACCATTCACTGTGCTACACAATGAAGAAAAAAAAAAGATTTGATAAATGCAGAATGTCATCATTCTATCATCACACAAGAAACTGCGGTTCAAACAGGCCTACGGTCCAACCTAGTAGTTCTGGGCACACCAGGAGTTGAGGGGTGGGGGTGGGGGACAAGGGGCAAGGGATGAGGGTGAGGGTGAGTGAACTGGCGGCTGGGCTGGCTATGTCAGGGCTGGGTCTCCATTTTAACGCTCACTTAAGCCTCTAGGGCGGCCAATCTTCAAGGGGGAACCCACTGCACTAGCGTATGGCCACCCCCACCTGGAATGCTGACTGAGAGAAGAGCGAGTCTGCATGGGTAGACATCATTCTGTTTTAGTGTGATATTATCCAGTGGGGATTTCAGGCAAATGTGGAGTGGAGAAGGGAGAAGAAACATTTCCAAGAGGAGAAATGTGCATCCAAAGGCAGAATACCAAAAAGAAAAAGGAGAAAAAAAAAAGGAAAAAAAGAATCTAAATGAATACTGGGTGGTGGTTCGGGGGTTTTTTGTTTGGTTGGTTTTTTGTTTTTGTTTTTGATTGAAAGAAAATGGAAGAAATGGGGTGGGGGGAGAAAGAAAGGGGGGGAAATCAAGCCTATTGTAGCAGAATGTGAGGGAAAGGGAATGTGAGGGAAATCCGTGCAAACACATCCCATAGCACATATTTAAAAAACAAAACCCCCACCGCCAGCCTGCTGCTTTGTAACTGTCTCCCGGTGGCAAATGTATGGCGTTGGGAAGGACTCCTGGCCGGAGAGGTGATCTCCAGCCTGAACCTCACACACAGTTGCAATCCCCAAAGGACCAAATATACAGATCCAGTCTGGCACAGGGAAAAACAGAAATACATGTCTAGCTCTCTCCAAGTCAAACGGACACACATACACGAGCGCGCGCGCACGCACGCACACACACACACGCACACGCACACATACACACACATACTGCAACCACACCACACCACACCACGCCAAGAATCTTTAACCCGTCTTCACAGCAAAAGCGGTTTCAGACAATTGCGGGGGGGGGGATAGCACAACACAGAGGCAATAAACAAACAAACAGAAAAAGGTTTAAAAGGAGAAGGGGGAGGGGGAGAAAGAAAGAGAGAAAGAGAGATCATGCTACTGCCCACAAGAGGTTGGGGGGTGGGGTAGAGGAGTGCAAGGAGAGAGAGCCACAGATCCCAGTTAAACAGCGATCAGCCACTGATATTAATAACAAAAAATACAAATTAAACAGAGCACACACCTCAAAATAAAATATTGTGAAGCCCACACTGCTACATAAAAATCAAACACTCCATACAAACACACGCGTACACACACAATCAGGTCTCTCTCCCTCTTTAGAGCATCTAGGCATCTGGGAAGGGGGGGCGATTTGGGGGAACCAAGTCCGCCGCAAAAGGATTAAAAAAATTGGGGGGAGGAAGGAGGGAAAGAAGGGGGAGGGAAAGATCCGTGTCAGCCAAACCCCAACTTCCTTACAATAGATCTCAAGGGAGCAGGCTCCCCATACTCAGGGGGTCCCCCAAAAAAGAGAGGGCTAGACATTGCTTTCTTGCAAAAACCCTCCCTCCCCACCAGCTGCAGCACCCAGGTCTCCCCCCATTCCCTGTCCCCCATGCCCACGGCGATCCGAGCTCCAAAGCAGACCCCGAAATGAAAAAGCGATACCTCTGTTTCGCACAGAGCCAAATACTGGAAGAACGAGATAGCCTACGTGGACTAGGACCATCCTGGAAGCTGGGGCGGCGGCGGCGGCGGCGGCTGCTCTCGCGGCTGCTGCGCGGGGTCCCTTTGTTGCGCTGCTCCCGGGCGCTGGTGGAGGCGGAGGCGGAGGAGGAGGAGGCGGAGGAGGTGGTAGAGGAGGAGGTGGGGATGAAGGGGATGGAGGGGATGGAGGGGATGGAGGGGATGGAGGGGATGGAGGGGATGGTGGCGGAGGCAGCAGCGGGGCGGAGGCTGCGGAGGCTGAGGCGGCGGCAGCGCTGGCTGGCGAAGAGACAGATGGCCCATGGAAATGTTCCCTTCCAATCCCCCTCTATACATTCAAATGCGGGGCTGGGGCCGCAGCTGCCCGGCACACAAAGACGAGGGCAGCCAATGGGAGCCGAGCGCGGCGCAGGCTCCGCCGGGGACCCGCCGCCGGCTCCACCGGTGACAGGGATGGAGCGGGAGGGGAGGGGACGAGGAGGGAGGGAGAAAGGGGATGGGGGGAGAGGTGGAGAGGCCCGAGGGGGCGGCCAATCAGAGAGGCCAGAGAGGAGGGGGGGAGGGGGCAGCACCGCGGGGAGGGGTGGGGGGAGACGCCTCGGGTCGTAGCTAGCGGGCAGTGGGCGGAGTGCACACTCGAATCGCAACAAACGTGCCCTCGGGGTGCACATATACACGTACACACAACGGGCTCAGGCACTTGGAGTACAATACACATATGGCCGTGCTGTGCACACAGAACACAGGCATCAGTCGGCCACTAGGCACACAGGTGTATATACAACCTTGCACATGGAGTATGAACTGATGTACTTGGGACATATGCATTCGTGAATATGTGAAGCACACAGTTTCCACAGACACGTACACAGAGGATGCTTGACACCCCTAAACATGAGAGCAAAAGAATGGAGACCCATTGCATTCATTGGACAGCAACTCCCAGAAAGCCCATACCGACATGCAGGGCATAAACATCCCCTACCACCATTACCACCCTCATCATCACAAAGACATGTGGGGCAGGCACAGAAAGTGCATCTACATACAGACATTCTCAGAGACACACACATAGGGCACACAGCACAGACTAAGAACAGGTGCACAGCTTCCTGGGCAAACAAGCATACTCACAGCACATTTCCCATCATGCACACTCTGGAGTTTACAGGGTCAGAGAATCCTAGCCTCCTTAGAAACTATCTAGTCCACACTCCTTATACAATGGAGAAAGGAAGGGCCAGAAAGAAGTGACTTCCCCAGAGTCACACAGCTAGCCAGTGTCAAAAGCAGAATTAAAACCCAAGTGCCTGCATCCCTGGATAGCCTTCTATCCACTTTACCATGCTTCCTAAGGACATATACATAAATCCCAGTCATGCACACAGAACAGACACATGCTTGACTAACAGACACCCATGCCTAGAGCACAGGACATATTCATCACACAGCACCCTCAGAGAGATACATACATAGGCATTCCATGTACAGACATGGAAAGAGAGTGTTTTGGATGTGTTCACTCTGGTTCCAGATGAACCTATGAAATCAGTGCACACAGATATGTGTGTACACGTGTCTATGACAGACATAGATTCAAGCACATGAAATTCAACACAGTATTTCAGAGGACACACATACAGATCACTCTCATGCAACAAAGAGATATGCCAATATACAGCATGTGAAGCTCCCACAGAAGTGACAAGCTAAATTTGCACACTGCAGTAGGTGCACCATCAGCTTCGTGAGTCACACAACACCTATAAACAATGCATGTATATATCCACATATACTTATAGTGGGCACTACATGGAAGAGCCCCTGTATTCACCAAACAGAAAGCTCTAGAAGACACAATTGTGACTAATGCCAGAAGATCAACAAGATGCTAATGCCCTTCGTACATTCACACCTATGTGGAAAATTCTTATTTAACTGATGGCTGCTGTCCTCATCAGGGAATGCTAGCTCATAGGCATCATGAATCCTGGTGATGACTTAAGAATCAAATAATATTAGTGCTGAAAGGACTCTTAGAAACTATCTAGTGCATGCTTGCCCAAGGTCATGTAGGTAGTTAGCTTTTTTTCCTTTTTTTTCCTTCTTTTTTGGTCTCAATGCTAATTACTGATGGTTTCTTTCTTTCTTTCTTTTTTCACTTCTCAGTCTCCCCTCTTTTTAAATATCTGTGGAACTCTGATTAGCTGTCTAGAGGATCGGAGAAAATTATGAAGGAGAGGTGTGGAAAACAAACTTTGTTCCCTTGACATTATTTACAAAGGAGGATCTACATACATAGCATTTGAAGCCATCTGGGAGGGTATTGATGAGGTCCTACTCAGGGGCAAGCTGCTAGACTCATTGACCTGTCAGTGGCCTTCCAGTTTTCATGGCCTTCATGAGTTAATCTAATTCTAGAGTTCGAAGGTACCACAGACATCATTAGGTCCAAAGCATGACACTACATAATCTCTGACAATTGGTCATCCAGCCTTTCCTTGAAGACTTTCAGAGATGGGACATTCATTACTTCTCAAGGTAGCCTAACACATTTTTTGATATCTCCAGTTATTGGAAGGGCTTTTTAATATTGAACTAAAATCTCGTCCTATAATTTCTCCTCCCTCCCCCAACTCCATGACTTCCTCCTTCCAGTGATTCTAGTTCTACCCTCTAGAGTTAAGCATAGAAGTCTATTACCTCAATTATATTAAAATCCTTCAAATATTTGAGACAGATATTAAATCCCTAGTTCCAAACCTTCAATTTGCCAAATGAAGCATTGTCAGTTACTTCAACTCACCCTCAGATGACATGGTTTTGAGTCCACACTATTTTATCACCAGCTTTTGGACCCTCTGGAGTTTGTATTTTCTTCTAAAACCTAGTCCCCACAACCTGAAACTATTTCAGATATGATCTACCTAGGCCAGAGAACAGTAGAACAATCATTCATGCATTTTGGATACTTCTGTTAAAACCTAGGATTGCCTTAGAGGTTTGGGGACACACATCACACAACTGACTCAAAGTAGCTCGCAATTCATTAAAGCCCTCAGGTCTTTTTCACATCTACAGCTGTATAGCCACAGTTCCCCATCTGGCCCTAGTGCTATTGATTTTTTGAAATTAAATGTGGAACTTTACATTTATCCCTGTTAAATGTTATGTTGTTAGCTTTGGTTTATCATTCTAGCCTGGGCAGGTACCAATACCACACCTTGAGCAGAACCTGTAGAGGCCCATGAGACACATAGTCCAGTCTTTATTATTTAATGAAGGAAAAAGAAGAAAGCACTGCCAACATTTGCTAGAACTGTAGTCCCGTTGCCTGGGTCAGAATTCCTGCCACTCAAATGGAATAGAATCTCTCTCTCGACTCTCTCTCTCTCTCTCTCTCTCTTCTCTCTCTCTCTCTCTCTCTCTCTCTCTCTCTCTCTCTTTCTCTGTCTTACACACACACACACACACACACACACACACACAATTTGTAAATATGTACAGGTACTGTCTATATTACAGGCTCCATACCCTTCTACCTATGCACCATCCTGAAGCACTAAGTAACTTGCAATAATAGCAGGCTTCAAGAAAACCAATGGACAACTCCAGTTCTCATGTTAGTCAATAACCTCAGCCCTCTTCCCCAACTAACCTTTTACTAAGTTGTCTGCCAAAGGACAGTTTGCCAATTTAACCTTCATCATCTCTTCCTCATTCATTTGTCTGGGCCTCTGGGGGTCTAGTAAGTGAGAGATCTAGGGATAAAACCCATATCTCATTTTCAGTCTAGGGCACATTGCCCTGCATCAACCACACTGCCTTCTCAAGACATGCCATTTCCCTAATGCTAGGATACCTACTTTTTATTTTCCCCTACCATTCAACAAGACATCTAGAAACACAATGAAGCAGATTCTTTGGGACTGATGGATTTGACATGACCTTTTTTTTCTTTTCAAAATCAGTATATAATTCATGTTGGTAGGCTTAGCATTCACTTAAGGCCCAAGAAAATGTTACTGTCTCTGTGACCTTGAGCAAGTCACTTCCCTTTGGCAAACTTGAGCATCCTTATCTGTGAAATGAAGGGGCTGGACTAAATTATCTCTACGGTCCCTTCCAGTTCTAATATTCTCTGAATCCATCAGTCTATAAAGTTCAGAAACAGGAGTGGAAAGTCCATCTTTGCCCCACCCCACATCCTTATCTCCAGAAGGAAAGAAAAGTGGACAGGGCAGCTCCAGTGTCTATCAGAATCACAGATCTTAGCTTAGAGTTCCTTCTCCATCTGGAATCCAGCTGAAACCTCACTCCCAGATAGCTCAGCTTATTTGACAGCAGCAGGTCTGAATCCCAGGACAATTTAGTCAAGGAGGAACCTGCTTAACAGATTCTTCTCCAAAAAAATCAGGCTTCTAGCAGGTCCACTCCAAACACTTCTGTGATTCAGTGGGAAAACAAAAATCACAGAAACCAGTTGGGCAGACTTGAAAGGGAAAAAATACCAGATAACAGAATTATTCACTTTTCAACAAGTTGTCTTGGCATCAGGTAGACACAACCTTCAAAATCCGTACAGCAACATCTGTGCTTCAATCAAAGCATCATCCGATGTTTATCAAGCACAACAGCATTGTGCTAGACAAAAAGGGAGAAGAGAGACAAAGACAAAGAAGGCCCCTGCCCTGGAGGAGTTTGCTATCTAGCTGGGGAGACAGACTATAAATACAGGCATGAAATAATGGGAAAACAGTACAAAGTAGTCTATAATGGAGTGCCAAATAATGGGCCACAGAAATTATGGTCAAGGAGATCAGAGGAGGGAGAGAGGTCACGGCTGGGCTACTCATCAGAGAAGGCTTCTACAAGGATGGGAGACAAGCTTAGTGCTATAAGATGAGTGGAATTTGGATTGGAAAGAAGGTGGGTATGGGTGTGGGGGAAGGTAGAGATCATCCCTCAAAAATGTCAAACAGAATAGGATAAAGGACAGTGCTCTTCCATACCATATTCATGTATTTATGTTGATCTGGACCAGCGGAATCAAACTCATTTAGAAATGAAAGCCACTAACCTGTACATAGGGCAGCTAGATAGCACAATGGATAGAGCTGGATCTGGAGTCAGGGAGAGCTGAGTTCAAATCTTGCCTCATACACTTACTAGCTGTGTGACTCTGGGCAAGTCACTTAATCCTGTTTGTCTCAGTTTCCTCATCTGTCAAATGAGCTGGAGAAGGAAATGGCAAACCATTCCAGTATCTTTGCCAAGCAAACCCCAAATGGGGTCATGAAGAGTCAGACATGACTGATAACAACAACAACAACCTGTACAGAAGGATACCTGTGAGCTACATATTGACCTAGAGGACCACACATGTATTTTTGTTTGTATGTATACACATATATGATAAAAACATAGTTATATTAATACATCAGCCATTAAAATCATGTAGGTACCACATTTTAATCTTGTTCAAGCCACATGCAGCCCCACAGGCCATGTGTTTGATACCTCTGGACTAGACCATTAAGTGAACACCACCCTCTGCATGAAGCCTTTCCTGGTCCCCTACTTTCTAGGGCACCCTATTCCAAAATTACCCCATATTAACTTCACTTGTGCATACAGGCTGTCTCCCCCTCCCATTAGAATGTAAGCTCCTTGAGGGAGGAGACAAAGACTATTTCACTTTTGTTTTTGTAACTCCAGCATCTAAAACAGTGCTTCAAAATAGGAAGTATTTAATACATGCCTGTTGGGTCTAGATGTTCAGCCAGTTAAGAATCCACTTAACTGAACTATCTTGCAGCCCACATATCTCTATCTTGCCCATAAAGATATCATGAGCAACTTTGTCTGAAATGCAGATATGCTACATCTACAGCATTCGCTTGATTTACCAATCTAGTATCCAGTCTAGGTAGTTCCAATGTGGCCAAGCTTTGGAAGTCATCTATATGCATGTGACAGCTGTCCTAAGGGAGGAAAAATCTCAAAAGAGACACGAAGAGGTCTCAGAGGAGAATCTTGGAATTAGTTCTATTTAGCATGAATAGAAGGAGCAGTCAGAGAGGCAGGAGAAGGGCCGAGAGAGAGTGACCTCAGTATAGAAGCCAGAGGAAAAAGAACCAAGGAGGTAGTGTCAAATGCTGCAGAGAAGTCAAGAATTATGAGTAGCGGTGAGAGGCTGTGGAATCTGGCAACTCTCAGACCATTCATGACCTTTGAGAGAGCAAATTTGGTGGGGGGGAGGGGAGGGAACAAGCATTTATGAAGCACCTACTAAGTGCCGGGCACTATGCTAAGCACTTTACAACTCTGGGAGATAAGTGCTATTATTATCTCCATTTTACAGTTGGGAAAACTGAGGCAGATAGAGGTTAAGTGACTTTCCTACAGTTATATAGCTATAAAATATCTGGGGCCAGATTTGAACACAGGTCTTCCTGACTCCAAGCCTGGTGTATAGCTGGTAGAGTAGTACAACAATGGATGGACTGAAGAGGATTGAGGAGATAAGTTGGTGAGAAACTTGACATAATGAATACGGATTATTCTTTCAAAAAGTCTGGCAATAAAGAAATGGCCCAACTCCAACAACTACCCCTCTTTCTGTATACCCTTTCCCACCTCTGCTTCCTAGATACACTTCTCTCTCTGTCTCTCTGTCTCCATCTGTCTCTGTCTCTCTGTCTCTATTTATGTCTCTTTCTCTGTCAGTTCTTCTTCCTCACTAGCAGCTCTTCCTCTGGCTCCTTATCCTTTTCCAGACCTTTAAGGTAGAAGTTCCCTTTGCAGATGACACTCTCTCTAATCTTGAGATCTGGTTCTACGATCCAGGCTGTCTTTGGGATATGTCTACCTGGACTTCCCACCAGCCCCTCCAATTGGGTATATCCAAAACTTGGTTTATCATAACTTCCCCCAAACTTGTCTCTTCTCACTTGACTCTGTCAATGGTACCACCATTCAGAGAGTCTCACATGTTTTCAATCATTGTCTCTGACCCTTCTTTTTGCCTCCCTCATCACCAGTGCCTTCTCTCCAAGACTGAGCCTCATTTATACCACATATATCTTGTATGTACATAGTTGTTTGCATGTTGCCTCTTCCATTAGAAGAACTCTTTAAGAACAAGAACCATGTTTTTGCCTTTCTTTGTATCCCTGGCACTTAATACAATGTCTGACAAATAGTAAATGCTTAATAAATGCTTGTTGAATCTTTTGCTCCTTGGCTTAAAAATCTTAAGTGGTTACTCCTTATAAAGTTAGGTTAAAACTCCTTTGCTTGGCAAGGCACTCCACAAGCAGACTCTACCCTACCTCTCCTGCTGAATTTCATACTACTGTCCCCCTCCACCTTCACCATACCCTACCCCAGTAGAAATGGCAGCATCAATTACCACTCACAAAGTACATGTCCCACCTAGGCAAGTCTGTGTCTGGGTTTGGGGCTTATTTTTCTGTGTTTGTAGGTTTTTGTCTGATCCTAAATGACCAAACATTGACACTGAGGTGGACAGATCCAGGCTTGAAAGTGACCTGGTGATTTTGTTTTAAGTCTAGAGGCTCTGGATCTATCAGGTAGAGTTGACTGGTGACAAGGAAAGTTTCTGTTCTAGAAAAGATTGCCATTATCAGAAGGAGGCCAAGCCCTGGTCTGGCTGGACAGTAGTTGTGGATTTTGAGTGTAGAAAGCCAAGATGTAAATTGAACAACACTTATTTGGCAGTCCCCGAAACTTTTTTTTTGTTCTGTTGAGGTTTAAGTATCAATCTCACAGGAGAATATAGTTATAAGTGAAATTACTGAATTCTGTTTTAAGTTTTTCTATCAATGTACATTTGTGAGTATTTTATATTAAGCAATTCTTTTGTGTATAGGAAATAAATACCTATCTCATACCTGGTTCATATTGTACATGAGTGCTTTTCTACTGCCTTCTTTGAGGAGATAAGACATGAGCCAAAACTCAAGATTTAACTGAGTTGTTTTCAGGTGCTCAGATACAATGTAACAAGCTAAAGCATGTGTTAAAAAAAAGAGTCTAATTCTTCTCATTGATGACTAAATCTACTCTGAACTGAGTATGTGAGTTTAATAGAGGGGCCCATTAATGGAAAGAGGTTGGGCGAAGTGTCTGTCCTTCTATTCCAGCAGTGGGTATTTAATGTCTAGGACATTCTCCCCCCCCCCCCTTTAAATTCCTACTTATTTTTTAAAACAACTCAAATCCCACAGTGAATGGAGCACTGGCCTTGGAGTCAGAAGAACCTGAGTTCAAATGTGGCCTCAGACATATAACACTCACTAGCTGTGTGACTCTGGGCAAGTCACTTAACCCCAATTGCCTCATATAAAAAAAATCCCTCAAATCCTACCTCCCTTAGGAAGGCATCTCCTATTGGTAATGACCTGTTCCCTCAGATTGCACACAGGATTTGGGTTGTACCTTTCTTACAAACTGATCATGTATTATTGGTCATTATAGTTATTTGTATATGTACCAAACTTCCAACATCCAATGTAGCATTAACTCAATAAAGAAAGGGCCTGTGTATTAGCCAAACCTACCTTCCCCAAGACATAAAGCCCATATAAATAGTACAGTAATCTATAAACAGCTGTCCCTTGATAGGTTGAATATAATTTAATCAAACACATGATTTAAAGGGATAACAGGGCTGTGAGATGTTTTTTGTTTCTGTTTTTTTGCTTTTGGGCTTTGTTTTTTTTTATTTGTTTATTTTAGAATGAGAGTCAGAAAATTTTTTTAGGCAAAGGGAAAGAATCCAGTGAGGAAGGAGAGATTAAAGATACAAAAAAGAGAAAACATAATTGATGGAACAAGGTCCTAGTGGAAAGCATGGTCTCAAAGGACAAAGCCTTGTCAAAGAGAAGGGCAACCTCCTCTGAAGCAAGAGGAAAGGAGAGTAGGGTAGGTGAAGATACAAAGAAATGTCAAGGCCTACAACTGAGGGATTCTGGGAGGTCATGTTGGATGGTTTCAGCCTTTTCTCTAAAGTAAATACTGAGTTATCCTCTGGGTAAGGGGAAGAAGAGCCAGCAGGCCTGGGTTTGGGGGGTTGGAAAGGTAAAAAGATGGATCTGTAAGGTGGGGCTGGATTATGGATAGCCCTGGATGCCAGTTAGAGATTTCAACATTCTCTGTGGGCAAAGGTGTTCTGGAAAATGCCACTGTTTCTCTCCCCAAACCCCTACCCCTCTCCCAACATCTATGTTCAGGAGAAACTAAATTAGATTAGTGTTATGGATTGGGCCTGGAACTTCATTGCTGTAGAGAACGCCATCTTCCTTGCTACCTCTAGTCTTAGGGAGTGACCTAGAGCAGTGGTGTCAAACTCAAATAGAAACAGGGTCACTACAGCTTCATAAGGATCCCTACAGGTTTCATATTGACTTTAAAAAAGACCTCAATCCATGTTCTATTGAATTTTTATTTATTTTGTTAAATATTTCCCAGTTCCATTTTAATCTGGTTCTGCCACACTCAGGAGTGTTGTGCCAGCTGCCCCTGTGTTTGACACCTCTGGCCTAGAACACTGAGAGGGCATGTGACTTGCCCAGGGTCATACAGCCAAGAGGTACCACAAAAGTAGGACCTGAACCCAGGTCTTTCTTGCTATGAATACAGCTCTCTATCATGTCATGATGCCTTTCTGAAACTCTGGTTGTCCATGAAACCAAGTTACAATGGTTACAGATTAACGGTAGCTTTGAAAGAGAAGAGAAAGGGAAGAGATATCACAAAAAGATTTTTCAATTCAAATGAAGTTGGTAGAACCAGGAAAACAATATACATAATGACTTTACCAATGTAAATGGAGAAAAAAAGAACAAAATAGAAATTAAACAGTTTGTAATTATTACTAGGTTGGCACAGAAGAAGATATGACACAGCACTTTCCCTTCTTTTCAAAAGGTGGAGGGGGGTGTTGGGTGAGGGACATTGCATATGCTGTCAGACTGGGTTGATAGGATGGTTAGTTTTGCTAAACTGCTTTCTTTCTTTCTTTTTCACCTTTTGTTATAAGGGCCACTGTCTGGGTGGGAGAAGAAGAGAAATACTGGGAAATGAAGGTGACAAAAATAAAAGATATCAATAAAAAACTTACAAAAAATATTAAAAGTCAAGGGCAGTTAGAGAAGATGATAGTCTCCTCAGTTTGGCTGTCAGGGGAGGGACACTTATGGATTTATTATATGTATAAGAGGATCAGATTCATTTTAGCCTCAGTTCAGAGACTACTTTCTTTCCCAACTGCCTCTCGGAATCATTGCCCAGCCTCCAGCTACCTGCTTCCAGACACAACAAGGGCCCTCAAAAATGATGGAAGGGATTGTTTTAAAGTCTGTGCCTTTAGGAAAACTATGCCTTAGATAATGGGGGGCTTTCATCAGTTCTCCATATTTTAGATCGTAAGCTCCCTGCAGGCAGGGACTCTATCCTTTTCTACCCATCTTTGTATTTCTGTGGTGCCTTCTTAACAAATGCTTATGGATTTTTGGCAAGTAATATGATCAATAACAGGATTTGAGGAAGATACGTCTAGCAGTATTGTGCAGGATGTATTAGTAGGAATATGGAAGTGGGGAGAAAGAGGGAGGAAGAATGTTGAGGGGCATAGAGCAAGAAGATACCTATAAATTGAAACCAGGTCTTTTTTTCTAAGTCTGGTAGTGTCCCAGAGTAGATTTTTCTAATCCAACAGGAATTAATGTTTTCCTTTAATTTAACAACTGGTTTTTGCCAGACAACTATGACCGCATTGTGGGACGACCTACTTTCTGGTGTTTCATTAGCCTGAAGTGACCTCTGCGTGTTTGGTGACTCATCAGTTGTAAATTGTGTGTATGGGGAGTGGGAGAGGAGTGAATGAGCTATGGTGTCAGCAGAACAATAATCCCTCCCATTTATTCATCAGTTTTCATTTTCTAACCAGTTCTTCATATGTATTAGCTCAACTGACCCTCAACTAACACTGTGAGAGAGGAAGAGCGGGTAGTATCCCTATTTTATGAATGAAGAAACTCAGACTCAGACAAGTTTAAATGGACAGCCGGAGATCACACAGCTAAGTAGGTGACAGGAGAACCAGGGCTAAGGTTCCCAGATATCCCAACTCTCATTTCCCTTTTCACCAGGCCATCCTAGATGCCAGATCTAACATGGGTTCAAGGAAAACTGCTGTCTTTCTTTTTCTTTTTCTTTTCCTCCCAATCCAGAGTGGTCTGATGCCAGAACACATCAAGCTGTTTATCTAGTAACTAGTCATTTTGCTCTGGGAGATCAGGGTCTGGCATCCAGGTCTACACTGCCTTGATCCAGCCCTAGTTCCAAGTGACATCTAATCACCAGAAGCAGGGTCATCTGTGCTAGTAACCATGGAATCATTAGAGCTGGAAAGGACTTTTTCTAAATCAGCCTTCTCATTTTACAGATGAGGAGAATGTGGCTAAATGATCTGCCCTAAACCACCCTGCCTTTGACTGACAATTGGGAACTCTCTTTCTCTCTGACAAAACGGACTCTCTTCCCCTTGGAAGAAAGAATTGGATATATCACTCATTATTTTTCTCAGTGGGCAGCTAGGTGGTGCAGTAGATAGAGCCAAGAAGACTCACCTTCCTGAGTTCAGATCTGACCTCAGACGCTAGCTGGGTAAGTCACTTAACCTGGTGAGCCTCAGTTTCCTCATCTATAAAATGTGCTGGCAAACTACTCCAGTATCTTTGCCAAGAAAAACCCAAATGGGGTCATGAAGAGTCAGACAAGACTGAATAACAACAACAAACCTTTCTCAGTCCCTGTTACCTAATTTTGCTTCTTCACATGCCTTCCACATTGCACTTTAGAAAACTTTATATATGTCCACCATATGAAACATATAATAAGCCTGAGCTTTTTTGAGGTCAGTTCCCATACATTAGGGCAGCTCTCAAGAGTAACCATCTTCCTCAGGCAGTGAGATTGCCAGAGATATCAGTTGGCCTAAGGATGCCAAGGAACAGGAAGAAACCAAAAACCACAGAAGCAAAACATAAAAGCTAGCCCAGACTTCAAGCTTAAAAGGAAGGAAGGAAGGCCCAAAGAAAACCAGGCTTTGGTAAGGAAGAAACAAGCATTGATTAAGTACCTACTGTGTTCCAAGCACTGTACTAAGCATTTTACAAATATTGTCTCATTTAATCCTCACAAAACCCTGCACAAATTAGGTGCTGTTATTATTGATGCTTTACAATTGAGGAAACTAAGACAGACAGATGTTAAGTGACTTGCCCAGTGCCACACAACTAGGATATATCTGAGGTCACATTTGAACTCAGGTCTTCCTGACTCTACAACTGTGCCACCTAGCTGTGCTGTGTTCAAGAAAACATTTGAATTAAAGACAGAAACTTGAACCACAGTGTTGGCCCTTTATTAAACTATGAGCTCTTTGAGAGCAAGGACTGGGAGATTTTTTGCCTTTCTTTGTATGCTGAGCACTCAGCACAGTGCCTGGTACGTAATAAACACCTAATAAATGCTTATTGACTTGACTAGACTTGGTCTTCTGTTCAAGTGGCTCATCTTGCCACTTAACCCCCAATGTGGATGTCAAGACAAGTGTAACACCCCAAACTTCCATGGGTTGGCTCGTCCATTAGATATGCCAAACTAGATTCTATTCTGCCAGCTGGCATTGAGCTAGAACATTCCCTCAATTATCTGACTAAAGAAAGATTTTAGAGAGGCCTAGCCCTGGAGTTTTATCCTGAGGGGCCCTAATACCTGGAGAGAAATAATTCTCTTTCTAGCAGTAACCTAACCAAGGAATTGACTGAGCTGGTGGAGGATACAGAATCCTTGGGACTGTTCTGAACTTCATCATCATTCTTGCTGCTGCTCAGTCATGTCCAACTCTTCGTGACCCCATTTGGGGTTTTCTTGGCAAAAAGACACTGGAGTGGTTTGCCATTTCCTTCTCCAGCTTATTTTACAGAGGAGGAAACTGAGGCAAACAGGGTTAAATGACTTACCCAGCATCACATAGCCAGCAAGTGTCTGAATCTGGATTTGAACTCAACTCTTCCCGATTCCAGGCCCAGCGCTCTATCCACTGTGCCACCTAGCTGCCCACAGGACTTTATCATTAGGCTGAATAAAATGTAGTTAGTTGCTCTCCATACGATGTGGCTTAGAAAGTGAATCAGTTTTTAAAATTATTATTGATTTGTTTAGACAAGCAGATTTAATATTTTAGAGTCAGAAGTCTAAGCATCCTAAAGCTTTTGCTTCTAGATGCTTGTGATTCTCACTGGTCTCTGGGAGGAACCTAAAGTGTTTACGTACCTTCTACATACTAACATTTAATATGGTTGACTTGGAAAGGCCATGGCTGGAAGGGTAGCCTTGAAGTCAGGAACATCTAGGTTCAAGTTTGGCCTCTGGTAAATACTGGCTGTGAGATTCTGGGCTTGTCACTTAAACCTAGGTAGGCCAAATTAATATAATAAAAATGACAATTCCACCTAAGCTAATTTACTTATTCAGTGCCATAGCAATCAAGTACAAAACTACTTGAAATAATAAACAACTTTAGCAAAGTTGCAGGCTACAAAATAAATCCATGTAAATCATTGGCATTTCTATATATTACCAACAAAGCCCAATCGTAAGAGAAGAAAGAGAAATTTCATTCGAAGTTAGCGTAGACCTTATAAAATATTTTGGAGTCTACCTACCGAAACAAGCCCAGGAACTATATGAACACAATTACAAAACACTTCTCACACAAATAAAGTCAGATCTAAATGATTGGAAAAACATCAGTTGCTCATAAGTAGGCCAAGCTAATATAATAAAAATGACAATTCTACCTAAGCTAATTTACTTATTCAGTGCCACACCAAACTACCAAAAAATTAGTTTATAGAGCTAGAAAAAAATAATAACAAGATTCATTTGGAAAAACAAAAGGTCCAGAATATCAAGGGAACTAATGAAAAGAAATGCAGGGGAAGGTGGCCTAGCCATTCCAGATCTCATATTGTATTACAAAGCAGCAATCATCAAAACTATTTGGTACTGGCTAAGAAATAGAGTAATGGATCAGTGGAATATATTGGGTATGCAAGAAACAGTAGTCAATGACTATACTAATTTATTATTTGATAAACCCAAAGACCCCAGCTTCTGGGATAAGAATTCACTATTTGGCAAAAACTGCTGGGAAAACTGGAAAAGAGTATTGCAGAAACTAGGCATAGACCAAAATCTCATACTATGTACCAAAATAAAGTCAAAATAGGCCCTTGATTTAGATATAAAGGCTGATACCATAAGCAAACTGGGAGAGCAAGGAATAGTTTACCTGTCAGATTTATGGAGAACAGAAGAATTTATGACCAAACAGGAGATAGAGAACATTATAAAATGCAAAATGGATAATTTTGATTACATTAAACTGAAAAGTTTTTGCACAAAGACAATGCAACCAAGACTAGGAGGGGAAGCAGAAAACTGGGAAAGAATTTTTATAACCAGTGTCTCTTATAAGGGCCTCATTTCTAAAATATATAAAGAACTAAGTCAAATTTATAAGAATACAAGTCATTTACCAATTGATAAATAGTCAAAGGATATGAACAGGCAGTTCTCAGATGAAGAAATTAAAAGCACCTATAGTCATACGAAAAAATGCTCTAAATCACTATTGACCAGAGAAATGCAACTCAAAACATCTCTGAGGTAACATATCACACCTATCAGATTGGACAACATGCCAAAACAGGTAAATGATAAATGTTGGAGAAGATGTGGGAAAATTGGAACACTAATGCATTGTTGGTGGAGTTGTGAAATGATCCAACCATTTTGGAGAACAATTTGGAACTATGCCCAAAGGGCTATAAAAATGTGCATATCCTTTGACCCAGCAATAGCACTTCTAGATCCCAAAGAGATCATAAAAATGGGAAAAGGATCCACATGTACAAAAATATTTATAGCAGCTCTTTTTGTGGTGGCAAAGAATTGGAAATTGAGAGGATGCCTATCAATTGGGGAATGGCTGAACAAGTTGTGGTATATGAATATAGTAGAACACTATTGTGCTATAAGAAATGATGAGCAGGAAGACTTCAGAAAAACCTGGAAAGACTTGTATAGACTGATGCTGGGTGAAGTGAGCAGAACCAGGAGAACGTTATACACAGTAACAGCCATGTTGTGTGATGACTAACTTTGATAGACTTAACTCTTCTCAGCGATGCAAGGATCTAAGACATCTCCAAAGGCCCTCATGATGGAAAATGCTATCCACATCCAAAGAAAGAACTATGGAGTTGGAATGCAGATCAAAGCATACTATTTACTATTTTTTTTCTTCTGTTTTGTTTTGTTTCCTCTTTCTGGTGGCTCCTCCTATTGGTTCTAATTCTTCCTTACAATATCACTAATGTGAAAATAGCCTATATCAGATTGTGTGCCATCTTTGCGAGAGAGGAGGAGAAAATTTAAAACTCAAAAGCTTATGGAAGTGATTGTTGATAAATCTAAATAAATTAATAAAAAGATTTTTTTTAAAAAAGAATCCCTGATCTAAACTATAAATTACAGACCATTACTGATATTATGGAAGGAGGAAGTTTCCCCACTAATGGTTCTCTATACCAATGAAATCACAGATCTGAACCCCACTGCCACAAATATGTTGGATTTTGTAAACCAGAGTTAAATAATATTTATTTGCTGGGTGCTCAGTAAATTGGTGAATGTCTGGATTCACCCAGTGGCAGTTACAGTTATAATGCCTTGGAAGAAATAATCAAGAGTTTCCCAAGTTTTAGTCAGAAAGAAGCCCCTGTCCAGCCCCACAGTGCCTTAAGATGAGTGAGTCAGATGCTGAGTTCCCTGAACAGCAGGTGATAAAAAGTGAGAAAGCTGGAAACACGGGATAAGCTTACCTGACTACCCAGGCCTCCCTCTGGCTAGACCTTGGGAGCATGGTATGATGGAGACCTGTGCTGAACTTGGAGTGAGGAGGAACTGGATTCAGGTCTTGCCTCTGACACTTACTGCTGTGATAACTGTTGGCAGGTCATTTAACCTCTTTGTCCCTCTGTTTCCTCATCTGTAAAATGAAGGGGACTGGGCTAGATGGTTTCAAGGGTCCCTTTCCTGCTCTAAATGATTTCTTCTGTCGGTGGAGGTTGGGGGAATCCCCTTCACATTCAAGGGCAGGCAATTTGTGGACATATGTGTTTTGTGGGAGATAAGCCATATCCCAAAGCCTCTGGTTGTTAAGTGCTTTTCACAGCCTTGTTCACTGCCCCTGAGGAAGCAGGGAGGGGCCAGACAGCCTGCCTGCCCCACGATTGTTGGACACCTGTCCCTGCGGCATCACGTGGCTCTGGGGATTGTTTGCCCCAGCAGCCTCCATCCCCCCAGGCCTTCCTTCGGCCTCTCCTGGCCAACAGCTGCTGACTTAGTCAGCTGTCATCTGCTCTTCCCCTCCTTAGGAGGAGGGAGGAAGAGAAAGAGGCTGACTTGGAAGGGGTGGCTGTTTTTAGTGCCTTTTAAGGGGCCGAAGAACATTCTAGTGGCAGGGAGGGAGTAAGACAAAGGCCCCTTGTGCCTTCTTCCTATCCCAGGATCAGAAGACACCAGTTCTTTTTCTCTCCTCTGTCCCAATCCCAGATCAGACTGGGGCTCCAGCTCTTATATTTCAGTGGTATGAAGAAGTTCAGAGGAAGGGAAGAAAGATATGGGAGAAAATCCTCAAGAGGAGAAAGTCTCCCACTTTGCAACCATTTGTGCTGCAAACTCACTTGTGTTCTAACCTGGAGACCCCAGCCAGAACAAGAGAGAAACTTGTCAAGCCTGAGGCCACAAAGTTACACGGACAAAGCCCTGGTCTGGAAATCAGGAGACTGGCTTCTCATCGCAGGTGAGCTACCAGTTAACTATGTGACCTCGGGCCAAGGGAAAAGGTGCAAGACTATGAAATCAGAAGACTTGGGTTCAAATCCCATGGATATTAACCTTGGACAAGTAATTTCACCTCTCTGGGCCCCAGTTTCTTCATCTGCAAAATGAAAGAGTAGAACTTAATGACCTCCAAGGTTCTTACTAGTTCTAAATCTATGAAATCAGGCTACAGGGCTCTAGAAAAACTCATGCCTTGGGTCTTTCCTATATTCTCTATCAGAGGAGGTCTTATTCCAAGTGTGTTTGCCTCACAAATAGACCATCTTAGTTCTCTTAAAGTGGGGAGAGGAAAGTAGAACCAAATGAGAAGAGCTAGAGAATGAGAAGAAGCCTTCAGCCATCACAGTTTAGACCTGAAAGGTCCAATTTTAGAGTTTATACCCAAAAGGGACCTCAAAGGATGTCTAACCCAGTCACCTCATTTTTTTAAGGAACCAGTTCCTAGATATATTAAGTGACTTCCCTAAGGTCATACATTTAGTAATCAGCAGAACCACAATTCGAACTGAGGCCCTCTGACTTTAAATCTACAAAGGGTGGAGATCTGAGGGCATCCCAGTGCCAGTCCTGTTGCCTGGTGATGTGGGGACCCATAGTGCAGATGCTCTAGGCCCTCCCCATTGGGAACATTGATTTTCTGGATTTATTTATTTATTTCAGTATTTATCTTTTTTATTTATTACTCAGTATTTTTTTCAGAGTCTACTAGATTCCAGCCTTGTGCCAGGCACTATAGGGGGATACAAAGATGAAACAGATACAAACATTTGCAGGGCCAGGCTACATAAACAGAATGGAAGGCCTTTGAATGGGATAGCCCATACATCACAGATTCAAGTGGGAAGGAACCTTGGAGGACATTACAACTCAAGGGCAGACCAAACAGATCCTCTAACTTTGAAATACAAATATTTGCTCACATTTATCTCATAGAGTTGGAAGGGACCTTAGAACTCATCTGGTCCAGCCTTCTCATTTTACTGAAATCCAGAGTGTGAATAACTTGCCCAAAGGCCCCCAAGTAATAAGTGAAAGAGCCAACATTTGGACCTGGGTCCTCTGATGAGTGATCTGGTTCTCTTGACACCACACTATACTGCCTTCCAATAGTACTCTAGGGTTTACAGAGTACTTTACATTGTTGTTTCATTTTTATCCCCACAATAACCCTGTGAGGTTGATAGCAACCATATGTCTCACAGGATTTAGAGCTGAAACTATAGTGATCATCTAGCCCACTGCCCACCTCCATCACTTCACAAAGGAGGGAATGGAGGCCAGAGATAGAAATTGATCGATCAAGATGACAGAGGTAGAAAGAGGTAGAGGCAAGCTTTGAACCAAGATTCTCTGTGTCCACATCTGGGGCTTTTTCCACTATACCACAACTGGCTCTTATCCCTATTATACCAGGGAGGAAACTGAGTGAGGGGCAATGAGATTAAGTGATATACAGAATATCACATAGGTAAATGAGCATGTTGGGACTCAAAGCCTCTGCCTCCGAACCCAGCGCCTATCCCAAGGTCTGATATTCTATCTACTCTTATATTTTCATCCCTTTCTTCCATTTTGAAAATGTTTTAGTTGTCAAAGGCCAAAGGTGTGAAAATGCACACTTCCCTGGGAAGTGTCAAGTCTTCTCAGCTAATGTCCTATCAGCAGGTTAAGCCTATTTTATATGTTGCTGTGCTAGGATTGTTGCCCTTTTTTTTTTAAAGGTAACCCAGTTGGGGAGATTTGGGGATAGATTGTTGGAAGTTACTTGGGGCCATATTCCTTCTGTTTGTCTTCACTTCCCTCTGCTTCAAAGGAAGAAATTCAAGCTGAACTTTAAACTCAAGTCAGGCCTAGATGCCTAGAATGTCAGCCCTGCAAGGGACCTCAGAGCTCACTGAATCCTGCCATCTCAGTTCACAGAGGGGAAAATTGAAAACAAGAATGGGGAAGTGATTCTCTCAAATGGCATACACATGAAAAGGTAGCATATACTACTGTCTGGAATTAAGGGTCAAATGAGTGGTTCCAGCAAGTTTTTTAAACCATGGAGGTTTAAAGGCAACTCCAACTAGCTAGGAGGCAGGCCATATCCTTTGCATTTGTAAAATGGTTTGCAATTAAGAAAAGCCTTTCACATACATCATACTTAATTAGAGATCTTCCACCAAGGAAGTGGGTGGACATTTTTTTAATTAATTTATTTTTAGTTTTCAACATTAACTTCCCTAAGATTTTGAGTTCCAAATTTTCTCCCCATTTCTCCCCTTCCCATACCCCAAGATGGCATGCAATCTGATATAGGCTATACATATACATTCATATTTAACCTTAGTTTTAACGTTAGTCATGTTGTAAAGAAGAATTAGAAGCAATGGAAGAAACCACAATAAATAAGAAACAAACAAACAAAAAAGATATATCAAATAATGTGCTTCAATCTGCATTCCAACTCCATGCTTCTTTCTCTGGATGTGGATAGCATTTTCCAACATGAGACTTTTGGAGATGTCTTAGATCCTTGCATTGCTGAGAAGAGCTAAGTCTATCAAAATAGTCATTGCACAATGTGGCTGTTACTGTGTACAGTGTTCTCCTGGTTCTGCTCACTTCACGGCATCAGTCCATACAAATCTTTCTAGGTTTTTCTGAAGTCTGCCTGCTTGTCATTTTTTATAGCACAATATATATTCATATACCACAACTTGTTCAGCCATTCCCCAATTGATGGGCATCCTTTCAATTACCAATTCTTTGCCACTACACAAAGAGCTGCTGTAAATATTTTTGTACCTGTGGGTCCTTTTCCCATTTGTATACTCTCTTTGGGATCTAGAAGTGCTATTGCTGGGTCAAAGGGTATGCACATTTTTGTAGCCTTTTGGGCGTCATTCCAAACGGCTCTCCAAAATGGTCGGCTCAGTTCACAATTCATGGGTGGACATTATTGTCTAAATTTTGTAGGCATAAAGAAACGGAGTCTCACAAAGGCATAGGGGCTTTCCCATGATCATATGGGGCTCACAGGCATCAGGGTCAAGATTCAAGACTAGATCTTCTTACTTTAAGTTCAGCTCCGTATAGGACAGGGTCAAGATCACTAGGAAGTGCTCCCCAAGGATGCAAATTTGCTAAATACTGGTTCTGCCTAAACAATACAACAAAAGAGTATTGTAAGGTATGAACCATTAGACAGCCATGTTACTATAAAGCCAATTAGGTAATATAGTGGCTGGATTCAGAGTCAAGAAGACCAGAGTTGGAACCCAGCTTCAAGACCTTTACTAGCTGTATGAGCCTGGCCAAGTCATTTAATGTTTCCTAGTCTCATTTTCCTCATCTGTAAAATGGGAGTAATAATGGCAGCACCTGCCTCACGGGGTTATTGTAGGGATAAAATGAGATAATATTTATAAAGTTTATTTATAGTATATATATATTACAGATATTAAACATATATTATAATATTTATAAAGCTCTGCAAACCTTAAAGTACAATAAGAATGTTAGTTATTTTCCTTGAGTTAGTATATTTCCTTGTGAGTTATTTACCATTTGGTGTGAGATGTGACACATGGCCTTCACAATGAGCTGCCATTGAGGTAACATAATGAGGTGAAGGTCAGGGATACAGAGATTTAAGAATAACAACTGACACTGAGATAAATTTCTACGGACAATACCTCATTCAAGTCTCACAACAAGGTAGGTAGTGAAGGCATTATTATTTCCATTCTATAAATGAGGAAAATGGGACACAGGAGATAGTAATGTGCTTACGGTCCCAAAGAGAATGAATTGGTAAAGCCAGCATTTGAACCCAAGTCTTCTGATTCCAGAGACAATGATCTTTTCACTAAGGCATGGCTGCCTCTGAGTCATTAGAAGATAATGTTTTTCTCCTTGGGGAGCTTAAATCATCTGACAGCTGATTGAATGAATTGACCCTTATGGGTCACTTAATCTTTTGTCATGGGGGCTATGAGCTCTGAGGCCCCTGGCCTCCCAAAGCACACAGGTTAAGTGACTGGCTGGCTTTACTTGGGTGGCTAGAGATAGAAGATGTCAAAGCTCTTCTTTTGAGCCGCAGGACATGAAGGGTTACTGGCCAGTTGCCAAGGCCTGAGGGATGGCCAGAAAGGGCAGGTATTCTTGCCTGGACAATGGGAGCTCCAAACACAGAGGAGAGAGTCAAAGGATATAAAAGACAAACTAATAGGCAAGAATGAATTCTGCAATATGAGATGGGGTTGAAATGGTAGAAGGCTGAGAGAATCAACTGAAACCTAAATGCAGATAGAAAAACAAAACAAAAAACCTAGAACCTAAATGTGTGGTGAATACCACCAGAAAAGATCTAGAGTCATGGAAATAGAAAGGAAATACTTTAAGAGAGATATTAAAAAGAAAGAAACAAAGAACCAGAATAGCAACAAGTAGACAATGCTCAGCTGATTGCCATAAAGGCAGGCTTTCATGTGGCAAGAAACCTCTATCAGAGTCTTCTGTGGGCTGTGAACTGACACATTCTGGCCATCTCCACTTCTGCATCTTAAAGGAGCTGATTCTCTGAGAACCCTGATGTAGATACTCGTATACGTTGGATTTTTTTCTCCAAATTCTCCTGATATACACACATATCCCCAATCTTCTGTAACATGAAGTCATAGGTTGGTTGCCATGTTGGGACACTACATAATGTCCCCTGAGGGGCCAAAAGAAGGTCCTCCTATTCCAAAGCATCTCCCTAACTTGCCTTTCCCAGGTGGTTGAAATTCTACCATTAGAGATTCATTCAGGTTACAGTTTTGTCTCTAAATACCACTCCCCACCCCACCCACCCCCCAAAAAATTCTTATAACATTAAAAACTATCATTGAACATCTTAACATGAATTCATCTAGCAATCATTTCCAAAAGGACCTCTAGAAGAAAACAGATTTTGATCAATACAGTAGCAAGCCCAGATAAGATGCTGTAGTGGTCCACCCTGGGCTGCCAGAGACCAACATAAAGCCCAAAGTGTGATGGCGATTGGTAGAGGGATTAGCTTTTGTGGGAAGAAAAACATAGAAGGGAGAGAGCCTGCAATGGATTTTGAGAACCAAATTTTCAGTTTAAGCATTTCTATCTCAGGAAATAAACAAATGCTATAAAGAAGAGCTTGATTTATTGTTTTATTAATTGCCTAAACTTAAGAAAGTGATGAAAAATGTTAGTAATTACACTTAAAATTTATTTTAAGAAGAGAAAAACAAGGAAGAACACCATACACATATGAAAAGTATGGTTTGAATTTTAAGTCTAGTAAAAGTTCAGAAGAGGTCACTCACTATTTATTGTCAAATAAGATCAATCAACCAACCAATAGGTAATTACTGTCTTTGAACTACTGTGCTATGCACTGGAGATATAAATATAACAAATGAAAAACTTACTCAGGAAAGGGTTGTATGAATTGAGACACCTAAAGGTCATGTTACCAGATGGCTAAGTCATCTCATCTACTTCTAGAGTTCTATCTAGAAAGATAATGTAATATAATAGAAGCAACTAAATTTGTGGTCAGAACACTGAAGGCTTTGACTTAGCCTGACTAGCTTTGTGACCCCAGGCAAGTTGCTGAAATTCTCTGTTTGCCTGTTTCCTCACCTGTAAAATGGGTCTAATCATAGCACCTACTGCATGGGTTGTTGTAAGGTTTTGCAGAACTTAAAGAGTTATATACATGCTAGTTATTGTTACTAGTAGAAATAGTGAAAAGGATGATGTGCCAGGCAGTTGGGTTTGAATTCATTTTAGCTATGTGATTTGGACAAGTCATTTAACCTGGCTGGGCCTCAGTTTCCCCACATGAAAAAGAAGGGGTTGAACTAGATTGGCACTTCTTAAACTGCAGGTCCCAACCCTATAAAAGGCTGCATAACTGAATGTGGGGGTCATGAAAAGTTTGGCAACAGTAAAAGGGTTTTTGAATGAGCAATGACCAAAAATTATTTCCAAATCAAACACATAATGAATCTGAGGTGTTTCTGGCAGCTCTTGCGCGTGATGTGCCATGTATCTTCATTGCAGCCTTGGTTCTGAACACACAACATGCATGCTTTGCACTGTGCATGCCGTCACACCATGCAACACTAACCTTAAATGCACTGTCAGAAACAACTCTGCTCAGATTCGAGCCTGTTGTATGTTATGAATCACAGTGTTTTTACTGTACTTACAAAATCATTCAATAAACTTTGGCTTGCAGTTAGGACAGAATTTCCAACAATTTCTGAAATGACCCTAAATATACTTCTTCCACTTTGTACTACGTATTTATGCGACATTCTCAGCATTGATTATAAAGTCACAATATTGATCAACCCTGAAGAACATTGAAGATGCTCTACGCCCTGCAATATCAAATATTCCACCATAATTTAATTCTTTATGTAAAAATTAACAAACACGTACAACTCTTTAGTATGAAAATCTGCTTTCATTTTTAATAAATGGTAAAATTATATGTATACCAAAGAATTGTTTTAAAATAAATTTCTTTATCATTTACTATGAGTAAATGTTTGATTTCTATACCTATTTCATATACCTATATACCCAAGTCACATAAAAATTTCAGTGGTGAAAAAGGGTCGAGGGGGGGGAAAAGTTTAAGAAGCCCTGAACTAGAGACCTTTAAGGTCTCTTCCAACTCTCAATCTATGATCCTCATGACCTGTCAGCCTCAGTTTCCTCACATGTAAAGTGGGGATGATAATAATGCTAGCACTATTTTATAGGATTCTTGTGAAGGGAGTAAATCTTAAAGTGCTTACATAAATGTGACTTTTCAGGAGTACTTGCCCTATTGGCTGAAAAAATACAAAATTTTCTTTTCTCCTCTCTCTTAATCTGCTAGGTGATCAAATTCGTAGAATTAAGAGTAAGGAAAACCCAAGTTTAAAGCCTGCCTTAAGCCCTTAGAAGTTGTAGGACCCTTGGCAAATCACTTAACTTCTCTGTTCCTCAGTTTCCCCCTCTGTAGGATGGGAGCATAGGAGGGTTGAACTCTGAGATCACTTCCAGCCCTAGATCTATGATTTGGTTCCTTGTTTCAGGTCTACTCTAGTATGCCTGGCTCCAGCTTCCCTCACACTGACCCCAGTGTTGGCTCAGGAGGCTTTTGCTGGCATCTTGGGATGAGACGTCTTTTTCATTCGCCTAATGCTTGTCCCAAGCTCTACCAGTTCTGTAATTGCGCGCCTTGGAAGCCCGGTTGTTATTTAAGTTTGCATCTGCTTCGCGGCAAACATTCACCAACTGGGCCTTTGCTGTTTGGGGAGCTGAAGACATCCATCGATGCCCAGAAAGACTTCAAGTTTTCTTTTAAATTGTCCCAGGGCCAGCTCGAGGCAAGGGTGTGAAGTTGGTAAGTTTGGGGTTTGGATCCCTCTTTCTTTTCATCCCTACTCGCCACTCTCTTTTTTCTGAGTTCCCTGGTCCCCTTGCAGATGGGCCGGTGCCCTCCTATTCTCTCTCCCCATTACAGGCTGTTCTCGGGAAGACGCTGATAACCCGTAATCTAAGCATTGGTGTGAATGTAGGTCACTGGGTTCCCTCTCTCAGGGGGATTTGCATTTTCAGCCTCATCTATACTGGTGGCTAGGCTTTGTTTTCTGCTAAAGGGATTTCCCAAATCAACGAGCCAAGGAGGACAGATCATGTTGAGAGGAGGAGCCCCTCAAATCAAAATCAGACTGTGCCTATGGATAAAGATAGCTCCTCCCTGCCTGCTCCCTGTGCCCCACCACCACCACCACATGCACACATACACACACACACACACACACACACACACACACACACACACACACACACACACACATTTGACTGCATTCAGCCTGAGGAAGCTGTTACTGTACCATCAGATTTTCTTCTGAATTTATTTCTGGTTTTTGAGCCCAAGTCTTTTTTAAATTCTCCAGTATGTTTTTCGTTTTTCATGTGTATTCAGAGTCTCAGTATCAAAATCCAACTTTTCCTTATTCCTCTCTCCTGCTTGACTCAGTTCCTCTAGGTATGCCACAGTATATCTGCATTTAGGTTAATTCAGCACCTCCTAGTAATAACAGACCACATTTAAATATTATTTTAATGTTGACAAAGGACTTTCTTCACAGAAACCCTATGAGGCAGGTAGCCTAACTCTTACGGGTGCCCATTTTTTAAGATGGAGAAACCAAGGGGTTTCAGACAGGGGAAGTGACTTACTTAGGGTGTATAGTTATCTAAAATCACAAACTTATCCCTCCCACTTTTGTCACTGCCTAAAGAAGAAAGTCCAACTCTTTAGACTGGCATCCAAATGCTTTCAATGCAGGAACTTTGGAAAGATATGCTAAGACTTATAGGGTTACAGATCCTCCTCAAACACCCCAGTAATGCTTTAAAAACGAACCAGAAGAAACAATGATAAAGACATCCAAAGACAGATAGCCATAAATGCTTTCATTCAGTCCATGACTGCACAAAAATATGGCCAGAATCCCGCAGATCCTCTAAGCAGAGAAAAGCCAGGGTGGGTGGAAGGCAAGGCATGGTGTAAGCAGCCAGGTCCCAGAGCACAAGACAGAGGCAGACCAGCACTCGTGCCCCAGAACCACAGGAAACAATGCCAAACCAATGCACAGGAAGACTGTGCACCAGCTTCTTTAGGCGAGAGAGCCAGACTGGCACTCAGCATAGTGTGCCCTCCAACCCCCCTCTCCCCAGCCTCCTCAGGAGACAGGGTTAGACTGGCACCCAGGACAGGCCTGATCTGGCATTCAGATGACCCACATCCAATCCAAGGCACAGGCAGCTCTACCTGAATCACATCAGGAGACAAAGCTAAACCAGTATGTGGGCAGATCAGTGCCCAGGCAGCCCACATCCAAGCAAGAGTAGAATAAGCATAGCTCTTGAGAAGCAAAGCACCTGAGGTATTGCAGCTGGTCTGATATCAGCATAATCAACAACATTTGGTTGGGAATTGTCAAGGTCACAAGGGATGAAACCTTTGGGACTTTGGATGAAGGTTTGGGTACGGCCATGGAAAAAGAAATATAGAAGGAGCCAAGGCAAAAAACTGAGCCAGAAGACCAAGCCAAAACCCAGAAATTCTTGCAGCAAGGAAGGCCTAGTTTTAGCCACTCCACCCAGGCCCAGACAGAACAACATCATTTAAAAGCCACAAAAATAGCAGAGCCCAAATCAAATGCAAAGCGCTAATGGAGAAAATGAGACTAGAGTTATGAGGAAACAAAAGAGAATGCTGAACACAACAAAGAAATACCTTGGACCAAGAGAAGCCCAAGTGATAAACCAAGAAAAAAAGAATATACTCTACAAGTCAAAGTAGAGCCTAGACAAAAGAATATCCTAATCACAAGGACTACAAGAATACTGGAAAGAAATGAAATAAAGATATAAAATGTAATATTTAAGGAAATATGTAATATTTAAGGAAATGACGGCTGTCCTAATAGCTTAGGACAAGTGATGGTAAATCTTACCCAAGAAATAAACTCCCTAAAAATTAAAATGGGCCAAACATAAAGGAACAACTCCATGAGAAAATGAGAAATATTAAAATAAAATCAAAAGATGATAGGTAAATAGATATAGTCAAAACAATACAAAATAAGTGACTTATGAAATAGGTCAGAGAGAGACAATCTAAAAATCATCAGACTACCTAAAAATCATGATCAAAGATAAAGTCTGGATACCTTGTTTCAAAGTATCTTAAAGGAAAGTGACAGAGATATATCTTGAACCAAAGAATAAAGTGAAAAATAGAAAGAATCTACCACTTATCTCCTGCAAGAAACCCCAAAATTAAAACTCCCAGGAATATTATAACTAAAATCAGAACTTCTATGACAAAGAAAAAATATTGCAACCTGAAAGAAGTACCAAGGAGCCACATTCAATTCAAGATCATTCAAGACTTGGCAGCTGCCTCCAATAAGAAGAGGGAAGGTTGGAATACATTACAAAAGGCAAAAGACAAAGTCTTACAACCAAGAATAACCTAGCTGGTAAAATTAGGGATAATTCTGCAGTGGAATAAATACAGCTTTAATGAAATACAATACTTCCAAGCATTCTTGATCAAAAGACCATGGCTAAGTAGAAACTTTGAAATATAAACATGCAAGTCAAGAGAAAAATATAAAGGCAAAGATCAGTTGGAAGCAATGATATGATAATGAATTGTTTACATTCTAATAGAATATGTTAGAAACAAGTGTCCTCTTAGAACTCTAATGTCTTTAAAAGTCATCGAGAAAATTAAATGATAGGAAGAAGGCCTGCAGATAGTTATGCTCTGTTTTAATGGTAGTGAAAGAAAAAAGAAATGGGAGAAAAATAATAATAAAATAGCTAACATGTATATAATACTTACTATGTGACAGGTGCTGTGCTAAGTACTTTACAATTACTATGTCATTTGGTTCTCACAAGAGGCCTGTGAGGTAGATGCTGGTCTTATCCCTATTTTACAGATGAGGAAACTGAGGCAAACAAAAGTTAAGTGACTTGCCCAAGGTCATACATCTAGTAAGTATCTGAAACCAAATCTGACCTCAAGTCTTCCTGACTCAAGGCCCAATATTCTATCCACTTTACCACTTAGGGAATATATCGGACTATCTCATATTATAGTGGATATATATAATAGGGTTAGTGAAATGAACAGCACACAAAAATAGAGGAAAAGGAAGGGAGAATGGGCATCCTATGAACCTCACTTTCATCTAAACTGGACAAAGGAAAGTTGAATACGCTCACACATATACTATCACATATACACACACACACAAGTTTTGTTTGGAAATATGTTTTATTCTCAAAAGGAAAGCAGACAGGGAAAGGAAGATGGAAGAAGGATGTTAAAAGGGACAGTAAGATAGGTAAGGAAATAGTCACAAGCAAAATAAACTCCAATATTAGGAGACAGAGAGTAAAAGAGGGTTTAAAAGGAAAGAAAGAAAGAGTAAAAACTTGTGATTGAGTGCAGTGGATAGAGTACCGGCCCTGAAGTCAGGAGTACCTGAGTTCAAATCCGGCCTCAGACCAAACACTTGACACTTACTAGCTGTGTGACCCTGGGCAAGTCACTTGACCCCAATTGCCTAACAAAAAACCAAAACAAAACAAAAAAAATTGTGATTGAGAAAGGACAAAAGAAAGAAAAAAAGAAGAATGGAGTTAAAACAAATCAATTCAATTACAGATCACTGATATCAAACATAATCCTTCTCTTTTACTATCTTCCTCATAAAGAAGTTGGGCAGGTAGGTGGCACAGTGAATAGAATGCTGGGCCTGGAGTCAGGAAGACTCATCTTCCTGAGTTCAGATCTGGCTTCAGATGCTTCCTAGCTTTGTGACCCTGGACAATTCACTTAACCCTTGTTTGCCTCAGTTTCCTCATCTGTAAAACGAGCTGGAAAAGGCAATGGCAAACCACTGCAGTATCTTTGCTGAGAAAATTCCAAATGGGGTCACAAAGAGTAAGACATGACTGAAAAACAATTGAAACAGCATAGAAGGAGGGGAGGAGTAAAAAAGAGAGGGACATGTATAAGGACAAGATAGAGAGAAGTACAAAATTAACAATCATAACAGTGAATGTGAATAGAACAAACTCAAACATAAATGGAAGGGAAGAGGAGAATAGATTAGGAAATAGAACCCAATAATACAAAAAACATACTTGAAACACATAAAATCTCATGGCATTTAAATAAGGGACTGGAGCAAAATCTTATTACATTTCAAGTGAACTCAAAAAAGCAGGGTAGCTTTTTTGATTTCAAGAATGGCAATAGTAAATATACATATATATATATATACATATGTATATGTATACACACATATATATATATACACACACACACACACACATATGAAATAAGCAAGAGAACTCATGCTTAAGGGTATCATAGGTAATTAACTAATATCAATATTAACATATAAATATTGAGTGGTATAGCATATAAATGCTTCAATACAAAGTTCAATGAATTGTAAGTGGAAAATTAAGTAAAATTATAATAATGGGGGGACCAAATGCACCCCTTTCAGGCCCAGAAAAAAAATTTCTTAAAAAGTAAGAAGGAAGTTAAGGACTTCAATACAACTTTCAAGAAACTCTATGTGATACCACTGATGACAGCATGCTGGGCCCAGCCTTTACAAAAATTGACCATTATTTCTTACATAAAAACTTCATAATCAAATTCAAAGAAGCAGGAATATTAAACACATTCTTCATAGACCACAGTACAATAAAAATTATGTTCAATAAGGGAGCTTTGATGAAAGGACAAAAAAATTAAATGGAACAAAATAAGTTTAGTTGTGATGAATTGGATCAAAGAAAATAATCATAGAATTAATAGAGAATTTCATCCAAAAAATGATAATGAGACAATATAACAAAACTTTTGAGATATGGTAAATCAATTCTTAGAGGAGAATGTGTCTTTCTACATGCAATAATCAATAAAAGAATTGATCAATAATTGGGCATGCAACTTCAAAAAAAACTAGAAAAGCAACAAAGAAAAAAATAAAAGACAACCTTAACTAAACACCAAAATAGAAATTCTGAAAATCTAAGAGTGTATTAACAAAATTAAGAGCAAAAAACCATTGAATTGATAAGCAAAACTGAGATTAAAAAAACTAATAAATTAGATAAGCAGTTAGTCTGAGTTAAAAAAAAAGAATGAGAGGAACACCAAATTATATTAAAAATGAAAAAGGAAAATTCATAATTGAAAATGAAATAAAGGCAATTATAAAAAACTATTTTGCCCAGTTGCATTCCAACAAAACTGATTGCTTGGATGAAATGGATGCAAGTTCACAAAAATATCCAGATTAACATAACAGGAAAATTATTTAAATTACCTAATGTCAGAAAAAAATAAGTTGAAAAAGTTAAAATGAACTCCCAAAGAAAAAAAAACTTCAAGACTGGATGGATTACAAGTGAATTCTTTCAAACATCCAAAGAACGATTAATTCCAATGTTAAAATAAACTGTTTACAAAATATTCTTCCAATGACGCAGATATAATGCTGATACCTAACCAATGGAGAGGCAAAGCAGAAAAAGAAAAGTATAGGACAATATCTCTAATGAACACTGATGCAAAAGCATTAAATAAAATTTAGCAAAGACTATAACAACATATTAAAAAAATTAGACACCATGGCCAGGTTGAATTTATACCAAGAATGCACAGTTGAGTCAACATAAAGAAAATTATAAACATAATAGACCATGTTAATAACAAAAATATTTTTTAAAAACCATATGATTATATCAATGGATCCTGAGAAGGCTTTTTGACAAAACTGAGTACACATTTCTGTTAAAACAACAGCAAGAAAGCATAAGAATAAATGGAATTTTCCTTAGTATGATAGTATTTATTTAAAATCAAAGGTGAACATTATATATTATGGAGAAAGGCTGGTAACATTTACAATAATATCGATGATAAGGTAAGGATATTTATTGTCACCATTATTATTTGATAGAGTCCTAGAAATGTTAGTTATGGCAATACAACCAAAAAAAGAAATCAAGAGGATAAGCACAGGAAAAGAGGAAACAGAACTAGCACTTTTTGGAGAAGATAAAATGCTCTATCTAGAGAAACCAAAAGAATCAATTAAAAATTAATTGAAACAATAATTTTAGCAATTTTTCAGGACAGAATAAATCCACATCAATCAACAGCATTTCTATACATCACCAACAACACTCAGTAAGAAGAGACTGAAATTCCCAGTATTAGGGTAATTGGAGAGAATATAGATAGATAGATACAGACATATATATATATATATATATATATATATATATATATATATATTATATATTATATATATATATATATATATATATATATTCACACAGACAGAGGGCACAAGGTGAGTTGAATATGAAGGGATGCTATCTAAAAATAAAATTAAGGGGTGAAAGAGGATTGTACTGCGAGAAGGAGAAAGGGAAAAATAGAATGGAGTAAATTAGCTCACATAAAAGAGACAAGAAAAAGCTTTCACAGTGGAGGGGAAGAGGGGGGAGGTGAGGGGCAATGAGTGAATATTACTCTCATCAGATTTGGCTTAAGGAGTGAATAACATACACACTCAATAGGGTTTGGAAATCTATCTTATCCTACAGGAAATTAGGGGGAAGAGGATAAGAAAGAGGGGGATGATAGAAAGGAGGGCAGATTAGGGGAAAGGGTAATCAAAAGCAGACACTTTTGAAGAAGGATAGGGTCAAAGTAGAGAATAGAATAAACGGGGAGTGACATAGGATGGAGGGAGATATGGTTAGTCTTTCACAGAATGACTATTATGGAAGTATTTTGCATGACTATACATGTACAACCTATACTGAATTGCTTGCCTTCTCAATGAGGGTGGATGGGGAGAGAGGAAGGGAGAGAATTTAGAACTCAAAGTTTTAAAAACAGATGTTAAAAATTGTTTTTATATGCAATTAGGAAATAAGATATACAGGCAATGGGGTATAGAAACCAATCCTGTCCTACAGGAAAATAGAAGGGGAAAGGGATGGGGAGGGTGAGAGAAGGAAGGCAGACTGCGAGAAGAGGTATTAAGGATGCAAGTTGTCTTGGGGTAGGGGGAGGGGAGAGATGAGGAGAAAATTTGGAACTCAAAATCTTGTGGAAGTAAATGTTGAAAACCAAAGATAAATAAATTTTGAAAAAGAAAAAAAGAAGAGATAGAAAGAGAATTTCCATTTAAAATAACTATAGAACATATAAAATATTTGGAAAGCTATCTACCATGATACACATAGGAACTACGTGTGTTGTATGTGACTACAACTACGAAACTTTTTTTACATAAATAAAGACAGATATAAATAACTAGAAATGTATTAGTTGCTCATGAGTAGATTAAACCAAAGTAATAAAAATAATAATACTACCTAAATTAATTTACTTATTCAGCACCATATTTATCAAACCAAAGAGTTATTTTACAAATCTAAGAAAAAATAGTGAAGCTCATCTGCAGGTACAAAAGATCAAAAACATCAAGAGAAATAATGAAAATAAGTGGGAAGAAAGAGGGACTGACCAGTACCAGATCTCAAATTATACTAAAAAGCAGTAATCATCAGGCTATTTGGTATTGGTTAAAAAATAAAGAGGTTGGTTTATAAAAAATATTAGTTACATACCATAGAGAAGCAAACAAACATAATAGCATAAAGTCTGATAAACCCAAAGACTTCAATTCCAGAGGTCACTATTAGACTAAAATTCCTGGAAAAATTAAAAAGCAGTATGTCATAAGATAGGTATAGACTTGCATTTCTCACCATGTAACAAGATAAATTCCAAATGCAAGCAAGAATTAAATATAACAGTCACATCATAAACAAATTCAATGAGCAAGAAAGAAAATATTTTTTTTGCAACTATGGGTAAGGTAAGAAGAATCTATGACCAAACAAGAGAGGAGCACAGTAGATAAAATGAACAATCTGATTACGTATTTTTTAATTGCACAAACAAAACCAATGCAGTTACAATTAGAAGGGAAATAGCTAATAGGGGAAAAAACCTTCGTCGCAAATTTCTCTTTTAAAAGTCTGACACCCAAGATATATAGGAAACATTCAAATTTATAAGAACAAGAGCCATTTGCCAATTGATAAGTGGTCAAGTATACAATCATATGGGGAAAAAATAGCCCCAATCATTAATAATAATAGAAATTCAAATTAAATCAAATCTGAAATTCTACCTTATACCCATGAAATTGGCAATATCGAGAGAGAGAGAGAGAGAGAGAGAGAGAGAGAGAGAGAGAGAGAGAAAGGAGAGAGAGAAGCTGTGAATTAATTGGTTCAGCCATTCTAGAGAGAAACTTTGAACTATGTAAAAAAAAGTCACTAAGCTGTTCACACCCTTTGAACCCCCAATGCCACTATAAGTTCTATACCCTAAAGAAATCAAAGAGGAAAAGGACCCATATATGTAAAAACATTTATAGTAGCTATCTTTGTTATAGTAAAGAGGGTGCCCATCAGTTGCAGAGTGACTGAACAATATGGTATGAATGGAATGGAATATTATTGCACTATGAGAAAGGAAAAATGTAATGGTTTCAGAAAATTTGAGAAGACTAGTATGAACTGATGCAGAGTGAAGTCTGTAGAATCAGGAGAATAATTTATACAAAAGCAATGTTGTAAAGACAAACTTTGAAAGACTTAAGAACTCTGGTTAATTCAATGACCAATCATGATTTCAAAGGACTGATGATAAGCATGCTACCCACTTCCTGACTGACATGATGTACTCAAGTTTCAGAATAAGACAGTATGAAAATTTGTTTTGCTTCATTATGCACATTTGTTACTAAGGTTCCATTCTTTCTTTTTTCTCAATTTGAGAGGGAATGGAGTGGGGAGGGACAGGGAAACTAGAAATAAAGTTGCCCCCCAAAAAAGAGGAAAAAGAAGAGAGACAACAGAGGGCCACTGAAACATTTTCAAAATGCAAAGAGCAGAAAGAAGACCAGAAGAATCACAGGCAAGTCAGACAGCTTTGGAAGCAACATGTTGAATTTATTATATACTTACAAAGAAAAGCAAGCTGTACATTATGCAGATTCACAGTTCCATGCACAATCCTGTCTATTCTACTGAGTCTTTGAAGTGTTCATATTAGTTGTTTGTTAAGAATATAAAAATATGAGGGGAAAAAAACTGAGGTACTCAATGCTCTTGACCTTAACCTACCTTCCCAATGTCATCTCTAACTCTTTCCCTACATAAATTGTTTACTGTGGTCAAACTGGTTTACTCATTGTCTCCTGATTACAGTTTATGCTAGTATTATGCCCTTCTCAGAATGACCTAACCCCCATGCCTATCCAAAGTAATTCCTTTTAAATCCCATCTCTTCTTTGCAGCCTTCTCTGATCATTCTACTCCACTGTGATCTGTCTTCTGTCTTTACTACTCATTATTGTTATGAGTTATTAAATCAATCTTATATTTTTATTTAAGTGGAAGCTTAATTTAAGCTGATCAGGAATAATTAATTAACTTGATCAGTTTACAGGTAGATAAATTTCTTATGACCCTAGATTTAGAGGGAAGAGCAGGAAGGGACTGACTTTTTTTATGGAACATCAAAATCATCAAAAGAACTTTGTTCTTCATTACTACAGAGACTTGCTCTGATGGTTTAAGTTGGATGGGAAAAGAAACTCCTTTCTCAAAACCCCAGGGTTGTTTACTTTTGAGATGGAGCCTAAACCTTTAGGGTAGTATCATAAGGCTAAAGGTCTATTACCAACATCCCTTAAGTAAAGGTGGGATTCACCATAGAGGAAAGAGAATTGAATTAAATGTTTGTTTATGGGCTAGTGTGAGTCCTATATATTGTTTGAATTTTCTGTGGAGTAAAACAAAGGCTGTCCTGTATCTGAGAAGCATTACTATCATGAGTGCTTGCATGGGAACAGGAAAGGTTTTTACTCACATCAGTGGAGATCTAGATATGAGCTATATTCTGAGGTTCCCAGAGGAATCTGGCTGGCAACAAAAGGAGCCAAAGAATTCTGTTTTGGGGACCGTCCCCAAGACTGAGCCATATCTGTATGGGCCGAAATCTTAGTCTGTATTGGTATGAGGGTTACATAACTTTTCATATGTTCATGTCTTGCCTTTCCAACTAGACTATTAGGTTCATTGAGGACTGAGATACCATAGTAAATTTTTGTATCCTACACAGTGCCTAAGGTAGAGCTGGATACATAACAGTATGGTATAATGAATGTAAAGAACACTTTTGAATCAGAAGATATAGCAATGTAACCATAGGCAAGTTATTTGAACCTCAGTTTTCCCATCTGTAAAATGGGAATAATGAGATACTTGCATTACCTAGCCTCATATGACTGTCATGAGGAAAGTATGTTGTAAACTTTAGTATTTCAAAGATCTGAGATTTTGTTAGGGTGGGTCCTCCTTTTACTCATATAAATCCGAGCCCAACTTTGTAGATTATGTTTGTGAGCTTCTACAAAAAAAAAAAATTCATCCTTCTGTGGCCTGTGGAGCCTCTCTGAACTGGAAGGAACCTCAGAAACCATCTAGGCCAAACCCCCTTCATGGTAAAACTTGAAGATACTGAAGCCCGGGAAAGGAAAGTGACCTGCCCCAAATGACAAAGACATAAAAGATCAGAATCAGCCTTTGAATCCAGGACCTTTGGCTCATTAGCCAAGCTGCTCCTCAGATGGCACAAAGCCATCCCAGACCCATATGCAAAACCTTCCCAGCTCTCTAGGATCTACTCGGGCTTGTCCTCTTCTGGCACAGCCTTTGAGAACTGATGCTTCAACAAAGCATCATAGAAGAACTTCAGGAGGATTAAGTAGAGTCTGAAGACTTCCAGTGCTTTAGAAAGAAATGTGAGCTATTATTTATCATCGGAGTGATAAAATGGAAGCTCCTTGAGAGTAGGCTGTTTCACTTTGGTCTTTGAATTTCAAGTTCAGCTAGGTGGCTCAGTGGATGGAGCATCAGCCCTGGAGTCAGGAGGACCTAAGTTCAAATCCAACCTCAGACACATAATACTTCCAAGCTGTGTGACTCTGGGCAAGTCACTTAACTCCAATTGCCTCACCAAAAATAAAAAAAGTACTAGTCACTTAATAAATACCTATTGGCTAATTATTAGATTTGATTTCAAAATGACAAAAATTACACTTTTGATAATTCTTATACAAGAGATTGGCTCCTTAGGCTTGCCTTACAATCTGCAGTGCCCAAGAAAACTCCTTCGACAGTTTTTTCTAATTAATGCTGTATAAATCTACGTATAAAATGTTATGCCCATCAAGAGTTTTCTTTCCCATAGTGAAAGAGTAAGTGATGGGGGGGAGGCGGATTATGGGCAGCCAATCGCATGGCCTTGTCAAGCATCTGTTGAGCATTAACAAGGCTTTCAAGACCATTGAGGCTCAGATCAAGTGGCAACAGCATCTGTGCCTTCTTTGGATCAAACTCCAATCCTTTCACAGATTTCCCCACCCCACGGACAGGCAGAAGGCAAAACACAATCATCTCTCCAAATCAGATGGAGAATTTAGTAGATACTCCAAGAGATCTGTGATTTCATCAGGGTGTAGTCCCTCCATTCCTTAGAGATGGTTTCATGAGTTGTTAGGGACAATGCTGTTCATAACTTGGGAGATGGCTATCTGGTAGAAAGCTTCTCTGAACTTAACTGGAACAATCCCTATCAGGACCTAGAGTCTGTTAAAAGGAGGCAATATGGCACAGCAAAAATAGGGCTTGGATTGGGAATCAGAAGAGCTAGCCCTTAAGCCCCCATAGCCTCAGTTTCTTCATCTGTAAAATGAGAGGACTGGACTAGATGACCCCTGAGGTCCCATAGATAGATCTATGTTCCTAGGAAATTCTCTGTAACTCCCCCATTAAGATTCCCTTTTGAGAGTGAAGTCCCCTTTGCCCAAACCCTGAGGCTCGGAGTGCTTTTGATCTCTTGTCTTCTCAATCCTGGGGTTCTCTCAAGGATTCTAAGGTATCCATCTGACTGGAAAGGCTAAGAGGCTCTCTCCTGCTGATTTCAAAGGCACATCTGGGTGTGGGAGGGGTGTCAGGACAGGACTAAGAACCACATCCACAATTAATTACTGAGGCTCTTAAGGGAAACATCAGGGGAGGGAGGGGAAAAAGAGGAAGAAAGGAACTTCCCTTGAAATTCAACTGCAACCATGTCCTTGCAAATGTCTTCTCTTCCATAAAATGAAGGGAGTGGGAAAGAGCATGAATAAAAAAACCTTTAAAATAATTTAAAATAAAATAAAATTGAAAGGGTTAGACTAGATGGTCTTCTAAAGTCCTTTCAGCTCTAACATTTTTTGGTTCAATCGTTCTTGTGGGATGTCACTAGGTAATGACAGAGTCTTTCATGATATTCTTGAGCCTCAGTTTTCTCATTTATAAGATGAAAGGGCTGCACTAGATGGCCTCTGAAGCCAGCTCGAGAGCTATAATCCTATCTGTTCTACCACCTCCCCACTGGGATTCTCTCTTTGTGGTAGCAGTCCTCTGCTCCCCAAATCTTGGTCTTACGGCAAAGGCGACATATGGTCTAAGACTAAATGATTGTGCAATTTGATGGAGTCAGAATGGTATGACCCAAAGAATAATCATTAATGGCCCTGATGTCAGCTTCTCAGGAGTCTGACAAACAGGGATCTGTGTTTGGTCCTGTGCTGGGAGAAGCACAAATAGACAGCAGATGTTCTGAGAAGGATCTAGGGGTCTTCAAAGACTGAAAGCTCAACATGAGTCAGTAGTATGATGTCACAGCCCCCTTGGGCTGCATTGGTAGAGGCCTAGTTTCCAGTAACAGGGAAGTGATTATTCCACTGTATTAGATTCAACCCATCAACCCTTCCCCTATCAGATCTTATCTGGAGTATTGTGTTCAGTTCTGGGCACCATGATTTAAGAAAGACATTGATAAACATAAGGGTATCCAGAAAAGGGGCATCCAAGATGGCAAAGGTCTTGAGTTCATGACATATAAAGATCAATTGAAGGAATTGGCTACATTTAGCCTGGAGTGAAAAAGACTTGGGGGAACATGTTAACTGCATTCAGGAAACTGCATTCAGGTAGCTATTAAAGGGCTGGCCTGTAAAGATTGATTAGACTTATTCTGTTTGTCCAGAGAGGGCAGAACTTGGAAGCAATGGGTAGAAGTGGGAAAGAGTTCAAATTAAGCTTGATGTCAGGGGCCCAAAGGTGCAATGGGCCAACACAGGAGTCTCTGGGTTTACCTTCTTTGGAGTTCTTCAAGTAGAGATGAGACAACCACTTGTCGGGGATGTTGCAATGAAGATTCCTTCATGTAACAGTAGGATTCGATGGCCTCTAACATCCCTTCTAACTCTCAGAATCCATTAATCTGTTTAACCTTTTTTACCAATCCCTTCTTCATCACATTTGCCAGTGACACAAAGCTATGAGGGGATGACTGATACACTGGCTGACAATGTTGGGATCCAAAAAGATTTTGACAAATTGAAACATTTTTAAGAAAGTCACTTAACTCTCCAACCTCAGTTTCTTTATCTGTAAAAAGGAAGAGGACTAGATAATCTCAGAGGTCAGCTAGTCGGTCAATAAGCATTTATTGAATGCCTCCTGTGTGTCAGGCATTGTCCTAGGTGATGACTTTCCTCTCCAAGTCTAGGAAACATTGGGTTGAATCTAATAAAATGGAATTTAACAGGGATTAATGTGAAAAAACAATTTCTTAAGTATAAGATGTATAGTTAGACAGCAATTGATCTGAAAAAGACTGGGGTTTTAGTTGACCTCAAAGCTCAAAATGAGTCAACAGTATTATGGAAAACAAAACAAAGCGAAACAAAAACTAATAGAATCTTGGACTACATTATGAAAGGCCTAGCTTCTAGTTAGTCACTCAACCAGCATGTGTTCACTACCTATGTGCCAGGCACTGTGCTAAGTACTGGAATAAGGAGGAGATGGTACTACCATATCTGTTCTGACTATACATGAAGCATTGTGTTCTTCACTGAGCATGATATTTTAAGAAGACTATTGGTAAGCAAGGGAACATCCAAAGGAAAGTTACCAAGGTGGCAAAGGAAATTGAGTCCATGCAATACGAGAATTGGTAGAAGAAACTAAGGATGTTTAACCCGGAGACGTCCTGAGGGGGAACATGATAGTGATCATCAAATATTTAAAGTGTCATGTGGGAAAGGGATTCAATTCATTCCTTCTGGTCCCAGAAAAACCAGAAGCAAGGGCTGGAAGTTGCAAAGAGGTCAACTCAGATTTGATGTCAGGAAAAGCTTAGTAATAATTACAGCTGTCCAGAAGTGGAATGGGCTGCCCCAGAAGGTCGAGGGTCCTGCCCCCACCATGTCCCTCACCCCAGTGTCTCCCCCTGCCCCCTGTATCTCCCTCCCTCCCCCTTGTGTCTTCTCACCCTCCATCTTTCCTCCCCAGGTCTCCTCCTTTTCCCTTGCATTGAAGGACCTGAAACAAAATCTGCATAACTGATTATCACATTCTCCATATTTTAGAAAAGATTCTTTTTCCAACTTAGGTTGGATGGGATGTCCCTGAGGTCTATTCTGACTCTAAAATTCTGTGATTCCATGGTATTACATCTGCTATTTCTTAAGGTAACCTGTTTTATCCTTCTATGTACCAGCAATCTATTTCCCCATGATTGGTGGTTTTCCCTCTAGGAAAAAAGACCCTCTGCCTAGTTTGATTTTTTATTCATTCATTCATTCATTTTTTATTTGTTCATTTGTTTGTTTATTTGGGGGGAGTGGTGGGTACAAGGAGACTGGGTCTCCCTATCTCGCTCAGGCTGAAAATACAGTGGCCACTCACAGGCCCAATCTGATTATTGAAATGTTTTGAGTCCCAAGGGTAAAGAACTTGCAGCCTCGAGGCCATACGTGACCCCCTAGGTCCTCAAGTGCAGTCCTATGACTGAATCAAAACTTCACAGAACAAAGGATTTTTGCCTTTTGACCTACTCCATTTCTGACCTGAGTCATTTCAGGAGCTCACCATATTTGTGCTAGACTTAGATTGACTACCAGATGGACTTTACCCCTACTGCGACTCGGAACTCCCAAGCTCAAGTGATCCCCCAGCCTCAGCCTTTCACAACAGTAGAAATTACAAGCTACCACATTGGACATTTAGTGTGATTTGAAGAGAGCCTCCTTAACAAAAATATCTCCCCAACAGCGTGCCCCCATGCCTGAAGTTCCCCCATTGTGGCTTCTTTGGTAGGACTTAACGTGCAAATGCTCCCAGGTAGAGTGATACACTGTTATTATTAATCAGTGGTGCCTTGATGTGAATTAGTTTATCAACTCTCTTTCTAGTAACAGCCTAGCTGGGAAAAGGTTTTGGTAGAGAAACAGGCGATGACAGGTTCCCAGAGCACGGGTTTTACAAGATTGTTTGTGGGAGACCTTGGGATGCCAGGTACTAGGAGGTAGCTGAGTCAAAGAAAGGCAGACATATAGGGAAAGCTGAAAAGAGCCTAAAAACAAATTTCCTGTGTTTTATCATTTAAACTCTCGCTGACCCTGCTGACCAAATCCAACCTAGCTTTCTAAATTCCTAGCAGGACATTGGCATGGGAGTCAGAAGACCTGGGTTGTCATTCTGGCCCTGCCACTGACTTGCTGCTTAACTTCAGGCAACTCTCTGGATTCCCATTTCCTGAACTGGGGAGTTGGGCTGGATAAACTTAGAAGTTCCTTCCAGCTCCAACATCCCCCAGCTGTCGATCTCAGTACCAGCGTGGTTCCTCAAAGAAGATGAAGTCTGTGGGGCCTGTAATCCCCGCCTTAAAGGCTTCTAGGCTCATGCCAGATGCTAGATCTTAGCAGGGAGGATTAGAACCCTCTGAGCACTACACAGGAGGACCCTGTTTTCAAATCCTCAGCTGCCTTGACATCTGTTAGGCTCCCCTTGCAGCTGGGAAGGGGGCAGGGAGTGTTGAGGAATGGTTTTTAGAAGGAAATTAGGGAACAGTTAGCTCTGGTATCCACCCTATATGCAGGACAGACAGTTATACTACCTAAATTTGAAGTTAATCTATAAGTTTGAATAGACTATATTTGGAACAATGCAATCACTCCCCCTCAGGCAATGGGGCTGTCCCTAAACAGTCTTAAACCAATGCTCTCTTTCCAGTGACATGACAGCATCTCAAAGCCTCTTTGCCATCATTTCTGTGTCTGTCTGTCTGTCTCTCTGTCTCTCTCTGCTCCACTCTCTCTCTCTCTTTCTTCCTTTGTTCCGTCTTATTTAAACTTTTTGTTGATACATTTTATTTTGACATCAATCATTTCTCAATAAACACCACCCTCCCACTGGGCCTTCCTATAAAATAATTAAGCAAAATCTTTAAATAATTTAATTTGCTTAAATTTGCTTAAAGCCTAAAATTGCTTAAATTTGTTTAAAATAATTAAGCAAAACCAAGTAATAAAAGTAATTGCCATTAAGCACATGTGTAACTTTCTGCTTCTAGAATTTACTGTTTCTGAACAGAAAGGAAACAAGTGTATCTTAATATCAGTGATTTGGAATCAACATTGGCCCTTGTGTTTAGCCAGAACTCTGTTGGATTTTAGTGTTATCTTCACTCAACTTACTGTTTTCTTTAACTTCTGATGGACCTTCAAAGGACCTCTTCTGAGATTATAAATTGCAGAGAAGCTACCAATCTGCATTCCTAGAGTTTGCTTATCTGAGTGTCCCTTTATCAACGAAATGACAACACTAGTTCCTATCCCCTTCAAATGACTGTCATTTAGCAAATATTGGATTAACTCCTAATAGTGTAAGGCCATCCCAATCACTGTACCTTAGAGATGGCTCTGACTAAAGACATTCTTCATCCTCCTAGCCATTGCAAGCAGGAATTCAACATTGATCTGTACTACCCATAGGAGTGGGCAGTGTACTGAGGTTACCACAATGTGGCCTTGCCTTTGAAGAGCTTACAATCCATTTGTTCATGGAATATAGCCCAGGGGGATACTGACAGAATGAGGTTAGAAAGTAAACACACAAAGTTGGGAGAGAGAAAATAAAGAACTTAACTTTTACTCTTGGAGGGTCCCTTCTGACATTATTACTGTCTAGCGCCTGACACTGAATCTCATCCTGAATGTGGCTGTTTAGAACAGGTACAAGCATACTCCTTAGCCTCATCAACAGGGTCCAATTCTTGGTCCAGCTATGGATTCTTGTTCCAGATTCAGGGTTCTTTTCTCTGTTTTAATGGACTTTGACCTATGGAGATTGGCCTGACTAGGCTAATTAAGGAGGCAGAGAATGTCAATGTAGCAGGCCTGGTTTGTCTCATCTGGATTAAAGCCAAGGGCCTGAATGTGATCTCTGCCTCTAGTTTGGCGAGCCAAGCCTAAGGTTTGAACAAATCACAGAATTTGTTTTGGCTTTCATTTCCTCAAATGGGATTGTCGTTGTTGTTGTTCCTCTTCTTTTCTTTTTCTTCTTCTTCTTCTTCTTCTTCTTCTTCTTCTTCTTCTTCTTCTTCTTCTTCTTCTCATTCTTCTTCTTCTTCTTCTACTTCTCCTTCTTCCTCCTCTTCTTCCTCTTCTCTTCCTCCTCCTCCTCCTCTTCCTCCTCCTTCTCCTTCTTCTTCTTTGAAGGCAATCAGGGTTAAGTGATTCAAATGGGGATCTTGTGGCCAGGACACAGAAAACAAACAGGCTGTGCTACTTTCTGATGGAAAAATCTGAGGGGATGGCCCAGTGATGTAATTAAGTACTTTTAGCATTCAGAGGCAGCTATGACAGGGATCAATGATCAGTCTACCAGCAATGAAGTCATCATGTATTTTTACTGAAAGGGCAGAAAAAAAAACCCTATTGATTTGGAATTCAGGATTCTTGGTTTCAAATAGTTACTATTATCTTTTCCTTGATGCTAACATAGTGAGCACATGCTCCTTGAAAAAAGGGAGATTAATAGGCATCCAATGATTTAACTGAGTAATCAGAATAATTGGAAGAGCATTAAAAAGGGAAGAATGTGGATAATTCAAACTGGATGTCCTGGAGGCATCTCAAACTCAAAATAACTAAAACAGAATTGTCTTTCCCTCAAAAATGCTCCCATCTACTTCCTAATATCTGTTCAAGGCACCACCATTATTCCAGTTTCCCAGGTTGTAACCTCAGGGCTATCCTCAAATCCTCACTGCCCCTCTCCTCACATATCAAATTAGTTGTAACATCTGTCATTTCTACATTCATAACTTTTTTCACAGTCAACCTCTTCTCTCCATTGACACAGACCCATCCAGGACCCACCATTTTTCACCTGGACTATTGAAATGGTCTCTTAACTGGTCTGCCTGACTCTTCTCTACCCTCTCTAATCCACCCTTCACATAGCTGCCAAAGTGATTTTCCTTAAGCACAGGCCTGACCATGTCATTCCCCTACTCTGTAAGCTCCAATGGCTCTCCATTGCCTCTAGAGTAAAATAAAAACTTCTCTCTCTGACTTTTAAAGCTTTTCAAGACCAGGCCCCAACCTAAATTTCCAGTCTCATTATAATTATTGCTTTTCTAACACTCTCTGATTTAGGCAAATTCTCCTCTCTTTGGTCCTTGCCCCTTTACTCCTCTCCATGCTTTTGCAACTGGCCATCTCCCATACCTAGAGAACTCTCTCTTTTTAGTTATTTTTATTAATTAATTCATTTATATGAATTAATTGTATGAAATAAATACATTATTCATACATATTTGATTCATTAATTCAGATACCTGAAGGGAGTAGGACATCTTTTTTTCTGAATTCAGGGAATTGTACCTGTTCACTCTTCCCCTCTCAACTCTGAAAGTCTCTAATCTTTCCTCCAATTAGAAATAAGACTACCCAATTTTGTATCCTGGTTAATTGTTTTCTTTTAATTAATTGGTCTTATTTGATTAATTATTTTTAATGTATGAACATCTATCTCTCCTTGCATTCGGGGTCCAGACCTAGGCTGAGGAGGTCTGGTCCCCATCTGTTGGGTAATTACCATGCATTGCTTAATAAAAAGACACACTTGGAAAATAGAACCTTTGTTTCCTCAATCATTTCCTCTTTCATCCACCACACTACTATATGCCAGGCACTGTGCAAAGCTCTTCTCAAACACTATCTCATTTGATACAACGATGTTGGGAAGTAGATGCTATAATTATCCCTATTTTGTAGTTGAGGAAACTGAGACAGATAAAAGTTAAGTGACTTGCCCAAGATCACACAGGCAGGAAGTACCTGAGGACAAGTTTGAATTCAAACCTTCTGGACTCTAGGACCAGTTCTCTATCTACTGTACCACCTAGCAGAGAGAGAATTCAAAAAAGGTTTTACAGGCTAGAACACTGGGCCAAATCTAATACAATGAAATAGAATAGGGATAAATGTAAAGTGTTACATTTGTATTTTTTTAAAAAAGCGACTTCAGAAGTGCAAATTGGAGGGAATATGGTTACAAAGCAGTTTGTCTAAAAGTGATTGAGGATTTGGGGAGGGGAGGGTTGGGATTAGAGAACAGAAAACTCCATGTGAGTAAGCACTGTGATGGGACAGCAGCCAAAAAATGTTAAATGTCTGTGGGCTGCATGGAGAAGCCTAGCTTGGGGAAATAAGGAGGGGATAATCCTGCTGTCCCCTATTCTCATTAGACCTCATCTGGAATATTGTGTTCGACTTTTAGGCATGATATTTCAGGAAGGATATTGATAAATTAAAGAATGTACAGAAGAAAGCAACAAAGATGATGAAGGGTCGCGAAGCTATATCACATGAGAATTAGTTGAGAAAAATGAAAATGTTTAGCTTGGAGAAGATTAGACTCAGCAAGGACTTAGTAGCTGCCTTCAGATATCTAAAAGCCTCTCATGTGGAAGAATGATTAGTATGGAAATAGTCTCTGACTCCAAGGAGCTTATATTCTAGTGGAGGAGATGATTTCCAGCACTTCTCAGACATCTCCAACCATGCTTTCTCCACTCAACTCCAATCCAACCACCACCTCCACTCCCATCTCACCAGAAAATTGGACTCTGACTCTGGAACCGCTCTGGGCTTTGATAGGTCATCTTTTGTCTCATCTTACTCCATTTCAGGCTTCAACAGTACCTCTTGGATATCTCCAACTACACTCCCTACACACCATGTGCTCTCTCTCTCTCTCTCTCTCTCTCTCTCTCTCTCTCTCTCTCTCACACACACACACACACACACACACACACACACACACACACACACACACTCCTTTCCAGCACTCCTTTATGTGTTTCCAGCACCCCTTCCCTGTTACATTAATTTAAGTTCTTTAGGGTAAGGACTGTCTTAATTGTTTTTTATTTGTATTCCAGTACTTAGCACAGTGCCTGGCATATAATAAGCACTTAATAAATTATTTTTCTATCTACCTATCTAGCTACTTATCTATTTTATAGATAGATATATACAAGATACAGAGCAGACACAAAGTAAACTTAGAAGGGAAGGCTTGCAGCTGGGAGTGGGAGTGGGGAAACTGGGAAAGTCCTTTAAAATTCTGTTCTTCTGAACATTGAATTTGGAGTCCAAGGATCCGGATTCAAGATCCTACAGCTCTTCTACTTACTAGCTGTATGAATTAGGGAAGCCACTTAATCTCTCTAAGCCTCATGTTCCTACTGTGTAAAATGGAGTTAACAATACTATCAATATCTCATGAGGATTTTGAAAAGAAAAAAAAAGAATGTTTTATAAAATTTAAAGCATTATAGAAATGGGAATTTGCATCATTATTCAGGGAAGCCTACATGAGAAAGTAGGATTTAAGCTTGAAACAGAAATTATTTTTTGGTTTAATAACCTAACTACTTACTGGTTTATTTCATTTGGGCATAGGCATAGTAGAAAAGTACTGTACTCCTGAACTATGAGTTCCCTGTTCCAACTCCACTTCAGTTGCCCACCCCAAGTAATTCCCCTGTTTTTGTCAATGGCTTAGTAAGTCAATCAAGGAGTATTTAGTGGGCACCTCCTGTGTGCCCATACCAATATTTGAGAAGCACAGGACTCAGTCCCTATCTACAAGGCACTTATATTCAAATTGCAGCCACGTAGCCATGCGGCAGAACCTGACACAAATAGTGCTTAACAAATGCTAGTTGACTTGATTTGGCAGGCCAGGGATTACATTTAAATATAAGCAAAAATCCCAATGACAACCAGATGATCCAGCTATCATAGGGAGGGAGAGGCCAGGCACTTATTTCATATCCTCTGTATATGCTGAAAAAGACTGGCCTTCCATCTCATGCCCTTCAATGGTCCAGCAGAATCCAATCCAACTCCACCTCTGCCTAAGCAGCCATGTACATTTATGTCTGTGTACTTAGGGGGGGAAACATTAGCTGGAGACTCAGTGCAACGAGCCAATGGGCCTCAGAGGAACAGAGTGGAAAGAGCAACAGATTTGGAGTCAGAGGACCTGTGTTCAAACCACAGCTCTACAGCTCACTGCTTCAGAGTCCTTGGGGAAATCATTTCATTTCTCCAGGTCTTCATTTCCATGTCTATAAAGTAAGAGCACTGGATTCAATGGTCTCCAAGGTCCTCTCCAGCTCCAAATACTTTAACTTCATATGGTCCCTCTCTTCCATAAAGCCTTTCCTGGCCACCCCACCCTCACTGATCTTCCCTCTTCTCACAATTTCCAAGAGTACTCAGAGTTTGTTCCAGAATCCTGTTCTCAATAGTAATCTTGTTTCATGTGTCCTACAGTGTGGCTCAGAGCAGATGTGGACAGAGAGAGGAAGGTTAGCCAGGAAATAAACACATGGCCTCTATTGAGAATCACTTAGGCAGAATTAGTGTTCATCACATCTTTCCACTGGAGTGTTACGGGCATTTCAAATGATCTGCATCAGTGCCCCCTCACCTCAGCATGGATAATCCACTGCTTCTGTCTTTCTTTTGTTGTTCACTCTGTTATAGAGTAGCCTAGACTGGGGTGGAGAACCTGCAGCCTCGAGGCCACTTGTGGCCCTCTAGGTCCTCAAGGGTGGCCCTTTGACCGAATCCAAACTTCACAGAACAAAAATGATTTCAGCCAAAGGGCCGCACTTAGGACCTAGAGGGCCCCATATGGCCTCAAGGCGGCAGGTTCCCCTCCCTTGGAGACCTTCCATGAGGTTTTGAATAAATGAAAAAATAAATATGAATAAATGAATGAGCAAATAGAAGTAGAATCATTTATTAAGCACTTATTATATTCAATACACTATACTAAGAGCTAGGGTTACAAATAGAAAAGCAATATAGTCCCTACTTTCAAGAAGCTCATGCTCTAATTGCAAGAAACAACACATTCAGTAAGCCTCAGCTACAAGTCAGATGCCTTAAGTGGTCCTTAGGGTGCAATAGCATGGGGGATGACAATGCATCTTTCATGTCATTTCCACTGATCAAAACCATGTCTGTATCTGATGCTGAATCTGATGGTACCGAGGACTTGGGAGAACACCCCACTTTGATAGGAAGAACTTTCTTTTCTGGGTCTTCAATAACTGTGGCTGCAGAGGAAGTGGGGGCTATGGCAGCTGCAGAATCAGTTGCCAACTTGCATGTCCGTAGTCTCCTTTGAATGGTGGCTGGAGGCAGGGCTGGTGAACTTGGAGGAAGTTGTTCCTCCCAAGGCTCTTTAGCTTACCTGCACACAATTGTCCATTGGTGTCGGTGGTGACAGAGATGGAGGTCCCCTTCTCTACAAGGATTATTGCTGTGGGGACAAATTCCGAAGACTTTCTTGATAATAACTAATCCCTTGAAGGTGCATAAGTTTGTCTGAATGCTATCGCCTTCATCACCTTGTTACATCCTCATAATACTCCCAAAAGATAGGCAGGGCAGGGCAGGGCAGGGTTGGGTATTATTCCTACATCCCTTTAGGTGGCAACAGAAGCACAGAAAGGTTAAGGGACTTCCTCATAGTCACACAGTGTGCTTCCAGAAGATAAAACAAATGATGCATCTTAAAGTATGAACAGAAAATCTTCAGACTGAAAACCAGCTAAAGGTGGTGGAGCAAAGGGCCTGGGGTTGGAGTCAAATTTCTCCCAGACTCTTTGGCTTGGAAACAAAGTTTGATAGCTTCTCCACTCCAGCCCTCCTACTGGAAAGCTTCCCAGACTTCTCTGGGCTGGGTGTCTCCTTCCCCCTCCAGCTGACAGTCAGTCTGCAATAGGTCATGGTCAGCCAGATACTTGGGCCTTCTGGAGTGCTTCTTAATTTCCCACTTCAGGTCTGGGGAAGGAAATGCAAAGCAGAGAAAGGACTAGAGCAAATGTCTCCCAGACTGTAGACACATGCTCCCTCTCCTTGATTCCCCTGCCTTCTCCTCATTTGTCGTTCTTAGATGCTTTGGCCATGACTGGACTCTGATCTTCATAAATTTTAATACATCTGGTGGGCTGAGGGACCAGGAGTCTGCAATCACCACTCGTTCTAATCCTGAGCCCCTGAGAAGGCACCCAATCTCTCCCCTCCTACTCCCACTCCATAGGGCTCCCATTCCTGATCCTACTATCTCTAATTTGAATGGGCCTCCCAACCACACACACACACACACACACACACACACACACACACACAGAGTAATATGATCTATTACCAAGAGTTCATGTTTCTTCCATATGTCGACAACACGTGGATTTGTGTTTAAAATTAGCCCTTGTCTTCCTGCTGCCACTGTGGTAGCCGGCAGACCTGGGGCTCCTGCCAAATTCAAACTGAAGAGGAATCCATGAGCCCACCTCATCCTCGGGATTCCTAATGGGGAAAGAATTTAGTAGCTAAACTGAGGTTTAGCCCTTGAATGCCAGGTCCCTAAAAGACAGACCTTCTTTCTCAAGCAATAACCACATGTATGACTATGGTAGGCACTCAATAATTCTTTTTTTTTTTTTGTAGGCAATTGGGGTTAAGGGATTTGCCCAGGGTCACACATCTAGTAAGTGTCAAGTATTTGGTCTAAGGCCATATTTGAACTCCGGTCCTTCTAACTTCAGGGCCGGTGCTCTATCCACTTTGCCACCTAGCCATCCCTCAACAATTCTTAATGATTTCTTTTCCCCACAACTATGCTAGACATAGAGGGAATTGGGACAGGATGCAAAGAAGTAAATCATAGAATATTAGCACTGGAAAGAACCTTAGATTGTCAACCGTCACTCATTTTCAAGATAAGGAAACTGAGGCTCAGAGAGACTTACCCAAAACCAACAACTAAATAGCAGCTGATAGGGGCAGCTAGGTGGTGAAGTGGATAGAGTACTGGTCTTAGAGTCAGGAGGACCTGAGTTCAAATCTGGCCTCAGACATATAACACCCACTAGCTGTGTGACACTGGGAAAGTCGCTCAACCCCAATTGCCTCACCAAAATAAATAAATAAGTAGCAGCTGATCCAAGATGATGAGGTCATTGCCTAATTGAAGAAACTAACCAAGCTGTCAAATAGAGGCCTCCATCATTCCTTCCATGCTGTTGTTTACCCGTTTTGGATCTGGAAAAGAAAATGACAGCACTGGCAAAGAGAAGCCTACCTCATCAATATCTTATCATATTCATATAGGACTTCAAGATATATGAAGTATTTTTTTCATAACCACTCTATAAGGTAGGTTGTGCAAGTAATATTCCCATTTTACAGATGAGCTCCTGATAAACAGAAAGTCAATAAGAATGAAAAAGACGAGCTATCCAAATATAAAGATCAAAGTATGTGCACAGGGAACTAACTCATTGACTGGTTTACACTAAAATATTTTCTAAAATGTATGAGATAAAAGTAAGAACAGGTAACTGAGGATGAATCCCCAAAGAGTGGCATGATCTTCTTTCATGCAGAAGGAGTAAATCTTAGAATAGGCTGAGGCTGAGGAAAAACGCTAAGGACACCGCAGGGGGGCTTTTAAGGCTATGTTCTAGGCAAGAGAGATATCCAAGAAGAAATTACTATTGCTCAAGGTATATAGCAGAGAAGAAAAAAATACTCAATTCTTACTTTTCATCTGTTTTCCTATCAATCAGAAAAATTTTCAACCTGGATGGATAGACTAAAAATGGTTAACAGAGAGGTGAAAGCCTAGATAAATGATAAGATGGTAAAAGAGCACTTAAGCCCTCAATGGATTCAAGTAACCCAGCTTTAGCAAGCCGCTTTGCAGAATACTGGAAGACTTTGTGGTTCATTGAACCACTGTTCATGATTTTTGAAAATCATAGAGAAAGGAAGAAATGCTATAGGAATAGAGATGGGAAAATGTATTCCCAGTTTTTTAAAAAAGGAAGAAGAGGTATCTTCCAACCAGTAATAATGAATTGGACTTGGATTCCCAGAAAAATACTAGCATGTCATATTAAAGGGATGGCTTGTGAGCTTTTAGAAATAGAAGTAATCATCAGTATTGTTTCATGAAGAACAGGTTATGCCAGACTACTTAATCTCCTTTTCTTTTTTAACAGGACGATTACACTAGAAATTGCACTAGTAAATCAGGAAAATGTCTAATGTAGACCAAAATGTGGCATGATAGTACTGTTGGGTGGTTTCAGAAATGGTGACAAAACCAGACCCAGAGAGTCTAGCAGTATGACTTCAGTGGGGGTCAGTTGGGGTCTGACCTATAACTCAGAAGACCTGGGTATGATTTAGGGGAGTTTCTCACAAAAATCAGTCTGGAAACATTAGTATTCAATTTAATATGCATCCTGTCCCAATTCCCTCCCTTCAATTCCCCAAGGTAGCCTTCAGCTCCTTTATAAGAACCCAGATTAAGAAGATACTGACTATAGGACAGAGAGTATTTAACCCAACAGAAACATAGAATGGCTTATGCCTGAGTTCCTCAGCCATCAGGAAAACTCTTTCAGGGGGCATCAAACAACCTTTCCATCTGAAGGGTCTCACTTACCTATATGGTCCATACGGCAGAGTACCTACTGTAAAAGGTCTGACAGACTTCTCAGAACCAGCAGTTTCTCATTGCACTGTTTTCTCCACTTCTATCAAAGACAAGGTCCTTGGGTTTGCTCCTCCCCGTTGGAATTCTGTCACCATCTCGGTATTTCTGTCTGGTCTGTGCAAGCGGTCTTTAGTCAGGGATCTGAGGGTGTATAGTGTTGTCTCCAAGTCGAAGTGAACCTTGGAATCTCCATCTCTTATCCTCACAGGCCCTGTGTTCTCTTTTACGTCCAGAAGTTGACCCCTTCTAGAGGCAGATAGATGGTACAGTGGATACAGTGCCGGGTCTGGTGTCAGGAAGACCTGAGTTCAGATCCAGACTCAGACACTTCCTAGCTGTGTAGTCCTGGACAAGTCACTGAACTTCTGGTTGTTTCCGTTTCTTCAAATGTAAATTGAGGATGTTAACAACACCTACCTAACAACACCTACCTAACAACAAATAAGATAATATTTGTAAAGCACTTAGCATAGAACCTGACACATAGTATGCACTTAACACACATGAATTTACATCCTTCCTTTCTTCTTGTGCTACACCTAGTTAGTGAGGGAAGAGAAGCCTGCCTGCCTGCTACATCACCACAGAGGCCTGAGGCCTTTAGTAGAGTGGCCCAAGATGCTGTGCTAGGGGTCCTTGGCCCTGTGTTGTTTTACATATTTATCAGTGTCTTAAATGAAAATATAGAAGGCATGCTTGTCAAATTTGCAGAAGATGTGAAGCCAGAAGGGATAATAAGTATATTGGATGACAAGTCTATAGGCCAGAACATCGGGCTGAATCATATAGGATGAAGTTTAATAGGAACTAAAAAGTCCTGCTTGGTTTCAAACAATCACTCTTACAAGTACAGGATGGGAAAGGCATAGTTACATGGAAGCTATCTATGACATGTGAGTCAATCGGGGGACAGAGGAGCCAAAAAAGTTCGTGTGACCTCAGGCTGCATTGAGAAAGGCACAGTGTCCAGATAATAATAGCTGACATTTATAAAGTGCTTTGAGGTTTGCAAAGCATCTTGCAAACATCAGCTCATAAGTCTGCCAGATTTGATGTCAAAGCACCCAGGTTCAAATTCCAGGTCTGCCTCTTAGTACTTACGTGATCATGGTCAAGTCACCTAATTTCTCTGAGCTTCAGTTTCTTCTTCTATAAAATTAGGGTAGGGGAGGGTGGTGGACTAAGTAACCTCTCTGTCCCTTCTAGCTCGATATTTATCATTATCACAACAACCCTATGACGTAGGTACTACAAGGAGCATCCCCTGCTCATCAGTTGGGGAATGGTTGAACAAGCTGTGGTATATGGTGGTAATGGAATATTATTGTGTTATAAAAAATGACAAGCAGGATGATTCCAGAAAAACCTGGACTTAATATGAACTGATGCAAACTGAAGTGAACAGAACCAGGAGAACATCATACATGGTAACCACAGTATTGTACGATGAAGAACTTGAATGACTTAGCTCCTCTCAGCAATACAATGATCCAAGGGAATCCCAGTGGACACATGATGAGGCCTGCTATTTGCCTCCTGAGAAAGAACTGATATTGTCTGAATAGCCTGGAGAATATTATTTTTCTCTTTCTTTTTTCCTTTTTCCTTCTTCCTCTTTTCTTTCTTCTTTTATATTCTTTTCTTTCTTTCTTGTTGTATGAGTCTTCTTGTACAAAATGACTAATGTGGAAATGTTTTACCTGATTGTAAATGATTTACATATAACCTATATCACATTGCTTAGTGTCTCTGGGAGGGGAAAGGGGAAGGATAGAATTTGGAACTCAGAACTTTAAAAAAATGTTTAAAAAAATTTATCATGTAATTGGAGAAAAAAATAAAATACTATTCTTTAAAAGTATCATCCCCATTTTAAAGATGAGGAAATCAAAGCTGAGAGCGTGTGACTTACGCATAGTCACCCATCTAGTCATTGTCCAGAACACAGGCAGGGATAATCCCCCTTCACTCTGCCCTGGTCATACTGTACCTGGAATGTGGTTCTCAGTTCTTGTCACTACATTTTAGGAAGCATATTGAAAATCTGGAGCACATATGGAAGAAGGTGACTAGAATGGTGAGCAATCTCAAAATTATGCCGTGTTAAAAACCAGTGAAGTCGATTAATCAATTAACATTTGTTAACTACCTACTACATGCCAGGCACTCCTCTAACCTCTGAGGATATAAAGAAAGGCACAAAGAAATCCCAGATCTCAAGGAGCTCACAGCCTCAGAAGAGAGACAACATGTAAACAACAATGTACAGTTTATAAATAGGGCATGAGTTGCAGACAAACTCAGAGGGAAGGCACTAAGATTAAGGAAGCCTTGGAAAAGCTTCTAGCTGAAGGTAAGATTTTTAGGTAAGACTTGAAGGAAACCAGGCAAGCCAGGAGGCAGAGATGAGGAGGGAGAGAGTTCCAAACATGAAGGACCACCAGGGAAAATGTCCAGAGTCGGAAGGTGGAGTGTCATGTGCCAGAAACAGCAAGAAGGCTGGGGTCACTTGATCTCAGAGTATGTGAGAGAGACATAGTATAAGGAATAAGAAGACTGGAAAGGTAGAAAGGGGCCAGGTTATCGAGGGTTTAAAAATCCAAACAAAAGATTTTATATTTGATCCTGGAGGCCACTGGAGCTAACTGAATAGGAGGTTAACATGATCAGACCTGAGATCTATTTAGGAAGATCAATTTGACAGTTGTGTGGAGGGTGGAAAGGAGTAGGAGAGACATGAAGTAGGGATATGAACAGAAGGCTGTTGCAATGGTCTAGATGTGAAGTGAGGATGGCTTGTACCAACGTGATTGCAGTGTCAGAGAGAAAAAGCCATATACAAAAATGTTATGGAGGTAGAAATGGCAGAGCTTGGCAACTGATTGGACATGAGTAAGAGAATGAGGAGTAGAGATCGATACTCAGGGTTCAAGTCTGGGTAATTGGGAGGAGGGAAGTTAGGAAGTAAGGGGTTGGGGGGATGATAGAGAATGAGTTCAGTTTTGGATGTGTTGTGATTAAGATGCCTATGGGACATCCAGTTCAAGATAGCCAATAGAAAATTGGAGATGTGAGATTGGAGATCATAGCTAGACAAAAAAGTCCAAGAATTGTCTACACAGAGATGATAATTGAAATCTAATGAGATGACTAAGTGAAGTAACCTTGGGGGCACATCCAAAATTAACAAACATGACCTAGATGAAGATCCAGTAAAGGAGGCTGAGAAGTGGTCAGACAGCTAGAAGGAGAATCAGGAGAGAGTAGTGTCATGAAAACCTAGAGAGAAAAAGGCTATCAAGAAAGAGCGTAGTCAACAGTATCAAAGATTGTAGAGAAGTCAAGAAGGATGAGGATTGAGACATTAGATTTGGTGATTATGAGGCCATTGGTCACTTTAAAGAGTAGTTTTAGTGGAATGACGAGATCCAAAGCCAGAACACAGAAACTTCAGAGAGTAAAAGGAAATGAAGTGGAGGCATCAAATGTAGACAGCCTTCTCAAGGAATTTAGCCAAAAAAGGGAGAAGAGATATAAGACAAAAGCTAATAGAGAAAAATGGATCAAGTGAAAGTTTGTTGAGGATGGGAAGACATGAGTGTGTTTATAGGCAGTAGGAAAGCAGTCAATAAATAGAAAGAGATGGAAAATAAGTCAGAGAATGGGGATGATAATGGGACAATGTGCTGGAAAAGATGAGATGTGATGGGATCATTTGTGCATAAAGGGGAGATTGTCTTGGCAAGAAGAAGGGCTACCTCTTCTTGTGAGACAGGGGTAAGAGAGAAGATAGTTGCAGAGGGCATCTGAATAATGTGAGGTGAGGAGGAGAGAAGAGAAAACTATTAGTAAACAGCCTCAATTTTTAAAGTGAAACATGAAGCAAGGTTTTCCTGTTTCATGAGAAGGTGAAAGAAAAGGAGGCTGTGGGAGGATTAAAGAGGGCCCAAAAGGTTTGGAAGAGACACTGTGGTGAGTGGAAGAGTAAGTCGATTAAAGAAGCATAAAATGATTGCCTTGCTGTAGTGAGAGCCCAGTTGAAACAATGTAGCATAAATTCATATTGGGTACAATCAACATAGTTTTGTGATTTTCTCTGGCTTCATTCAGCAGCAGATAAATAGAATTGAAGACAGCAGATGGTGGGAATAATTCCAGCAGGGGTGTGCTGCTAAACATTTAACAATTGGCTCTCCAAAAACACAATACACTTTTAAGTTTAACCTGTATTATTAACATTTTCGCCATCAATTTCATAAGTCTAGACAGTCAACAAAAACAATAAAAACAAGTCCTGATTTGTAGAATTTGCCAATTTCTGAGATTTAAGTGTTCACACTGACAATTTAGCAACTGGCATTCTAGAGCCAGTATAAACTGGCTCTGACTCATCCCTGAATCAAAGGATAAGGCTTGGCAAGACATAATCTGCCATTGAATAAGGCAGCAAGGAACTCAAGGTAAGATGATAGTGTAGAGTTGAATAGGAATCAAAATGGGGAAGAAGCAATAATTGAACCAGCATGGTGGAGAAGGCCCTGGAAGGAACTAAAGAGCGGAAAGATAGGATGTGAGGACAAAGAGGTTTGGAGGTTGTAAGACAAAGGAAAAAGTGGAATGACAACAGATTGTCATAAGATAAAGAAGTTGCCCAGTTCATGAACATAGAAGTGGTGCTTTTGTGGGTGATGGCAAGATTAAGAGTGTGACTGTGTGTATTGTGGTGGTAGGGGGGAGTTTAGGTTATTGAAAATGAGTAAGCTGAACAATGAAAAAAGCAAGGTGTTTAAGGGATTATCAATATGTATAGTGAAGTCTATATGCAAGTCTATACGCAAGAGCTGGAGAGGAAAAAAAGATGGTGAGTCAGACACTAAACTCATTAAGGAAGTAGAGTATCCTGGAGGTGAGTAGACAATAGCCACTAGAATCTTGCTTGGGTGATAAACATAGATTGAATGAACCTCAAGGAAAGAGTGGTTACTAAGTGATGGTGTTAGAACCTGGAAGTGGCAATGGGGAAAGAAGAGTATTCCAACTCCCCCAGTGAGTTGGGGAGAATGAGCAAAAGTGCAACCAGTGCTGGAAAAGGTAATCAAAGAAAATGTGTCTGTCTACTATGGATGTGTTTTGCATAACTGCACATGTACAACCTATATTGAGTTGCTTGCCTTTTCAATGAGGGTGGGTGGGGAGGGAGAAAGAGAGAAAATTTGAAACCTAAAGTTTTAAAAACACATGTTTAAAAAAATGTTTTCACATGCTACTGGGAAATAAGAAATACAGGAAATGAGGTACAGAAGTCTATCCTGACCTACAGGAAAATAGAAGGGGAAGGGGATAAGAGAAGGGGAGAGAGATAGAAGAGAGGACAGACTAGGGGAAGGGATATTCAGAATGCATGCCATCTTGGGGTGGGAGAAGGGGTGAGATAGGGTATAAATCTGGTATTCAAAAACTTGTGGGAGTGAATGTTGAAAGCTAAAAATAAATAAATTTATATTAAAAAAGAAAAAGAAAGAAAATGTGTCATCAGGGAGGAGCCAAGTCTCATTCAGTGCAAAAAGATGGAATAAGCAGGAAAGGAACAGGTTTAAGATTAAAGTTAGTTTGTTACCTATGGAACAGGCAGTCTACAGAGCAGAAGAAGGCATAGGACAGCTTTAGAATGGAATGTTGGTGGTATCGGGTTGAGGGAGATGGAAATAAGGGAGTGGTCAGTGGAGGACTGAGAATGGGGCTTAAACAATGGCACCTGTGTGGAGTTGTAGGTGGCCAGAGAAAGTGCCTGAAGCATAATTGAGCGACTGCCCTGAGAGGTCAGGAAGTCTTCCTGGGCAGGCAAAGACAAGCCAGCTGTCATAGGAGGGAGTTGAAGGGTCTGTCCTTGTTAAAAGTGGACTAGATAAAGCTTGGGAGATATATAACAGTTTTCTTCAAGTATTTTAATTCTGTCATCTGGAATAGAGATTAGGTTTCTTTTGCTTGGCAGCAGCGGATAGAACAAGGAAGAATGAGATCAAGTTCCAGAGAGTCAGATTTGTGCTTGATATAAGAAGAAACTTCATAACAATTAGTTCTATTCTGAAGTGGAATGGACTGCCTCAAGAGGTGGTAGGTTCCCCCTTATTGGAAGCCTTTGCTGCTCTTCCTCCTCATTCTTGTGCTCAGTCTCCAAGATGTTTGACCAAGTGGTCTACTGAGAAGCCAGTCACGCCAGGAGCGGATCCACAGCCCCAAAGTCTCAACCAAATATGCAGCTAGAAGGTTGGCTTTCATAAATACAGTCTACAAAAATACTTGCTAGAGACGTTATTACTTCAAGTCCTCTCACCCTAGAAGATCATGCCATCCCTGTGGCCCCTTCATCTGATGGGTCTGTTCTTCTAGAACCTCCATTTTAAAGAATGTATGCAGACAGCCATGTTCACTCCTTCATCTATCTCTGATCTTTCTTCCTGATTCTCCAGACTTCTTTCTTCACCATGTCCTAGTATAGGTATCTTCTCCCACTCCATCCTACCCCTCTTCCTTTTCAACTTCTTTCCGTGTGTTTTTTGCCATTTGAATATAAGCTTCTTGAGAGTAGGGACCGTCCCTTTTGCATTTATTTTTATCTCCAGTACTTCATACAATACCTGGCATATCATAAGTGCTTAATAAGTGCTTGTTGACTTGGCTTAACTTTGGGTAGAGATGGTATGCCTATTTGTCAGGTAAGCTGAAAATGAGATTCTTGTGCAGGTATCTATTGGACTTAATGGTATCTGAGGCCCATTCTGACTTTATACGTACCTAACATGGGGATCAGAATAGACTAGAACTGCTATTCTTATCTCAGGAACCTTTAAGGGGTCTGTGGAGAGATTTCTAGACATCTGTTCATTTATTTTTAAAACATTTCAATAACTGAATTTCAGTACAAATGGTTTTCTTTGTAATCCAATGTATTTTATTTTATGCATTTAAAAACATGATTCTGAAAATAGTTCATACTGCCAAAGGGACCTAGGAGTGTATGGGGTGTTCAGAGAAGATTAGCACCTCTGGTGTGAGAGCTTGCTGAGCCCTTTTCAGGGATGTTTATCCACCTTTGGTGCCTACCTGGCACTCAACTCTCACTTGTGGCTCCAAGAAGCTGTAGCATGCATAGCAGCCACACCCACACAGGTAAAACTACCTGATGGGCTAAACCAGGTTGAGGGTAACCAACAGACCTCAAACACACTGGTGAGTTAGAGAGATGTCTACTCCAAGCATATAAGAAGACTTCACTGGGTAGAATGGGTGGATGAGAACAATTTGCTCCAACAGTCATGAAAGGCTGAAGCAGGCACTGTAGAGCACTTAGAGCTTGGTTAGACATCAAAGACACCAAGGTCATCTGCTGCATCTTGGGCCACTGCCAGTCATCTTGACTTTTGTCCTGCCGCTGCACATCGATGACTCTGGAAGAAAAAAATAAGGCTGACGACTTTGTGCAACTCTGCCTCACTTAAATCCAATTCACTCTCAAGTCAAGACATCATCGGTCTTCTTCAAAAATGAAGGATGAATATCAAGGGGACCCATCACCAAAAAGGTTAAGAACCTCCAGACTAGAATAATGAAAATAATAATTCACATTTATATAGTACTTTAAGGCATAAGAAGGGGAGGGAGGGAAAAAGCATCTAATAAATACCTACTGTGTGCCAGGCACTGTGCTAAGCACTTTACAGATATTATTTCATTTGATCAAAGTTCTTTTCTCATAAGCTGCATGTGAAGTACGCTGTACAAACTTTATTACCCCATTTTACAAATGGTAGTACTAGTAACCCATATTGCTATCATGCTTTAAGGTGTACAAATTACTTTTCAAAGAACAACCCTATTTTGAGAAATAGTTCAAGAGGAAATTCCCCCCCCTTTCCCGTGGGGATAGAGAAGTTATGTCTTGCCCACATTCACACAGCAAGTAAGGGTAGCCAGAAGGATTTATGAAGGAGGTGGACCTTGAGCTGGGCCTTGGAGGATGGATAGAATTAGTTAAATATTTGCAGGAAGAAAGGCACTGGAAACTGGGGAAATAGTATGAGTAAAGTTGGGAAGGAGTATGGGATGTATTTGGGAGTCTTCCCAACAGAAGGGGAAGTTTCACATGAAAGAGTAAAGGGAAAAAATGTCAAAGTCCTAGGTCAAGTGGGACCTGATTTTAGAGATTCTGAATACAGAGCAAAGGGACAAGAAGTTATAGGAAATTCTTGGGAACTGGCTTTCCGGCTGGTAGGACACTCAGGAGAGACAAGTGGGCTATGCACATAAGCGTTAACCTTACAACCAGCATAATATCAGGTGAGGCAAGGCATTTCAAACTCTCAAGCTCTCCTCAGCTGGTCATCAGCCTCTTGAGCTGGAAGATTTCCTTATTCTCCTGACTTAGCCTGAGCTGCTCCTGACCTTGGCTATCAAACTTGACCTCAGTCCCCTTGTGATGTTAAAATCAATTACTGATTGCTATGTCCTGTCTGATCCTCCTGTTTCCAACTCCAGATTGGTGATATGAATGCAATCCCTAATTGCCCTATTTCTTCAACAATTTGTCATTGGCTTCCTTTCTCCTGTGTTCCTTTCCCTATGGCCATCATCTGGATGGTCTCACTGAGTGGAGGTCAGAATCTTGCTGGATAACTTCATCCTGTTCCATAGACTATTTCCCTGGCCTTGGCTAGACCTCACTTAGTTACAGGGCACCATGGGAAGAGAGTGTGGATGACCCAGTGAAACATATCCTGACTCCAGACACCTCAGAGAGCATATCTCAGTGATGGTGGGTCAAGGATTTATATAAAGCATTTGGCACACTGCTGTTAGACCATCTGCAGGCTGGAACTATGAGAATGCTCTCTTAGACTTATGGAAACTCAGGGTTAGAAGGGACCTCAAAGGCCTTCTAATCCAACCTGGGAATGAACAGAAACCCCTTCTACAACATCCTCCCAAAAGTAGTCATCTAGCCTCCATTTAAGGCCCTTGGTCATGAGGAACCTATTACTTCTGATGACAGCTGACACCACTTTGGGGGCAGTTCTCAAGGTTAGGAAGTTTTTTCTTACATGAAGCCAAAATCTCTCTCTTTCTAGCTTCTCCCCATTATTTCTTGTTCTGCCTTCCAAGTACTTGGTGAATAAATCCCATCCTTCTTCCAGGTGACAGCCCTTCAAATACTTGAAAAATCTATCATGTCACTTCCCATTCTCCTGCCCACATAAACTTTCTCTTGTCACAACTAAATGGGATGGCTTTAAGAACCAGGCCAGTGATGGACTGTAACTTTGCCATCCAAACACCAATGTAACTAAGTCCAGAAAGGTTTATCACCAGTTTGGCTGCAAGATTTGGACCAGAGAAATGCTAAAGGAACAGCATGCATGGGGCATGTACCTGCAGTCAGGAAGACCTCAGTTCAAATCCCACCCTTAGCCATTTAAGAGCTATATGGTCCCAGGCGAGTCATTTTCCTTTTCTGTGCCTCAATTTCCTCATCTGTAAGGAAAATGAAGGGACTGGATCAGATGGTTTCCAGTTCTCAATCTAGGTCCTTATGAACACCATTTACAAAGATCCAGAGGAGCTATGGCCTACCCAGGTAGACAAAGCATGCCACGGATCTCTGAGGAATTATCAAATACGGAGTGATGCACTAGGGTGTAAATTAGATTCATAAGTGCTAAGATGATGAAGAATAACAGAGTGCACAAGAGCTAATCCAGTGAGACTTCCTGGAAGAAGCGAGTTTTAAGCAAGGACCTGAAGCAGCTGATTGGTGGTTAAAACAGCAGTGGGGGCAGATGTAGTGCAGGAAGGTGTGTTAGTAGCTAAGGAGGAGAGGCAGCATGTCTATTGTTCTACCCACATAACAGAACCACTATAAAGAAACCACTTTGTAACCTTAAATCATTTTATAAACGTGAGCTGTTCTTAATAATATTGCCCATTCTAGGAGCCTCTCTTAAAATGAAAATAGGTTAAGTCCCTAATACCTCAGTGGGAATAAGCTTATCAGATGTTTTCCTCCTTGGCAGGAGGTTACCAAGGACAGCCGGAGGGCACTGGATACCTAGGAGGGAGGGGGGAGGAGAGGCAGGGTATTATGTGCCCAAAGGAAGATGAAGGGCATATAAAAGAAAGCCTAGGGGCACCTAAGACCAGCTAAGGCTCCATCATGACTTCTGGGAAGGCCCTTGTGAAATCCTCCCCTTTGACTCCAGACTTCCCACTTACTCAGCCCTGAAGAGGGAAACCTGGCCCAAAGCTGGTTCCCAGGGGGCCCTAAGGCAGACAGGCCCCAGCCCTCAGCCCTGTCTCAAAAGAGTCAGCAAAGAGGGAACGCTCTCTGGGCTGAGGGCGGCCTGAGAAAGCAAATGACATTTGAGAGCCCCCAGCTCCTCAAACCGGTCTCCCCAGCTTCAGACAAAGGAGACATAAAGTCCGTCCCCTTCGCTGCCCCTTTCAGCGTGGGATAGACTTCTTCTAAAAAGGCTGTGAAAGTGGATACTGGCCCTGGATGGATTTCACATGGATTCTCTCTTGTCATTTGGCGAGAATGGTCTCACTTCTTTCCTTGTCTTAAGAAAGGAAAGGTGGCTCGTGGCTGTGGGCCCTGGTGGGGGGGGGGAGTGGGGAGGGATATTTCCCTGTCTCCCCATCCTCAAGGGGTGGGTAATTGTGCATGACAGATGGCTCATTTCTATGGTAAGCTGCTCCTGGCTTAGAAAGGAATCATAGAACTCAATTACCCACATGAATCATCCAATGCTACCCAGCCACAGGGTCCACCAATGAAAAAGTTCATGCCCGATCTCAGGGGGCCCCAGCCTAATTTGATATTCATTACAAGCCCACAATACAGTGACTGCCAAAGGTTCTTTTAGCTCCTCAGAGCAGGAGGTTAATGAAGCAGATTTGGTCCCTATGGGGATCATGGTTTCATAGGTTTATAGATACAGAGTTGAAAGGGGCCTTAGGGATCATCTATTTCAACCCCTTCATTTTACAGATAAAAAAACTGAGGCCCGGAGAAGTTAAGGGACTTTTCCAAGGTCACATAGGTGGTAAGTAGCAGAGCTGGGATTTGAACTCGGTCTCTTGACCCCAAATTGAACACTCTTGCCACTGTACCTGGGTAGGATCATAAGATCATAGCATCATAGCCCAAAGGTGGAAGTAATCTCATGGTCCAACGCCCTCATTTTCTGCATTCTGTTCCATATAACATTTTGCTGACTCCAAACTCCAAACATCTTAGAAATTTGTTTACTTTGGTTACAGGTAAGTGACTCTGGCAAGAGAGTGTAGACGGCATAAAGAAAGCACATCCGCACTGTTAGGGACACAAGAGAGCCCATCCTAGTTATGATGTGTTAGGAAGGAGGAATAAAAAGCTTGGCGCACTACTCAGAAATCCCATCTGAAAAAAACAACAGCAGGTTTGGGGAGGGGGGTGGAGGCACTCATAGAATCACAGATAATGAGAGCTGGAAGCCACCCCAAAAGCCACCTGGTCCAACCCCAAAATGAGCAGAAATCCTTTTCACAATATCCCCAGTCAGGGGTCCTCTGGACTCCAGTCCAAGTCCTCTACCTCCCAAGGCAGCCCATTCTACTCCTAAATAGCTCTAATTGTCAGGAAGTTTTTTGTGTTTTTTTTTTTACCCTAAATTGAGCCAAAATCTGCCTCTCTGCCAATTCTACCCATGATTTGTATCTCTGCCCTCAGGAGCCAAGTGGTGGTGTTGTTTAGCCTTTTTCAGTTGTGTCCGACTCTTTGTGACATCCTTTTTGGAGCTTTCTTGGCAACGATACTAGAGTGGTTTGTCATTGCCTTCTCCAGCTCATTTTACAGATGAGGAAACTGAGGCAAACAAGGTTAAGTGACTTTCCCAGGGTCACACAGGTAGGAAGTGTCTGAGGCCAGATTTGAACTCAGGAAGACAAGACTTCCTGTCTCTAGGCCCAGCACTGAGCCGCTTAATATAATAACTTACGTAAATATCATATATGTATATTTAAGCATCATGTAATTTACATAAACAATGTAATTATTTGACCCAAGCTACCTCATAAATATTCTTCCTAAGATGTGGCATTTAGACCTAAACACAGCAGTCCAAAAGTGGACTGACAAGGGCAAAATTCAGCAGGTGTTTTGTATCCCTCATCCTGGAAACTATGCCTCTATAAATGCAAACTAACAATACATTCACTTTTTTTTTACTGTAATATCACCTACTGAGAGTCATATTGCCCTTTTAATCCACTGAAGTCCCCAGATCTTTTTGCATTTGAATTGTTCTCCAATAACATCCCTCCAACCCTGTACTTGTCCAGTTAATGTTTTGAGCCCTCACATAGGACTTCATATTTATCCGTAGAGGTAATTTCATCCATCAATCAGGCATACTGAAGTCTTTTTGGATCTTGATTCTGTCATTCCCAAATTTCAAACACAAATTTCATAGAAATGCTATCTGTGCAGCTAAGTGGTACAGTGGATACAGTGCTACAGCACTTGGAACCGGAGTCAGGATGACCTGAGTTCAAAGCTCTTTTCAGCCACTTTACTAGCTGTGTGGCCCTGGGCAAGTGTCTTAACTTGTCTGTCTAAATTTCTTCAACTAGGATAATAATGGCTCCTACCTCCCAGGGCTGTTATGAGGATCAAATGAGATACTATTTGTAAAGTGCTCAACACATGGTAGATGATAGATAAATGCTAGCGATTATTATTATTCCTTCAGCTAATTCATTTATAAAAATATTGAAGAGGCCAAGCCTGATAGATTCTTAGAAAGCTCTCCTAGGAACCTCCCTCTGAGTTGATGTTGATCTATTAGTCACCACCCCTTGGATCTTGTCATTAAACCAAGTTTCAAATTCTCCTAATTGTACTATCAAACAGCCCACATCTCTCCATCTTGTTCACATGGAAATCATGAGAGACTGTCAAATTCTGCACTAAAATCCAAGAATACAAAATCTACATGCATTCTTTTGGCCTGCCAGTCAGACATCCCAGTCAAGAACGGAAATGAGATTAGTGAAGTGTGGCCTGCTCTTGATAAGCCCACGCTGCCTCATAGTACATATCTTGAGGAATCTATATAGGATCCATTCCTGCCACATTGTAGTACCTCAGCTCTGTCGTCGCCTGAGCAAAACCTTGTCTCTATCAGGTGATCATAGAGCAGGAGCTAGAAAGAAACTTTCCATAGGATTACATTGTTGTTGGTTATCCTTCATTTTTGAAGAAGACCATTGAGATCATGGGGTGATGCCTTGACTTTTAAGTAAATTGGATTTAAGCGAGGCAGAGCTGCACAAAGTCATCAGCCTCACTCTCTCTTCCAGAGTCATCAAAGTCCAGCGGCAGGACAAAAGTCAAGATGACTGGCGATCGCCCGGGACGCAGTGGATGTCTTCAATGTCTTACCAAGCTCTAAGTGCTCCATAGCACCTGCTTCAGCCACCTCCGTGGCCATTGGGACAAATTGTTCTCATTTGCCCGTTCCACCAGGGAAAATCTTCATATGCTTGGAGTAGACATCCCCCTAACTCAACACCTCAAAGCTCAAACCTCAGACAATGGGTTTGAGGTCTGTTAGTTATCTTCAACCTGGTTTTACCAGGTTGTAGTATGGCCACTGCACATGCTACAGCTTCTTGGAGCCACAGGTGAGAGTTGAGCGCCAGGTAGACACCAAAGGTGGATGAGCAGCCCTGAAAAGGATTACATAGAGGAAAAGAAAAAGAAAAGAACAAGTATTTACTAATCACTTGCTATTTGCCAGTCACCGTGTCAAGAGCTTTACAAATATTATCTCATTTGATCCTTACAACAACATTGGGAGATAGGTGCTATTATTACCCCTATTTTACAACTGAAAAAATTGAGGTAAACAGAGGTTAAGTGACTTTCCCAGGGTCACACAAGGACCAAGTGTTCGAAGCTGAATTTGAACTCAGGTCTTCCTAACTCCAGGCCTAGCACTCTATCCGCTGCGCCACCCAGCGACCTGTAGTCCAATCACCTTATTTTACAAATGAAGAAACTGAGATCCAGGAAGGTTAAATGACTTGCCTAAGGCCACACAGTTAGTAAATGGACAGACCATGATTCAAACTCATATCCTATGACTTAAAGAAAGTGAGACCCAAAGAAGTTGTGACTTGTCCATAGTAGAAAATAGCAGAACCATGATTCAAGCTCAGATCCTGAGACTCCAAAGTCAGTATTCTTTCCTACATTGCCTCCCAGAAAGCTCAATCACCAGAAAAGACACAGGAAGGGTCTGGCAACCAGTCATGGCAATTTCCAGGAGCACCAGTTTCATGAGAATGCTTCTTTTTTTCTTAGCTTGGCAAGGAGCATAAGGCTAAAGGAATAAGGCAAGATTTCAAAGATAATGACCTTTAAATAGTTCCACATTCCAAGGAAAATTTGGGAATTTTAGCTTTGATGCTAGGCCCATTGGTTTTCCTCTGTTCTCCTGGTCATAATGGGATCTTGTACAATGTTCCATCTAGAAAGTTCTTTGCCCGGCTGTCCTTGGAACAGCTGGGGTGCCAGATGACCTAAGACAGACCAAATACGGTTTTAGAAGAAAAAAAACAATTCTACAAAGTCAAAAGCAAATGTTCCTGGAAGCCTTGGCTACTACTATCCCTTTAGAGAAAAAAACTTTCCAGGGTTTTAAGGCCGCCATTTTCTGTGCTTACTTACTGTTCAAAAAATAACATTCCATCCTTGGCATTATGCTCCTCTTCCACAAATGTGGAATAATTACACTAACCTGCCACAGAGTGGTAGTGAGACTAGAGCAGAGTTCTGCAGATAATGACGGTTTTCAGGAACAGGGTGAGTGGTTGCACAGAATCAGTTCTTGGTATAGTAAAGGATACTGATGCAGGTCATGGGACATAAACATGCTTTGGGCCATAAGATATCCTAGTTTTAAATCCTTAAGCAAATCACCTAAGCTCTCTGGGCCTCAACTGCTTCATCTATAAAAATGAAAGTATTAGACTAAAGGGATTTGTTCTGTGAAATTTGGATTCAGTCAAAACCCTCACTTGAGGACCTAGAGGGCCACAGGTTCCCCACTCCTGGCATTAGATCAATGATTCTCAAAGTGTGGCTTGTGGCTTCCTGGGGATCCCCTAGACCCTTTCAAGGGATCCACAAGGTCAAAACCTTTTTTCATAATAATGTCAGTATGTTATTTGCTTATTTAAATACTCTCTTTTCCAACTACATATCTGTGTGAGACTGGTTTTTCTTCATATACTTCAACCAAAACAACATATTGCAACAGATCGAATGCAGAAGCAGATACGAGAATCCAGCTGTCTTCTATTAAGCCAGCTTAATAGATTAAAGAGATCTGCAAAAAGGGGTAAACCAATTCTACTCTTCTCATTAAGTTTTTTTTGTTTTGGAAAATATAGTTTTTTATTAAAAATAAGCAATCTATGTTAACATGTAATGGGTTTATTATTGTTTTTAATGAATTAATACCTTAAAATTTTTTTCATTTTTAATTTCTGACATAATAAATATCACTAGATAGAACCCACATAAGTAAAAGCTCTTTGGAGGAATCCTCAATTATTTTTAGGAGTCTTGAGACCAAAAAGTTTGAGAATGACTGGAATCGCTAAGATGATCTGTAAGTGCTCTTCCAGACGTCTCAAAGCAGCTCACCATGTTAGAAAGAGCTTTGGTCTGGGAAGCAGGAGATCTGGGTTGCAATTTCAGCTCCACCTTTAACTTACTTTGTTCACAAGAAGGAAGAGTTGGTACAAACCAACTCCCAAAATATCTGTAACACGATCTCCCACCAATATATACAGAGTCTAAGGGAAAGTGGGTTCAAGCTTAGAGACCACATGGAGCCAATCGGTAACTCATTGATCCCGGAAGTTATTTTACTACAGTACTAAGATGTTCCCCTTAGGCATGGAGCACCTAGTACAGTACTTGGCACATAGTAGGTGCTTAATACATGTTTATTGATTGATTGATTGATTGATTGATTGATTGATAGATAGCGTAGCTTTCCTGCTGGGCTCTCTGTAGAGCCTTGAATTGTCCTGACTTTTTCCTTAACTCCCAAAGCAGAAAATGATATTGGCTTATCCAGGAACACTGCTAGGGTGGTGATGAGAAGATTGGAAGACTTCTGCACCTCTAAAGTTCATGAAGCCTTCCCCTACCCAAGCTGGGGGTGGAAGGGAGAGGATACTGGGACAGAAACAGAGGCCTAGGGCCCTGCTCCTCCCCCAATCAATTACCTCTCCAGAGTTTAACTGGAATGCTCACTCTTTTCTGTTTTGCTCATCTAAATCTGTTGGGACAAAACTGGCTCAATATTTTCATGGGCAATCCACAGGATATGAAAAAGTTTCCCCAGTCAATCTGAACACACTTTCAGTGCAACATGAATCCAATTAATCAAGGACTTATTCACCTTTAGTTTAAAGCCCATGACTGATTCAATAGAGAAATGTGCTCACCTAGTTAAGGTATCCAGGGCAGCTAGGTGACACAGCAGACTGCTGCATCTAGAGTCAGAAAGACTCGTCTTCCTCAATTCAAATCTGGCCTGAGACACTTTCTAGCTGAGTGACCTTGGGCAAGTCACTTAACCCTGTTTGCTCAGTTTCTTCATCTGTAAAATGAGCTAGAGAATGGAAATGGCAAACCACTCCAGTATGCTTGCCAAGAAAACCCCAAATGGGGTCACAAAGAGTAAGACATAACTGAAAAGACTGAATACATATGGAAGTTAAGGTATCCAAGCTCAGCATCTTGATACTTTAAATGGGATAGGGTGATTTGACTCATTTACTCAATCAATACCCCTCCCCTTTCAAATGTAAACAGAAAAGAAACAAAACAAAATAAAGAATTATAATAACCAAGCTTGGCCCCAGAGAAGAGTTAAGAAAATGTGCTTTTCTCCCTTGAATGCAGCAGGGGGAGGTTATAGGAATGGAGTGCTGCATAGACTGTCAGGCACTGCGGACATGTTGGTCACTGGCTATACTGCTTTTTTTTCTCTTTCTTTTTAAATCTTTATTACAAGGGATGGGGAAGAGATGAGAGAGGGATGTACTCAGAAATGAAGGAGAAATAAAAGCAAAAGATACCAATAAAATAAGATTTTTTGAAAGTAATATTTTTTGCAGATCCCACCTCTGCCAGTTCATAACTGTCTGATCTAGAGCAAGTCATTAGACCTCTCTAGACCTCAGTTTCCTATAATTATTTTGTTACCACCTTTCTAGGTCTTTTTGTATTTCAGTTAACTTCGCCTTTATGAATTGAGATTCTATGCCAGTTGGTGAATATAGGTTTAGTATTGACTAATGCTGGTTCATTGCCTATGTTTCTTTTAAGTATAACATTGTTTCCCTTTTTATCTCTGTTGATATTGTTTATTTTTATTTTTGTTTTGGCAGTATGATTGCCCCTTCTATGCTTTTAGATTCACCCAACAAAAACAGTAAATTTTACTCTAGCCTCTCATAAATCTTTATTTTTTAAGATGTGTTTCCTTTGTTTTCTTATACATTCTTCTCTGGACCATCACCAGTATTCTTGACTTTTGTCTTGCTGCTGGACTCCAATGACCCTGGAGGAAAGAGTGAGGCTGACCACTTTGCACTTTGTACAGCTGGCCTCACTTAAATCCAATTCACATACACGTCAAGACATCACCCCCATGATATCGTTGGTCCTTTCAAAAACAAAGGATGAACAACAACAATCCATTCTTCTACTATCTTCCATTTTATTGAATTATTTAATCCATTCATGACTGAAGTTATAATTGTCAAGCTTACAGTTCCCTCTGTTTTATCTTTTTTATTGACTTTTGTTCCCTTCCTTCTTTTGACTCAGTACGTTGTTTCTACGACTAATTTTGGTTATGTAACCTTGGGTCAGTATCAATATGGAGATAAGAACTACTTCCCCAGGATCCCCCAACACTGATGGTTGGGACCAGAGCTTCTAGGCATGTTTTGCTGAGATTTCCGGGAGAAAGAGATTTGGGGGACAATAAGAAGATCAGTGACAACTAGAGACACCTCCTACAGGGGTGTGCTGGAGCCAGCTTAAACCAGGCTCTGGTTGTTAAATTTTCAGTGTGAGAATTTACACTTTGGAGAGCTGTAAATACTACAAATCAAGGCTTAATTTATTGTTTTGTTGATTGTCTAGAGTTAAGAAAGTATTAATACTGCGGATTAAACTTAACAGTGTACCTTGTATACATTTTTGGAAAGCCAGTTGTTAAACAGTTACCAGTACATCCAGCTTTCAACAAAAGATACATGGAAGCAGCAGAGTAATGACCACCCCGTTGAAAAATCACAAACCCCTCGGTCTTGCTCTGCAGTAGTATTCTTTAGCCAGCCCAAGTAGATAAGAAGAAAAAGCAGTAATCAGATGAAAATTGATAACTTAAAATGAATAAAATCATAGCTTAAGACTAAGTAGTAAATCAGACCCTTAGGAAGAGATTCAAGCAGCCTGGGACTTGAAGAGAAGAGGAGCACTGCTCATGTGAATCATGTGGGTCACTTTCCAGAATCTTTCACTGGTCACATGCTGTTTTTCCTATTCTGCACCCCCACCTAATGCCCACCCCAATCCCACTATCTCAGCAATTTACTCAAGGGTGAGGACTTCACAGCCCCTCACCACTTCTGAACTGTTACATATCTTATACATAGAAGTTACTTCCCCATGGAGATTATTTCCTTGTATAGAGGAGATATTATTTCCTTACTCTTAGGCTACTTTCGTTTTAATTTATTCCCATAGGTTTCCCCCACTCCCCAGTACTCATTTACTTACCCCAAAATTCTTTGAATTTGCTTAAATTGTTAGTTTCTCTTTACTTGATTGTAACCAAATCCCTTTGCTCCCCTTATTGGTGGAGATCAATGTCCTTCACTTGCATGAGGGACTGGGAGGAGCTGGTGAGAGCTGGAGATAGAAGAAATCTGGTCTCTTCAAGCTCTTCTGGTTCTTTTGGCTTTCAGCTTCAAGGAGAAAGTGAACAATGCCAACCCTACTTCAGGTCACTGAAGGGAGAAAAATGACCATGGGAAGAATCTGGCAGGAGAGGAGCTGATCTCCATCATGTCCCTACCCTCAGCTTGCTATACTAGAGACTTCAGGGTATTTCCTTTGGGGTGAGATATGGGACTGTCTCTCTCTTGGTTGAACTGGGTTACTTCATCCTCAATGGGAGAGTTCCTTCCCTCTATATTTTCTGGTATATATTCTTCTACATCTATTTTCTCCGATTTCTGTTTCACTATTGACTTGAATAAATGGGTTTCTTTTCTATTTACTATATGTGTGTGTTCTTTGTAGAACCGGCATTTGGTTAGACTGAACTCAAGCCTTGGATATAAAGCTTGAGGTCTTCCTTTTCCAATTAATGAATAGTTATCAGAAGTTTAGCTTGCACCTGAAAACAATTCATGTACTTTCTTAATGTTGTTGCCTTCTGCTTTTCTTCTACCAAATTTTCTTCTACTTCAGTATATATACATATACATTTTTTTCCAAATCTATTATTCTCGCTCTCCAAGCTTCTATTTCTTTGGAAAGATTCTCCATCATGTACTTATTTTTTTCTACTTTGCTGTTTGTTTTTGCATGATATATCGAGAGCTTTAATTTCTGTCCTAAATTCATTTCCAATTTCTTTAGGAGTTTTATTTTTCTTTTGAACCATACTGGAATTTCTTGCTATTGTTCCACAGTCTATGATGATGCCACAGGCTCCTTCATCAAAAAATTCTTCATTAATTTCCCCTTATATTATAATAATTCTTCAAAATGTTATTTTCTTTCTCAGGTTTTACTCATTATTTCTTCTATCTTTATTATCCCCTGATTTGTCTATTTATGGATTGGTTTTTTAATATTTAATTTTTATTTCATTTTTTCACAATTACATATACAGAAAAATGTTTAATATTCATTTAAAAAAATTTAATTCAAAATTCTTTTTTTCTCTTCCCCCCTTCTTAAGAAAAGTAATTTTATATAAATTATACATGTGCAGTCACTCAAAACATTTTCATATTAGCCATGTTTCAAAAGAAAACACAGACAAAAAATAATAATAATAATAATTTTTTAAAAAGTAAAAAAAAAAGTATGCTTCAATCTGCATTCAGATTTATGGGCTAGGTTTTGAATGCAGGGTCTCTTCTTAGATCTATTTGGCTTTTAGCTTTTTTCTTGTATTCCCTGTCACTCATATTTAAAAATCTTACTCACTCTGGCTCTGATTTACTTACCACTGCTGCATAATCTCCCATCACTGAGCTGCTAAGCAGCCTCAGTCTCCTGGACTTCGAGAGTTTGGGTTGGGTGGGTGGGGCATCCAGCCTTAATCCTTGCCCTGAGCAACTTCCAAGGATAGAGGACTGGTCCCAGCTGAGTTTCCAATTCCCTTTCACTCCAGTCCAAAGCTCATTCTTATCTAGCCTGTGCCTCTGAACACCACACAGATCTGTGTCTTTGGGCCTCTCCACCCTCCAGTCTCCATCCCTTTTCCTCTTTACATGGGCAGAACCAGGGCATCTCCCCTCATGAAGTATCTGGGAGGTTTGGGCAGAGTCACTGCCCAGAGTGAATCAGCAGCAGCCTGAGTCCCAAGCCTGAGAGCTAGCTTTTATTTCCTCTAGCAGGTCCACAGGGGTAGCTAAAGGGTAGCAGCAATGAGTGGTGCTCTAAGTATTAAAATTGTCCAGTGTTAATTCATGATGCTTTTAGCTGGTGCAGGAGGGTTTCTAATTTCTTATCATATAGATCCAGCTATAATTATTCTATATCTAAGTATATCATTCCTTTCTTTTGAGGCTTTGGGGTTGGGGAAATTTGGAGGAAACAACTACTTATCTATTCCACAGGCCACCTCTCTCCGTTTTCTCATCTGTAAAATGAGGGGATTGTACCAGATGGTCTTTAGGCTCTCTTCCAGCTCTGAATCTATGATTCTATGACTTGATTTTATAATGAGCTTTTACTGTATTTAAATAAAGCCTTGCCCCAAGTTCAGTCCTATCTATTCTTTGTGGACCAGAACTATTCAGCCTCAATTATTGACTAACTAGTCCGTCTCATCAGTGCTCAAAGGATCATCCACGTGCTAAGTTAGGAACGAAGGGACACGCTAATCCTTAGTGGGTAATAGCTGAAACAGAGGCTATAAGAAATTGAGGCCAGTATCACTGGCCTGGGAAGGCTGAGTCAGAGAAGTAACTCCCACTTCTTATCTCTAGATGATATGCTGTCCTTTGGGAGAGAAAAGGTATTCTGGAAAGGATCCGGAGCATGTCTTGAACAAAAGTGACAATGTAAATCTTCAAGATGGATAAGGCAAGGGACTGAAAGCTTGCTCTGGATTGGACTAAACAAGCTAAATGGATGGAAAGAGGCCTTGAGTCCATAAAAAAAATTTTTTTCCTTATCACCATGTCAATAGGCTGTCATGTTTCACTGAATAACAATGTAGGCAGACTAGCCTGAAGAATGTCCCTTGATAACTGATCACTCCTGTGGGGTGGCCTGCCCTTGTCTGTAAATCAGCACCACTGTATGCCCTGCATCATGGAGTGATCAATGTCAGTCAATCAACATGTAAATAATCACTCACTATTCAAGACCAAGCTATGTCCCACCTCCTCCATGAAGCCATCACCAGATGTACCAGCTTAGAATAATACTACTTCATTTCAATTAATATTTATTAAGCATCTACTTACAGTTGGAAGCACTGGGCAAAGAGCTAGGTAGATATACAAAGATGAAAATTAACCTGTGTCTGCCCGAAAGATGCTACTATTCTGTAAGTGAAATAACACTTTTGATCACTCACTCCCTTGCTTGGAAATCTGTAATGAGTCCCTATCATCTCGTGTGCTAGGAAGAATGTTAGCCAGGACCAGGCAGCAGGGCCTTTGCTGAAGGCCACTGGAATTTCAAGAATACTGGCAACACTTACACTCCTTCAACAAGTAGAAGCAAATGACCCTGGCATCTAGTTAGCTAGAATAAAATAGGAAGCTACTGGTTGGCATTTTTCTTCCCCCAAGAGGCTCCAGAGGTTCCCTAGGGGGCACTGGAATGATCCAGGGGGCAGCAGTAGTCTTGGTGGGTGCTGAACAAAAATAAGGAGGAGGTGGAAGCTTAAGGAAAGAAGAAAAGAAAAATTTGAAAAACTGTTCGTATATGTCTCATCTGCTGTGTAACAGAGTTAAAGTCACAGTGTTTACATTATTTTCCAAATAAATGAACAAAATGCAAGTTTTAACTGATCAGTGGTCAAGTCTGCCAACAGGTCTTAACAAGCAAGTGTTGACAGGCACAGCTGTCACACATTGTCGGGAAGTCTAGCGTGCATTTGGCAGGAATATGTGTGCGTAATGACTTGTTTACAATACGATACTATATGGTTGCATGACACAATATTGTCATCAAAATTTCAATGCAGGAAAAACTCACAAATTTATAATAAATTATTGAATTTAAGATGTGTCAATTTTTTTTTAAATTTTATATTTTTTTGAAATGACACAAATTTTTAAAAAACCATTAAAAGGTTAAAGATTTCCAGGGAGATGCTGAGCAATTTTTTTTGAAAAGGGGGTGGTAGGCCAAATAAGTTTGGGAACCGCTGGGCTACACCCTAAGTAGGCTCCTCCCTGGCCTCGGTACTTCCTCCCCTGGGAGCACTCTCCCCAACCCCAGTGGCCCGATTTGCCTGATTTTTTCTCTCTCCCCTCCCTCTCTGTCTCTCTCTGTCTCTGTCTCTCCCCCCAACTCCACAGGAATGCTCCCCAGGCTATCTTCTCTCTAACTGAATTTGTCTTTAAAAGTTGATTTGGAGGCAGCTAGGTGATACAGTAGATAGAGCACCAGTCCTGGAGTCAGGAGGACCTGAATTCAAATCTAGCCTTAGACATTTACTAGCTGTGTGACTGTAAGCAAGTCACTTAACCCCAACTGTCTCTAAGGAAAAAAAGGGGGGAAAAAGTTGCTTTGAAGCTCTTTTAAGGCATATGGATGGCCCAGGCACCAAAATTGCCACTTCTGGCTTTGGTACCAAGTTCAAACTCTTCTTGCTTTTCTGTTGTGAACTCCACCTCAGGAGCAGCTAGGTGGCACAGTGGATACAGTGCCAACCTTGGAGTCGGGAGGAACTGAGTTCAAATCAGGCCAGACACTTGACACTAGCTGTGTGACCCTGAGCAAATCACTTAATCACAACTGCCTCAACAAAAAGCAAAAAAAAAAAAGAACTCTACCTCAGTCTTTCTAAAACAACTCAGTCTTCGGGCACTCCCCCAGCCCTCTCCTTTGCCCTAATAAAGCTTGTCACCACACTGATCTCCACCCCTGCAGGGGGAATCTGCTTGCTGCTATCTCCCTGACTATAGAGTAATAGAATCCCAGAGTTGAGAGTAACCTTGGATGACTAGCCCAGGCTTCCACCCAGTACAGAAATCCCCTTTACATCCTGGCTGATAAATGCAGAGATCTCTTGGACTAGCCTCTAAACTCTTTAAGATTAGGAACCCTGGTTTTCTCTACTTGGTTCCTCCACAGTGCCGTGTACAGAACTGGGCACATAGCACATAGAGCTTAATAAATCCTTGTTGGTTGATTGATTCTCATTGAGCATGCACTCTGTGCCCAGCCGTGTGCCAGGCACAAGGGGCATTCTTGGCACATCTACCTCAATCACCCTGGCAGCATCTCTGCAGTCGATCCCAGAGGAGTTCCCTCTGCTGTACTATCTCTTGAAAGGGTTAATGAGAAAATAGCTAAAAGCACTGCTAGGAGGAAGACAGGGGAGGGGGCCCGTCTGGCTGGCTGGCTGGCCAGCTGAGAGAAAAGCTGACATCATGTTTTGCTCCACAGGCCCTGCTCTGCTGTCATCTGGCCCCTCAGAGTGAGGGGAGGAGGGAGGGACTGAGAATTCTGTGGAAAATTTTCTTCCTTCACAGAGAGTCTCCCTTTAGGAAGAGGAAAAAGGATCTATCAGCTCCTGGTGGGAGCCCAGTCAAGGAGAGGAAATTGTGAAGTAGATTTTCAATGCCATCTCACCATTCCCCAAAGTTGCCAGTCACCCAGTGTCCCCAGTCTATCTGATATGCAGCCCAGAGTGCCTACCGACACCAGGTTAATCACATCAACTAACCTGTGCTACTGTATTCCTGTATTTGGAGCTGATTAACACGCTGCTCTTCTCAATAATCAACAAGGCCTTTGGAGCCTCCACTCAGGCAAAAGCACTGTGCTAGGAAGTAGGGGAAGTAAAATTCAACATGGAGCACTTTTAAGTTTTACAAAGCAGTTTTCCACAATAATTTTTTTCTTCTTTCATAAATTAATTTTTTTCTATAAACAAAAATATATTTTCTCTCCCTCCTCCTCCCCATCACCACTGAGGGGTGAGAGAAGCCTCATAATAAATAAACATAGTCTAGAAAAAAAATTCCTCCATTGGCCGTGTCCAAAAAAGATATGTCTTGATCTGTATCCTGGGCCTATCACCTGTCTGGTGAGGGGGCAGCATGCTTCATCGTCAGTCCTTTGGAACTGGAGTGAGTCATTATGTAGATCAGAGTTCTTAAATCTTTCAAAACAAGGTAACTGCTGCCTTCAAGGAATTTACAATCTAATTGAGGGAAGAAGGTATTCCAAACACGTAAAAAGATAACCAACAAAGCAGTATCATAAATACCGAATGAATGGGACAGACAATAAGGCTTTAGGAATTCAGAGAAAAGATTGATCCCTATGGGGAAGGCTTCACGAAAGAGGTGGAAATTGTAGAGAGCATAGAGGTAGAAGAGGTTCCAGGACACATTCTTAGGCAATAGTTATGCAGAGGACAAGAGACACTTGCAGGGATAGAGGACTATTAAATAAAGGAGGCTAAGAAGAAACAGGCAGATTGGAAGAGAACCCAGAGAGAGCAGTGTTAGAATCCAAGAAGGGAGAAAGTGAGGGTCTAAGAGTCCTCTTGGAGAAATAGCTTTGGGGAAAAAAGGCATTTCAGTAGAGTGGTGGGCTCAGAAGCCAAATCAGAAGGAGTTGAAAAATAAGGGGGAGGTGAGGAAGAGGAAGCAATAATCTACGACTGCAGATGAACTTATTCTAGGAGTTTAGCCATAAAATGGGGAGATATATATACACACATATATATGTAATGCAAGTATTATATGTATATACATAAATGCATGTATCATATGTGTACGTATACATGTGTTCCATACACATGTATTGTATATATACATGCATATATGCTTAAGTGTATTATAAAATGGAAATGTTCAACAGAGATGAGCTGCTGGAGATAAGACCAACAGCACAAGTCAGAGAGTAGGCTCTGGTTAAAAAAAAAAAGGTCCACCCCCTTCCTCAAAAACTGAAACAAATTCAAGCCTGAGGGTTCACATAGAAGGATTTTTATTGAGCTGAGGTTTAGGGGAAAACAGGAGTTCACAACAGATAGCCTGCATTTTCTCAGGGATTTTGTGAGCACCAAATATCGAAGCAATAACAATAATAGCTTGTGTTTATATAGCTTTATGGCTTCAAGGTTTATAAAGTACTTTCATGTGCATTATCTCACTCAGTCCTTAGAGCAGCGCTGTAATTTAGAAATTGGCTCCTCTTCCTTAACTCCACATTTCACCTCACCTCAGAATCATCCTCTACTCTCTCCTCCCATCAAGGGTGAAAGAAGAGGTGGCCCTTCTTGCCAGGTGCAATCCCTGTGGCCTCATCCACATCACCCCCCATTTTCCCTAAGAGCTTGTCAGTTCTATGATCCCCTCTTTCACCCTAATTTTCAATCTCTCATTATCTACTGGCTCCTTCTCTGCTGTCTAGAAACATGCCCAAATATTTTGCATCCTTACCAAAAAAAACCCTTCATTTGATCCTACCATCCTTCAAGTTATTGTCCTCTGTCTCTCCTTTCTTTCACAGCCAAACTCCTAGGGGAAAAAAAGCTATCTACATTCATTGCCTCCACTTTGTCACCTCCTACGCACTTCTCAGCTGTTTGCAATCTGGCTTCCATTCTCATTACTCAACAGAAATTGCACCCTCCAAGGATGCCCATGATCTCTTTATCGCAAAATCCAAAGGCCTTTTCTCAGTCTTCATCCTTTTTTGACCTCTCTGCAGCACTTAACACTGCTAACCACCCCTTTCTCCTGGACACACTCCTACCTCCTCCCTGTGTTTTTATGATATAGTTCTCATGGTTTCCCTCCTACTTGTCTGGCCACTGTCTCTTAGTCCTTTTCACTGAATCATCATGCTTATCCACCCCCCTATGTGTGGATATACTTTGTCATGGATCCTCTTACGTTTTCTCTCTCTACTGGTTCTGTCTTCATGACTTCATCAGCTCTCAGGGTTCAACTTTGACCTGTGTGCAGATGACTCTCAAATCTCTGTGATCGGAACTCCAGTCCCCCATCACCAACCATTTGTAAGATATGCCTAATTGGCTTTTTTGCAAGTTCCCCAAACTCAGCATTTCTAAAATGGAACTCATTATCTTCCCGTCTCCCTATCACCACCATCACCTCCTCCTAATATCCCTATCTCCGCTGAGATCCTGCTAGTCATCTAGGTTTATAAACTGGGAGTCGCCCTTCAAATAATTCCATTGCTAAATCTTATCTGACCCACCTCCACAATATAACCTGCATCCGTTTTCTTCTCTCCTCTCAGGCTGGGGTCCCCACCCTCATTCAGGACTTGATCCCCTCTCACACCTGGACTACTATAAATAGCTCCTAATTAATGTCCCTGTCTGCAGTCTCTCTCTTCTCCAAAACAATCTCCATTCATCTGCCACAAAGCCTAAACCCCAAGTCTGATCATGTCTTTCCCCTGTTCAGGAGCTTCATTGGCTCTCCCTTACCTCTTGCAAATTGCCCATTATGACTTTTGAAGCCCTTCACAACCTGGCTCCAACCTCCCTTCCCAGACTTATTGCAAATTACCCTCCATCCCACCCAAACTGGTCTGCCTGCTCTTCCTCACATGTGGTCTTTGCATGGCTGAAACACCCTCTCTTCTTACCTCTGGTCCTTATAATTCCCAGCTTCTTTTAAGGATTACCTCAAGTATCATCACCTACATAGGAAACTGATTCTGCTGCTAATTTTCACCCCTAAAATGTTTTTTATACTCTATGTGTGTTATGTTTATGCAGGTATGTCCCTCCTCTCCCCACTCCTCCCCCCCCATCTCTGGAGTACTGATAATGCAGAATCAGTATGCTTTATTTTTATCTTTGTTCTCCCATTGTCTAATGTAATTCCAAGCACATAGTAGGTACTGATAAATATTTCTTTGGATGAATGAATCTTCATTTTACTGATGAGGAAACTGAGGTTCAGAGCTTACTTCCTTATGACTCAAAACCACAGGTAGAGTTTGAACATAGGTCTTCTGACTCCAAGAAAAGTGTTTTTTTTCACAATCAGACAGACAACAAGCATTTATTAAGCATTTACGACAGGCAAGTTATTTGTGTTAAGCTTTGACAGCGCAAATACAGTATAAGCTTGAGTCAGCTAGGTGGCACAGTAGATAGAGTGCTCCTACTGGAGTCAGGAAGCCTAAGTTCAAATACAGCCTCAGACTCTCACTAGCTATGTGACCCTGGGCAAGTCATTTAACCTCTAATTGCCTCAGTTTCTTCAGCTGTAAAATTGGGATAAGAATAGCACCTATTTCCCAGGGCTGTTGTGAGCATCAAAGAAGAAAATAATTGTACAGCATTTATCACAGTTCCTGGGACGTAGTAAGTGCTGTATGAATGTTAGCTATTATTATTATTAGCAAAAAGAAAGACAGTCCCTGCTTCCAAAGAGCTTACATTCTAATGGAGGAAACAATCCACAAAAGGAGTCTGAAAAGAGAGGGTAGAAGGAAGGGACAAGGATGCCTACTAGGGTGCAGGATGAAGGAGTCCATTCTGCACCCTGTTGACAAATTAAGGGATGGCTGGCCTGGCCCTCTTCTTAAGTGGAGGGCTCCCCATTACCTCCGACCTTTCTACTCCACTGCCATAGTGACTCTCTCAGGCTTCATGACTGGGCTCAGACTCTACCCTGTGACTGGAATGTCTCTTCCTATGTAGCCTTTAAAACCCTGCCAAAATGCCACTTTCTCCAGGAAACTTTTCTGATCCTAGAACAGGCAGCATTGTTTGGGGGAAAGAATGCTTGCTTTTGTTCACAGCCTAACTCTGCTATTTATTTTCTGTTTGACCTTAGGCAAATCAATCAATCTCTCTGTGCCTCAGTTTCCTGATCTGTAAAATAATGGGGAAGAGGAGTGCAGAAGGACTAGGTGATCTCTATGGTCTCTTCCAACTCTCTATGATTCTCCCACCTTCCTCTTGATTCCTCATGCACTATTTTACTTTGTACCTTTCTAATGAAATATTTTTTATCATGGCTAGTACTATTGGTGTCTTATCTTCCCATTATAATCTAAGATATATGAGGGCAGGGACAATGTCTTATGTAAATTAAATCTCTCTCCCAAGGCCCAGTTGTATATATAACAGGCTCTTAATAAATGTTTTTTTGATTATTCTGCACCCCTGTACCACCTGCCCTTTCTGCACTCACTCCCCAGGCACTAAGTGTCTTCATTCTGCCCTAGACCCTTCCTCACAGGGAAGACAGCACCTGAATTACATAATGCTCAGCTCCTAGAAACTTAGTATGTGTTTCCTTTGAGAGATATTTGTATTACAAGAAGGAGAAACCTGGGGAGGATAGCACTTAAGCCAAGGGAGTGGTGGTATTCCAGCCTGGCTTCCCCCTCCATATCCCTATGCTACCCTCCCTCCTCTGATGGCGGATAATAGATGAACAGAGGAGAAGGTGTACTTGGAGCGCCCAAATCACACAGCTAGACATTCCATCTGTGCTGGGGAATAATAAGAAAATAAGGGTTTGGCTTGGTTTGGTTTCTGAAAAGTGGAATGATGAAGGAGGATTTTGAAAACCCTATTTAATTTAATAAGTATTTATTAAGTGTGTCACCTGCACAATTCACTGTGCAAGATCTGGGAACACAGAGACAATAATGCAACATATCCTACCTTCAGGAGCCTTATAATCTACTGGGAAATACAACACATACACAAATAAGTATTTACAAGTTACTCTGCAGATAGGACTAAAAGCCCAGGAAATCAGGAAGGCTTCCTATAGGTGTGATTACCTCCTGTGAGTCCTAAAGGAATAAAGGATTCCAAAAGGTGGAAGTAAGGATGGAGAGTATTCCAGGAATGGGATATCTCTGCAGAGACATAGAGGTGGTAACAGCAAATAGGACAGTCTGTCTGGAATATAGAATTCATGGAGGGAAGGACAATGAAATTAGTCTGCAAAGCAAACTGAATAAAGATCACGAAGAACAGAGGAGTTCATATTTTATCCTAGAGGCAAAAGGGAGTTAATGAAGACTCCTAAGCAGGGGAGTTACCTTGTTAGATCTGTGCTTTAGGAATATTATTTTGGCCACTCTATAGAAAACGGTGGGGGAAGGGGTGGAGGCTAAAAAGAATCAAGGAGACTAATTAGTAGGGTATTATAATAGTCCAAGTAAGTGGTAATGAGGGCCTGACCTAGAACTGTAACTGAGTTGAGAGGAGAAAGATGAAGCAGAAGTGCAATTGACAAACTTGACAACAGATGAATAGAGTAAGGGGGTGATGGAGAAAGAAGAGTCATAGCCATCAAGTTGTAAAATTGGATTAGGTGTTAATAAAAATTAATTTCAGTGTATATAGCCTAGGGACATCCTAATATAGCAGATAAAGAGCAGACCTCAGAATCAGGGAAAACCTGGGTTCAAGACCCACTCATGATATATCCAGGCCAAGTCTCAGTGCCCTAAGCAACTGTCTAAAACCATAAATTTTAAGAGCAAGTGTCCACCTTCTTTGGGAGTTGCCTCTGCCAATAAACAACAACAACCAATAAATTAACAGGTCCAGGTCCTATCCCAGTCCTTATGTCTGTGTAAAAATCTTAGACATGACTTGTGATTTCAATAGTATTGGAAACTGCCAAATTAGGAAGCTACCTGGGAAAAAAAATACAATACAAATGTACATATACATATATACAATACATATGTATGCATATAGACATACATACATATGATATTTCATCTTGGCTTTGTGTGCATATATGTATAAATAAATAAATACACATAGCAGCTAAGTGGCACAGTGGATAGAACACTGGACTGGGAATCAAGACTTATCTTCCTGAGTTCAAATCTAGCCTCAGACACGGTCCTAGATGTGCTTCAGTTCCTCATCTACAAAATGAGCCAGAGAAGGAAATGGCAAACCACTCTAGTTATCTTTGCCCAAAACCAAAAACAAATGGGGTCATGAAGAGTGGACACAATTGAAAAATGACTCAATAACATATATACATACACATACGTACATTATATATATATAATCTCAGAAAATCCTTTTTTTAACCATATCCCCCACTGTTAGACAAAACTTTTCTCCAAAATTCTTTGCACAGAGCGCAGAGCAAGAAAACCTTCACAACTATTTGGAAACACTAAACTCCCAGCTTTTCTCTTTCTGGTTTAAAAAAAAGAACTATGTCGTCCTCTAGTGGACATTTTGATGATTGCACTGAGACAATTAAATACATAGTCTTGCTGCATTTGCCCTGAAAGTACAAATGCAATTCAATTCAAAAATTGATTGAGTATGTACTGTTACATGCCAATAAAAAAAACTTCCCCACAGTGCTTCAAGTTCTATAAGGGCCCTTTCCATCCAACTGCCCTAGTCACATAGAATTTTGTTGTCCTCGTGACACAAGGGGAGTCTTTTAGCCACAAAACACAGTGGTCATTTGTTTGCATTTTCAGGATATATGTTACACTCATACTCAGTACCATGCGGTTGAGCCCTCCTTTATTCCCTAACTATTTTAAGTTAAAACTTTGTGGAGAATGAGTACTTTACCCTCCATGACACCTATTACAAGGCTAGACCATAATAACAGCTAGCATTTATATTGTACTTTAAGGTTTGTAAAGCACTTTGCATATATTACATACTTCATTTAATCCTAAATGAGAAATAAAATAGAACAAACTATATAAGGGCACAGTAGAGCAAATAGTTTCATCCACTAATGTAAAACTATTTGTTGTCCTTAGATAAGAAAGATCTGTAGCTTTTTCTTAGTGGTTACCTCAACCCTAATGTCTTAAAACATACAGACTTCTTTAACTGGTATAAAAGATTTTGGTCATCTTCTCTTCTTTCCTGGCCTTGAGCCAGGAATATTTTCTCATTCAGATAATAAATTCCAAACAGTCCCCTTTTCTTCCTTGAGTGATTCCCCCTTCCTCTACTCCTGTCTCTCCTGTGAAAAGTTTTACCTTGCTCTCCTAAATTACCACAGAACACTACTGACTGGCTCTGTAAAAGTTATAAAAACCCAATCAATACCCTAAGAAGGGGTAGTTGCTGCCATCCTAAGAAGTCTTCCTTAACACGATGATTTGTTTCTCTTCTTTTCACTTTGACTACTTGTTTTATTTGACATTGACCTAGTCTTACAGACCTGCTGATAAGTGAGATTTTCCCTGGGCTCTAAACCCAGGCTGAGAATTCCCCAACAATCCTGCCTATAACCCTCGAAGGTAGATGCTATTATTAGCCCCATTTGACAGATAAGGAAATCAAGGCTGAACGGGCTTATGTGGCTCCCTATATGTATTTTTAAAATATCTGTTGATTGGTTGTAATGTGGATTATTGGGGTTCACAGCCTGAGATAGCCTGTACTTGGCTGAAAATGTTGAGCACTCTGGCAAAATGTTCAGCCTTTCCCCTCTCAACCCCACTCCCTCTTGCGAATTTCAAAATAACTACTAGTGCTCTAAAATAAAGTTGAGCTAATTGGATGGTATGGTGATTCAGGCAAAAGACAAAAGGAAGGGCTTGGTGGGGATCTTCTCCTGGGATCTAATGCACTGCTTCACCGTTTCCCTTTCCTCCACACAGACCGGAGCTCACACAAGGAATCAGCCCTAAATGAAGTGCGCCACTGATTACCAACAAGTGAAGACCATCTCCAAGTTTAGCAGGCTGTACTGAACTGGGTTTGTGCACAGGTTGGTGTTTTATGGATTCTTTGAGGTCCTCAGCCCTAAAATTGACTTGAGTAAAGACTTATTATTTTCATGGCCCTCCTCCTTGATCCAGACAAGCAAATGACCAAATTCCCCCAAAAGACCTCAATACAAGAGGCACAAGAAAATAGTAAAGCAATCAATCAATGAATAAGCATTTATTAAAAACTATTTACTCTGTGAAAGAAATAAGGTAAATTTTATCAGAGAAGTATGTGATTAAACAAGGAGGTGGGCCAGTCACATGGCAAGAATGAGCAAGGACAGTCCATGGATAGAGTACTGGTCCTGGAGTCAGAAAGATTGACCCTGGGCCAATCACTTCACCCTGTTTGCCTCAGTTTTCTCTTTATAAAATGGGCTAGAGAAGGAAATGGCAAACCACTCCAGTATCTTTGCCAAGACAACTCCAAATGGGGTCACGAAAAGTCAGACACAACAGAAATGACTAGACAACAACAAATAAATGCTAGTTGACTGGCATTAGTAATCCAGTGATTTTTCTGTCTGTTAATTAATTTTCATTCAATATGTTGTTCATTCAGTTTCACTTTTGGTAATAATAGTTAGTGCTGAGCATTTCCAGCATCTCTTAACTCCCATCTGGAAGAAAATATTCATGCTACATAGGCATGAGTCTTCTGCAAAGTCTATAATAAACCTTTAGTTGCTCTTATTTCTTATTCCTGAGCCATGTTTTCAATACCTTCTTCAGCATTCTCACCTATAGCTATCTTGCTGACAGCTAAGAAGGCCCAAGTTCAAATCTGGCTTCAGACACTAGCTGTGAATGTCATCAAGTGGACAGTCTATTGGTGATGATCCTTTCTATACTTGATGAGGCTGATCCTCAAAAAGGAGACATAGTCTGTTGTTATCAGGGATGTGATGGAGCCACCCTTAATTGGCTCACAAGAGCCTGTTGTTAAATTTTCAGTGTGAGCATTTGCAGTTAGACAATCAGCAAATGCTACAAAACAGGGCTTGATTTATCGTTTTGTTGATTGCCTGGATTTAAGAGTGATGGAGAAAATAATAATGCAGATTAAATTTCAAAGTGCATCCTGAATACATTTTTTGGAGGCAATCAGGGTTAAGTGACTTGCCCAGGGTCACACAGCTAATAAATGTCTGAGGCAGCATTTGAACTCAGGTACTCCTGACTCCAAGGCCAGTGCTCTATCCACTGCACCAGCTATTGGCCCCTGAATACATATTTTTGAGAGCCAATAGTTAAACATTCACTAGCATACCCTGAACTTACTGAGATATTATTTGAGGCCTTCCTAGCTTGATAAAGTTGGCCAGAGCTTGCACTCCATGGGCAGTCTGTGAAAACACAAAGTCACTCCACACCTAGATGAGGCATTGGAAGAGGATTTTGCAGAAATACCAACTTTGTAGGCTCTGGGGGAGATACAAAGTTTAGATAAGACATTCTTTCCTTACCTTTTTTTATGATCTAGGAGGCTAACAGGACACCAACACAGATAGTTACAATATGCAGTAGCTAGCGGTAAGTGTGACTGTAACAAACAAAAGCCTATGTGAGGACTGAGGATGAAGGGCATCATCAGCCCAGGGATCAGGGAAAGTTAAGTCACTTCCCCTCTCTAGCCCTCACTAGGGCAGCTAGGTGGTACAGTAGATAGAGTGCTGGGCCTGGAGCAGCGGTGAGGAACCCCTTGGGATTTGTTCCGTGAAGTTTGGATTCAGTCAAAAGGCCACACTTGAGGACCTAAAGGGTGAAATGTGCCCTCAAGGCAGCAGGTTCCCCATCCCCTAGGGAATCAGGAAGACTCATCTTCATGAGTTCAAATTCAGCCTCAGACACTCACTTAGCAGTGTGGTGCTGGGCAAGTCACTGATCCCTGTTGCCTCAGTTTCCTCATCTGTAAAATGAGCTGGGAAGGAAATAAATGGCAAATCATTCCAGTATCTTTCCCAAGAAAACCTCAAATAGAGTCATGAAGAGTTAGACAGGATTCAACAACAACGATGTCCTCATCTGTAACACTTGACTGTTACATTACATGATCTCTAATGTAGCTTCTGTTACCCAATAATCCTACCTGTGACCCAAACTACTCACGTGACCTTGAACCTCAGTCTTCTCATCTGCAAAGTAACGCTAATTGAATTAGATTTTTGGCATTTTTGAGCTACAAATCACTCATCCCTCCTCCTAGGAAAGGTCTTGTTTCAATCCTGGCTGAAATGAAACGGGACAATGGATACAAATTTTAATAGTAGTTTTATTTACAACTAAATTTATTTTTGACATCTCCAGTATCTCCTTTCTTCTTACTCCTTGCTATCAAAACTGGCTCCCAACGAGGAATCTGAAACTCTCTCATGCCAGAGTCTCAAACTCTCATGTGAGTAACTGATAGCAGCTTAAAATATAGCTTCCCTGTCCTGTCCCCCAGTGTAGGATTCAAAACCATTGCCCAACAGAATGTAGCTCCAAGAATCAGGCAGGCAATGGAGGAAGTATTTAGACTAGGGCCCTCCCTACTCAGGAGGGCCTACCTCCTTTTCTGGTGATATTTTCTCAGAGAGGCAACTAATAAATAGTATAAAGGACAAAGTGATGAGCCTGGGGTCAGAAAGACTGAGTTCAAATTCAACCTAGGATACGTATTAGTGCTATGACCCTGGGCAAGTCATTTAACCTCTGGTCTGCCTTATTTTCTTCAATTATATCAGGATAAGAATAGCACATATCTTCCATGATTGTTGTGAGGATCAAATGAGATAATATTTGTAAAGTGTTTAAGCACAATGCCTGGCACATAGTAGGAACTTAATGAATGCTTCCTTTTCTCTTCCTTTACCCTTCTCCGATTGTATACCTTATGCCACACTTCCTGTAAGTGTACCATTGTTGGAAATATGTTGCAACTTAGTTGCAGCCACCATGAATCTCTCTCTTACTCAATGAGTTATCCACCATTTTTATTCTTAGGAGACTGTAGTGTTACAAGATTCATAACCATTGTGGTAGCGGCACTATGGGTTCCATGGTAGTGGAAAAAGTAGTTTGGGAACACTATGCAGTTCCCCTGAAGTCCTTTACTAGGGCCACCAAAGTACAGGATGGGAAACATATGTCTAGACAATTCCTATGTAAAAGATCTGGGGATTTCAGAGGAACACAAGTTCAATATCAGTCATTATCAGTGCGACTTAGCAGCCAAAGCAGTTTTAGGATACTTAAGGCTTCAATATCTTGGGTTAAAATTGTGTCCAGAACAAAAGTGATGATAAAACACATCTAGACCATTGTATTAAGGTCACCACATTTTAAGAAAGAAATTGGCTCCATATCCTTAGTTCTTGACATACAGCTGCTCAATAAATGCTTCTTAAATCTCACCTCTGATGCTTACTACCTGTGTAAGCTTGGACAAGTCATAATCTCCCTCAGTTTCCTCATCTGTAAAATGAGGGGATTGGACTAGATAATCTCTAAATCTGAAAACTTATAAACTGATTATAAGGGGGGGAAACCTTCCTAACAGAATTATCAAAACATGTAAAGGACTGCCTTGGAAGGCAATGAGTCCCTCATCCCTGGAGGTCTCTGAGTTTATGCTCAGTGACCACTTGTCAAGGTTATGATATGGGGAATTCCTGTTCAGGTACACCCTGTACCTCTGAGCTATCTTCTAAGTCTGAGATTCCATGATTCTAGGTCAAATCCCTCTATTTTACAGATGGGGAAAAGGAAGTAGAGATGAAGTGACTTATCCAAGAGCATACGGGGAGTTACTGGAAAAGCACAGAGACAGTTGAGTTTCCTGACTTCTAGTACTGAATGCTTTGTCACACTTCATCCACTAAAATATCATTTGTTGCCCGTCAAACCTAGGAATTAATAGCAGGGTGCAGAATTGCTCTGGGCCACAAGATGGGGAACTTAGCCCTAGGAAGGAGACCTAAACTTCTTTTCCTGTCCTACCTCAAAACATGCTCTCAGTCTCCCTGTCATTGGGAAAAGATAAGATCCAATAAACATATTCCTGGTGCAGTGTTAATGACTGCTAATAACTTAATGTAGTGGCATTAATGGAGGAATTTAAGGTAAAGTGGAAAGAGTACTGGATTTGCATTTAGATGACCTCAGTCTGAGTCTGTTTCTCTATAATGTAAAATTAATAGAGTCACCAAATACGTTACAAATCCTAAATGAGGTTTTTTTTTTCTGTCATGATTTTCAGGGAGTCCAACAATTCTTAAGTGAGCTCTCCTTGACCTGTTTTTCAGGTCAGTTGTTTTTACATCAAATATCTTACTTTTTCTTCTATTTTTTCAATCTCGATTTTGTTCAACTATTTCTTTTGCCTCATGAATTCTTTTCTGCTGGTCTATTCTCATTTTCAGGGTGTCTGTTACATGTGAAAGTTCATCACTTTCTTTTGTAAGGTTCTTTTGCTGTTTTTGAAATTTTTATCATATGCAAAACATTAGCATTTTTGTTTACACATAGAAAAACAAAGAAGATTACTTTAGCTAAATCTTCATTTTGTACTACTTGCTTTTTTTAAAAAGTCAGTCAATCAATAAGCCTTTATTAAGAGCCTACCATGTACCAGGTTCTGTGCTAAGTGACTCCCTGCTCTCAAGGTGCTCACAATCTAATGGGGGTGACAACGTGCAAATAGCTATGTACGAACAAAGATACATAGAGGATGAATTAGAGATATTCTCAGAAGGAAAACACCAAGATAAAGGATGATTAGGAAAGACTTCTTGCAGAATGGGACTTTGACATTTGAAAGAAGCCTGGAAATCTAGGAGATGGAGATGAGGAGGGAGAGCATTCCAGTCAGGGGGACAGTCAGTGAAAATTTTAAAAAATTATCATTTATAAAGCCATACAACAGGTGGCAAAGATATAAAGGCCATTGTACTGAGCAGGAGGAGAGCCTCAGTGTACAATACATTCATACTTAAGAGTAACATAAGTCAGATTACATACACGGTAACAAAGTTACTAGAATAATGATACACAATAATGAGTATACTTCCATCTATACAAATACACACCCAGAGGAATAAGAAAAGATGGAGTTTTTTTTTTTCTGGGGCAGGATAGTGGGGGGATGGATTTGATAATTTACTTTCAGTGACATTTGACACAGGAAGAAGGAGAAACAAAAAAAACACAACACATCAGTGAATTTACACACATACACAAACACACACATGAGTTCCAAACTACTTAAGTTCCTTCTTTTATCCTATCTCTGGTTCTGCAACAGTTTTTGATACTGTTTGGTATTCTCTTTGATTTACTCATCTTTCCATTTTAGTTCCTGAAATGGGGCTTTGGACCAGAGCTGGACTCCACTTCCCCTGCTGCATCCCACCTCTGTGTTGCACCTTTGGTTGAAGTGGTCAACCCTGCTTGGTCTCATCCTGGGTCAGCTGAGATCCTCCATGGTTGTGTACTCCTGGATCTTTGAAGTTTAGAGCACTGGATCTCTAGGGAACTCTATGACATCTCAGGACAGGGTGCTGGGAGTGTCCTGGTCTAAAGAGCACTTGCACCCATCCCTGTACTCCTACATTGGTGCTGACACTCCCTAGGGCTTCCAACATCACTGATATAGGTTTCTGACCACCATGGGGCTTTCACAAGGAGCACTCTGTGTTTGCTGTCTCCAAACCCAGAGCCTTGCAGGCTACACATGTTTCTGGCTTGTCTCTGATCATGCTCAGAATGCTGTCACTGAGTTTGCTGGCTGATGACTTTTTTAATGCAGTTGTGAGCTAGAAGAATTCACTTTCTCTAGTTTCTCATTGGATTTCTTGATCAGGTTTTTGTTGGAGTTGGTATGGAAAGCATGTGCTATTTTTTAGTAGGTTTTTAAAAAATAAATTTTAATATCTTTTTTTATATCATCAAAATTTCCTCCAGTATCCTTTCCCTTTCCTCTCTAGCAGAGCCATTTTGTTTTTCAGTCATGTCCAACTCTTCATGACCCCACTGACCAAGTCCTTCTAGCCTCCACTATCTCTTTTCATTCATTCATTCATTCATTCATTCATTCATTTGTTTGTTTATTTATTTATTTTGGCAAGGCAATCAGGGTTACGTGATTTGCCCAGGGTCACACAGCTAGTGAGTATCATGTGTCTGAGGCTGCATTTGAACTCAGGTCCTCCTGTCTCTAGAGCCTGTGCTCTATCCACTGCGCCACCTAGCTGCCCCCTCCACTATTTCTTTAAGTCTATCCAAGCTTATGTTCGTTCTATGACACTATTTCATCCTCTGCCATCCCCTTTTCCTTTTGTTTTCAATCTTTCCCAACATCAGGGCTTTTCCAATGAATCCTGTCTTATCATTATGTAGCCAAAGTATCTAAGCTTCAGCTTCAATATTTGACCCTCCAGTGAACAGCCTAAATTAATTTCTTTAAGTACTGACTGATATGATCTCCTTGTTCTTCAAAGGATTCTCAAAAGTCTTCTCCTGCACCACAATTCAAAAGCGTCGATTCTGTAACACTCAGCTTTCCTCATAGCCCAACTCTCATAGCCGTACATTGCCACTGGAAAAACCATAGCTTTGACTATATGGACCTTTGTCAGCAAAGTGTTGTCTCTGCCTTTTAGTATGCTGTTCAGATTTGCCATAGCTTTCCTTCCAAGGAGTGTCTTTTAATTTCATGGCTGCACTTGCTGTCTGCAGTTACCTTGGAGCCCAAGAATATAAAATCTGACATTGCTTCCATTTCTTCTCCTTCTATTTGCCAGGAAGTGATGAGACCAGTTGATGAGATCTTAGTTTTGTTTAACTCTTTATTTTATTTATTTGTTTGTTTGTTTTTGGTGAGGCAGTTGGGGTTAAATGACTTCCCCAGAGTCACACAGCTAGTGAGTGTTATGTGTCTGAGGCAGGATTTGAACTCAGATCCTCCTGACTCCAAGGCCAGTGCTCTATCCACTGTGCCACCTAGCTGCCCCTGGTTTTTTTTTAATGTCACACATCAAGCCAGCTTTTGCACACTCCTCTTTCACTCTTATCAGGAGGCTTTTTAACTCTTCTTCACTTTCTGCCATCAGAGTGGCATTTTCTACATAACTGAGATTGTTGATATTTCTCCCAACAACCTTCATGTCAGCTTTGGATTCGTCCAGCCTGGCATTACTCATTATGTACTTTGCACTCTGCACATAAACTAAATAAATAAAGTGACAATATACAGCTTTGTCGTATTCCTTTAACAAATATATATATGTAATATATATAATACTAGAAAATTAAAAAGACAAAAATCAGTAAAACTGAGCAATACATTTGAAGAGTCTTAAAATATGTACAACATGACATATTTGTGTACTTTGTACCTCTACAAATGGGGTGGGGGTGTCTTCTAATACCTCTTCTTTCAAGCCATGCTTGTTCCTTGTAATTTTGCAACATTCACTTTTTAAAAACGTTTTGTTGTTGCTATGCTTTTCATTTCCATTGTTGTAATCATCTTTTATACGTTCATTTGGCTGTGCTTACTTTACTCTGCATCAGTTCATACAGATCTTTCTATGCTTCTCTGCGTTCATCATACTCATCATTAGTTATGCACAATAATATTCTATTGCATTCACGTGCCACAATTTGTTTAGACATTCCCTAGTCAATGAGCTTCTACTCTATTTCCAATTCTTTGCAATCATAACCCTCCAACACTGACTAGTCCCATATTTTGTCATCTTTAACAATTTGAAGGGTGTGAGGTGAAACTTCAAGATTGTTTTTATTTTTATGTCTCTTATTATTGGTGACTCAGAGCATTTTTTCCATAGGGTTGTTAAAAGTTTACAATCTTCTTGTGAGAATTTTTTGTATCCTTTGACTATGTACCTATCAGAGAATGGCTCTCAGTAGGGTTTCAAATGAGATGTTTGTGAAGCATTTTGTGAACTATGAAGTGCTAAATGAAAGTCAGCTATTATTTTTATTAGTCCAGTCCCAGGTACTTAATCAAGTAAGAAGAACTATTTATGGTGGAATATCATGTTTCAGTGGGAAGATTGTGGAAACAGTAGGGACAACCACCACTCTCTCTTCACCTGTGCCAGTCAAATCATATCTTATATGACTACCTATTTTACTTATTCCTTGCCAAGAATTTCCTATTGTTGATTTTTTAAAAATAACATGAGAAGAATTCTAAATTATATCAACATAAATTTGATACTCAGTAACCTCAATGTAAAAGTTGAAGACAATTAAAAAAATATGTTGGAACATAAAATTCAAGAGTAAGAAACAAAGAAAGCCCAAGGTTTGTAGACTCTACAGAAGCCTCACACCTGTATCTATCATGGCTAATTTTTTTTTTCAAAAGAGTTAGACCACAAGGTAAACAAAGGCACAAGGAAATGTCACACTTATAAAGCAATTTTTTTTTGTTGTTACAGCAAAAAACTGGGAAACCAAGAGGGGAGGGTTAATCCATTGGGAAATGGTTAAGCAAATTATGGCACATGGATGCAATGGAATATTATTGTGCCATAAGAAATGAAGAGCATAAGAAGAATTTAGAGAAGCAGGCAAAGATTTCTATGAACTGATTCAAAGTGAAGTGAGCTGACTCAGCAAATCAGTATATACAATCACTACAACTATGTAAATAGGAAGAACAATCACAGAAAGGTGAATACCGCAATTATAACGTCCAAGCTTAATCCCATAAAAGAGATGAGGAAATTCACCACCATTCTTTCCTTAGAGAGGTGGAGGATTAAGACCTGAAATGTTGCTGTTATGCTGTCTTATGCAGATTATGCGTTAGTTGGTCTTGCTGAGTTGTTTCTTTTTTTTATTGTTGTTATTTCTTTTCTTTGTTATGAGGAAGGTTTACTGTAGACGGGAGGGCAAATGGCATATTCTCAAATTAACGTGACATAAAGTCACAAGGAGATAGAAGGAAGGGAAAACAGAAAAGGCTAAAAGAGAGGAGGAGGAGCAATAGAAGAAGAAGGAAAAGAAGTAATGAGAAGCAATGGACAGATGAAGCATCAAATTGCATGACTTAAAATGAAATTCAATATATTTTAACATATAGGAAATGACTAGTTACTGATGTAGGGGAAATTTTCAAATTACTGTTTATGAACCATTGACTTCTTAGCACAAAGGTCAAAATCAATATTGAGTTATAATAAAAAATGGGGAAGTAGCGTATGTAATTAAAACAACTCCAACCCAGCTTATTTAAACTATTAATATTGAAAAGGGGAAATAGATAAAAGAACAAACATACACTACAAAATTATTTTATCTAATCTAAACTGAGCCCTCATTGCATTAAGGCAGTCATTCTATTCTTCCCTAATCGATTTTTTTATCCTACTTTACACAGCAGCTATCCCAAACTCAGACTGTCCCCACTATCATCCTTACCCACTTTATCTATTGCCTGTCTTTCCCTATCAATTAATTCCTTCCCTGCTACCTACAAATACACCCAAACAATTCCAATATGTAAACAACAACAACCAAAAAAACCCTTCACTTGATCAATCCATCCCTGCTATCATTCTATACCTTTCCTCCCTTTCATAGCTAAACTCCTTGAAAAAGCTGGTGCCTCCATTTCCTTTCCTCTCTCTCTTCTAAACACTCTTACATCTGGCTTCTGATCTTATCATTCAACTGAAACTCTTTTCTCCAAATATACCAATGGTCTCTTAATTGCTAAATTTCAATCTTCATCCATCTTGACATTTCTGCAGCATTTAAATTACCAATGAGAAGGCAAATGTCCATAACAGACTACACAATCGGGCACATAGGAAGAATCCTACCACGGGGCAATATCTTCTCTATCACCTGCATAAATTGGTATTTCTAACAGTGAGGCAGAACAAATAAAAGGGGGAAAGAGGGAAGGTGTACAGGGCAATAACAGAAACTCTTTAGGAGAGACAACCCAAAATGGGTATCTCAAAAATTTTAATTCCATGAGGAACACAGAGACTAAAGAAGGACTAAGTAAGTATAAAGGCCATGAGTCAAAAAACAAAAGCCTAGGGGCAGCTAGTTGGCGCAGTGGATAGAGCACTGGCCCTGGATTCAGAAGGACCTGAGTTCAAATCTGGCCTCAGACACATAACACTCACTAGCTGTGTAACCCTGGGCAAGTTACTTAACCCCATTGCCTAACCAAATTTTAAAAAAAAGCCTAGAATAGGCAGAAAGGGAAGGTAAATAATAAAGAGAATGGAGGAAAGAACTCATCTTCAGGAAAAAAGCAAAGAAAATAAAAATTTTAAAACTAATGAACAAAACATGTTAGAGGAAAGGTATTCTATAAGGTAAAGAATTAAATAACTAAATAAAAGCAAAAAAGAAAGAGGAACTAGTGAGCAAAACTCAGAAAAGGGGGAAACAACTGAGGGGAAAGCTTGGAGGGTGACAGGAAGAAAGCCAGTGTGAATAAGGTTGTCTTAAAATAGATTAAGCTAAAATAACCAAAGATACATAGTACTATATTACAGAGGAAGAAGGGGGGAAATCCTAATTTGAAGGGAAAAAACCCTAATTCTCATCACTTTAAATGTAAACAGATTAAACAATCCCATAAAATCAAAAAGACTGACAACTGAGAAAAGGAAAAAAAAACCTTACAATATTTTGCATGTAAGAAACATATGTAAAAAATTAAGACATGTACAAAATAAAAATGACTGACCTGAAAAATTTTGCTTTGTATCACATGGAACTTTAACAAAAATCAACCATATATTTTAAGGCACAGAGATTTTGCAAATAAATATAAAAGGCTGAAATAGTAAATATATCCTTTCCATACTGTAACATAATAAAAATAATCATTGGTTCGGGGCTCACAAACAAAAGACAAAGACCTAAATGGATATGTAACAATGAAATCCTAAATAATGAGTGGGTCAAACAACAAATCATAAAAACAATAATTATGTGAAAGAAAATTATGATGAAACAACACATCAAAATTTCTGGGATACAGCTAAAGCAGTTCTTAAGGGGGAAAATCATATTCCCCAAAACATATATTAACAAAATGGACAGGAGGGAAAGAGGATTAATGAACTGAACATTCATTTTTTAAAAACCAAAAGCCAATATACAAACAAGTCTAAAATGAGTTTCTCCAGAAACCCATTATTCTGCAAAATGAAACCTATTCTGTAACTCATTCCTCCTAAGATTATTTCCCACACTGGCTAAAGGACTCCCATCTTTTCACCTCCCACACTGCTTTTCAGCTTCTTCCCCCATTAGATCATTAACTCCTCAAGGGCAGGGAAGGCCTTATGCCTTCTTTTGTATCCCCAGTGCTTAATACCATTCCTAGCACATAGTAGGTGCTTAATAAATGTTCACTGATTCTGACTCTGACTTAAAATAAGCACAAAAGAGGGGATATTAAAAATTAGAGAAGAAATAGATAAGTGAAACAAAAAATTATAGAAATTATAAATAAATCTAGAAGTTGGTTCTTTGAAAAGAACAATAAAATTGATGTCAATCTTGTTAAAGAGACTAAAGAGTCAAATACACAAAAGAGCACATAAATAGGAGGAGGAGGAGGAGTAATAGTAGTAGTAGTAATAGTAATAGTGGTAGTGGTAGTAACCATAGCTAACATATAGTGTTTACTATGTGCCAGGCACAGTACTGTGCTAATTGTTTTACAAATATCTTATTTGATCCTCACAACAACCCCAGGAGGTAGATACTATTATTATCCCCATTTTATGGATGGAGAAACTGAGGCAAGTAGAGGTTAAATGATTTGCCCAGGATCACACAGTTACTAAGTATCTGAGGTCACATTTGAATTCAGGTGTTCCTGACGCTAGTCCTAGTACTCTATCCCCTATACCTCTAACTGCAAGCACTGTGACTATACAATACCCAGATTCAGGTCACAGATCCAGGGCAGACTGAGTAGGAGCACATGTGCCTTGGAAGCAATGTTCCAGGTGAAGAATGGTAGAAATATCTCAACTGTATATTGAGAAGGAACAAGCTTGGAGGCAAGAAGAGGTGCTGGCCAATCTTAGTCAATCTCTAGTCAACATCTACTTTGTCTCTAGTTCTTTGCTGTCACAAAACATGTTGTTAAGAATATTTTCTTGAGGAGCCGCTGCCCTCTCCCTCCGAAGCGAGTGGGGCGCGTTTGTTCGCTCTTTCTCTCTCGGTTTCTGTCGCCTTCTCCCTCCCTCTCTTCCCCCTTCCCTCTCTTCCTCTCTCCTCTTTTCCCCTCTCCCTCCGACGGTCGGCCGGGCGCTTCAGGCAGTCAAGCGGCGGTGTGCCCCCGTCCTCTCGTTGCTGGGGTGCAGTCCGTCCTTTAGGATCCCTGTTGAGTATCTGTTTGAAAAGCTGGGTCCCATTTTATCTGTCAGATAAGCGCATCCTGAAGTTAGTCTTATATGTGGACAACTTGTTAAGAGATACAGTGAAGAAGGTGAGGAAGCCAACCAGTCTGTTTGGAAGATACCTGGGACAGAACAAGGCACAACTAAGTGTCTGACCATCATGCCCAAGTTTTACTGTGATTACTGTGACACGTACCTCATTCTCCATCTGTGAGGAAGACACACTGCAGAGGGAGGAAGCATAAAGAGAATGTGAGAGACTATTATCAAAAATGGATGGAAGAGCAAGCCCAGAGTCTGATTGATAAAACAACCACTGCATTTCAGCAAGGAAGAATTCTTCCCAACCTGTTCTCTGCTCCTCCACTAGGAGGGCCTGTGATCCCACCTCCTCACCCTAGCATGATGGGGTCTCCCCCTCCTGGAATGATGCCTGTGGGGCCACCTCCTGGCATGAGGATGCCCATGAGAGGCCACATGCCTATGATGCCTGGCCCTCCAATGATGAGGCCCCTTCCACATCCCATGATGGTGCCCACCCGCCCAGCAATGCCCAGACCAGACAGATAAAATGGAGAGAATATAAAGAAACCCATTTCTCAGTTTTCTATTCTTTGTTCTATTTCACCAGAACATGATGGTGCTGGGTCTCATACATGGGATTCCCCCCCCCTTCCCTTTTTGAAATGTTGGCACTCTTTTACATCACTGTCACTCTTCCATGATTTCCCTCCCCCCACCCCAATATCCCTCCAGCCTTCCCCAGTGTGTCCCTCCCCTATGATAAATAAGCACAGTGAAAAGAAAAATCAACATATTGGGATGTGTCTAAAATTTATTCCTCATTCTGAATCTATAGTTTAACATCTCTCTGCCAAAGGAAAGGAAACATACTTTACCAGTCCTCTGAAGGCACAGTTCCATAATGCATTGATCAGAATTTTGTAGTCTATCAGTGTTGTGTTCCTTTATATTGTGGTGGTCGTGTAAATTGTTTTCTTGTTTCTGCTTACTTTCCCTCTCCCATGAGCACATACAAGCCTTTCCAAATTTCTGACTTCTTCATATTCATATCTTGTAGCACAGTAATAGTCCATTGCTTTCATATCCTATATGTTTGTTCATTTGATGTTTCTCAATTGATGAGTATTGTTGGCTTGCAGTTCTTTGCTACTACAAAAAGTGCTGCTATGAATATTTTTGTATATAAGGGACCTTTCCCTCTATCTTTGCCCTTCTTGGGTTATATGCCAATAGTGGTATCACCGAGTCAAAGATATGTGTGTTTTAGTGACTTTTTAGAGTAATTCCAAATCATTTTTCAGAACTGTTGGACAAATTCACAGCTCCATCAAAGGTGCATTAGTGTGCCTATCTTTCCACAGTCCTTCCAACTTTGACCATTTTCATCTTTCTCAATCTTATGGATGTAAAGTGATGCTTCAGAATTGTTTTTGATTTGCATTCTTTTTAGAAAGTTAGAGCATTTTGTCATGATTGTTGATAGCTTGCAGTTTTTCTTTTTGCAAACTGCCCCAGGGGTAGTTTCCAAACATGAAAGAAGACTTCCCACTTCCTGTCAAAGAAGAAACAATTTAAAAAGGAAGAATGGGGCAGAAATGCAGCTTATAGCTTATATTTGTATTGTGATGTATAAAAATAAAAGTATTGACTGTTTTAGCATTTAAAAAAAAAGAATATTTTCTTATATATGGGACTTTTCTTTCCATATGTGACCTTTGCAGTCTATGCCTAGCAGTGGGATCTCTAGATCAAAGGGTATGGAAATGTTAGTCACCTTTTTTTTTTTTAGCATAATTCTAAATCATGCTATGCTTTCCATAGAATGGGTAGACCAATATATAGTTCCGTTAATAGTCTATTAGTAGGAAAGGTCCATTTTTTATAATACCAATAGTGTCTGTCATGCTATTAGGCCACAAATCAAAAAATACTACAGTCTCTTAAAAATTCAAGTTGCACATCACCCAAAGACCAGTAGAGAGATGTATGGTGGATGGCAGATAGAAGCAATGGGATCATGAATAAAGAAAAACTGTACAGAGTCAATGGCATAAATGGATATCATCAGAAAGTTGTATGACTATTAAATGGAAAGTAATATGGGTTGGCTATGTAGTGAACAGGGATAACTAGACAGCCCATGAACTCCATTGGTACCCAAATAGTATCAATAAGTCTAAGTGAGGGCCTCTAATAGTTGGGTACCCCTTCCCTCCACCCCATGGAACATTTATGGCAGACTATGGACAAGAGCCACTGAAGATGGATGAGTTGTAAGCTACACCAGTAGCAGGAGCCACTTCATCAGTGAGTTCACACATCTATCAAAGTACCATACAAATTTCCAGTTTGATAATGGGTGAAGCTTCTCCCATTTCTAGGCCAGAGGGTACTGGAATGGGAGAACAAGTTAAAAGCACACTCTCAAGACAGTTTTGATGATACGAAGAGAAACCCAAAGACAAAAGCTGCTCCATTAAATCTGGCATCCTATAGGGGGGGAAAAGGGGAATCGGAGAAATTAGAGAATAAATTCTTAATGTGAAAATGCTCAGACAGAATAAAATATTCTAGGAGTTAGGATTTTTTTTAAAAGTCTGACAACATAAAATAGCTTATATAGTTATAGGTAAATGTCATTCATAAAAATCTGCCATTAGCAAAGCACATTTTCTCAGAGCCTGGGCATAAGATGCTGGCCCAGAGCAGGTAGAACAATGGTGATGGGCACCATCAAGGGGCTTGTTGGGTCTACAATCTGAGAATGCATAAAAGCACATAGAGGACATAGATTAACTAATCATTACAATGTGTGAAGACAATTCTGAACATAAGAATCAGAAGACCTCAGTCTGAGGCCAGTCACTCACGCAAATCACCTAAACTCACTGGGTCTTGGTTTAATAGCTGGCAACACAGAAATAATGATATGCTACGCTTCTCCGGGGGATATGTCAAAGTTTAAATGAATTAATGTATGTAAAGTATCAACTAAAGGCTTAAGGTCATTTTTTTTCTTCTAGCTTTATACATTCAATGGTTTTCATTGATGGCTGTTTATGATAATTTTTTGTAATATATGTAAGGAGCTTTATAATCACAAGGCACAATGTCAATGTAAACTATTAATATAACAGATATTTAGACTCAAATGTATAGGCTGTTAAAGATGAAAGGAGCCTGAGAAACCTATGTATAGCCTTTTTCCTGGGTTGCTTAGAAATTATCAACATCAATTGAATAGATCTTGTGTACAGATTCCTTTTGGGGGATAAAGGGAAGAAGAATAAAGAGAAAATAGAAAATATCATGGTCTTAAAGAACATCCAAGCTACCTAGACAAGGGTGGGGGGGGAGGTGAAAAAAATGAAAGACCTCTCCCTGAGCCTCGGTTTCCTCAAAAGTAAATAAAGGGAGTGGCAGGAACCACCAATGCTTGGTGTTATCTGTGCTTCTTTCCTTTGAAAGGGGCAGGGAGGCCATTCTCGGGATCATCGCTGGCTTGGCATCCTTCCCAGCTGAGGGTCTTACTGGATGCCCCAGGGACCTCTCATTGCTCTGTGGTCAGAACACTTTTCTGATCTAACATGGCTAATTGTCATGAATCTGGATGTGGAAGAGACTAGCCATTTGATCAGGATTACTGTTTTTTTAATCTTAGAAATTGTATCCTTTTTATCCCTTGTTATTAGTAAAAATCATTTTTATCACACTGTATGGCCCATTAGCATTCTAACCCTGAGCCTGAATCATCAGAATGGCCTGAGTTAGGACTGACTCAGAACAGTTGGCATGGTCAGTATGTTTTGTTTGCAAAGGCATTTTTTTCAAATGGTTGAAGGGTAGTGTGGAAGAACTTTGAATGACTGGAAGGCCAGATATAGGATGCTTTCATCCTGTGGTCAAAGTTTTGTTTGGGGTATATAGAGATCCCCCTAAATAGGATAAGGAGGAAGCTCCCATTCCCTGGGTATTGTTAATATGCATAGTTAACTTAATGAATGCTTAAGGAAATTGACATGGAAAGTAATGATGTAATAAAATTGAGTATGTCTTAGCTCCTAGCTTTAGAAAAGCTAAATTGCCAAAGTGAGGAACATTAAGATAAATTGTCTTTGCAAATTAGGTAACTCGAGTCAGAGATGAATGAACTTTTGATCTTTAAGAACTGTGCCTTAAGACTCTCATTGCATCTGAGGTCATCTCCAATTGTCTTGGCCTATGTCCTCCCACTGGACTCTGATGACTCTGAAAGAGAGAGTAAGGCTGATGACTCTACACAGCTCTGCCTCACTTAAATCCAATCACCTTGTTGATGTCATTGGTCCTCTTCCAGAATGAAGGACAAACAACAATCACCACCAACAACGTATCTTCAAGGCAGAGGAGTGGCTGGTGGATCTATAACCCCAGTGAACCGCAATGCTAATGGGAGTGTGGACTATTGAACTACAGATGTGAAGCATGAACTCTGATCCAGAAGCTTCACTGAAGAACATGAAGCATTGCCAAGGTTACGGATGTAAGGGAAAAGAATGAGAGCAAGATGATGAGGAGGATTTGGAACTGGAGTAAGCAGTAAGAAAGCCTGAAGCTTATCTGATACTATTGACCCTAAGAAGTGACTTCCTCCAGGCAAGTGGGGGGGGGGTGGATTTTCAACACCAAGTAACTTTGGAAGTGGCTAGAAAAACCTAAACACTAAGTCAATGAATCATTAAACAATAGCTAAATGAAGGTGTGATCTAATGATGACAGCTCAGTTTTTTTTCAGTTGCAGAGTTCCCATAAGTTTGGAGAGGTTCCACAGGATTTTCTCTTGCAAATACAGATTAAAGCCCCCAGATGAAGGTGGCACTCTGCTCCTTTCTAGGTGGCTAAAATGGGGAGTTCTGCCTACTTGGTTCCCTAAAGGCGAATTCCCTCTACAGCCAATTCCCTGATAGGGGAAAAGGGAGAAGACAAAATTTTTAAGAAATGAGCTTTGGAGACTGGATTTATACTTCTGACTTATGACCCTTCACTCCCTATGACTGGCTTTTGAAGGGTGTAGTTAATTTTTTCCTTTTGGACAGAATCCCAACCTGAGTAGCATCAGGTTTTAGATATGGGCTTCCCTACACTCCAGACCCCAGATCACCATACAGTCCTGGGCAGATCACTTGTTGAAGTGTGAGCAGGAGATTAGGACAGCACCAGCAGTGGTCCATACAACTAGGCGCTCTAGGGATGATGGGAAGAGTTTTCATGATGCCTACTGCCATGTTAGATGGGTTGAAGGTGACGATACACTTTCCCATAAGGAGCTTTGGGTATGGTTTTTGAATCATAGAGTGAACAAGAATACGATTGATGGCTAGCCTGTGAGGATGTTAGCAATATTGTAGCAGGATGTCTAAGACCAAGTGGTAAGGGTCCTTCTGCCTCATCAAAATTTAGGCCATCCCTAAAAGCCCCCACCCCATCTGGTTGTTCAGAGCCACTCAAGTTTTTCTATCTAGATTTGATGAACTGTTAGGATGAGTCTCACTACAAGGACCAAAATTCCCAAGGAACTTTTGCTTAATGTATTATAACTGTAGAACCCAGGGGCACTGAATGGCTGTCAAATACATAAGGGGCTTCTACACACCACAAACCACTGGACCCTCTCAATGGGTCCATAGGGGTACCCAAGTTTCCACTGGGAGTTTGAGAGAGGAGAATCCCAGAGGAATGAATGCATTTGCACAAGTGGAGGTGGATAAATGAACATCTCCCATCCCCCTCCCCTATTACTATCCTATTTGGGTCTTAGTTGTGATGGCTATTCAGGGAAAGTATATCGAAGCGTGGATTCTATGAGTTCTTGGGTACCTGTATGGGCACTCATTGTAGCTTCATATCACGTGCCATCTTTCAGATAGGTGGCACCATAATGCATAGAGCACTGAGTTTGGAATCAGGAAGACATCTTCCTGAATTCAAATCTGTACTCAAATCACGTCCTACCTATGTGACCCTGGGCAAGTCACTTACCCCTGATTACTTCAGTTTGCTCATCTATAAAATGAGATGGAGAAGGAAATAGCAAATCATTCCAGTATCTTTACCAAGAAAATCTCAAATGGGGTCATGGAGAGTTAGATATGACTGAAATAATACAACTACAACAACAAATACCTAATATTAAACAATATTGGGGGTGGTGAAAATTATTACCACCATAGTAATGAGGCAAGCCAGCTAAGTAGAAGTATCAGGGAACCCTAAGGGAGAGAAAGGAGGTTGCAGGAAATGCATGTTGCAGGAAATAAAGCCAGCACCACCATATCAACCATTGCAATTACTCAGGTTGTGATGGAGACAGCCCAGGACCCAAGAGGCTTGAAAATAGCAGTGCCTCTGAGATCATTGGTATTGTTTCCAGCTCACCCTCACTGCCATCACAGAGGGGAGAAATCACTGTAGAGAAGGGGCCCACTTTCCTTGTCACCAACACGAATTGCTGAACAGCTACCACTGAGAGGTAGGTATGGCCAAAAGCCCAGGCATAGCAGTACCCTTCAAAGCACTGTCCTGCTTATAGCCCCTCCTGGAGCTATCATTCTAGGAAGCAACCCTATGGAGCTATAGCCTGAGAACTGCTTCTGTGGCTACTGTACCCAGAAAAGGAGGTCCTTATCACTAATTAATGTCTTTGCTACCATCAAGTGGTTCAACATCTGAAAAGGATATGATTTCATCATGAAATTTTTTTTATTTCATAAAAAATTTTATCATTTTATCATAAAAAAGGTACATTGTCACTTGCTAGACTGTGGTCCCCTAAAGACCATGAAATCTTTCTGCCTGACTTGCAGCTGAAATCTTCTATGAGGGTGGTGTCCCCCATTAGAAGCAAGTTCCTTCCCATAATGAAACATGCAATCCACCTCCAATAGAGAAGTGATAGATTCAGGGTGCAGACTGAAGCATATAAATATATATATATATATATATATATATATATATTTTATGTGTGTGTGTGTATATGTGTACACACAGAGATGCATATATATTTGTGCGTATATATACACATACATACATGTGTGTATACACATACAGATATATACATACATATATATGCACATATATATACATAGGTATCGACATGACTAATATGGGAATTTGTTTAGCTTGACTACATATTTGTAATGGGTTTTGTTTTTCTTGTTTTCTCAATGGGGGAGGGACATGTGAGAGAGAACTCTGAAAATAAAATAAAATTGAATTAAAAAAAAGAAAATAAACAGAATTAAGGAAGCAAGCTCCTTGGGAGGAAGTTCTGTTTTTTTCTATGCGTACTCCCAGTGCTTTGCACTGTTAAGTAAGTGCTTAGTAAACACTTTACTATTTCTTCATTCACGAAGGAGGCTGGAGTACTGCCCTCTATGAACTCCCATCATCTTAACTCCATGTGCAGTTGGTACCAATAGGGAAGATGAGGTTGGAAGATTGTTTGAACTTGGGAATTCTGAGCTGCAGTGGGCTGTCAATTAGTATCCACAGTAAATCTGTCATCACTATGGTTCCCCACCTGCCCCAAGCCACCAGATTGCCTAAGGAGGGACAAATTGAACCAGGTTAGAAATGGAGCAGGTCAAAGTTCAAATTAGGGAAGTAAAGCTAGAAGAATGAGTAAATAAAGAATCCCACCACAAAGAAATATTATGGTGACAAGGATGTTCAAGACACAAACCCAGAAAAGAATAATTCTAAAATGTCTACAAGTAAAGCCTCAAAGAAAAACATGGCTCTAGGCACACATTCATCTAGATTTGCTGGAAGAAATGAAGCAAGAGTTTTAAAGGGGTTAAAATGATTTTTTTTTAAATGAGATGGCTAGATCTTTTTGTGGTGGCTAAGATTCAGAAATTGAGAAGGAATTGAGGGAAATTGAGAGGTGCCTGTCAGTTGGGGAATGGCTGAACAAGTTGTGGTATATGATTCAGATGGAACATTATTGTGCTATAAGAAATGATAAACAGAGGGGCAGCTAGGTGGCACAGTGGATAGAGCTCTGGCCTTGGAGTCAGGAGGACCTGAGTTCAAATCCGGCCTCAGGCACTTGACACTTACTAGCTGTGTGACCCTGGGCAAGTCACTTAACCCTGACTGCCTCACCAAAAGCAAAAAAAAAAATTATAAACAAGATGATTTCAGAAAAACCTAGAAAGATTTACATGAATTGATGCAAAGTGAAGTGCGCAGAACCAGGAGAATATTATATACAGTAACAACAATATTGTATAATGAAATTGGTTAGAGAAATACAAATTAAAGCAATTCTGAGATGCCACCTCACAACCATCAGATTGGCTAACATGACAGAAAAGTAAAATGATAAATGTTGGAGATGTAGCAAAATTAGGACGCTAATGCATTGTTGGTGGAGTTGTGAACTGATCCAACAATTCTGGACAGCTATTTGGAACTATGCCCAAAAGGCAACCAAACTGTGTATTCTTTTTGATCCAGCAATACCATTACCAGGTGGGTATCCCAAAGAGATCATAAAAAAGGGAAAGAATCTACATGTACAAAAATATTTATAGCAGCCCTGTTTGTGGTGTCAAAGAATTGGAAATTAAGGGGATGCCCATCCATTGTGGAATGGCTGAACAAGTTGTAGTATATGAATGTGATAAAATAGTATTATGCTAAAAGAAATGATGAGCAGGCAGATTTCAGAAAAACCTGGAAAGACTTACGTGAATCGATGCCGAGTGAAGTGAGCAGAACCAGGAGAACGTTGTACATAGTAATAGCATTGTATGATGATGAACTGCCATAAGACTTACCTCTTTTCAGCAATGCAATGATCCAGGACAATTCCGAAAGACTCATGATGAAAACATGCTGTCCATATCCAGAGAAAGAACTATGGAATCTGAATGCAGATCGAAGTCTACTATTTTCACTTTTTTCACTGAGGATGAACACAGCATCAAGGTTAGCTAAATTCTTCAGTAAATTCTTCAACTTGAAAAGACCACAAGCCAAGACCAAAGTGGAGGGAATGTTGTTGGTACATGGTTTTCTGTTTGCAGATGATTGTGCACTCGATGCAGCCTCTGAAGCTGAGATGCAACCAAACATGGATTGATTCTCTGCTGATTATGCTAATTTTGGCCTAACTATTAACACCAAGAAAACCCAGGTGTTCCATCAGCCACCACCACCACACCATCCATATGTGGAACCATTGATTATAGCACATGGAGAAGTTTTGAATGCTGTGGATAACTTCGCTTAGCTTGGCAGTATACTTTCCAGGGATGTACACATTGATAATGAGGTTGACATATGCATTGCCAGCGTTAGCTCAGTGTTTGGGAGGCTCTGAAGGAAAGTGTGGGAAAGGAGGTATTAGACTGACTATCAAACTGAAGGTCTACAAGTGCTGTCCTCATTGTTGTATGCCTGTGAAACCTGGACAGTATATCAGTGCCATGCCAGAAAACTGAATCACTTCCATTTGAATTGAAGATTCTGAAGATCACCTGGCAGAATAAGATACCAGACAATGAGGTCCTTTCTCGAACTAAACTGCCAAGCATTCAAACTCTACTACAGAGAGTGGAACTCTGATGGGCTGGCCACGTTGTTCAAAAGCTAACTGTATGCTTGTCGATAAGACTGTGGAGAACTCACACAGGGCAAGCACTCACGTGGTGGTCAGACGAACCGATACAAGGACATCCTCAAGGTCTCTCTTAAGAACTTTGGAACTGATTTGTGTGACATGGGAGACACTGGCTCAGGATCGCCCAGCATGGTGTGCCCTCATCAGAGAAGGTGCTGTGCTCTATGAGCAAAGCAGAACTGAAGTAGCTCAAAAGAAACTGCAAATTAAGGGAATCCACCCCAAATGTTCGCATGGACCATCTGTGCCCTAACTGTGGTAGAGGATTTCAAGCTTGTATTGGTCTGATCAGCCACAGTCACACACACTGTAACTTGACTCTAGGATAGTGATGTCATTTTGGTTCTCCTCGAGAACAAAGGACAATAACCAACTAACAAACCAATCAAGCCTAGCACATAATAAGCCCCCGATAAATGTCTTGTTGATTGACTGAAATGAAAACGATTCTGTGACATTAAATCTTGACATTTGGTAACAAAAAATTAAGAAACAAAGAAACTAGCTGTTGTCAATAAGGAAAAAGTCCAGGCTATTTTTGAAGTGTTACAAATTTTGCTTCAATATTGAAAAGGAGTCATATGGGGGCGGAGCCAGATGGCAGAGTAAAAGCAGTGACTTGCTTGAGCTCTCCCCCAAACCCCTCCAAATACTTTTTAAAAATGATTCTAAACAAATTCTAGAGCAGAAGAAGCCACACACACACACACACACACACACACACACACACACACACACACACACACACATACACACACACAAAGGGAAACAAATTTCCAGCCCAAGACAACCTGGATGGTCAAAGGGAAAGGTCTGTTGCACCAGGCTGGGAGAGGAGCACAGTTCAGTGTGGGTCACCCCAGCAAAGACTGGGGACCAGCAAACCCAGAGCGGGCCTCAGGGGACTGATTCAAGGGGAGCTGCGGCGTTTTCCAGACTTCTCAACCCACAAACACCAAAGACAACTTAGAAGGTCAGTGGGAAAGGTCTGTCGAACCTGGGTGAGAGAAGTGTGGTCCAGCCCTGACCCGCACACAGCCCTGGAGTGGCGGCCACAGCTGCAGCTGCTTCTGGAACTTCCAGCCCACAGACGGTGGGGGAATCCAGCGGCTGACCAGAAGGGGATTGCAGGGATCTCTTTGCTGGCTCTGAGGCAGGATTCTCTTGCTTTGCCCATGCTTGCATCTGGGTCCGGTCCTGGGGCGAGAAGGAGCACTGGCATAGCAGACCTTGTGACAGCAGTGGAGAGAGAACCCTCCTCTCATTTCTGGGGCAGAAAAGACTGCTTGTGGCCACTCACAGACAAGAACACAGGCCAGGAGAAGAATAAACACCTCTCCTTAGATCATACCACCTTGGCGGAACTGAAAACTTACAGATCCCTAGAAGTGTCTCTGAAAACAGCTGCACAAAACCCCTGAAGCTTGGGACAGTACATCCTCCACACTGGAAGCAGAGCCCTATCTTAACAAAGAGTTTAAAAAGTCAAGGAACTGGCTGGGAAGAAGAGCAAACAGAGGAAAAACACTCAGACTATAGAATCTTACTTGGCTGACAAGGAAGATCAAAACATACCACCACAAGAAGACAACAAAGTCAAAGCGCCTACATCCAGAGCCCCCAAGAAAAATATGAATTGGTCTCAGGGCATGGAAGAGCTCAAAAAGGATTCTGAAAATCAAGTAAGAGAAGTAGAGGAAAAATTGGGAAGAGAAAGGAGAGTGATGCAAGAAAATCATGAAAAACAAGTCAACAGCTTGCTAAAGGAGACTCAAAAAAATACTGAAGAAAATAACACCTTAAAAAATAGACTAGACCAAATGGCAAAAGAGGTCCAAAAAGCCAATGAGAAGAATGCCTTAAAAAGCAGAATGGAGCAAATGGAAAAGGAGGTCCAAAAGCTCACTGAGGAAAATAATTCCTTAAAAATTAAAATGGAGCAAATGGAAGCTAATGACTCTAAGAAATCAAGAATTATAAAACAAAACCAAAAGAATGAAAAAAATAGAAGACAATGTGAAGTATCTCACTGAAAAAACAACTGACCTGGAAAACAGATCCAGGAGAGATAACTTTAAAATTATTGGACTACCTGAAAGTCATGATCAAAAAAAGCACCTAGACCTCATCTTTCAAGAAATTACCAAGGAAAACTATGCCCAGATAGTCTCAAACCAGAGGGTAAAATAGAAATTGAAAGAATCCACCAATCACCTCTTGAAAGAGATCCCAAAAGGAAAACTCCCAGGAATATTATAGCCAAATTCCAGAGTTCCCAGGTCAAGGAGAAAATATAGCAAGCAGCCAGAAATAAACAATTCAAGTATTATGGAAACACAATCAGGATGACACAAGATTTAGCAGCTTCTACATTAAGGGATCAGACGGCTTGGAATTTGATATTCCAGAGGTCAAAGGAGCTAGGATTAAAACCAAGAATCACCTGCCCAACAAAACTGAGTGTAATCAATAAGGGAGAAAAAATTGATATTCAATGATGTAGAGGAATTTAATGCATTCTTGAGAAACTAGAGATAAATTTAAAAAATTGACTTTCAAATACAGGACTCAAGAGAAACATGAAAAGGTAAACAGGAAAGAGAAATTATAAGGGACTTATTAAAGTTGGACTGTTTACATTCCTACATGGAAAGATGATATTTATAAGTCATGAGACCTTTTCTTATTATTAGGGTAATTGGAGGGAATATATATAGATAGAGGGCACAGGGTGAGTTGAATATGAAGGGATGATATCCAAAAAAAGAAAATTAAGGGGTGAGAGAAGATTACACTGGGAGAAAGAGAAAGGGAGAAGTAGAATGGGGTAAATTATCTCACATAAAACAGACAAGAAAAAGCTTTTACACTGGAGGGGAAGGGAGGGGGTGAGAATGAGTGAACTGTACTCTCATCAGATCTAGCTTAAGGAGAGAATAACATACACACCCAATTGGATATGGAAATCTATATTACCCTACAGGAAAGCAGGGGGGGAAGGGAATAAGAGAGGGAGGGGTGATCGAAGGGAAGGCAGATTGGAGGAGGAGGTAATCAGAAGTAAACACTATTGAGGAGGGACAAGGACAAAGGGGAGAACTGATTAAATGGGGACCAGGATAGGATGGAGGGAAATATAGTTAGTCTTCCACAACATGACTATTATGGAAGTGTTTTGCATGACTACACATGTATGGCCTATGTCGAATTGCTTGCCTTCTCAGTGAGGGTGGGTGGGAAGGGAGGAAGGGAGAGAATTGGAACTCAAAGTTTTAGAAATGAATGTTAGAAATTGTTTCTGCATGCAACTGGGAAATAAGATACACAAGCAAAGGAGTATAGAAATCTACCTTATCCTACAGGAAAATAGAAGGGGAAGGGAATGGCAGGGGGGAAGACAAGGGAGAACAGATTGGGTAAAGGGGGAATCAGAATGCAGGACGTCATGGGGTAGGGGAAGGGGAGGGATGGGGAGAAAATTTGGAATTAAAATCTTGTGGAAGTGAATGTCGAAAACTAAAAATAAATAAATGGGGAAAAATATTAAATAAATTTTTAAAATGCTACAAAAAGAAAATCAACTTCACAAGAATTAAAAAAATGTAGTCACATACCTTTTTCAGTGCTGTGGGAAGCAGAAGCAGATTCCATCTCTAGTATCTGGGAATTAAGTGGTAGTGCCTAGTTCAGTTCCCAGAAAGAAAGTGACCAGCATCCATTAGAGTACCAATCCTGTTCCCCAGAATCTTCCTGTGGGCAATTCTAGGGCCCATAAATGCCACCCAAAAAGTGACATTGTAAGACAATATTCTGGTTGTCAGTGTGGGTACTTTGGGGGAGTAGGGAGTAGAGATGAGAAATAAAAGCATCCTGGTATGTACTTTAGCCTTTGATCTAAAAATACCATATTCACTTTGTGAAGAGAGACCTAAAGGAATCCTGCTATTATCAGGAAAATCAACTTTGGCATCCTGAACAGCAACAGAAATGTCAGGAAAGGAATAATATTGAATTTTAATGAGTATTATTCACTTTTCAATCCATCTATCAATATTTATTAAGTGCCTACTTTGCACAAATATATACAAAGCAAATTATGTGTGAGATCGTTGTTCATCCTTTGTTTTCAAAGAGGATCAATGATATCACACACAATGTGATGGGCGATGTCTTGACTTGCACGTGAACTGGAATGAAGAGAGGCAGAGCTGCACAGAGTCGTCAGTCTCACTCTCTCTTCCAGTCATCTAAGTCCAGCGATAGGACAAAAGTAGATATGACTGGCAATGGCCTGGGATGCAATGGATGACCTTGGTGTCTTTACTGTCTGACCAAGCTTTAAGCACTCCACCGCACTCATTCCACCTGCCTTCATGGCCTTTTGGAACAAACTGTTCTCATCTGCCCATGCCACCAGGGGAAGCCTTCACATGGTTGCAGTAGCCATTCCCCTAACTCACCAATGGGCTTGAGGCCTGTCGGTTACCCTCACCCTGGTTTAGCTCACTGGGGTGTATGAGGTGCTCAAAGAGGACTGGCACCTCTGGTGTAAGGGCTTGCTGTGCCCTTTTCAGGGCTGCTCATCCACCTTTGGTGTCCACCTTTCACCCAATTCTCACCTGTGACTCCAAGAAGCTGTAGCATGCACAGCAGCCACACCCAATAAGACTGTATATATACAGAATAAATAGAAAATAAGAGGGAAGACATTAGAATTCAGGGGAGGGGAATATTTCCAGTAGAAGATGGGGTTAGTGGGGACTTAAAGGAAGCCAGGGAGTTCAGTAGTATGAGCAGAGGCTAGAGGGCATTCCAAGTACGAAGGACAGCTACAGAATATGCCTGGAGTCAAGAGATGGAGTATCTTGTACACAGAATAGTCAGGAAGCCAGTATCAAGAATGTATATTGGGAATTAAGGTATAACAAGACTGGAAAATTAGGAGGACATTAGGTTATGAAGGGTTTTCAATGCCAAATAGAGCATTTTGTATTTGATCCCAGAATCTGACCCCCAGAATTGGGGATGGGGGTGACATGATTAAACATGAATTTTAGGAAAAGTACTTGAGTAGCTGAATGGAAGGTGAATTAGAGTGGAGAGAGACTTGAGGCAGGCAGAACCACCTGCTGGCTATTGCAATAATCAAGGCATTAGGTGAAGAGGGCCTGCCCTAAGTGACAGAGAAGAGCCATATTCAAGAGATGTTGCAAAGGTAAAATTGCCAGGCCTTGGCAACAGTTTGGTTATGGGGATTAGTGACAGTGAGGGCACTGGAAGGATGCTGTTGCCCTCTACAGTAATAGGGAAGGTAGAAGGAGGGAAAGGTTGGGGGGGAGGGGAGGGAGGAAATGTTGAGTTTAAGATGTCTCCTGGACATTCAATTTAAGATGTCTGAAAAGCAGCTGGAGATGTGAGATTGGAAGTCAGGAGAGATTTTGGGGCAGGATAGGTAAATTTTGAACTCTAAGAGATGGTAATCGAATCTGGAGATGCTTTAAATACTACCCTCTTACATGAAGCAGGGAGAAAAAAAAACACCTCAGACAAATATTATTGTTTAAATACACTCTATTTTATTTTGTCTTAAAATAGTTTAACCTTTATGCTACAGACTTATTTCAAAAAACAGAAGGTCTTATCTTGCACCAAAAAATATATATATAACACTCTGTTTTATTATTTTTTTCTCAAAGACCATTAAATACTAGATGGAAACAAGAACTAAATAATGAATGTAAAGAAGAACCAAATTTCTTTTAAAACTAGAGTTGCACATTTAAAAACATTAATTCTAAGCAATGATTTGTCTTCACTGCATCAAGTTCCAAGTTCAAACTCCAGCAACAGTAGATCTGTTAAACCACCAAGTGCATTGGTTCCTAGCCACACAATGGCTAACATTTCACTTTCCTGGTGAGAGGAGCAAAAAAAAAAAAAAAGAAAAAGAAAAAAGAAAAAAAGGGCTTTGCTGCCCTTTGCTCTCTTTAAAATATAAAACAAAAACAAACAGAATAACATTTCCTAACTATCCAGTGATTGTGGGTGTGTTTTTTTAAAGATCACTACCCTTTAAAATTTGTTAAAAGAATAAGAAATATGTAGTGTTTTTAAATAAAATGGAAAACAAACCCAACAGCTTGAGACTAAGATACGTGATTATTTTAAACTATAAACAGTGCACAATCTGAGGAAGTTTGGTTAGGGCAGAGTTGTTTTTATATATACATGGAAGTCACATCATATACATACTGGAAAACAGGAATTTAGGGGCTCTGCTTATTTATTTATTTATTTTTAACAGGAAAGACTAAACTATGTCCTCAGTTCCCTCAGACACCTTACGAGATAGGAAAAAGCAGGTAACTAACATATTGTTTTTCCCTCTTAGTTACCTACAATGCTAACTTGCTAAAAATGATGCATATTACTAAAATAGCAAATCAGGAAAAGATTTGTATTCACAATTGGTACAATGATGCCAGCATTATGGGATGCTCAACTGCAAAGAAAAGGGGCTCCAATTAACTTGGCCCCTTCAAATGAAATAAAAAGCAAAAAACCAAACTAGCAGATACCAAAAAGCAGCAACTACATCTTATAGGGCATGATCACACAACACATAGGTCATTGGTTCAAATTCTAATTTATTTTTTACGTTGGGATAGAAACCAATCTGTGGCCTAGCTGTACCATTTAGCACAAAGGTAACCCTGAACACAGCACTATCTCTGTGAGCTATTTCTTTGGGGAATTTTTCCTATTCTTTATGTTATCAAATGAAAAATTTATATAGATATAATCCCCTAAAAAAAACTCTAAGGGTCATCTAAACTGCCTTCTCACCATGGAATTTTGTTAAAATTAGGACATAGCTTAAAAGTACATGTCCAGTCTACAAGGGCTATCAATGAAACGACTAGTGCCCAGAATCTCTGAGGCATCAGCATGTAAAAAAATGGGCTCCAAATATGTAGAAGAGTGAGTGTAATGTCCATGACATTATCTTCTCTCTCCTCTGCTTAGTTCCTGGATCTCTATCTCCACTACCATTTTGTTTTGGAGACTATTAGAGTTTAGTTGGTTGGGATGTCTAAAGAGGGAAGGGGCAATAAGAGTTGAAAGGTACTACTTGCTGGTAGGACCAAAGTGTGAAGAGCTTAGGGACAGCTCAACTCTCCTTTTCCTACCTACGATACAAAAAAATAATATACAAATAACCCCCCAAAAAAATAAAGCACTAACACAGAGGATTATATGCTATGTAGAGAATTTGTTGCAAAAGGGTCAACAGTGTATTGTTTCTATGGCCCGTATACAATGGGCTACAGAAATAACTTTATTAAACTGAACTTTCTCTATAATAGTATTTACTTCAAAGGAGTTTTACAGGTGTCTGTGGAGAAAATAGCTAAACAAATTTGAAGTGATCATGACCCACCTTATACTCTTCAAGTTGGTTTCTTTGAAAAACAACAGATCAAAAGTTGTGCATTCAGCTTGGCAAAGTACTTTAAGCTAAGTAAATAACAGCTTGTAATAGTACAAAGTATTTAATAAAAATAATGCCGAAATTAAATATGAACAGTCTGAGGACATTAATAACAGTCAGATTGGAATATTGTTTCCATTTCAGCCTCACTTTTGGTCTTTGGTTTTGCCAAGAGGCCCATATACAGGATTGAATCAAGATTCATAAACTGGAATTGTTATTTCAAAAGCCTGAATCTGAACAACTGATGGAAAACAAAAGCAAATGAAAAAATACCAGAGAAAGGAGCTGATCAAAGAATATGTGATCAAAAATACATCCCTGTAGGAAGAGGGCATTAAGAGCCCAAAGTAGTAGAAGGGGTCCACTAAGAAACTATGCTTTACTAAAAATAAAGTATTTTAAATATTGGACAAATAGGGTCAGGCAGACTATTCGGACTGTGCAGTTCTCATGCATGCTCCTATGATAAGCAGCAGCCACTGATGCATTAAGGGCTACAGGTAAAGCAGCTTACCAACAGTTGAATTACCAGAAAACCAAAAAGGAAAGGCTAGGAAAAAACAAAAGGTGGGGAGGTCCTGAAAGCAACATCACTTTACCCCACCTCTGTACATGGTATTGTTATCAAAGCTATTGCTTTCAAGAGATATGAACAATAAGTGAAATAAATCCCAGATACCAAGGAGCTAACAATGCCACAAAAATCTCAACTTTGGCATTTCCTGAATTTTCCCTATTTTTAATTATGTAAAATCTAGAATGTTGCATCATGTGCTTCTTATGGCATATATTATTTTTTTTAAAAGTAGGAAGGAGAAAGATATCCAAGCACAACATCAGTTCAGCATCAGTTTATGTATTTAGCGCTTACTGGCTATGCCCTACATGGAGAGACTTGCTATGAAAGAAGGCACTTAACACCCTTGCCAAATGCCATGCAAGCTTATGAGTTCCTATAGCCTCCCAACTTTGGCCTCTCTCTCTGTTTCAGGCCCATGTAACAGGTTCCCAGTTTCACCTTTATACATTTTCCAGTTATATTTGAGTAGACCAGAAAAAAAAAAAAGAAAAGCCAATGGAATCAGAATGGAGATTTTTTTTCCATTGATACCAACCCTCCTCAGAAAAGTATTATCCTGGAAGTAGCTACTAGTCAAGAAATTCTCATTTTTCAAAGTTAAAAGTTATTGCAAACAAGGAATCAACAGAAGTCAACTTAACAGCATTTGTGATCACAACATCAGAGCAAAGTCATTCAAGTTGTGGCAAGTCACCAGTCAGGAGAGTAGTCAGGAAAGAGAGCAGAAAACCAAGTTAAGAGAGAAACAGTAATGCTTCTGTTTTCTGCTTAAACGGACAAGCTATTAAAACACATGTCCTACTGAGTGCTAATAATAGAACCTGACTGAGAAATGTGCAAATGCCCTGGGGCAAGAGGGCCAGTGGGAAGGAAAGGAAGAGCTAACCCTGTAGGTTATAATTTCACTCACAGAGAGAAATACAAGGTTCCAAAACCCCAGTTAAAATTCACCTTGTAATTAAATTAATATTATTCTATTAGGAGTGAGGAAGGCAGAGCTGGATAGCATTTCCTCTGATTAATATTCACCGCATATAACTGCAGTTTTTTTTCCCCCATAAAATTCATCATTATCTCTCAGCTTCCTAATGAAGGAGGGAAAGAGTCCTTCATTTTCCTAAATGACTTTTAAAAGATAAAACCTCAGTGTTTTTTAAAGGGGTAATTCTCCACAAGTTTCAATTCCACAAATGCCAAGAGCAAGGCTTCTGAAGTTGAAGCAATGACAATGAACTTCTGTGCCAAAGAGAAAAGGAAGGGTACAGTGGGGAAGAAACACAGTGACATCGTATTACAGTAGGTATTTGCGTCTGCTGTCTTCATCCAAGGTAAGATCGACTACTTCCGAGGGTGAAGACCAATTCTGCTGGGGAGTCACGGATGTCCATGATTGTGTTTGCCGGCTGCTAAAATATTGTAAGCCTGAGCCATCCTTCCATGAAGACACGCTCTGAATCACACCACCTCTAGGATGTACACACCTACAGAAGGAATAATGAAAGTAAAGTTAATTCTGCAGATGTTTGCTCCAAATATTAAAATGTAAAACAATGTAGTCTCAGTTGTATTGGCTAGTGCCTTTACTACTAAGACAAGTCTGATATGTATACTCATGTAATCCAAAACACATCATGTATGTATGTAACAGACATGGTTTAACATACAAAGGCCAAGGATCACAACATTGGACCAAAAAAAAATATATACATATATATATATGTATATGTATAAAACTTCTGAACTGTCATGGCTCTGTCACTGGTCGACTGTGGGTATGTCACATATTTCTGGAGAGGCTCATTCTTTCTCACTATTGAGGGGGACCTAGCAAGGAATGACAGTCCCTGTCCCCTTCCTATTCCAGGGGTGACTTACTTTTTGTTTTGTTTTTGTTTTAAATATAATTTGAGATCCTTAGGCCAAAAGATACATTAGATAAATTATATTGCTAAAGGGAAACAAAACCATAAGAAAATTAAGACCTAATATTAACTCAGCTTTAAAAAACAATGTCAGAGCAACAGAGGATGCATGCTCACCAATAATTATAATGATGATGATGATAATAATAATAACAATGATAATAAGATTAATAATTGCAATATCAATGTTGGCAATATGATTTAAAAGGCAGCAACAGCAATACTATGATACAGATTAGATTTCTGTAACTCTGTTCTTCAGTGAGGATTCCTGAGTACTAGAGTTTGCATAGAGACCAATTCCCCTATGAAAAGAATATGGCACCTTTCTGTTCTATTACAGACCATAGTCTCTGGGGGAGCAAGATTGGCAGAGTCCTTATATATTGGACTCAAACTCTCAAAAGTGGTTCAGGTTGGTGGGACAGAATTATTCATCTTAGAAATTCCTTCAAGGGTTATTTGGGAGAAAAAGAATCATGAACAGCTTAGATTTCACATTCCTTGAAAGGCTCTGTAAGTTTCTCAGGATGAAATATTGAGTCAGATATGAAGAGGGCAGCTGGTGGGATCAATACCACTTGTGTCCTTCCAGCTTAAGTACTGACCATCCCTAATTAAGCTTAAATGAGATCTAACAGGTGGCCTGACTACAGTGACACTGATTCCCAAAGCAGGGCTCAGAAGATGTTTATAGACTGTCTGTATATAAAAAGTGGTATTGAAGCCCTTGGAACTTTCAGTTCTGACTGAACACTACCAGCCCAACCTAGTTCAGCAGAGCACTAGGTTAGTAATGATGACCAGGGATCAATGCCAAAATTGTCTCTGTGAGTAGATATACTTTGGCCTGAACACAGGAACTTTAAGTTCCTGAAACAGGACTCCTGTTTCCACTGGAGAATTAGCCTGAAAGCTACTCCTTTGCCAAATGGGTGACTGAGGAACAATCTCCTCCTCCCAGCCACAGCAGTGACATTACTTAAAATTGTTGCCAAGATATTGTTAGCTTAATGTCTCTTCTGAAATTGGTGATTTAGCTATGAACCTGGGAGTACTTATATTCTTAAGGCTAATTTCTGGTATAACACAACTAGAATCCAAGAAAACAAGAAGCATAACATCAAATAAGTCAGCCCAGATTTAGTACTCCCAGTCTGACTGGCTAAGCCACAGAAGAGTTTTGACTTAAGACTCTTAAAATTATCTCTCAACCTAATGGCAGATAAAAGTGTTGAATAAGAAAAGAGCAAGGAGACAGTACAGGACTCAGCAATGGATAAACGTGAAAATAGAGGGAACTGTACAGGAGAAACATATGCTGGAAAACTGTAAGATACCAATGAAATAATACAGAGATTTTCCCCTAAGGTCTCACACAAATAGTATCTGTTATTGGGATGACTGAAATCTAAAAAGAGATTGTTAAAAGCTATAGAAAACTGAAGAATCCACAGGAAAGGGCTGCAAGGGAGATAAATGCTGTGAAGAGTCAAGTCTAATTAGCACAATTTTAAGGGAATCTTAACATAAAAAGGAAATTTTCATGTAGTTTGCATATCCCTTTTTGATATGGACCAGAGAGGTCAAAAGAGGGGCAAATGAGCTAACTGAACTGGACCAATCCAATGACTACTTCCTCCCATCTCCCACGAGAAATTCTGGTGTCCCAAAAGTCTGAGTACTTTTTTGAGCTTTAATAATTTAAAACTCCATTAAGACTTTTGGATCATTCTGTATTTTCATTTGCATGTGACAAGAGGAGGGGGTGAGGAAGAAGCACAATGCAATCAAGCTTTGAGTTCCATACTGACATATTAGCTCACTTGACCCAAAAAAAAAAACCAGAAAACTTTCCTTAAAACTTTTTCCTGTTTTAGAGAAACATGATCAATTTCATATCCTTCATCCACTGAAACCAGATTTTTTTTTTTAAAGAAGAGGTTTCACAATGTTGAAAAGAAAAAAACACAAGGAATACTGGTTCAGATTAGCTAACTTATTTGTAGGAGATACCTTAAAAATTAAACCTTTATGCACTTATTTATAGATCACTCTACTTTTGTGGTAACATTCCTATTTACTTTTCCTTCTAGAACACTAAGTGATTGCTCATTATTTAATGGAAATATTTCTGGCCATGGGCCCCAAGTCTTTCAATCTGCCTCCTTCAATTTTCAGCATTTATCATTAATAGATGTCAGCTTCTAGGAAGTCTTCAGCTTAATATGTAAAAGTTTTCCCACCTCCCATCAATTATTTGGTTAAGGACCTATGTCACCATTAAGGTCAATGACCTAAGGTGCTAAAAGGCTAACCCAATGGAAAGTTGCACAAAAGCATCTGAGAAAATGCAATGACAGGATTCAAAGAAGATAGGAGGGTTGGGATATACCTAACATGGTTCAGTGACATGAAACTACATGTAGCCTCAACAGATTTCTTCTGCAACCACCTTGTTACTGGTGCTAATGAAGAAACAGGAGTAAGGCAATTTATATAAGTTTATTATACTGAGATCAGAAACTCATTTATTTTGTCAAAAGAGGGGACGAGAAAAAGCACAGAACCCTACATGTGGCTGATTAAGTTCAGGGCAACACTAGGAAGGGTGATAATACTTCCATCCAATGGAAAGAGAAATCTTTAGTTGTATCTCAATAATCTAAAAGATAATACCCCACACTGAAAGCAAGTTGTCCACAAAACACTATATGGAAATGATGATGTTTGGATAAAGAAAAGAAATTCAATGCATCAACCATCAACACAAAGCAGCCATCAGCAAAGTTTCATTCAACTATCAGCTCAGAAAGCATGCTTTCTAGTCTAGGACTACAAAGGAAATGTGGAATCGAAATGAACATATCACAATTGCAAATAAAAGAGCGGGGAAAGAATTTAACATGCAAGGAAAAGAAACTATTATATCACCAAAGCACATACATCACAACCAAAATGACTCAATTCAAATACCAAAACGCTTCCAGGGAGGAAACATGGCACCAAGATCCCAGACTCAGAGCCACCACAATCCCCCCAAAACAACCACTCAAGGACAAAGCCTGAGTTTCATAAACCCTCAAAATTCCAGTAACAATTTGTAACATAGATAGGAAAGTACAATGAGAACAGGACAACTAAATCCAAACAAACATCTGACTTGAGCATGCACATCAAACTAGAACAAAAAGATGTGGATCAAAACCTAAAACCTTTTTCCATGCGATAACCCTGCCAGAAGCCCATCAATACTTCATAACTGCAACCCTAGACCTGCAAGAGAAATAAATTCCAGATAAGATACAAGCAACCAAAAGGCGCAATTCTGACGCAACAAAAAAGAAAGCTTCCCCGTTCACTTCATGGCCCTTCAGCCTTTGTTGTTTTATATGGAGACCACCAAAAAGGAAGCAGGTCAGGAACTGCGGAAGGCTTAAAGGAAGAGGTCAGTGAAGCCATCCTCATAGTCCAAAAGGCTGTGTCCACATGCATGTGCATGGGTCAGTTAAAAGGCCTTCGTTGTACTTAAAATGAAAAAAACCAGCACTTCTGGTGAATAGGCTCTGAAATGCCATATTGTTTTTAAAATGGATTAGCCATCTATAGGAAGAATAAAATTTCTATAGCAAATAAACATACAAAACAGAACCAAAGACTTATTCCTTATATTTCAGGGTTTAAGACAACAGAAGAGAATGTCCCCTGACAAAAGAGTTGCAAGATATATTTTACATTTATTCAATCACTTGGGTTTATACAAAACTGAGACCATATGTCTCTCTCCAGCGCATTTACAATTTAGGTAAACAAGGAGGACAAAAATCATTGAAATTACCAGGACTAGATGAAAACAATGGACTTGGCTCTAGCTTCCATGATTTTATAGAACTGTAGTGAATTTTTAAAATTTTTCCTGAGAGCTCTGACCTGCAATTTAGTCAATGTAGGCAAAAGTTTTTAGACATGGAAGTAAAATAAAGGCTTTATGATGGAAGGTGGAATGGAGAAGAAAAACACAGAAAAAGAGGTAGCTAGATAATTTAGGCTTCTGGCCACAGGAAGATGTGGAGAAGCAGCAGTCACCAAGATAAACATAAGCTATGGTAATTAAATGATATGCCTAGTCATAAAGAAAGAAAAGAAATGGAGATTTAGGAAGAAGTAAAGGTAAGAATACAGTGGGTACTACTTTTATTGGGAACTGAATAAATTAAGATTTTAAATATTAGACAAAAAGAAATTAAAAAGGGTATGTGTGTTGATGGTATAATTTATGGTAATTCTGCTGATGTCATTCTGAATGACATGAAGAAGAAAGAAAATTTGGGAGACCAAAATAAAAAGAACAGCAGCAGCAGCAGCAACAACAACAACCACCAAAAAAAAAAAACCTGTGATATTTAAGATGGAATTAGCTGAGCCTGAAGAAGACTGGACATGGGCTTCAAAGTGAGATTTTTAAATACAGAAAAATTTTAGAAGGACTTTTATAAAGATGAGAAAACAATAAAGAAGCTCATTACAGAGTCAAAGATCATAAGGCTAATAGCTAAGAAGATATGGAAGATTAATAAAAAAAGAAACAGATGGCAAGGAGTAGAGCGATATGAGGAAAAAATGAGTAGTTCTAACTTCTCCCTAATAAGGTCAAGTTAGCAAGAAGGAAATACTAAAATATCAGGGGGGAAAGGATAAAAGAAAAAGGATGAATCTAACAGGAAAAATGTAAAATATGAACAAGAGAAACATGGAAGTTTGGAAGAAGAAAAGAAGAGAAGACAATGGAGACATTTTAAGAGCCAAAATGGGGGAAACTAATACAATAGAAATACACTGTAAAAGAAAAAAGAGATGGCCAAAATTCAAAGATATTTCTGACAGAAAAAAAAACTGTACAACAGGATGCAATGGAGAAGAAACAGTAAAGGCAAAATAATTCACAAAGGAGTAGAAAATAGAGTTGAGAAGGAAACGAAACTTAGAGATGCTGAAGAAAGCAAAAAATGAAAGCAATGAAATGAAAAAAAAAGATACAACAGGAAAAATACAAGTGATAAAGCAATATGTAGAATCAAGAAGATTCATGATGTTCTCTGAAGAATTCAGTCCTGGGCCACTAAGGGGAAAATGTCATATCAAATCCTAAATGATGAAATTACAATTGTCAGCAGAATAAATCTCACTGCAGCAAGGAACAGATTTCTCTGAAAGATCAGTTCCACACTAGTTCTCATTACAAATATGTCTTAAAAAAAATTTATCTCCACTAAATGGAGATGACATCTGTGATTTCCCCTATACTTCAAATTTATTTGAAGCAATAAGAGGAAACTAGGTTAATTTTCCAGGCCTTTCTGAACATCCCAGATCTATATATGAGCTAAGTGGGAACAAGTAAGGGAAGAGAACAAGCATTTATTAAGAGCCTACTAAGTGCCAGGTACTGTGTTAAGTGCTTTACAAATATTATCTCATTAGATCAAGTGAAAAGTAATAGAATGCCAATCTCCTTGAAGACAGAAAATTTCACTGCCCTTGTATCCCCAGCATGTAGTTGGCACCTGGCACAGAAATATGGCACTTAATAAGCATAGAGGCTGGCATGAGGTAGACCAAATTGACTTTCATTTTGATTATCTACTTTCTATGAAAAATATTTGAGAGTTTAAAGGTTATCTTTAATTTTTAACTACCAGTCTCATTTAAGGTCAAGTTAAAAGAAGGGAAAACCGAGTGATTAAAAATAGTAATGACAAAAACTTTATGGTGCTACTTCATCTACAAAAGGGAGAAAATTGTAGCATTCCCTAGGGTATCAGCTTTAAAAACTGTCCCTTTTGTTCAGTCATTTCAGTAACGTCTCTTAAGTACTGAAAATTAAGGGGGAAAAGAGCAGCAGTAACCCACACAGATATCCCAAAAGCCCTAGTGCAGTTTGAAGCTATTAAATCATAAAAGAGAGGTAATCCTGTATTAGTTGATTTGTCAAAATTTGAGGCAATGTTGTACCACACTCCTGAACTCGGAAACTTCTACATACTTAACCAGAAAACAACTCAGAAGGAAGAAGAATTTGACAGATAATATCCACTATTCATACTAGCCATACCATTTGGCCAGTCCTTTCCTTTTCTTGGGGGAGGGGAAGGTTAAGGTTAGCAAAGGGAGGCATTTGGCATTAGTTTTTTAACCCTAGTGAAAGTAAAATTCAAATTTAAATTGAAAAAAAAAATTACTATCCTACCTTGCATGTTCCTGAACTCCCACAATCTCTACTTCACTGTCAGAAGAGGCAATATTGATTTCTTCATTGAGTTGTGCATTGCCAGAAGCTGTTTGTCACTTGCAAGGAATCCTGGATCCAAATGACCTAGGAGAGGAGAGAAAAGCCAAGCGCTATAATTTGACTTCTCATAAATAACAGAAATTTCTTGATTAAAGTTTTTAACCCAATCTCAATCACAGAATCAGTTACTCGATTAGAATAAAATGCAGTGGGGTGTTACTTATATAACATACTTGAAGGTTTCTGAGGTTCAGTTTAGCTTGCTTTGAAAACATCTTTCAGGTCAGACCTACCTCTAAGCAAAAATATACCAAGGAAAATGTTAGATTAGTTCTTAAAAAAAAAAAAAAATTCTACCCCTGAAAAATCTTAGTAGTGACAGGCAAAAACAGAATAATTAGAATTCATTACCAATGTTATACTAAAATGTTCTGTGAAAGACTGATATTTAAAGTTTTCTAAAGGAATGAGCCCTTAGCAACACTGAAATAAACTCTATTAAGGAGGAAAAAAAGGTTTCTTTGGTCCTTTATACAATTTCTAATAATAACTGCTCATTTTTACATAGAGTTTATGTTTATAAAGAGCTTTCCTCAAATTCACCTCATGAAATCAGCAGCATTATCCAAGAAAACAAGGGCTCAGAGAAATGACAAACTATAATTGAGGGTAGGGACTATATGTTATCTAAATTTTTTATTTCCCCCAGCACTGGCATAATACGCTAACCAACTGACTTCTCTAAATTAAGGTGATGTAGATAATAAGTTTAACTTTATGGAGTTTGCTTAAAATTGCAAATAGAAGGGAAGTTCAAAAGTAATGGCCCCTCATATCTGATCTGTGACTTATAAGTTCATAATAATGTTTCCCTTTTCTGGCTTAATACTTATTAATGACAGCAGAAGTAATTGAACCAATTGTATAAAAAAAATTGATGTAACTGAAATATGCTGAATGCTGAAACATCTATCCTACCTCCAAAAAGTATTTTTATGGAAATGTGAGCATTTTATGAAAAGTCTTCAAAACAAAATTCTTGCATCTAATTAAAGCATTCAACCACAATAAATGCTCAAAAGTCACAATTAATGACTTATAACAGTAACTATATAAGTCAAGTAATACTTTGTACTGTAAAACTTCCCAAGTACAAACGTCTCTGCAACTTCATATTCATAAGAAACACCACCAAAGAGTAGAATCAATTCCTGGACTGCCACTTTGTACTTGGGTTTTCTGATTTGTCAAATTTGGCCGTTACTCTCTGCCACCTTTATACCTTCACAGAACCACAAAGATCTAAAAGTGCAAGCTCTCTCAGGGGCCATCTAGTTCAGCCTCTATACACAAAAGCAATTCCCATCATGGCATAGGCGACTAATGCTTTGGCCTCTGCTGGAAGCCTTCCAAAGAGGGCTGTCCATTCCAATTCTGGACAGCTCTAATCATTAGGAAGCTTTTTCCTGACATCGTTTAAATTTGCCTCTTTGAAACACCTACACATTGCTCCAGGGCTAAACAGATGAATTCTAAACCCTCCCCAACATGACAGCCTTTCAAATACTAGAAGCCAATAATCATACCCTTCTCTTCTTTAGTCTAAATATGCTCAGCTTCAACCAATCTTCATATAACATGGCCTCATGGCCTTTCATCATCCTAGTTGCCTTCCTCTGGAAACTGCAGCTTATCAGTGTTCTCCTAATTCTCTTTACAAAGAAAAAATTGCAACTTTTTGTTTAGTATCACATTTCCGCCCCCCTTCAGGAATCTTTTCAAAAACTTCCTTACTAAGAAAGTTTCCCTAATTAATTCCCTAACTAATGCAGATCATTGAATTTTAGATCAATATGTTAGATCTTTAGAACTGAGGCCTAAAAAGATCAAGTGGCTTGTCTACTACCACATAATTCAATAAGCCTTAAAAAAACCCTGATACTTGTTTTTACACTACCGTTATTCTGCACAGATCTGTCTGCTCCCCACTAGTTAAACAAAACTAATCAGCAAAGCAAGCATGTCTGGAAATGTATGCCTTATTCTGCACTTCTAGTCAACCATCTCTCTACTGAAAGGCAGGAACAATATTTTTAAGCTTTACAACCTTTCCTCAACCTATCTTTCCCATTACGTGAATCCCCCTCCTCTGTTCTGCTCTTCACACATGACATTCCATTTTTAAGCCTTTGGGGAAGTTAGGTGGCACAATGGATAGAGCACTGGCCCTAAAGTCAAATTCAGCCTCAGATACATAATACTCACTAGCTGTGTGATTCTGAACAAGTCACTTAACGCCAACTGCCTCACATTAAACAAAACAAAACAAAACCATTTTCCAGCCTTTGCCCTGGCTGTGATCCATCCCCAGAATGTACTCCCTCCTCACCTCCACCTCTTAAGTCTTCTTTTCCATAAGATCAAAGTTCAAGCTTCTACATGAAGAAGGCTTCTCAAAATAACTTGTATTTAACAACTTTATTTTTATTCTTTTTATATATATTCTGTATATAATTATGCATGCACTTGTATCTCCCATTAGGGTGTAAGCTCCTTAAGGGTAGGGTTAGTTTCATTCTCTATATTAGTACTTCTAGTAGCTAATGGTGCCTGGCATAATAAGTGCTTAATAAATGCTTTTTGATGTATTTTTTTAATGCCTACTATGTACAAGATACGTGCGAGAAAAATGATTTTAAAAAAACAAACAAAAACAAAAAAATGTGGTCCCTGCCCTCAAGAAGCTTACAATCTAACATGGGGGCTCTTAACCTTTTTGTGTCATGAACCCCATTAGCAGTTTATGGATATCTTAGAATTATGTTTTTAAATGCATAAAATACATAGGATTGCAAAGGAAACCAATTATATTACAAGTTATTTAAAAAAAAATTTTAAAACACAAGTTTACAGACCCCAGGTTAAGAATTCGTTCTAATAAGTAGTATATAACCAATTACAATACAAAATGAAACAAATGCCGAAGAGGAATTATCAAGTTGCTATGATACTTTTGGTGCGAAGGAACACTTCTGTGTAGCCAAGACAGAGAAAAGGGTGAGGGAAGACTTACTAGAGGAGGTGGCATTTTGAGTTGGACCTTAAAAAATAGGCAGGATTTCAATAGAAAAAGGAGAAGGCATTCCAAATGCAGGGAATGGTGTTAGCAAAAGCAAAGAGTGACAACATGGACAGCTTGGTGGTGCAGTAGAATAGACTGTGGGTCCTGGAGTCAGGAAGACTTATCTTTCTGAGTTCAAATTTGACCCCAGACACTTACTAGCTATGTGACCCTGGGCAAGTCACTTAACCCTGTTTGCCTTCCATTCCTCATCTGGAAAATAAGCTGGATAAGGAAACGGTAAATCACCCCAATATCTTTGCCAAGAAACCCTAAATGGTGTCACAAAAAGCCAGACCCATCTGAAATAACTGAACAACAATAAGAGTGACAGATGCATTCAGGAGATAGAAAATAGTCCTAAATGGACCTTAGGACAATGATTTTAGGATTTAGAGCTTGAAGAGGCCTTAGAAATAATATAGTCCTACACTCTCATTTACATATAAGGAAACCAGAGCCTAAAGAAATTCAGGTCACGTAGTTATTAAGTCACAAAGCCAGGGTTCAAATCTAGTTCCTCTGATTCTGGATCTAGTAGTTTTTCCATTATGTCACACTGCATCATCAGTCAATGAAGGGGAAAATCCACAATACCATATTACGTATTTCAATAAAAATCAACCTCCCCCAAACCATCCAGATTTCCTAAGTCCATCATACCTTCTACTATATCAAGAAATACTTAAGAAAGATTGTGGATTAGAATTGATAAGACTTAACAATTGATTGGGTGTGGTGGGCCAATGAGTAGGAGGAATCCAAAGTGACTTTGAGGGTATAAGTATAATGATTAGAAGAATTATAGTGACATTAATGGAGGAAAAAGTCAGGAAAAAGAGTTTCATAGGAAAAATGAATTAGCTTCCATGCACATTAAGTTTGGCAGGACAGCTGTGTATTGACAGGACCTAAGAGGCTTTAGAAAATTCAACTATGGAGCCTGGGAGAGTGGTAAAGGCAGGAGATAGAGATTTGGGAATCATAACACCAACACCAGTTGCTTAGGTCACATTAATACAGCATTTTAAGGTTTGCAAAGCATTTAACACAAATAGTCTCACGTGATCTTCATGACAATCTTTGGGAAATTGGTGCTGTTATCATCCTAATTTTGGGGATAAGAAAACTGAGGCTCCAAGAGGTGGCCATTACAGTGGCAGCAGTAGTAGTACCAGTAGTAGTACTAGTAGTAGGACTAGCAGTAGTACTAGTAGCAGCAACAGCTAGCATTTATATAGCACTTTAAGGTTTGCAAAAAGCTTTATAAATATTGCCTCATATAATTTATCTTCACAATCTTATTATTATCCCCATGTTATAGATGAGGAAACTGAAACAAACAGAGGTTAAGTGACTTGCCCAGGGTCGCATAGCTACTAAGTGTCTGAGGTAGGATTTGAACTCAAGTCTTCCTGATTCCAGGCCCAACCCTCTATCCACTGTGGCACCTAGTTGCTACTACAACATAAAATGACTTTCCCAGGGATAAAAGTTGCTGGCACTGCCAAATGGTTCAACATCAAAAACAGATATGGTTTTGTCAGTTGAATAGATAATAAGAATGTGTTTGTACATTAGCATTCTCTTTCTTCTGCACTTGCCAACAGCCTACTAAGAGAGACCATCTGACTGGTCAGACCCCTGGGCCTTGCTATTTGCCCAAAAGTCGAACTTTCTGATGTGCTGTCTGGGGGCAGGGAGGAAGGAAGAAAGGAAGGAAAGAAGGAAGGGGCACTATAAAATACTACGAGATATAAAACTAAAATTCAAATTATTCACTTTATCAATGGGAATTCAGGCTTAGAAAAACTTTAATGTAACACAAGGAAATTCTAATATTAATGTCAGGATCTTAAAGGGATTAAGATTCATACTTCAAAGTCCCGTGAATATTACACCTTCACTGAGAAAAGCATTTACTACTAACAGGCTCCCAAAATTTGCTTTGCCTGCCACTTTCTGGGAAGCATGGAGTAGCTTCCAGAAAGACCACTGAGCTACAGCCCTGAAAAACAACAAATAGGTTATAACAAACATGGCAACTCTTTCTCCTTGATTATTCTTGCAAAAGAAAAATGTAAGAGGGAAAGAATCTGACAGTTCTCAGTGCTTTAACTCCTGGATCTACTGACAGAAGAAACTGGTCATGAAAATCCTATTTGGTGGGATAATTTGAGAAATACATTAGTCAGTGATATTGTTAAACATGGTCCTATCTATTGTTTACCTATTAAATACAGTTGTAAAAGTTAAATTATAATGATAGTGTCAAACTCAGCTTGAACACAAAAGACTTTTTTTGATAACTAATATACCATTAGTTTATCTGTAATTGTGACTTTATAATGACATCTGAAAAACACTGTACCTTTTAACAAAATTTTATAATCCCCATGTTCATCCAGCATAAATGCAGTAATTAGTAAGTACAAACTTTACCCAAACATACCCACCAATTCAACCCACCAAAATTCTTTTTTGCCCCAGTACATATAAATTGCAAATAAAACCTGACATATTTGGTTCAGTTACTTCAACCTGTACAACTCAATAAAAAATGATAATGGAAAAAGCAGGACTCTGTTCTTTTGTGGTTGGCATTTTTTTTTATTTTTTATCAAAGACAATCAGTAACAAGATAAAATAAGGCAAATCAAACAAGTGCTCAGAGATAGAAATCTGAAAACACAAATCTTATGGCAAATGCTGGGACCTTACAAACTAGGGGTGTGAGCTCATCAGCCACATTTCTAGCATTAAGGCAAGGAAGATGTGTTATATGATGATAAGGCAGCTGGGATCTGCTCCAGGCCTGTGAGATGCTGTTCTCCATACTGGGACATCACCTTAAAGGGTGAGGGATGTAGCCCCACTCCCATCTGCTTTCAGCTGTTTGGAGCCACAGACTACAGGTTCTTCCTTTCACTGAGACCCTCCTAACAGCATGTCACAAATTTCTTTAAGGACTTTCTATGCAAGCCCTAATCCCCTCTGGCCTCTTTACTGGCTCCCTCCTGGTTTCATGGGAGCCCATTGGTAAATCGGATGTCTAGAGCAAGCAGGGAAGTCAAAAACTCTAAAATGTTCTCTGAGAAACTGCCAGTGGTGATGGTGGTCTTCTCCAGCTCTGATGCAAGAATCAGGCCTGCAGAGAAAGAAGTGTAAATACCACAATTATCATATATTAAACTGTATAATAGATCAAATGGTTATCTTTATCTATGATGGCAGCTGGCTGTCTGTTTAGTCTCTTTGCACTGCCCATACACATCTCTGAAAAAAACAACTTCCCTAATTTCTATAGTTGTTAGAAAATTCTAAGTTTTTGTCTTCGCACAAGGGACCTTTTCAACTTATATAAAGAAGTCAGAACAGAGCTACTACAGGAGGAATAACCATTGAAGAATGGCAATTAGATTACATTGTGAAAATTATTTCTTTGAAAAATAAAATGACAAATTTAACTCTCTTAAGATTTTCAAGTCTACTAGGCAAGGGCCAAATTTAATTTCCTAGGTACCTTCTACATTCCATTCCTTTTTGTTTCTTTAGAAATCAAAAATTAAGAGAGCAGTGATAGTTTTTTCCCCTCTGTGTGATCCACTTTGTTTTATCATCACCTGGCACAAGGCATTAAAAAGATTTAAGATGACATAATCATTTTGGTTTCTTAGGATTCTTTAAGGTGAAATTCCTATATACTAACAAGGAATTCTAGATACAAAATATTATAATATACCTCTAATAAATGACTGCATTATTCTAAACATTCACGTCATACCCTTTGATTTAAAAAAATAATACCATTGATGTGCCTGAATCTTTTGACCAACATCCAAAACACATAACTCAACACACGTTAGAAAGATCATTTCTCTAAACTATATCATTCAGAGGAAGCAGGCAACCAACCTGGAACATATTTAAGTTATGCTCCACTGTCATCTAAGTAAACAAAAACCCCAAAGTGAGGTTAATGTAGCCTATTGACACCTTCCCAAAAATGCATTACCGAGAATTACTCTTCTTGATAGCTACAATCACCCACAGGACTATTAATATTAAAAGTTATCAAAGACAGAGTAATGAGCTGACTAAAAACAGCCATCATGGGAAAGCTCAGCCACAACATTACTACTGATCTAACACTGACCTAGAAATAAAGCGTCTAAAGTTAAATTCTCTATCTCACTACTACATGGCTATGACAATAAGGAAAACCACTCTGTGCCTCAATTTATTAATTTTTAAGAAGAGAAATAACACTTATCTTCTATCTTCCTATAAATAAAATATTGAGGGAATAAATGAGAATATAAATACATACACACGTACATGTACACACACACACACACACACACACACACACACACAGAGTCTTGAATACTTTTGAGAAAGGTCTCTAGATAAATTAAATTACCATGACAAAAGTGTCTCACACTCTTAAGTCCACCAAGGCTAAAAAGAATCCACTTTCCTCTTTTTCCATCCTTCCTATCTATTTAAAAAAAGCAAAAACCTAGCCTACAGTGAATTGCTGGTGGTTATAATAAAAAGGAAAGATTTTCAGACAGACTAATGTATTTAACAAGAACAATGAATCCCCAGGTACAATGGGGAATCCACTCTAGTCAATTTACTACTGTTTTTAGTAACAGCAACAAGCAAGAAAAAGGAAGCAAGTGGTAAAACATAGTACCTGAATGGTCCAATTCCTTTGATGACTAGTGGTTGGCCTGACTTCTACTTCATTTTCCTTAATTTGTTGTTGATTTAGTTGTTCTGTCTTGGTTTCAGTGACGTCCACTTGGTTCCCAGAACATCAACTCTTTTATAAAAATGGGTAGGTTATTCTGACCTCACTGGGGTGATAACTATCTCAGATCTGCTCCAATTTTAGAATTACAGATATGCAATCCAGGTTGCAAGGTTTAGCCTGAGGTATTCCTTTTTATCAAAATGAAACTTGAAATAGCTTTTTGAAATCCAAGTTCACTTTCAGATATCTCATACAAGGAACCATTTGACTCTGTTAAACAATCAGTCTTTTAGGTCCAAAATTATGAGGCAAATCAGGGACAAACATTTAATGTATGTATCTTTACATTATGGCATGACAGATATACTCTCAGATTAATACATTGGTTTTCTGCTGATATAACTTGACAGTATAGATAAAGTTGTTGATACATTGGCACATTGTTGAGGTACAATCTTGATAGATACTAGAACAACAATGAGGAAAAAATGATTCTAAAATTGGGGTTTAGAGGAGGCGAGGACAAAGTTTGTTAAAACTGTGACAATGACCAAATTCTCTAACATAATCTAAACTCTAAAAAAGAATTTATATTGAATGAGTGAACTTTGAAAATATTTAAACTAAAAACTATTTGAAGCTATAATGTGTTTATTAAACATAGATGTTGAAATATTTATAGTCTTAGTATAGGTGTATTTAAGAAGCTCAACTTAAGCTTAACTAAAAAGACTTCAGAAGGGGGAAATTCCTTAACATTAGCAAGGAATTCTGGTTAAATGAAATTCCAAACTAACTGTGGTGTTATTTTTTTTAAAGTATAAAAAGAAATCAGCACAGGGTTCCTCTTAAATTGATAAAGGAGGAGAAACTAGGAGTCCTATATAAGGAGCCATTGACAATTTAAGATCAATATTAAGAAATTATCCTTTAAATGACTGAGCCAAAGAGATGTGACTCCACTTAAATAAACAATTTACATGAACACAGACTGCATAAAGCAAAATATGAATAAACACGCAAAATCCTGTAGTTTATTCCTTATACCTAAGAAGGCAGCAATGTCAACTGCCTTATATTTATGTAATGTTTTATACTCTTCAAAGTGCTTTCTTATGTTACCTCATCCACACCCTGGACAACAATATAGTGAATTTATTTAATTATTACTACCCATTTTACAGATAGCCACTGATGCCCAAAGAAGCTAAGGCAACTTCCTTAAGGTATTCATAGTTCATTAGCAGAAGACTCAGTACTGGCCCAACCTCTTGCCTCCTAGTCCAACGCCTTTTAAAAAACTCCAAACTAACTCAATCACAATAAATCTCAATGTAAGTAACAAAAAAGAAATTTACAAGTGAAAATATTTTCAAGTAAATTTTTTAAGAAAAAAGGCCCTCGCAATAATCTTCTTTTAACCTCCCTTATGGTTCCTAAAAATTTCAAAGCCGGCAATACCCAACACAAAAGAAACTGTGTTCTAAACATGCAGTTATAGATTCATTATTTGGAACAATTTATTTCCCATACAAACCATGTTACAAATGATAATTGAATTTCTGGGTTGGCCTACAAAAGCCCAGTTAGCTTATTCTTAAAGAATGTGAATATATAATAAAAAAAAAAAGTAGAATTCAACAAGCATGTATTAAACATCAAGTATGCGCAGGGCACTAAATTTGGCACTAGGAAAGGCTACAAAGACAAAAAAGACAAGAGTCCCTGCCCTTGAGCTTACATTCTACAATACTGTTACATTAAGAATCTCTAGGCAAAACAGGAAAACTAAACTGATTAACAAAATTATGTTTGTTTGTTTTTATCTTAAAGCCTAGTGCTTGAGAAAAGTCACATTTACTTTTAAGAAAGGAGAAGGTAAACTGAGAATTTTGGGGAAAATCTGAAGGAGGATTTCCAGAAGAGGTATAGAGTTTAATAATACAGCCTCTCAAGCCTAACTTCATTCAAACCATAGGAATTCCCTCTCTTGTGGTATCCCTAGCACTACTCCTACATGACAACCGTACCAGTCACAGAGTTAGGATTTTTTCTTGGTCCACAAATGGAATAACAGGGAGAAGGGGGGGGGGGTTGAGGGTGAGGCACTATTCTTCTGAGATAACCAGACAAGAACTAAAAAGAATAGCAGCACAGAGTAAAGGTGGATATGTATGTTTATATGAGAGAGGATGCACGCAGGTGAATCTGTGAGAAGTTAAAGATGGAAAGACTGAGGCCTAGTTATGTGCACAATCCTCCAGCTATCTATAGCAAGTAGATTCTGGTCTTAAGAAATAATTGTCCTCAGAGTAGTTGAAGTGGAGTCAGTGTTCATAATCTGAGGATAAGTGGCTTGCCCCACATCATACAGGGAGTAAGTAAAAGAGTCAGAACTCAAATCCAGAGATATTTCACTGCCACCACACTATCCTAGTGGAATCTCCAACTGTCTTCACAAATCTAAGTGACTCAATACTATATCCTGGACAGACACTTGCCATTCATTTAATAGAAAATGAATCTGATCTGACCCATTCTGTTCTGTAGGCAGGCTACAAATGAAAGGAAAATTACTGCCAGGACACATGCATGTTATGGCATCAGAGAAGTGGTTAAAGTCGACCAACCTGCCTCAGCATTCAGTTCCTCTAGAAGCCCGCTGGTCTTCCAGGTAGCTCCTGTGTCCTGGCTTCCTACAGAATTACTGTGCTCTTGAACTACAGCAGCCGCCAATAAATTGTCCACATTTACCACTTCTGGGTCAGAGTTGGTGTCAGATATATCATAATGAGCTACAACTGAAGGTCCATCTGGGAAAGAAAGAAAATGTATACTGTATCTCTATATGGGGAGGAAAATATTCCTGGAAAAAAAAACAGAAGAACTCTCTAAATGTCAGATTCCTTTCACTATCTTATTGTATTTGCAGCAGAACAATTGTCCTTCATACAACTAATATTTAAGCAAAATGTGATACTAGAGAGGTACCCCAAGCTTACAAAGGTACATAATTTCAGAACGAGGAAAAATGTTCATTCAAAGAAAATATATAATTGTACTGAATAACATCATATTTAATTTTTTCATGATCCTAAAGAACAAAATTTTAAGAGTAAGAGGAACGATTCCACTCCATAGAAGATGAAAGTGAACTTTTATAGAAATTTTTAAAAGTGTAAAATTGATATAAACCATTAACAAGTGAAATTGTGGGGTTTTTTCACTGATTTGAGAGTATATAACTTTTAATAGATTACACTAATCAAAGCTCTAGCCTAGCAAGAAAGAGAGTAAGGAAATCTTCCTTACTTAACATTCATGGGACACATGCACTGCAGTTTGAAATATATGAAATGCCAGCAGTTTCTGAAACAAAGTGAACAAATACAACACAAGAGCAATTCATGACTGACTTGTCTATTCCAAGTAATGTACTGTGACAACAGAATGTTTATAATATTTGCAATATAAATCTATTTTCAAAATCAATAAATCCACAGTATCCATTTTCAGGATTTTGTTTTGAAATGCTTATAATGGAGAACACCTTGTGCAAAACAATTTTTTTCTCTTCACTCAAAAGACTATATTATTCAGATAAATAATGAGTAATTTGTTAATTAAGTTAGGAAAGTAGCAAAATAGAAATCACACTGAAGGATGCTCAAATTTTCATAGGGAAGGTTAAGAAAGAGATCCTTCCCATTCTGACTGGCATTCCTGAAGATTACTGAGAAGCATTTTAAAGCGAGGATACTCCAGCAGTCCACACTAAAGTAACTCACTATTCATGCTATTTGGACAGGTACCTGCTAAAAACAAAAATAAAAACAGCTGTCTTAAGTCCTCTCAAAAACAATGCCTAAACTAAAAGTTTTCCTTAACAAGATAAGAAAAAATTGGATCATAAACTTAAGAGTTTGCAGTGGTTTCAGAGGCCATCTAGTCCAACCTCTTCATTTTGCAGATAAAGATCTAGGGCTGAGAGATGTTTAGAGACTTATCCGAGGTCACATATTTGAACCCATATTTGAATCCAGGTTCCTCTGACTCCAAAGCAATGCTTTTTCTGCTGTACTACCTTGCCTCTAATCATACAAAATCCCATAACTCTAAATCCCATCAGATTTAGAATAAAACAGACATAAAAAAGAATGTCATTTGTTACTAAAGGCAATATGCAACAAGCCTAAAAATATCTCCATAAGGGATATTTTTATGTCATCCTACAAATGGATATTGTAACAACCACTGACTGGTCAAAGAGAAATAAAGCTCAGCTAATCACACTAAAACATTACTCAAAAATAAATTATTATTTAAAGATCCAATTTTTTATAAATTGCCACTGAAGGAAAAAGGAACAATATTTTTTTGGTCTTTGTTCCTCCAACTTATCCCACAGATTAATGGAATGTTACAAACTTAAAAAGAAAATTTAAATTCAACATAAAAGTAAATGGATAGTTAGATGCCAGCATATAAAGTGCGAACATGCCACAATTATGAAATTCTGACGATTATACTTAAAATAAATTTCAGATGATTTAATAAGAAAAATGATCTTCATTCCCCAAAAAGAGGAAAATTAATTTTAACAGGGACCTTTTAATTAAATAGTTGAGGAATGACTTATGATTTTATTGACGGGTATACAGTTTAGTCTAAATTAAAGACTGGACCACGATAATTTTTTAAAAAATAAGACAGCAGTGTGTGATATCTTCCGTAACGTTATCGTCAGAGTTTGAAATGATATATATGTACATACATATGCATATATACATATATACACACACACACACACATACACACACATATATCAACATACTGTGTGATCTCTTAAAAACATACACACATTGAGTGCAGAAGATACGAGGGTCAAGTACAATATTGACTATTTGACAACATCTTTGGGGAAAGAACTCATTTTAAGTTAAAATATTTAGCTCCTTTCAATTAAATTTTTTCAGTGAATGAGTTTTTAACCATTTTTGCCAAGATCACTGAGAAAAAAACTCATCAAAATATGGAAAGAACTAGAAATTTCAAATTAGATCTAAACAAAAAATCATTATCAACTCAAAACTTTTAAAATTAAATTAATCAAATGTAATTTAAAATGTTTTAACATGTAATTGGGGAAAAATAAAATACTGTATTAAAACGTCATCATCAAAGTCAAAATTGTACCACTCCTACATGTATAATCATGCAAAATGTATATTATATATATATATATATATGTAATAGATGTATATACATGCAGAGTGATATTTCTTATCACCTACCCATGGAAATAACTTGTGTGAAAGTCTTCTTCAGTAGGAAATACAAGCATAAACTTGTTATCTGTAGCTCCACTCTTGTATCTTCCACACTTCAACAGCATACCTTATAACTTAGCTTAAATTTAGTATACATTATAAACAAAAACAGCAACATTTTTCTTCATATTTTTGCACTCCATGACAGTAACAAATCTGATCACTAACTACGGTTTTAGTTTCCAGAAAGTTCAAACAATAAGTGATCAATACTTTAAAATCCTCCAATAAAGGAACTAGCTTTTCAACATTATCTTTCAGATAGGAATTTAAAATTCATGGTCATTGTGTGCCAGGGCCAAAGTAAACTTATTGTCAATGAATCTTGGTTTCATCATGATGGTGGATTATTCATATTAAGGTATAAAAATCTAATATCCTAGAGTGATTTGTCTGCTTTCAATAAGGATACTTTTTTCCCCTGAAAAAACAATTCTGAGACTATATAGGTGTTAAGGTAGCTAACTTGGGATATTTATGCTAACAGTTTGAACCTACTCATATAACTACATTAAATAATGAACAGAGACAACTTCTATCATCTATTTATCATCTGATTATCCCTCCAAGATGTGGGGAAAAAAACACCACATTACCACTGAAGAGGGAAGAGATGACTTCAGTTTCCATGAGATTGTCAACAGAGGAACATTCAAGTGAAGATTCACTAAGATATACTTCTCTTTCTATGAAATAAGTAAATGATGTACCTACTCCATCTCCTCACTCTCTCATATTATGAATTTTAGCATCTGTCAATACATTATTTTTTTTGTTTTGTTTTGTTTTTTTGGCTAGGCAATGGGGTGAAGTGACTTGCCCAGGGTCACGCAGCTAGTGTTATGTGTCTGAGGCCGATATGAACCCAGGTCCTTCTGAATTCAGGGCCGGTGCTCTATCCACTGCGCCACCTAGCTGCCCCCAATACATTAATTTTTAAAGCAGATTTTTTCCCCCTTTATATCATTATCAACAAATATTTTTAGCAAAGAAATGACCCATCAACAAGATTTTTTCAGGGATACTGTTTCAGTTTGTAAATTATCCAGTTTCCTTGCTTCTCCTTCTCTTTATGTTGGAAGACTTTTCCATACTTCCCTACTGCTAATTACCCTTTACCAAATAGGGGGGACAAAGGAAATAAAGTCATTCTATTCAATGACTCTTTTTTTTTAAAGTAACTACTTAAAAAAAAGCTCCTTGGGGCAAAGGATTTCTAACCTTTCTGATAACAAGGCCTGAGGGATTATCTATATATTTTCAACCACCCATAAGCATAGGAAATAGAATTATTAAATGACTTCTCACCAAGTATTGTAGCTCCTATAATTTTATCTTTGTCTCTCCTCCATTCCCCTTATGAAATGACCAAAAAAATTTATGCTTCTTTTCCTTTTGTATCTTAATGTTATCACCCATTTATTTTATTTTCTCTTATTTAGGTTTGAGTTCTCACTGATCTGTTCCAACAGTATTCTTTCATAAAAGTGATTCTCAATAATAAAATATTCTCAAATATATTCTTTCATATAAGTTTTCCTAATATTGTAGACTTCACTCTTTTCCAATTGTTGGCTTTCTTTTGTAACATTCTTTTGACATGATTTAATCAAAGTTAACTTTACATTCAGTTGGGTAGTCCTATCCTTTATAAGGACATGAAAACCAGCTTGAATCAAGCTGAACAAAAATAATAACATATCAATCTACCTTTTTTTGGACATTCAATTCTTGAATAAAAAATTGGTTGTCAACTCTTATTTTTCCTTTTACCTTCTCTATCAAATGATCTTCAGATTAAAGAATAGGTGAAAATTGCAAAGAAATATTTATCAGCTTTGATTTAAAAAAAGGTAAATTTTAACAAGTGGAGCTAACAAAAAATGGAATAAGCCGCTTCCCCAGCTAGTGAGTTCCCAATTACTGGAGGTCTTCAAATGGAGACTGGATGTTGCAGAGTAAATTCCAACTATATGTCTAACAGGTTGGATTAGATGACCTCTGAGGTCCCTGCTAACTCTGAGCTTATGGGTATGATATGTAAGAAAATGGAAAAAAAATTTAAGGAGTTGAAATCCAAAATAAATGAAGAGAGCATAGAAGTGACCCTCAATATGTTCAAGTCATCTGGCCTGGTCAACTCGGACCTTAAGGTATAGAAAAGACTCGCCAATGTGAATGTTATTAATGAGTTCTGAAGAACTGTAGACAAGAAAGAAAGCAATATAGGACTGGAAACAGATAAACATCCCAATTTTCAAAAAGGCAAAGAAGGCTGATTCTACAAACTCTATGAGCAACCAAGACACTGATTCCTGAAAAAATTCTAGAAAGCGTTATTTTTAAAAGGGTGATTCATAAGCACTTATTAAAAGGTGATTACTAAAAACCAGAACATTAAGAATGCCATGCCAGAAAACCCTTGGTTTTGGTTTTCCTCCTGACATAGTTAATAAACTAGCAAATGAGGGGAATGCAAAGACAGTGATTACCTGAGTCTCAACAAGGAAGTTAACAACGTCTTTCATGATATCTTTATGGATAAGATGGAGGTAAGTGGATGAAACAATAGTACAGTTAGACATATTCAAAACTAGCTGAAAGACTAAATCCAGAATGTTGATTAATGCACGCCAATTTAGAAGGAGCTTTCTAGTGAAGGTTCATAAGTCCCTCTGCTTTCCTTCTGTTCAACAATCTTATCAATGAATTGGAGGAAGGTCTACATCAAATTTACAAATTCTGAAATGTTGAAAAGAATGGCCAATACGGTGAATAATAGAATTGAGATCCAAAAACATCACAACACACTGTAACAACAGATTAACATTACTAAGATGAAATATAACAGAGATAAATGTAAAATTCTTATATTTGGGTTCAAAAAAATAGCACAATAACAGAATGGGAAAAGTGTGACTAAGCATCTGTGTAAAAAAAAAAAACTTGGGGTTCTGGTCGATACCAAACTCAACATCAGTTAACAGAAAGTCAACAGCAACAAAAAATGCAATCTCAGGCCACAGCAATAGAGGCAAAGTAGCCAGAAGGCAAATGTAACACTGTATGACATGCTGTGGTAAGACTATCTTTGGAGTATTATGCTTAGTTCTGTGTGCCATATTTTAGTAAGACTACTTTTTTTTTTAAAGTAAAACTACTTAATAAGCCAAAGTGACCCCACAGAAATTAGACTTGGATAATGATGGAAATTAAAATTGGGCTACATGAGCAAAATTGCAATATGACAATCAATTAAAGGAACCGGGATATTTAGACTGGATAGAGGCTGGAAATTAATCAATAAACATTTATTAAGCACCTATTATGTGCCAGGCACCGTACTAAACTCGGGGGATACAAAAAGAGGCAAAAGGCAGAAATATAATCTGCCTTCAAATATCTGATGGGTTATTATGTAGTAGTGGAATACTTGGTTAGAAGTCACACAGGACCAATGCAGAGAAGGCAAATTTTGATCCAACATGAAAGGTTTCCTAATAATTAGAAAACCTGTACTGCTACAGTTGCTGTCCTTATACTGGATTCTCACTCCAAAATTTTGGGTGTCCCTTCTCATATACTGTCCTGCTTCACAAATTCTCCCATCCAAACCACAGTAACTAACCACAGTTAACTAACAGCTGGCGGAAGATTCTTCACTGCCTTTCTTCACTCACACTATAAGTGTGGCAGTTCAGCAGGTTGGGGAGGCAAGTTCCTGATATATTGATACATATGGTTCCTAGTGTCCATAGTATAAAATCTACTACAGATGACTGTTTTTTCTTCTTCTTCTTCTTCCTCTTCTACCTTCTTCTCCTCCTCCTCCTCCTTCTTTCTCTTTCTCTTCTTCCTTTTTCTTCCAGATATATCACTGATTCAACAGAAGTTTTCATTCAATATTTGCTGAACATATATTATGAACAAGATGCACTGCTGGGGGGCACAAAGAAAAACAAGCCATATTTCTCTATTCTTAAAGCTTACTATGGGAAAATGGTTTTGGAATTTCAAGGTACTAATTCTACTTTTGGAACACAGATTGTTTAAAAACTGAGTATTCAAAAACTGACAATTACAATTTTACTGTTACAGGAGGAATGAAATTTGATAATAGTATTTACCACTACATACAAAGATATCAATTTACACAGGTTAAATATTAAGTTTAGAAAACAAGAACTGGCATCAGAAGGAAAATGCATGTCTTTCTTTTCTATAAATGTCATTACTGCCAAGAAAGAAAAAACTGAAAATAAAGGCCAATTTGAGAATACCTTAATAGTTTTTTAAAAGAAGAATTATACTAAACATGAGGTCTTCAAGAGAAGGAATAATATAACTGAAGTCAATTAAACAAAAATGTCAAAATCTACCACATAAAGCAAGACAATCTTCTGTATGACAGATTTGGAAACATACACAAAATCTGAGGCATATTTATTTTCTCAGAATTATACCACAAAGCTTTTTAGTAAAAAGTTAATAAACTATTATACAAACAAATATAAAGAGACAAGGCTGGAGGAAAAAGTAAATACAAGAAAATAATAGCTGCTTCCCCTAGACACTAATAACAATGACAAATTATTCAGTAATGAAGGTACTTTGAGGATTTTTTTAAAAAAATCAACATTCAAATGATCATTTTTCTACTGCACTAACCTCACAACTTCTGCTTCGAAGTGAAATAAACTCATATCAACTAAAACCACTATAGGAGTGAATGGTTCTAACGCAGTCATAGCTCTTAACCACAATGGCAAACTGGACCTACCAGAGGTGGTCAGAGGGGAAAAAATAGACAATCAGGTTTGGATTTCAAAATAGGTGAGAGTACAAGAAATGGGTACCTGCAGATTCTAAAGAACTCTAGTTATTTTGAAAGCCATATCTATGTAACCAAGAGACTCTATCCTTAAATAGGATTATACCTGAAGAATTCATTCTTTTTAAACACATACTGCTATCGCTGGAACAAACAGAGAAACTATTACAGGGAGTTTCGGAAAAAGAGAAAAGGAAAGTTGGCAAAGGAGACTAAACAGGTGTAACAACTGACAAAGATCTTAGAACCAGGTTAGACAGTGAATTATCCCATGAATTTGTTTGTTAAAGTGCTTCTATTCGCTTTATGCTAATTAAGATTTTACTCATCACAATTTTTCAGTCCCTCCTAAAAGAAGCTTGCCACATTGTGACTCAGCTTAATGTTAGCATCTGACAAATAACTATATTTAATATGGAATTGTCTATGCTGAGTCTAAATTGAAGGAAAAAGTAAGCTCTGCTTTCTTACAATATTTCTAAATCATTTGTTCCTTCATTATTGTCAGCTAGTGGGGTCAAAGACAGCTTCTATCATTTGAAGCAAAAGTAAATGCATTTTTAAGCAGCACAACTTGATAAGTTTTCAAGATATGTATCACTATTAATAAAGTTCAATATTCAAGAAATGAATTAAAATCTATTAAATAAAATATAAATCTGCTTGATTTACTTTATAACTCAAGGACACAAGTCTTTAAAAGTTGAACATATATTAGTTATGGCCATAGGAATGGACTAAAATTTAGAATATATTGCCCATTTTATAAATGTAGTAACAAGAATCATTTAATCACATTTTATATTTATTTAACTCTGGATTACAGTAGTTACAATTCAAATATACAGGGTTAGTTTGGCAAGTAATACATACTGAAAATACAGTAAGAAGAATTTTAATACTCCAGTAACATTCTTCCTAAAACATTAAAACTGAATGCAAATAGAACTTTATTACTAAAGAAAACACTCCTGATAATTCTTTCATTTTACAAGCATCTGTTTTATGCTATAGTAACACATTTAAATATCTTTCAATGATTGGATTCAAGTTTGATTTACATTTTCCACCACCATTAACTTTCCTGAATTTGGGAGTATTCAAAGAGGAGCCAAGAAAGGGAAATTTATTCATAAACTCTCTGGATGTTTGATGACTAGATTAATTCTAATTTGTCTTATAATATTTATTCCAAAGACAATCTTCTCAGTTGCTTTTAAAGAGGACCTGAATACATTTTCAATAGGAATTCCTCTATGCACCATTTCTGAAATACAAATTATATCAATTTAAACTGCCAGTATGGGATTTTGATCCATGCACAAGGTATCCCAAAAGTCACAGTGCAATGTTAAATTTAATAGCTCTGTGTGTGTGTGTTGTGTGTGTGTGTGTGTGTGTGTGTCTGTGTATGTGTGTGTGTGTGAGACACGCAGTGGAGAGCATGCTGGGCCTGGAATTGGGAAATCCTGAGTTCAAATCCAGCCTCATTCGACATTTACTAGCTGTGTGACCCTGGGCAACTCACTTACCCCCATCTGCCTCAGTTTTCTCATCCATAAAATGAGCTGGAAAAGAAAATGGGAAACCACTCCAGTAACTTCACCAAGAAAACCCCAAATGGGGTCACGAAGGATCAGACACAAATTAACAACAAAAATATGTATATTTAAAAGAGAGATTTGTGGAATTTACATGGTCTAACAAGATCTATTAGGCACAAAAAATTACTAACTCTCCCCTGTACAAGGCACTCTCAAAAAAATTGTTTTAAACTTCTAGGGATGCAGCACAAGACAGTAGAAAGAATACTGGATTTGGAGTCAGAGCACCTCATTTCAATCCTACCAATGGCCACTTGCTATCTATGAAAGGAAGTTACTTAACTTCTCTAGTTTCTTATTTGTAAAATGGGCATCAGAATAGATGGCCTAAGTACCATGCAGCTCCAAATCTACGATCTGGTAATGGTACCTAACTCCTTCTACCATAACAAGTGTACCCCTCTCCAACTAGACAATCTCAATATTGAATATGAAAATTCAGATTACAAAATTAAAAGATAACTAGAGATTGTCCCAAATTTTACAAAGGGATTTGCATTAGGATTTTTTTTCTTTTTCCTTTTTTTTTGCTTTTAGGCAATTGGGATTAAGTGACCTGCCCAGGGTCACACAGCTAGGAAATGTCAAGTGTTTGGTCTGAGGCCGCATGTGAACTCAGGTCCTCCTGACTTCAGGGCCAGTGCTCTATCCACTGTGCCACCTAGCTGCCCAGGATTTCTTTAAATAAAAAAGTAATAAGCACATATTAAGTACCTACTATGTGCCAAATGCTTTACAAATATTCTCTCATTTGATCCTCACAGCAACCCTGTGAGCTACGTATTGCTATTATCCCCATTTTACAGTTGAAGAAGATGATGCAGCAGTTAGGTGACTTGCCCAGGGTCACATAGCTAGGAAGTGTCTGAGGCTGGATTTGAACTCAGGTCATCCTGACTCCAGGCCTAGTACTCTATCCATTGTGCCACCTAGCTGCCTCTAATTACATTTTTAAATGATTTCATGTATAAGATTTAGTCTCATACAATTTTTCAGAACTGAAACCACTATGTAAAGTGAGGTATCCTATGTCTGAAGATGTGCTAAATCTATTCAACATTAGGAGACTGGACAAAAAGAGCAATACTATAAAATGAATTAATGTTTATTCTCTGTTTGCAAGATGGCAAAAACTCACTAAGCCTACAATTAGATTTTAATTCTCAAGAAATATATTTAGATAGGCTTGGGGTGGGGCATGGAGAACAAACTTGATCACAGTATCATTCAAATTAATGAGAGCTTAGCTCACACACAACAAAAAGCCCATAATTATATCAATGTATATTAAAAAATTTTTAAATCTGTGGTCAAATGAATGACCTGGATCTGTCAGATTGTGTACAACTTATTCCATACCACAGTGTCTATTTAGAGCATTAAAAAAGAATCAGAAGCAAAATCAGTTAAGAAGTAGGTATACTCCTCCTTCATATTTGCTATCAAACTTTCCGTTACAGAGTTTACAAAGAAAAATTATCTCAGGAAATGTGATCTGTGAAATCGAATTAATTTACAGAAATATTTGGTTAGAAAGGAAAAAAATAATAATAGGCTATGTTTAAGTACTTATTAGCTTCCTATTCCAATACTCACCTCTCTAAAAATTTTAGGCCATTTTAATTATCTTCTCAGGAAATTTATTCATGTCAAATATATGTCCAAAGGAAATTCTCTCAAAAATATGCAAACTTTCATGATTATAATTTAGTTTAAGTAAACTAGCTTTGCTGGTCATTTGTTCCCATCAGAAGCACTACATTAAATTCAAAATTTTGTTTTTGGTTTAAAAAAAAGGGTTTTGTTTTTTTTTATCATGGAGAAACTAAAGACTTTTAGGAGACTCAGGCCTGTGGTTTTACTGGTGTGGGGATCCTTCCAGTGAAGAAATTCCCTTTACCAATGCATATCATCAACTGAGAACAAGGATTGTTTTTGCCTTTTTTTGTATCTCCACACTTAGTAAGGTGCTTTGCCCATAGTAAGCACTTAATAAGTGCTTGTTCATTGGGTTTCTGCAAGTTATAATTCTGACAGCTATCTGGGGCAGTGAGACATTAAGTGACTTGCCCAGAGTCATATAGCCAGCATATATCAGAATTTTGACTTGAACTAGGTCATCTTGACCCCATTTAGAATTATACATGTATTTTTATACTTATTAGATTTTGTAAATTATGTATTATTTCTTGACACTGGTAAATCTAAAAGTGGTGGCCAAAGACTCTAAAGCCCAGGACAGAATTCATGGGCATAACAAAACAACTGAAAGAACAAAAACGCTACATGAAAAATAGTGTTCATGGAATTCTCATATTCTAAGGCTGTTCAATGAATGGTCCCATTTTTCCAATAGAGCATGAGTAAAAATCACAAAATGCTGTTAAGTATAGTGGAGGGATGGATTTGTTTATTTATCTAATAAGCCTATAGAGATGAAATGAAAACAAGGGATTCTTATCTGAAGACCCCTTTAAAGTTGTCTGGGACCACAAGATGTTTTCCTTCCAGTGATTCAGAAAATAGCAGAATGATGGGTAACAATGTAGTCCTATCACCTTTGGCAAAACAAAATTCAGTGTTTTTATGTCATTAATTCTGAAGCTATAATTTATCTTTTTTTCTCCAAATGAGACAAGATTTAGAAGCCTTAATTTGGTATCCTCTAACTTGACCAGTTATATTAGGAAATCCTTAGGACCCCACTAATTCAGGATATATTACTTTAAAATGCTTTTTAGGTTAAAGCTTATCACAATAAATTGTCAAATACTATATAGACTTAAGTCAACTTGCTCAGCAAGCCGCACAAATTTAAGTTAACATATATACAAGATATAAAGTAATATGACTGTAGTTTTAAACATCCAAAGGAGCACTAGCCCCTTGGCAAGAAGTGTTAATAGAAAGCTACCCTTATTCTAATAATACTGCCACTGCTCAAAGAACATATGATATATATTTTCAGAATTAGACACAATATAATTCTCATATGAAAGAAAGGCCCCATTATTTCATATTCCTATCCTTTTTCTGATTAAAGATAGTGGCTACCACCAAATTCAAATCCACCTTCAAAGAAGGCCACTCTGCCATCATTAAGATATGAAACAACATTCCAAAGGCACTAAAGAAAGGCAAATTTCAGAGGGAGTTCCCAAAATGCTTTAAACATTAGTGAATTAAAGTACAGTCTCCCAAAGGTCCTCATTTCCAAGGTGACATTTATTTGGATGTATATGCTTGCTCTTATAGAATTTATAGTCATATTTTGTACTTAGAAATAAACAATATTTACTGACCACTACTTCAGGCTACCATCATCCCTTCCCTACAAATGATAAATTATTGTTTTGGTACACACCAAAATTTTTAAATTATGGAAACTCTTCTAAGGAGATATTTAAATCAATCTAGATAAAGAAACAATACTTCTAAAGATCAACAGAACAAGTATATGCTATATGCACTCAGTGGTGTAAAATTTCCAATTTAATCTGCAAAAATTATACAAAATACTATAATTTGTGGGGTTGCTCTTTAAAGAAAGAATTCTGCATAAATTACCAATCTCCTGAGAATAGTCTGTTGAAATCATGATTTTAATTCTATAATTTTACTCAACTGTGAGGCACCAGCTAAAAATCAAATTCAGAATAATAATTTGACAACTATAACGTACTCTGTGTAAAATTTGAGTTGAATTACTAAGATACACTCAAAGGGTCAAGGGGTGGAGAACCTGCAGCCTCGAGGCCACATGAGGACACAGGATGTGACCATCAGGCCACAGGTTCCCCATCCCTGGTTATCCCATTAAGTATTGTAAAATCAATGTTTTCAGTTATTTTGATTTGCTGATTAAATTCTCCAAAAGATTACTAGATGGCTGATATACTAGAATGTCTACAAGGACCAATTAGAAAGGAACTTTTGGCTTTCATCTTTTGGGGGGGGGGGAAATCATCACGTAAGCGCAAGAATACTTCGAAAAATCAACAGCCTGATCATTTTCATCCTTTCCTCTCCTAGAAAAAAGCTGCTACTAAATGAAATAATTGTCTGATAGATTTTTCCACTAAAATGCTCTTGAATTTTATGTACCCATAAAGAAGGAAAAGGAAAACAGTGTGGGAATAGGATTTTATTCACAAATACTTCAAACAAAAGTTGGATTAATTTAAAAGCTTGAAGGAAGGGGAGTTTTTCCCTAGTATCAGATCTGATGGGCTAAGTCAGAATGGTGAACTAAAAATTTTTAATATTTACGAGAATACTCTCAAAACAGAGGATATAAAAGAAACAGAATCTAAATTACATCTTAATCATGTACTCAAAAGCAAATGCTTTCTTACACAGTTAGATCCTAGAGTGAATAATGAATCCCTGAAGTAGTCACATTTATTTTTGAATTTGCACTATCTGAAGTTATAATTATGTAAACTATGTAACTAGTTCCAGTCCAATGGGAATATAAAGCACAAATTCAAATAATCTAATCATTTCAGGAGGGTTCATTATTTGTACTGATAAGAGACCTGGTTTTACTTTTAATTATAGGACCACAGAAATACCCCATTGTGAACAATGAGGCCATTGTAGAGACATTATTTCACTTTTATAATTTCCAAATAGTATTCATGTACCACAAAAAAAAAAGAGAGAATGAACTCAGAAATAACATAATCATCCTTAGGAGAATGACAAGATGATAGGCTCCAAGATCTTATCATATGACAGTATGACAAAGGAAGTAAGAACACTGAGCCTATAAAAGAAAAGACTTAGGGGACAAAAAATAAAAGGCTTCAAGTATATGAAGGACTGTCAGAGAGAAAAGGGATTAGATTTGTTCTATTTGGCCACAGAAGACAGAGCCCTGGGTAGATCACTGCATAGAGGTAAATTTAGGTTTGGTATAATGAAAAGCTTCCTAACTTAACAATCAGAGCTGTCCACAAGGGGGGAGTGGGCCGCCTTCAGGAGGTAGTAGGTTCTCCCTCAGTCACTGGAGGGCTTCAAGTGGACCACCTGAATATGTTGTAGAGGGGATAATCAATTGTTCAGATTTGAACAACTCTGGTCACTGAGATTCTTCTAACTTTGTTTTTCAAAACCATATTCCTTAAAACAGTAATACATTAAGATATATTCAAGGCACAGTAAGCAAAATTGATCAAATTTTTAAAATCACATCAATTAAGTGTTTTGGCTACAAAATTATTGTGATGTTAAACTTTTCACATAAGAGCCTACTTTTGAAAGGTAAAAGGTCATAATATTCTGGGGAGGGGCGCCATTAACTAAAGTTGCTGTTTTTTAAAGTTCCCTTTATCCTTTTGCTAAAACTTTCAGTACTATATCTGAATACTGTGTGGTAAGAATTTCACAGTACTTACCCTTTTTAATATAAAAATATTATTCCTACTTAAAATACTAATTAAAAGCATTAAGACTTATATTTACGACACAATCTATCCATTCCGTTTAACTGTGTGCTTTCTAATAACACAAAGAAACCAGACAAAGATCATACCATATCCAGCACTACAAAGCTATTGTCCATTCCAAGCAAAATCGATAAATAAATCAGGTCAATAGAATACTAGCAAACACTTAGTTGGTTCAAGTCCATATGTCAGTCTTTCTTTTGTAAGATGTTTAAATGTTTTATTTTTAAAAATAAAAGAATATTTCTGGACATGCTTAATATATTAAACAGTTGATATACAAAAAAATAATCATTTAACTGTTTAAAACAGTTTATGCATACATGGAAAAATCAGTAGTGTTGACATGCTAAAAAGTTAATTTGGTTTATATTTCTAAAAATTTATACACAGTAAAATCTATTATAATCTAAAAATTGAGGAGGAAAATAGGAAAACATCCCTGAAAGCTCTCAACATCATCTGAGGATAAACTAGTTAAATTTTAGCCATTCAAAAATCACAGTTATATTTTTAAATTTACCTACAACTACAAATACTTAAAAGATAATCTAAAATAAGATACATAGTATAATTTTAGAGAAATGCCCATATAATTTCCTTCAAAGAGATGTATAGATTACATTGAAAAATCCATACCTAAAATTACATGAGAGACTGAGGGAGAGTTTCTCTAAAATCTTTTTAAACTCTGGTCCTATTATCAAAAACCATCTACAAGGGGCCTTTTACATAGGCATTATATAAAAAAATAGGAGATTTTCTTAATTTCTTAATCAATCTTTCTTAACTTGTTCTAATTTCAGTGGATGTTTCTTGGCTCCTACATATTCTCTGACAGACAACCATAAAAGAAAAAGTCTTATAAACCTGTAAAATTTAAGAGGTTAAAGAGGTCCAGTATCTCATATTTCTACCTTTCCTACCCATTTCAACCCTGTTTTCATGTTCAAGACTCCTGACAAAGGCGTGAGGTGGAGACACAGAAAAGGTAGGAAAAAAAATCACAAAGAATTATTTTTCCAATTCTAAGCCACATACATACATGAAAACAGGAGAGAAAACATCAGCTTGAGCAGGAAGGATATTAAAAACATACACTCTAGGTTTAATTAAAAACTACAAATAAATGCTCTTCATTTCAACACAGAAAAAAAATTATTCTTTTTACTTCATTCTAAACACAGTGCGTTGACAGGTTCAAAACTAAATTCACAACGCATAATGATATAGGAAACAAACTCCAAACACAACCTATCTATTTATCTCTCAATTCCTAAAATACATAATTAAGACATTCCTCAAATCACAACTGTAACTTTGTCATCCATTAAAATAAATATCCTTCAAAGTTGATTATAACTATACTGATGTAATTTTTTTAAATGAGCTAAAGGATAATTTTTTAAGGCTAAGCCAAGAAAATGGCACCATGAGAAAAGAGAACTATTGTAAAGGTCCAAAATAATTTATTCCTATTATACACTTTCTCCTTTTTTTTAAACATCAATATTCTCAATGTATCTCTTCATATAAACTCAAAAAATAAAAATCACTATTTCTGAATCTTGTATATTACAGTAATATCTCCTATAGCATAATAAATTTAACCTGTGATAAGCCACCCCAATCATCTTAATGTGCCCTACAGAAGTTCCAATGTATGTGCATTTATGTGTATTTTCTTGGGTTGATAATTCCAAGTCTAACAAATAAAATTAAGTCCAAACAATAGGTCAATGACCTAACAGACCACTTCACTCAAAACTATCTATTAACAAATGATATTTTTAATTAGATTACTCTAAAAAGATTATGGGAAATGTATGCCTTTTAGTTCAGAGTACAATGGTGGCCAGTAAAAAACGAATAACAGCTGCCTAGCTTCTGCTTTGAATTCTTAGTTGAACATATTAGTTGAACAATCATTTTTTTCTAAATATAAGTCAAGGTTTTTTAAGGAAGTGACTTGTTTTATTCATTCATCTTTAGGCTTCCTAGACCATCTCCTAGGTACTCAATATTTGATGAATGAATTCAGTGCTTTTTCCTCCATATGAATGTGTTATTTTAATTACGTAGCAATGAAATTCACAACACTACTGAATAAAAATGAGTGATTAAATGTTACATGGATTAATGGGACATCATATTGTCATGCACATTCATTACCTATACAACCTCTGAGGTAAGATTATTTTATATGATCTGACAAATTAGAATAATGAAGGGAACAGTGATATTTAGGGAAGTTTAAATTGCAGAATTTAAGTACAAACAGATACACACGGAATTAGCAAATGCTCATAACTCCTTCGATGCAATGGGATTCCTTAAGTGTCAAAATTTTAAATTAAATTTTCATATAATTTTGGCATGCAAAATGCATACAGATGAGTATTACTCCTATTATAGCATGATAAATATAACTCTAATGCTCCAAGAATATATAACAAGTATTCTAGGTTATATCTGACAAAGCTTTGGCAATTTTTTTGTTTTGTTTTGAACATATAAATTTTTCTTAAAACATTTATTGTTATTGTGTTTAAAACATCAAGGGGTAAAGCAAGTGATAGGGAGAAAAGTATGTTTTTCTTAACATAATCCAAAGAAGCTTTTAAGACTTATTTTAAGTTTGCGACTGATTCAAATCACGCTCTGCAATATTTGCATTTTCTGAAAAGTTAGTTGGAAAATTGTTATTAAAAGTCGTCGGAAACTCTAATGTAGTATCAATATTTTGACAGCTCACATAAGAACTGAAGGGCTGCTGTGGAAGAACGTGGCTTTCAGGGATCTGTATAGATGCACCTGACTGAGTGGTAAGGGGAATTCTTTGGCCAACTAGTTGTATTTTAGGTTCCCTGGGTTCCAGTTGCTGCTTGCTTTCTTCCTCAGTGTCCAGGCGGGTTAGCTTTTCTATCCACATGCGAAATTTCTCCTCTGTCTGCCTCTGCATCTCGGCAAAGCAGTTCATGGCCTCTTCCAGGACATTGCCTATGCAGTTCCTATCCCATACGGTGCCCCTGTCAAGCAATCCTGGAATTTCCCTGGTCGCTCCTCCAGATCCCCCAGCACGACTGAAGCCAGCTTTAAAGACATTGAGGCCATTTGATAAGACATCATTAAGTCAGAACATTATATTTACTAAGACATGCTAACTCAGGAAAACAGCATAAACAATGCTAATGGCCAGGTGGACACAAAATTGATGAGAAAGTAGCCTGTAACTTCCAATTACCTGAAAGATTTAAATACTTTTAAGAAAAGGGGTGGGGAGGGGAAGGGGGGGGGTCACTAATATCATTATGTTACTATACCCTTGTTTCAAAATAGATGTATGTGTATATATATTTTCAACTATAAGTGGCTTATTCTATATCCATAAATATTTCTATTGCCATAATTTATGAATTTTGAAACTATAAGTCCTTTATCAGAAATAATTTTTAGATGTCTTCACAGTTAACAAACGTCCAAAGCAGCATGCAATATTTTATGATTAAAATTACTACCTTTCTTGAGACTGCAGGATACCATTTACCTTATTTGCTAATTGGAACTTCAAGAACACCACATTTACTTTAAGGAGTCTGACCACAAGATAAAGATTGGACAAATAAAACTAAATGAACAGTTTAAGAAGAGTAAAGTGGATGTTTTGATTGCATGGCATCAGAGATTCTTTATTTCTGAAAGAGTACTGAGCAATGATTGGGGGGAAGGGCGGTTAGAGAATGGAGACAATCTGTAAAGATAATTAGTTGTGGATGGCAATAGATGCTGGGTTAAGTCACAAAGGCCAAAATGTAGGTGAATCTGTTCTAATTTCCTAGATTCATTTACACAATCTATTATCAACTTTCTCATACTCTGGGGGGGGGGGGAGAGTTTGCATTACCCTTTGCATTCTTGTACACCAAGACATTAAGAGTTACTTGCTTCCTTTATGAAAGAATTATCTATACTTACACAAACAAGTGAGGAAAACAAGGAACTAGGACTAAAAAGATTAATATCAATAAAAGAAGTCAGCAAAAATCTTCTATCAACAGAAGTTTCCACAGGCTTGGAAGCTTGCAAATCTAAGATGCAAACACTACCCAGATACCACATAAAAGAATTCACAATATAATTTAAATATAATGTATAATTTTAAAGCAAAGGGTAAGGAGAATTACTCAAAAATATCTTTTTAAAGAACTACACACAAGTATAGGAAAAAATCTTCATTTTTGTTTTCTCTGGAAATGTACTAGTACACATCACTGATTAGCTTCTCCAAAGCATTAAATTTCTTGAGTTAGGTCAAATCCTAACTTTTCCTCTCTGTATATATTTTTTAAAAAGCCATATGAATTAAACATAAAAATTCTTTTCCAAGAACAGACTTTGAGAATCTAATTATAGTCTAATTTATATTCAGAATTCTAAAAAGCAGTCCCTTTAAACGTAAGAAGGCTCTAAAAGAAACTATCAACAGAATAATGGATAATCTATTAATCAGATTATTTTTATAAAGAACTTCTGTTCCTCAAAGATAAACCTTTTATAATTATGCATTATCATTACATTAATATTCACTATAAAATATTCTCTATCCATATACTATTTTTTCACAATTCTCGAAATCAATTAACTAAAACATCCAGATAATCTGTGGAAACTTGCCAAGAGACTTTATTCTTAAAAACAAACATCTTTTTTGGACATTCAGATGGAGCCAAGACACAATCTAGTTCTAGCTGTCCATCAAAAAACTAAGCCCTTGCACTAAATAAACAGTTCTTACCTCTAGAATAATTTGTTGGCCTAATCATAAACTCAATTCTTAAGGACAAACACATGGAATCTCAACCAGTAATTATTTATTGAATTATTTACTAAAGTAAAAGCCCATCCGTCCAGTTTTAAAAATACATTCCTCTTTGACTTTCAAGATAACTTCTAAACAAGAAAAACTTAAAATAACAGCTATTTTTCTTAAAATATATTTTTAAAAGATGTCAAATAACAAATGCCTCAAACAACCTGACTGTCCTTGATTTTGAAGCTGCATAGACATTCTACTGAATTCAGCTGTCCACAAGGTTCTCTGTCAGCCTGGCTGCATTTTTTTCAGCTTATCTGCATTTTCCATGTTTTTATATTAAGTTCTTTCAGAATGTATCCGAATTGCTAAATTTGCAAATGGGATTTATAACATTTGTCTTTTGGGCAAATAAGGCTCATTATTTCAATACTAAAAAACACACTGACTCTTCTTGGGAGCTTGAGGTATATCTATGTCAAAATAATAAGCACATCAAAAATAAATGCATGCCAGCAAAATGATTTCAGCAATGACATTATGATTTTGTTGAGGTGACTAATATTAAAAATCCACATGATCCAGTTTTAGAGTTAAAGTAAAGAGCATAATCACAAATTAAACTCAGTTTCCATTTACAATCTAAGCTATATAGTAGTAGTATACAGAAAGAGCACTGGTAAAACCTGAGTTCAAATCCTAGCTCCAGCAATTACCAGCTGTATGACCCTAGGCAGTCATTTCACTTCCTTATGCCTCAATTTCTTCATCTATAAATAGGAATAAATACTTGTACTATCTACCTCAAAGAGGTGCTATAAGGAGAGCATTATGACACTCTTCCAGCATTCTATAAATGTGAACTATTGTTATTCCGACCTTCATCTTATTAATGATTTGCTTCTTAGTAGTCACTTCAAATACCACTGCACTATTTTAAAACTCACTACATGTCATTCTCACTCAATATGAACTAGCGAGTCAGAAAATGTATTCAGAGAAATCATGAATTTTTGTTTTTTTAGCTAATAAACTCTGTAGAAATAGGAAACTGAACAACACTTATTTATTGATTTAAAATAAAAGTAATGAAGCTAACCCACTAGCAAAGCTATCAGAAAATAGAAACATATAAACTTGGCTCTTGAATTAGGCATAGCAACAGGGAGAATTAGGTCATTCCTCACACTACCTTTATATGGACTTTGCCTGGTCTTCAATGAGCAGTTTATTTAACCCAGACTTTTAAAAACCTACATTTGAAGAAAAACTGTAGGGTAAATTACAGCTATCTTACATCACAGAAGCAAATTATAAACCTGAAAACTATGTATTTAGTAAACTTTAAAAAGTAGAAGTATCAGAAAGCCATCATATGGACAAATTTAACTGCTGGGCATAAGCAATGGAATTCACCAACAGAACATAAGAGGAAAGATTTTCAAAGTTGTTATAAGGCGTTCCTTTTTTTGCTACTACTAAAATCACTATTAAGTATAAAAATTTAAAAATCATCTAGAGTAGGGGTTCTTTTCCTGGCATCTTTAACCTTGTTTAGGGAAAGGGAAAGGTGTTTTTAAATATTTTGATAAATGTATTTCAATGTAATTTGCTTCCTTTATAATACTATGTATTTGTATGTGCATGCATTCAAACACATTCTCAGGAGGTCCATGATGCAAAAAAAAAGATTAAAAACCCCAACCTAGACTTTACCTTATAACAACTCAAACATCTTTGCCTCTCTCTTGTATTTAAATGCTGAGCTTCATTTTCATCATTTAACCCACTTCCCAGAAGGAGCTCCAGTGTGACCATATATCAAAGAGATAGCTCCCATAGGGAAACAAACCCCACTCACTCAATGGAGATAGTCAAACAGTGACAAATATTTCTAAAGACTCTGAAAAACTCATCTTTAATATGCATAACATTGTACAGGTGATACTATGTTTTATTCTTATAATCATTTATACAGCACTTTAATATGTATAAAGTGCTTTACAATCATTCTTGTTATGCAATTTATATAGGTTTGGGTCTTTGTGGATTTAGCTAACCAATTCTGTCTTCCTTTAAATAGCTCCTTTTACATCAGCAATATGCTGTTTTCTATCATGTGGAGGTAAGCACACCCCAAACAACCTTCAGAAAAGTAGAAAGAAATAGTATGACCACCCACAAAAATTTGGAAAACCAAAACTTCCCCCTCTTTAGGGTTGCAAAAACAAGACTAAGATCAAATAGGTACTAGGTAAGCAGTTTGCAAAATATTCTGATCATGCTACATTCAGAAAGGAAGATTCACCAATTAAGAAACTTTCAAGACCTCACCTTTCTTATTCTATGAATTATAAAGCTGCCCCTGTAACAGTTTTGTCATATCCAATTATATGGTGGAGCAGACTTAATAAATTATAGACCCTTGAAACATGAAAGCTAGTATCAACAGATTGGTTCAAAATTTTTAAAAGCTTTGAAGATTTAAGGGGGAAATTTTGCAAAAACAATTTTTTAATGAAATAAGTGACAGCTTCACATAGAAATAATGCACAACAAGAGCAACTAAGCTTGTCATGCATTGAAATGTATATCAGAATCATAAAACATAAAAGGAGCAAGCACTGTATTGAGCAATAAATAAGGGAGTTATGAGAAAACTCAGATAAAAGATGAACATGTTACTTCAGACACCATAAACTTAGGTGCAGCTGCTGTATAATCAAACAAGGTGCCTACTCTTCAGGAGAAAGTATTTAGTAATGAAGCTGTGTAACGATTATTAAATCTAATCAATACTAAAAAACAATAATGGGAGTTCATTTAATGGGTTTACAGAGAAAAAGATCTGTGAGAAATTCCATGACTTAAAAAGTCTCGTCCCTATCATTTACCATTTAAATATTTTTGCTGATGTGCAAAAATGCACAGGAAACCTCAGAACAGGTTTGGTTTTTGTTTTGTTTTGTTTTTAATTGGCCATGTCTTGTTAATACACTGCAGTCTTCAAATTTACACAGAGCTGCAGGTCTCCTGGTTTTTCTCAAACGTCACTCATCTAACTGAGCCAGACAGCTGAGAAACGGTGTCAGGTGCTTTACCGTTCAGTTTAAAAAACATCCTCTACCTGGTATCTCTGCAGTGACTGTCTTGCTGCTCCCTGAAACTTCTTCATCATCATCTGATGAACTCGTGCTTGAGTCACAGGTCAGGTCACTATCACTGGTACTGCTGTCCTGCAGCAGGTTATACTTCTTGCGAGCAGCAAGCTCCCGCTTCTGCCTCAGTAACCGGATTCTTTCTTTGTGCTTTTGGCTCCGGTGACCTTTCACCTTGGCAACTCGGCCATTCTGCTTATCACTGGACTGCCTGTTTTTCTTGGCAGCCATTGTTGATGTTTCACTTTCAGATCGAGACCGTCTAGACTTGCGACCAACAGCTGATCCAGACACTCCACAAGGATCTCCTTCTACAGCAGCTTCTGCCTGGGAGGGCTCATTCTCTTCTGCGGAAGACAACGTGTCTGAGTCTGCCAGATGTCCACTGGAGGAAGGCGAAAGCATGCAATGATTAGAAGAGTCACTCTCATAAACTCGGCCAGTTGTTGGTTTATCACTTTCTGTAGATGCCAGTTGAGACTCTGAGGAGTCCCGTCTCAATTCCATCAGCAGGCAAGGCATTGATGAAAGAACTGCAGAATCACCCGCACCACCTTTCTGAGAATGAGATTCTAGTTCTATAGGTCCATCTTCTGTCTGCACTGTTTCTTGTTTTTCAGATGTCTTTGGTGGGACTGTAGACTCAGTAAGTTCTTCAACTTTTCCCACAGCCTCCTCCATCTTCATTTCAAAATCCTGAGTATTTCCTAGATCTAGATCATGGAGCAGGTCTGAGGACTGGGAAACTAAATCAAGGATTCAACAGGAAAGTGACCTGTACAAAAATATACAAAAAAAAATATCAATGAACAGAAATAGCATATTACTTAAACAACAGAATGATACCTACTTTTCTGAATCAGGTGGTAACTAGTAATTATGTTAATATTTTAGCTACCCCAAAGTAAGGTATGACTGGGTTTGTTGTTTTTTTTAATTCAGATCAATTTTTCTAATAGGAAAAAAACAACCTGGGTTCTGCTTTTTACTAGAAATTTTGAAATTCTGTCATTCTGCATAAATAATAAAAATGACATAATATTAGCAGATAAAACTCTTAACGTAAGAGGTAGCACAGCATAATGCATAGAGAGCCAATTTCAGGGTCAGCAAGACATGGGTTAAGTGATAAACTGAAAAACTATGTCATACCACTCTGTGACCCCAAGAAAGTCACTTAGCCTCTCAGTGCTCCCAGGCAACCCTATAACAAGTTGTAGAATAGTAGCTTACCTTAACTGAGAAAGAAAAGCTCTTAGAAGAATAACGAGCTTGTGAAACAACATGGTTATATAAGGAAGGCTACATTCATAGATGAGTGACAGGGACCTTAAAGGCCATTTAGTCCAACAACCATTTTATACACAAAAACACTGACCAAGTGATTTACCCAAAATCATAAAGACAATAAGTAGCAGAGCTTATATTTGAACCCAAGTCCTCTGATTCCAAATCCAGAACTCTTTTCACTATGCTATGAAACAAGTCTTGCTACATTAAAATTCTGGGAGAAAGATGTTCTACAAACACAAACATATTACTACTGGGACAGATCATAATCTTAATATTTTTTAAAATCGTGTTACTAAATTAAAGATCTCAATAAACAATTGACTTTTAAGGGGAATTTTGGGGGTGTTCATTAGTAACTTTGTAAAGGTAATGTCATGGAAGGCGAACCATCCCTTAAGGCCAGCATGACAAAGGAAAGCATCGAGGTGAGCAGACCACTGGTTGGACCTAATTAGGTGTATAACTAATATCATCTGAAGACCTATGTGAAATTTTTGCACTTTAATTTAGAGAAAAGAGCAATTATAAAACATTTTAAAGCAAAGCGTGGTGGGAGGGAGGACTCTTACTCTCCAATTTCAGTTCTTCCTGATTAATCTAAAGAAAAGAAACAATCTGAAATCTGCCTTAATGCTCCCCCTCCCCTTTTATAAATGCAGCTTTGATCATCTTTCATTCAAACTTCTCAAAACAATAATGATGATGATGATAGACAAAACCATCAAGTTCACTGCCATATGAAGATTCTACAATTACAGGTATTCTAATACATACTTAGAAAATGAGAAAGAAGTATTATCAAACATTAGAACATGAAAACATTCTAATAAAACTTTCAATTCCTAGACACAGATGAACTGATTTATGAATGAGCAGAGATTTTTACTGGTTCTTATATGAAATGGCAACCTTGTATGCTTCTTTTCTTAAAAAATTATCCACTAACTCTATGTAGCATTCCTCAAAAGCCAGCAGAGGGAGGAAGAGTTAACCTATTCACAAAGTCATACATTAACCAGGTTAGTCACCCCCAAATTTGTTTTCAATAATGAAGGACAAGGAATAAACTCCAGAATTGCTAACAAGAAATCTTTTTCCTCAATAAGAAAAAATATTTTCAACCTTTGAAAGGGTAGGAGTTTTACATTTTGAACAATAAGGGAAGGAGAAGGAGAGAATCAGTGTGTATGTTTTTAAAAAACAAGCTGATTATCTAAGCAAACTACTCCAATGAAACTAAATTTAAAACCTAAGGCAAATGCTTTGAGAAAAATCCCAGTCATCCACAGTGATCATTAAAGCAGAAGAACCAGATTCTTTTCACTGTATACCATATAAAATATTCTAAAAGTAAGATTGTTAAAAATCACCTCCAACTCATTAATATTTTGGGGGGGAAATAAAGCACAAAACACACACACACACAAAAGGAAGCTAAGAACAAATATGAAAATATACTAAGAAAAACCACAATGAGAAACATTAAGTGATTTTCACCGATAACTCTTTAAAAATAGGCCTCTTTCACCTAAACTACTCAAAACACCTTCATTCATTGAGATGCCACTGAGTTTCACTATTAAAACAGATAGCCAATTATGAAGCAAAAATCATATCTATTATACAGGCAATAGGGTATAGAAATCTATCTTGCCCTACAGGAAAATTGAAGGAGATAAGAGAAGGAGGAGGGGGGGATAGAAAGCAGGGCAGATTAGGGGAAGGAGTATTCAGAATGCAAGGCCATCTTAGGGGGGAGGGGCGAGAAGGGGAAAAAATCTGGAACTCAAAATCTTGTGCAAGTGAATGTTGAAAACTAAAAATAAATTAATTAATTTTAAAAAATCATATCTATTTCCAGGTTACACTCTAGACTTTCCCCATCATGTTCCAGAAACCTCTTCACCCTAAATGCTCACTCCAAACCAGACATTCACACACTGAAAATATACTCTAGTTTTGCAGCCTCTACCTAATGGCTCCTCCCAATCCTCCACTCAAGGACAGCCACAACTTCATTTCTTTCCAAACTGCCCTCTGGATTTTCTCTCTCATTCCTTCTTCTCCTTCTCTCCTTCCCCACTACTACCTCAAGCCTATAGGTTCCTAGCTTAATGAATAGGTTTAATAAATGTAAGCTGGTTTCTTTTTTCCTTTTTGCTAGGCAGTTGGGGTTAAGTGACTTGCCCATGGTCACACAGCTACTTAAGTATCAAGTGTTTGGTCTGAGGCCAGATTTGAACTCAGGTCCTTCTAACTCCAAGGCCAGAGCTCTATCCACTGCCCCACTAATAAATGTAAGTTTGTAGCTCCACCTTGGTATATCTCCTCTTCCTTCAACTGTCTCCTACACAGAACATACGACCCTCAATCTAACATTTAGAACAAATTTATTACACTGAATTCCACCAAGAACCTCAACTTTTCCACTATAACAAAGTCTGTCATAAAAGTTTCAAAATAACAGAAAATGGAAATATTTAAGAATCACTCAAAAATCAGTTTCTTCTGAGCATCTGGTCTAGCAATCTGGCTTGACTCCCCTCATTTTACAGATGAGAAAATAAGAAACAGAGAGATTAGGTAACTTGCCCAATAGCACACAGGTAAGAAGTATCAAAATCAGGTCACCAGTATGCAATTCTGTACCTTTTCCAGTGTAGAAAGTAGAACTGAAGTAGTTTTGAACTTAAAGGAAAAGAGTGGCACCATACACAGAGTCATTCCCTTTCTTCTCTGAATACTAAGATATTATTTGTGTGTGTGCATGTGCACATATTTGTGTGTGTGTGTGTGTGTATATATATATATACATATACATATTATATATGTATATGTATATATTTGTATAACAGACTCTGCAGTCTGTTAATGAATTAAATCAAATTATTCTGGGGTAGTGATGATTCTAGACATTAGAGACTAAACGGGATAATGGCAGTAGAAAAACAACCTCACAATGGGAAAAGAAGTTCAACACTCTAGTTCAAATTTAAGAGGGAATTTGCAGCCATTATGAAAAGCACTCATCATTCCTTACTCACAAATAAAGAATCAGCCAAGATGGCAGAGTAAAAAGGTAGTCACTCTCACTCTCCCCTATCAACCTCTGAAAACCCAGAAAATATCACCCCCCCAAAAAAACCCTGGAAGAACTGAACTAGAAGAAAGACAGGGAGCAGCAGTGCACCAGCCCAGCAGACTGGTCTCCCACTGCCTCAGCAAAAATAAGGGAAGCAGCATTACAAAGGGCCCCAGGCAGATAAGCACCCTGTGGCATTCATCTGAAAGGAGAAGAGAAAGCAACCTAAAGGTTCCTAAAGTCCCAGCCTTGCTGATTCCAACCCAACACAGGTAAGCTGTCAGAACCCTACAGCCTCCAACTGTCAAGAAGAAATCCTGAAGCCCAGGTGGTAGAGCAGGCAAACACCAACACCTGGACCTCGAGTGCCTCAAGTTGGAGGGGGGGAACCAGTGGAAACCAGCTCAGAAAACCACCAGGTGCCTCAGCAGTATATCTCAAAGGAATCTCCCGGTGCATTAGCAGAAACAAGGAAGGCAGCACTGCAAGGGGCCCCAGGCAGATAAACACCCTGCAGCACCCATCTAAAAGGAGCTGAAGAAAGCTAAAGGAAAGGAAAAGCAGGCAACCTAGAATTGCCTGAAAGTTCCAGCCTTGCTGATTCCAGCCCAACATGAGGTAAGCTGCCAGAAACCTACAGCCTCCAATTGCCAACATAAGAGGCCCCAGCACACAAAGCCAGTGACCAAGACCTAGGCTCCCAACACAAGAAGCTTGGGTCAGTGCCCTCTGTTCCCCAGCAGGAGAGCTCAATCTCTTTAAAGTCCAGGGAATAAAGACACACCATGAGTAAAAAAAAATACCATAGATTCATATTATGAGAAGAGTGAAGATCAAGACAGAAATTCTGAAGAGGACAACATTGTCAACAAACCCACATCTGCAAACAAAAGGGAATATGAACTGGTCTGAAGCCCAAAAAGCCTTCTTAGAAGAGCTCAAGAAGGATTTTAAAGTCAAATGTGAGAGGTAGAAGAGTCCTTAAAAATACAATTGGCCAATTGGAAAAAAAATACACTGAAGAAAACAAGTCCCTAAAAAACACAATTGGCCAATTGAAGAAGGAAGTACAAAAACTAACAGAAGAAAACAATCTGTTAAAAACTAGAATTGGACAAATGGAAACTAATGACTCTATGAGAGAGCAAGAATCAGTCAAACAGAAACAAAAAAATGAAAAAATAGATGAAAAATAAAATACCTCATGTAAAACAACCGACCTGGAAAATCGATTCAGGAGAGACAATTTAAAAATTATTGGACTACCTGAAAATCATGATGAAAAAAAGAGCCTGGACAGTATCTTTCAGGAAATCATAAAGGAAAACTGCCCTGAAGTCCTAGAACCAGAAGGTAAAATAACCATAGAAAGAATACACCATTCACCACCTGAAAGAGATCCCAAGTTGAAAACACCAAGGAATATTTTAGCAAAATTCCAAAATTACCAGATGAAAGAGAAGGTGCTGCAAGCAGCCAGAAAGAAACAATTTAAATATCATGGAACCACAGTCAGGATTACACAGGACCTTGCAGCTTCTACATTAAAAGACCGCAGGGCATGGAACATGATATTCCAAAGGCAAAGGAGCTTGGATGCAGCCAAGGATCAACTACCCAGCAAAAATGAGCATCATTTTTCAAGGGAGGAGATGGATATTCAATGAATAGGGGACTTCCAAACCTTCCTGATAAAAAGACCAGATCTCAACAAAAAATTTGATCTCCAAGTACAAGGTTCAAGAAAGACATAAAAAGGTAAATGGGACAGAAAGATACAATATGTTGTTACTAAGGACGGATTGTTTACATCCCCACAAAGGAAGATGACACTTGAAACTCTTGAGAATTATATTGTTATTAGTTGACTGATGTAATGATAAAAAAAAAAAATCTGATCCAAGTGGGTTAAACGGTTCCAAATAAGTGGATTAATCTGATCTTAGAAAATGTACTGAGAAAGGAGGAGGCAGACAAGGGTAAATTACATTACAGGAAAAGACACAAAATCCTATTACAGCAGAGGGAAAGAAGAGGGGGTGAACATTGTTTGAACCTTACTCTCATCAGATTTGGCTCAAGAAGGGCATAACATAATCAGTTAGGTATAGAAATCTAACTTGCCCTATAGGCAGTAGGAGGGAAAAGGGAAAGAAAAGGGAGGGGGAGAAGGAAGGAAGAAGCAGTAAGGTAAAGGGGAAGAAAAGGGAAAAAGATAATAGGGAGGAGGGACTGAAGGAGGCGGTGGTCAAAAGCAAAACACTAGTGGGGGGGAGAAAAGGAGAAAGAAAAGCATAAACAGGGGGAAAAAGGATGGAGAAAAAGACACAGATAGTAATCATAACTGCGAATGTGAATGGGATAAACTCTCCCACAAAACAGAAACGATTGCAGAGTGGATTAAAAACCATAATCCTACAATATGTTGTTTACAGGAAACACATTTGAAAAAGAGTGACACATACAGGGTAAAGGTAAAAGGCTGGAGCAGAATATATTATGCTTCAGCTGAAGTAAAAAAAGCAGGGGTAGCAATCCTGATCTCAGACAAAGCAAAAGCAAAAATAGATCTAATCAAAAGAGATAAGGAAGGAAACTACATCCTGCTAAAAGGCACCATAGACAATGAAGTAATATCATTACTAAACATATATGCACCAAATGGTATAGCATCCAAATTCTTACAGGAGAAGTTCAGGGAGTTACAGGAAGAAATAGACAGCAAAACTATACTAGTGGGGGACCTGAACCTCCCCCTCTCTGCACTAGATAAATCTAACCACAAAATAAACAAGAAAGAAGTTAAGGAGGTGAATAGAACATTAGAAAAGTTAGGTATGATAGACCTCTGGAGAAAACTGAATGGGGATAGAAAGGAATATACTTTTTTCTCAGCAGTACATGGCACATACACAAAAATTGACCATGTACTAGGGCATAAAAACCTCACAATCCAATGCAGAAAGGCAGAAATATTAAATGCATCCTTTTCAGATCATGATGCAATAAAAATTATATGTAATAAAGGGCCATGGAAAGAAGACTAAAAAATAATTGGAAACTAAATAATCTAATCCTAAAAAATGATTGGGTCAAACAACAAATCATAGAAACAATCAATAATTTCATTCAAGAGAATGACAATAATGAGACAACATACCAAAACCTATGGGATGCAGCGAAAGCAGTTCTTAGGGGAAGTTTTATATCTCTAAATGCTTACATAAATAAAATAGAAAAAGAGGAGATTAATGAATGGGGCATACACCAAAAAAACTAGAAAAAGAACAATTAAAAATCCTCAACTAAACACTAAATTAGAAATATTGAAAACCAAAGGAAAAATTAAAAATTGAAATTAAGAAAACTATTGAACTAATAAATAAAACTAAGAGCTGGTTTTATGAAAAAACCAATAAAATAGATAAACCTTTGGTTAATTTAAAAAAAAGAAAGAAGAAAACCAAATTACTAGTATCAAGAATGAAAAGGGTGAAGCTACCACCAAGGAAGAGGAAATTAAAACAATAATTAGGAATTATTTTGCCAACTATATGCCAAAAATTTGACAATCTTAGTGAAATGGATACATATTTACAAAAATATAAATTGCCCAGATTAACCAAAGAGGAAGTAAAATACTTAAATAACCCCATCTCAGAAAAAGAAATTGAACAAGCCATTGATGAACTCCCTAGGAAAAAATCTCCAGGGCCAGATGGATTTACATGCAAATTCTATCAAACATTTAAAGAACAATTAATTCCATACTATATAGACTATTTGGGAAAATAGAAGAAGGAGTCTTACCAAATTCTTTTTATGATACAAATATGGTGCTGATACCTAAACCAGGAAGAGTCAAAACAGAGAAAGAAAATTATAGACCAATTTCTCTAATGAATATAGATGCAAAAATTTTAAACAAAATACTAGCAAATAGATTACAGCAACTTATCACAAGAATAATACACTATGACCAGGTAGGATTTATACCAGGAATGCAGGGTTGGTTCAATATTAGGAAAACTATCAGCATAATTGAGCATATCAACACCAAAACCAACAGAAACCACATGATCATCTCAATAGATGCAGAAAAAGCTTTTGACAAAATACAACACCCATTCGTATTAAAAACACGCATAGGTATAAATGGAGTCTCCCTTAAAATAATAAATAGCATCTATCTAAAACCTTCAGCAAGCATTATATGTAATGGGGACAAGCTAGAAGCACTTCCAATAAGATCGGGGTGAAACAAGGATGTCCATTATCACCACTGTTATTCAATATTGTACTGAAAACCTTAGCTTTAGCAATAAGAAAGAAAAAGAAATTGAAGGTATTAGAATAGGCAAAGAAGAAACAAAGCTATCACTCTTTGCAGATGACATGATGATATACTTAGAGAATCCTAGAGAATCAAGTAAAAAACTACTTGAAATAATAAACAACTTTAGCAAAGTTGCAGGCTATAAAATAAACCCACATAAATCATCAGCATTTCTATATATTACCAACAAAGCCCAACAGCAAGAGATAGAAAGAGAAATTCCATTTAAACTTACTGTAGACATTATAAAATATTTAGGAGTCTACCTACTGAAACAAACCCAGGAACTCTACGAACACAAAACACTTTTCACACAAATAAAATCAGATCTAAATAATTGGAAAAACATCAGTTGCTCATGGGTAGGCCAAGCTAATATAATAAAAATGACAATCCTACCTAAGCTAATTTACTTATTCAGTGCCATACCAATCAAACTACCAAAAATTATTTTATAGAGTTAGAAAAAATAATAACAAGATTCATTTGGAAAAACAAAAGGTCCAGAATATCAAAGGAACTAATGAAAAGAAATGCAGGGAAGGTGGCCTAGCAATTCCAGATCTTAAATTGTATTATAAAGCAGCAATCATCAAAACTGCTTGGTACTGGCTAAGAAATAGAGTGGTGGATCAGTGGAATAGGTTAAATATGCAAGACACAGTAGTCAATGACTATAGTAATCTATTATTTGATAAACCCAAAGACCCCAGCTTCTGGGATAAGAACCCACTCTTTGAAAAAAACTGCTGGGAAAACTGGAAAAGAGTATGGCAGAAACTAGGCATAGACCCAAATCTCACAAACACATACCAAAATAAAGTCAAAAGGGGTTCATGACTTAGATATAAAGGCTGATACATAAGTAAACTGGGAGAACAAGGAATAGTTTACCTATCAGATCTATGGAGAACAGAATTCATGACCAAACAGGAGATAGAGAACATTATGAAAAGCAAAATGGATAATTTTGATTACATTAAATTGAAAAGTTTTTGCACAAACAAAGCCAATGCAACTAAGATTAGAAGGAAGGTAGAAAATTGGGAAAGAATTTTTACAACCAGTCTCTCTGATAATGGCCTCATTTCTAAAATAAATAGAGAATTAAGACAAATTTATAAGAATACAAGCCATTCCCCAATTGATAAATGGTCAAAGGATATGAACAGACAGTTCTCAGATGAAGAAATTAAAGCCATCTATAGTCATATGAAAAAATGCTCTAAATCACTATTGATTAGAGAAATGCAAATCAAAAAAAACTCACACCTATCAGATTGGCCAACATGCCAAAACAGGAAAATGATAAATGTTGGAGAAGATGTGGGAAAAATGGAACACTAATGCATTATTGGTGGGGTTGTGTAATGATCCAACCATTTTGGAGAACAATTTGGAACTATGCCCAAAGGGCTATAAAAATGTGCATATTATATTCTTTGATCCAGCAATAGCACTTCTAGGGCTACATCCCAAAGAGATCATACAAACAGGAAAACGACCCACACGTACAAAAATATTCATAGTAGCTCTTTTTGTGGTGGCAAAGAATTGGAAATTGAGAGTATGCCCATCAATTGGGTAACGGCTGAGCAAGTTGTGGTATATAAATGTAACGGAACACTATTGTGCTATAAGAAATGATGAACAGGTTGACTTCAGAAAAACCTGGAAAGACTTGTATGGTCTGATGCAGAGTAAAGTGAGCAGAACCAAGAGAACTTTGTACACAATAACAGCCACATTGTGCGATGACTAATATTGATAAACTTAACCCTTCTCAGCATTACAAGGATCTAAGACATCTCCAGAGGCCTCGTGATGGAAAATGCTATCCACATCCAAAGAAAGAACTATGGAAGTTGAATCGCTATCATTTTTTTCTCTTTTGTTGAGTTTTGTTTCCTCTTTCTGATGGCTCCTCCTATTGATTTTAATTTTTACTTACAACTTCACTAATGTGAAAATATGTTTAAGAGGAATGTAAATGTATAGCCTATATCAGATTATGTGCTGTCTTGGGAAGGGTGGTGGGGAGGAAGGGGGGAGAAAAATTTTAAACTCAAAAGCATATGGAAGTGATTGTTGATAAATCAAAATAAATTAATAAAATTTTTTAAAAAGAAAAAAAAAACAAAGAATGAAAGAATATTAGAATATTAATTGATTAAAAGCATCTACTGAGACCAAAAGGAGTGACTATGTCACAGACAGAAAACAAAGAACCTATATAATCCAAAACACTCTATTATTTATTGAAACCAGATTAAAAAACAAAAACAAACACTGTTGTTCTGGTATTCCCACAGGCAAATGGAAATGCAGTTAAACCTCACTTAGCCGAATCCAAACAGGATTTTTTTTATAATATACTAATGATGATGTATGAATGAGGAAGATGTATTCCAATAATATTCTTGGTTATCAGAAACTTACTGGAGAGTGACGTAAAAGAGGTATAGAGAATAAATTCTAGGATATCAGAATGGGGAAGTTATAGAACAAAACTATTTAAAACTAAATAAAATTAATGATATAATTGATAAAGCCCATTAATAGCATTTGCCTTGCTTTTAACACACAGCTCAATAATCAACAGCTGAGTGAATGACAAGACTGTCCATCACAGCTTTGATTCTACAGACCAGAGACCATTTTTTAAAGTGAATATCTGTCCATGTGGGAACAACTTATTCCCTCCCCTTCCACCTTCTTGGTGAAGAAAGGAGAGAGAAAAAGAGGTGAAGAGGACAAACAGGTGGTAGTATTTTGAATCCTTGAAAATTACAGATTATGGGGGCAGCTAGTCAGGAGGACCTGAGTTCAAATTTGGCCTCAGACCAGACACTTGAAACTTACTAGCTGTGTGACCCTGGGCAAGTCACTTAACTCCAATTGCTTTTAAAAAAAAAAAAGAAAATTACAGATTGGTCTCTATGGTAACTCACTTAAGTGGGACATCCCATTAACCAGAATGGCAGTGTCCCCCAGGCAAACTGGGAGAGGAGCGGAGGAGGAGGCAGGAGAACAATGGGTCATGATATCAAAGGGACTAGCAAAACATCAAAGAACAGTACCCAGCCCCCCAGACTTGGGTGACATAGCAATCCATCACAATACTGTCAAGAGGGAATTAGCATTCCTGGGAATAGTTAATAAAGCACAATAAGAGTAAGAAAAGGAGTGGAATAAAAATCACATTTCTTGGAAAGGGGAGTAAATGTCACATAAACAGAAGAATGCACAAGATGAGGAGGGGTCAGAGCAGATTAATTAAGCTTGCTATTATCAAGTGGCAAAGAGAAAGATTTTTTAAAAAGACAAAAGTAAATCTGAGATTAGGCAGGGTAAAGGGAGGGAAGGGGAGTTGAGGGGTAGCAAGCAAAGCAATCAGGATCAGAATGATGAAAGCTTATTTTTAAAAAAAATTAATTTGATGTTTGAACAGCTTTCTTAAACTTGTCAAAACTGTTGGTCTTTACAATATTATTGTCATTGTATAAATTGTTCTGGTTCTGCTTACTTTAATTTGCATAAGTTCATGCAAGTCTTCCCAGGTTTCCCTGAAACTATCACTTTCATCACTTCTTATGGTTCAATAATATTCCATCACATTCATATACCATAATTTGTTCAGTAATTCACAAATTAATGAGACCCTTAGTTTCTAGTTTTTTGCCACCATAAAAATTATGCTGATATTATCTGACAACTCAAATTTTCTCAGGATATTTTGTAGTTGATTTGAGTTGCATCTTTTTTTTGAATTTTTCTTTTTTCATATTATTTTATTATGGTCCATAAAGAATGTTTATTTCCATCTTTTTGCATATGTTTATAATTCCTCGATGACCTAGAAAATGACCAGTTTTTTCTAAAGCTACCACAGGATGCTGATAAATATGTGTAATGGTTAATATTCCTATTGGGAAGTTACCATAGGGCAGTAAAATCTAATTCTCCCATTAATCTGTTCAAGCTTTTAAATTTTTCCTAATTTGTCTTTCTCCTGGATTTACCAAACCCAGAGAGAAGCATATTAAAGTCTACTACTTTTATTTTGTTGCTTTTCTTTTTAAGACTAGATGCTATGTCATTTGATGCACACTTATTTAGTAATGCCTTTTTTCATTGTCCATGATGCTTTTCCTTTTTATCACTCTTGACATTATCAATTTCTATTCAGGACTAACAAAACCAGTAAAAACAGAAAAGATATTTCATTCAAAATAACAATAGAAAATATCTGGGTGTTAACCTACCAAGATATGCACAAGATTTGTATAAAATACAACTAAATATACTCTTTAGAGAAACCTTGAGATACCTTAACAACTGGAGAATTACTGACTGCTCATGGTAGTGCTGTACCTAAATAAAAAATGATGATACTACATCATCATTAGCCTCACAGATTTATGCAATACTAACCAAATTATTCAAGTCATAATTTTATAAACCTAGATAAAATAACAATAACACTCTCCCCTGTCCCCTTCCAAGCTCTCAACCTCTCCTTTTGGAAGACAATATAGGCCCCTTAAGACAGTTATAAACTAAACTAGTCACCACCCCCAAGAGCTATACAGGTTCCACTGGGAAAATTCCATTCCTCTCCCAGGTCCCTAGAGATCACCTCATAGCAGTGAAAAGCTAGTCCCTGGCAGAGCTGGCTCTGCTTGTGAAAGCAGTAATCAGTCAATTAAATAATAAATATTTATTAAGTACCTACTACATGCAGGCATTGTGCTAAGAACCAGGAATACAAAAAGAAACAAAAGATAGGCTCTACCCTCATTCAATTTACGATCTAATACGGGACATAACATGCAAAAAATATATAAAGCAAGCTACATATAGGATAAATACAAAATGATTAACAGAGGTAAGGCACTAGAGTTAAGAATGGTTGGGGAGGCCTTCCTGTATAAGGTGGGATTTTAGTTGGGACTTAAAAGAAGCCAGAGAGACCAGTAGTTGAAATAGAGGGACAGCATTTCAGGCATGCAGGATAGTCAGAGAGTATGCCCAGAGCTGAGACAGTGTCTTGTAGGTGGAACAGCCAAAAGGTCAATGTTACTGAATTGAAGGGTACATGTCAAAAAGTAAGACATAAGAAGACTAGAAAGGTAGGAGGGGACTAGGTTACAAAGGGTTTTGCATGTGAAATAAAGCATTTTGTATTTGTTCTTATAGGCAACAGGAAGTCATTGAAGTTTATTGAGTAGGGGAATAACATGGTTGGACCTGAGCTTTAGGAAAATGACTTGAAGTGGCAGAATAGAGGATGGATTGGAGTGGAGAGACTTGAGGCAGGCAGACACACCAGCAAGCTATTACAGTAATCAAGACATGTAGTGTTGACGGCAGCCTGCACTACAATGGTGGCAGCATCAGAGGAGAGATGGGAGTACATAAAAGAGATGTGGCAAAGATGAAGTTGTTAGGACTTGGCAACATCTTGGATATGGGGCATGAGGATAGAAAGGAATCTAGGATGACTCTGAGACTGTGAGAGTGAGGGACTGGGAGGATGGTGTTACCTCTACAGTAACAGGGAAGGTAGGTTGGGGTAGAGTTTAGGGGAAAAGAGTTCTGTTTTGGACATACTGAGTTTAAGATGACTGTTGTATATACAGCTCAAGATGTATAAAAAGGCAGTTGGAGATGCAAGATTGGAGGTCAACAGAGTGTTTGGGGCAGGATAGGTAGATCTGAGAATCATCAGCATACAGATGGTAATTAAATCTATGGAAGCTATTGAGATCAAGTAAAGTAGTGTAAAAGAAGAGAGTCCAGGACAGAACCCTAAGGGACACCTATGGTTAGAGGGAGTGAACTTTAAGAGGCTCCAGCAAGGAAGACAGAAAAGGATGAGTCAGACAGGTAGCAGGAGAAGTAGAAGAGAGTGTCCTAGAAAACCTAGAGAAAAGAGGGTATCAAGGAAAAGAGAATGATCAAAGGCTACAGAGATATCAGGGAGAAAGAACTGACAAAAGACCATTAGATTTGGCAACTAAGAAATCATTAGTAACTTTGGAAAAAGCAGTTTCAGTAGAATGATAATGTCTGAAGTTATATTGTAAGGAATTAAGATGCAAGTGAGAGGAGAAAAAGTGGAGGCATTTATTGTAGATATCCTTTCTGAGGAATTTAGCTACAAAGGACAGAAAAGGTACAGGATGACAATCAGCAGGGATGGAAGGATCAAGTGGGGTTTTTTTGAGGATGGCAGAGACACAGGCATGTTCATAGGCAGTAGGAGATGAGCCAGTAGAGAGGGAGAGATTGGAAATAAGTGAAAGAGTGGGGATGACAGAGGGACCAATTGCAGGAGGAGATGGGATGGAATGGGATCACTTGAACAAGTAGAGGGGTTAGTCTTTGTAAAGTGGAAGGTCATTTCATCATGTGACACAAGGGTGAAGAAGACAGACAGTAGCAGAAGGCATCTGAGTGACATTTCATGAGAAGAGGGAGCTTATGGCAAATGGACTCAATTTCTTCTGTAAAATACAAGGCAAAGTTCTCAGTTGAGTGGTGGGGCAGGGAGAGGAGGCTTTAAGTGGGGATGAAAAGGTTTGAAAGAGATGCTAAGGAGAATAGGGTAGTGAAAAGTGCCTAGCAGCAGTGAGGGTCCAGTTGAGGCAAGTAAAAGGCCTATATCTCTCCCATTTCTTTTTCCTGAGACAGACCAAGTCGCACATAATGAAAAAGCATGGATAGATTATGATCCGAATTCACAGGTATCATTATATTATCTTTCCTCCCAAACCCAACCATCTCTGAAACCACTCTGACTCTGTAAAGTGCACTACCATTTTTCCAGTCAACCAGGTAATCACAACTTCAGTGCTATCTTTGATTCCTCAGTTTCCTTCATCTTACATTCAATAAGTCCATTCAGTTGCCAAATCTGGTGAGTTCTACCTCCATATTGGTCACATATGTGCCCTTTTCTCTCTATTCAAACAGCTACCACTGAATTTCAGACCCTCACTGACTCTCACCTAGACTACTGAAAAAAATATCCCAATTGATCTCCCTGCCTCAAGTCAATTCTCACTGCAATTCATCCTCTACAAAATTACCAAAGTAAATTCCTAAGTTTCAAGTGTAGTATTACTCCCCTACTCAATAAATTCCAGTGGTTTGACTCTAGTACCAAATATTTCTTCTTTATCTCATCCTTTTTAAATTTTTCATTTTTGTAAAAGTTTTATAATGTACATAATTATGAGTACAGCAGTATATTATTTAATTTATAAATAAGTAGACATACATATGAGGGACTGAATGCTCCAAGGAAAGCTGCCAATTAAAGAAGGGCAAAACTGAGAGATTTACAATGAGAAACCTTTAAAATGTCAACTTATACTATCTGCACTTGCTTCTACTAAATTTCTAACTGCTTACATAAATCCAATTTAGAGCATTACAGACTAAGAATTAAAAGGGCCCTCACAGGCCATCTAGTGCTATTAATGCATATTAGTGTCATACCCATCTTCCTAGAATATTTTTTTATTCTATCATTTTTCTATACAAGGAAGTAAATGGTTCGCTTTTGTGCATTATGCCTAGTTCAAACTCATTAGCTTGGCATCTAAAGTCTTCCACTAGCTGATCCCACATCAACCCCTCCCATATTATACAATGAGAATGCTCCACCTCAAACAAACCAGTTGCTTTACGGTCCCCAACACAAACCATGTTTATCACTAGCTCCAGGGCCTGGAATATTCTCCCTCCCACAATGAAACTCTTATAGTTCCTCTAAAGTTCAGATCAAATTCTACTTCAAGGTTTCATTTATCAAGGTCATTTGACTTTTGCTTCTATCTTCAAGAAAATTTAATTTAGCATTATGTACAATGTAACAAACCTATCCAGATGATTTCAGTGACATGGGCATTTCCCACATCAAGAGCATAACTCATGAGGTGAGTGGGGAGGGAGAAGGGAGAAAATTTGGAACCCAAAGTTTTAAAAACACATGTTTAAAAAAAAATGTTTTCACATGCAACTGGGAAATAAGAAATACAGGAATTGGGGTACAGAAATCTATCCTGCCCTACAGAAAAGTAGAAGGGGAAGTGGATAAGAGAAGGGAGGGAGAGATAGAAGGGAGGGCAGACTAGGGGAAGGGATATTCAGAATGCATGCCATCTTGGGGTGGGGGGAGGCGGGAGATGGGGTGAAAATTTGGAACTCAAAATCTTGTGGAAGTAAATGTTTAAAACTAAAAATAAATAATTTTTTTAAAGAAGAAGAAGAACATAACTCATGGAAAAGATCACCAAAAGAGATAGTAAGCAGAACAGGTCTGAAGATCAGTCTTTTGAGATACCACTTGGTATGTCTCCTCTAGGTTGAAATGGAACCACCGATGTTGTAAGCAGGTATTCAAGTCAGCTATTCATCCATCCCATCCTAGTACTCCAAAACACAAGGTATCTGTGTCAAAAGCACACTCTTTGTATGATCACTGAGAATTTCATGATATAGAATCAAAACTCTAGCTGAATTAAGTTAGATAGAAATAACTACTTCCAACTATTATACCACCTATCATCTTAACTTGAAACTGAGAAATAAAAAGGATGAGTTCTAATAAGGACATATATTCAAGTCAGCACCCATAAGGAAAAACATTTAACAAACCAAAAATAAAAACACAATATTCCATGAGGATAGCAAAAGTAGCTCCTCAGCACCCCACACTCAAGTTCCTGTCTATTCCCTTTAGCATTCCTACTCGATAAGTACAGTCAGTAAGTGTTTATTAATGGTGGTAATAAGCAGATATAGTCTCCTGGGGTGTTTTGTTCAGCACTCTACTGCCCACCCACTGCTTTTTCAGGCTAGATTTTTGCTGAGCTCTTTTGTGACACTGCACTATCGCAATAGCATTCTGTTTTGTTTTTGTTTTTTTGCTTTTAGGCAGTTGGGGTTAAGTGACTTTCCCAAGGTCACACAGCTAGTAAGTGTCAAGTGTTTGGTCTGAGGCTGGATTTGAACTCAGGTCCTCCTGACTTCAGAGCCAGTGCTCTATGCACTGTACCACCTAGCTGCCCCTCGAAATAGCATTCTGACATGCATTCAACCCACACAATCCAAAATTGAATAGTGCTTCTAATCACATTTTCCTTGGGATGTACTTCTATAAAAACTCTATATAGAAATTAATCACCAAATCGTAATACAATAAAGTTTAAAACCACCCTGTGGAATATAAAAGCATAGGGGTCATGACGCTTATGTGTGATGTTGCCTTGTATGTGCTAGAATACTTAGGATCCTGGCAGAGTTAAAAAGAGGGTTAACTCTTAGCATTTCCTTTTTTTCTCTCAACCAAAAGTGACACAGAGTAGAAGATGTCTACAATATCTCAGAAAGAACATGCTGACATTTTAAAGGATGTATTATACCACAATGCTTCTGACCAGAACATGAAACATTTTTAGCTTTAAGTCTACACAGATAATTAGCAAACAAATTCTTATTGAAACAAACAAAAAACCCCACATGATAAGAAATGCCTTGGAGCCTCTGAATTTTATAAGATCACAAATTTAGAGCTCTAAGTTGCTTTCAGAGATCATCTAGCCCAAGTCCCTCTTTTGATAGATATGGGAACTGAGACAAAAAGTGATTTATCCATAGTCATACAGCCAATATGCAGCAGAACCAGCACACTGTGACTTGAAATCCAATACACTACAACAGTCTAAAACATGATATACACAAAAAAGTTTAAACTTTATATTTTCTCCCTATATCAACTAATCTCTCTTAAATCATCCTCTACAACAAACTAACAGAAATAGATACCTGAGAATTGCATACTGACTTAGAAAACCTCAAGTTATTTTGTTAAACATTTCCCAATTACATTTTAATCTGGTTTGGGAGCATTAGGGAGTTTTGCTGGATCTCTGCTCCAGAATGAAGTGGTTTTTAAAAATTAATCTAAAAATGTCAACTATACTGTTTCATTAAGGCCAGGCCTCATATTTCTGAGTATTAAATTTAATTCATTACTAAGCTAAACCATTACGGAAGATCACAAAATACTAACTTCAAATTTTATTCTTCTGCATTCTTATCCTTTGGAAAGGAGTGTGATCACATGCTTTGTAATCCAGCACTTCAAGACAGGTTAGACAGAAAATAAAGTTTCAAATAATCATTAAATTATCTTTGCTTTTCAGTTATTCAGTCATGTCCAGCTCTTCATAACCTCAAGGGCCATACTGTCCATGGAGTTTTCTTGGCAAAGATAATGGAATGCTTTGCCATTTTCTTCTCCAGTGCATTAAGGCAAACAGAGGTTAAATGACTCACCCAAGGTCACACAGCTAGTGTCTGGGGATAGATTTTAACTCAGGTGTTCCTGACTCCAACCCAGTGCTCTATCCACTGAATCGCCTAGGTGGCTCCTAAAGCATTTTACCTTGCATTGGATAGGAATTGAATCCAGGTTTCCTGCATGGCAGGCTAGAATTCTAACACTGAACCACCAATGCACACATTTAGACATTAAATCACTGCCAAGTACTCAGGAAACAACACAAAGCCCAGTTTGGGAGATAGCACATTCTAATAAAAGTTGGAACAAGAAGAATTAGGGCTTATTCTAGACTTGTGAGTCACAACCTTTCCTTGCTAATTTTTTCACCCAAGAAAACATTCCACATTAGAAAGCCATTCCTAGAAATCAACCTATCACCTACAAAGCAACTGAGCTCCTTGCTGAAAGAGGCTTTTTGAAAAGAAGCTTTAAAAGCAGAAAAAAATAAAACTACACGTTTTAATTTCAATCCATAAATGTCTGCTAACTAGGGCCAGCTAGATGGAGCAGTGGATAGAGCACCGGCCCTGAACCTGAAATTCAAATCCGACCTCAGACACATAACACTTACTAACAAAAAATTAAAAAAAAAAAGAACATAAATGTCTGCTAACCAAGTAGGTACCTTCTATAATACAGGCAAATGAAACAAGAATTCCAGCATTTCATACTCTAAGAAATCAGGGATGTTTCTTATTATAGTTATCGATTATAATAAAGACATAGCTTACTTTAAACAAATCTAACATAACAATTTGGATTCTATAAAACAAGTAAATTGGGAGGTGATTATTTCCTTTTTTTTTTTTTTTGGCTAGGCAATGGGGTTAACTGACTTGCCCAGGGTCACACAGCTAGTGTTATGTGTCTTGAGGCAAGATTTGAACTCAGGTCTTCCAGAATCCAAGGCCAGTGCTCTATCCACTGTACCACCTAACTGCCCGATTATTTGCTTTTTAAAAGAATGCAGAGATTAAAAAAAAAAAAAGAACTCAGCTGGGGCCAAGATAGTCAATTAGAGGTAACCCAGCTGAACTCTCTGAACATTCCCCTACAAACAATTTTAAAATAATTCCTCAAATCAAATTTTGGAGTGGCAGCACCAACAAAAAGATCAAGGTGAGACATTTTTCTGGCCAAAGAAAACTTAGAAGGAAAGCAGGAAAAGTTTGTGACACAGAGGTGGAAGCCTGTCCAGAGCCATCAAATAAAGCAGCAGCAACAGCAGCTGTGGAAACTCTCAGGCCATATTTGGTAAGGGGGTCAGAAAGAGATTACAGAGGACTCTTTCCTGGAAAGGGGTACAGCTGGCCCTGTCTGGCCCAACTCTATTACCACAGCTCTGGGCCCCAGTTCTGGGACAGAGAGGATGCTGGCGGTTGGTCACAAGGGAGTAGGGGCCCCAGGCACTGTTCCCAGGCAAAGAGAGCACTAGTACTTATGGCTGCAGAGGACCAGAGGCCCTTTCTGGGTAAAGACCAAAAAGTAAACCAGGAGAGCAGTAACCATACCTCTCCCAGGATAATATCACCTTGGAAGTACAAAAAATTTGCAGACCCCTAGAACTAGCTCTGAAAACAGCAGCACAAAAAAGTCTGAAGCCTGGGCCAGTACCTCCCCACCCCAAGGTGGGCAGAGCCCAACTTTAATATGAAGTTCAAAGTCAAGAAATAGGCTGAAAAAAAAAGATCAAACAACAACAACAAAGAATTTGACCACAAAAAGCTACCACAATGGCAAAGAACAAGACATAAACTCAGAAGAAAATACCAATGTGAAAACAGCTGCAAAGCCTCAAAGAAAACAGCTAATTCCAATAAGAATTCCTTTAAGAGTTAAAGAAAGGCATAAGAATGGCAGAGGAAAAACTGGGAAAAGAAATGAAAGTGATACAAGAAAATTATGAAAAGAGAACTAACACCTTAATATCAGAACTGGACTAATGATAAAAGAAGCATAAAAATTCACTGAAGAAAAGAACTCTTTAAAAAGAAAAATTGGCCAAATGGAAAAGGAGGTACAAAAGCTGGTTGAAGAAAATAATTTCTTAAAATTGTGAATTAGGTAAGTGAAAGCTAATGACTCTATGAAACATCAAGACACAATAAAACAAAGTCAAAAGAATGAAAAAGTAGGAAAAATGTAAAATATCTCACCAAAAAACAACTAAAAAATAGATCAAGGAGAGATATTGTAAGAATTATTGGAATATCTGAAAGCCACAATCCAAGAAAGCATACCTAGACATCATATTTCTGGAAATTATCAAAGAAAAATGCACCAGTATCTTAGATCCAGAGGGTAAAACAGAAATTGAAAGAATCCACCAATCACCTCCTGAAAGAGATCCCTCCCAAAAAAACTTTCCAAGAATATTATAGCCAAATTCCAGAGCTCTCAAGTCAAAGAGAAGATATGTCAAAGAGTACAATTCAAACAGTGTAGAGCTATAGTCAGGATTACACAAGATTTAGTGGCTTCCATGTTAAAGAAGTGAAAGGTTTGGAATATGAAGTTCCAGAAGGCAAAGAAGGTAGGATTACAACCAAGAATAACCTACCCAGAAAAACTGAGTATAAACCTGAAGGAGAAAAAAATGGATATTTAATGAAATAGAGACTTTTCAGCATTCCTAATGAAAAGATCAACGCTGAATAGAAAATCTGACATTCAAACATAACACTCAAGAGAAGCATAAAAAGGTAAACATGAAAAAGTGATCAGAACGGTCTTCATTTCTGTATGGAAGATGATACATGTCATTCCTAAGAACTTTATCATTATAAGAGCAGTCAAAAGGAGTTAACATAGAGAGGGCATGGGTATGAATCAATTATGTTGGGTAAAAATGCAGGGATGAGAAAGAGGGATGCACTGGGAAAAGGGGGAAGGGAAAGGCAGAATGGGTAAATTTTTCTCACATAAAAGAGGTACAAAAGAAGAGCTTTTAAAGTGGAGAGGAAAATGAGTGGGTGGGTGGGGGAGTGATGGACAATGCTTAAACCTCACCCTCATCAGAACTGGTTTAAAGAGGGAAGAACATACATACACATTTAGTTGTGTATAAAAATCTATCTTACTCAATAGAAAAATAGGAGGGGAAGGGAATAAAAGAATATGTGTGTATTGGTCTCCCCACCAATAAAAGATGATTTAAAAAAAAAGATGATAAAAGGAAGGTGATAAAAGGTGATAAAAGCAAGGGCAGATTAAGGGAAGCAGTAGTTAGAAGCAAAATAGACTTTTCAGGAGGGGCAAGATAAAAAGAGAGGGAAGAAGAAACAGAAGAAAATGGGATAGAGAGAAATACACAGCAATCTTAACTGTGAATGTGAATGGGATGGATGAGCTCACTCATAAAACAGAAACAGAGAGCAGAATGGATTACAAAGTAGAATCCAACAATATATTTTGTATAAGACACACTTGAAATAGAAAGACACACATTCACAGAATTAAGATAAAGGATGGAGTAGAATCTAATATGCTTCAGCTGAACTAAAAAAAGGCAAGGATAGCAACCATGGTCTCAGGCAAAGCAAAAGCAAAAATAGACCTAATTAAAAGGAATAATCAGGGGAAACTACATTTTGCTAAAAGGTACCATAGACAATGACATAATATCAAAAAATTTTACAGCAAGTTTCTCTGACAAAGGGTTCGTTTCTCAACGATGTAATGAGTACAGACCTGAGTTAAATTTATAAAAGTAAGAGCCATTCCCCAATAGGTAAATGGTTGAAGAAAATAAACAGGCAATTTTCAGAAGAAGAAATCAAAGTTATCGATAGTCAAATGAAAAAATGCTCTAAATCATTACTTATCAGGGAAAGGCAAATTGAAACAACTCTGAGGTACCACCTGACACCTATCAGATTGGCTAATGTAACATAAAAAGAAAATGACAACTGTTAGTGGGGATATGGAAAAATTGGGACACTAAAGCACTGCTGGTGAAATTGTGAACTGATCCAACTATTCTGGAGAACAATTTAGAACTATTCCCAAAGCGCTATAAAACCATGCATCCTCTTTGATTTAGCAATATCACTACTAAGTCTGGATCCCAAAGAGTTCAAAGAAAAAGGAAAAGAACCAATATGGACAAAAAATATTTATAGCAACTCTTTTGGTGGCAAAGAATTGGAATTTGACATGCTGCTCACGAACTGGGGAATGACTGAACAAGTTGTGGTATATGACTGTGATGGAGTACTACTGCGCTGAAAGAAATGACTAGGGAAATGGTTTCAGAAAAACATAGCAAGACTTATATGAACTGATGCAAAGTGAGAAGAACCAGGAAATCATTGTGCACAGTAACATCAATGTTGTAATGATGATCAACTGTGAAAGACTGGACTATTCTGATCAAAACGATGATTCTTATTTTTCTTGCTTTTTAAAAAATATAGCTCACATGGAAATATGTTTTGCATGATTTCACATGTATAATTAATATCATCTTGGTTGCCTTCTCAGTGGGTGTGGGAGGAAGTGGGAGGGAGGCAGAGAATCTGGAACTCAAAATTTAAAAAGAAAAGAATGCTACAAATAAATAAGTAATAAATGAAAGCCACTTAAATAATAAGTGAAAAAGAATTCAGTGTATACACAAACGTAGTCCTTTACAAACTTTCAAAGTGCTATACAAAAGCTAAGTATTATTATTTCTCTAAATAGCAAGTTCCCCTAAATAAATCTAAAATAGGATTTGACTTTTTTAAAAAATTAAGAGACAACTTTGAGAAACATCTGATGCTTATAATGAAAGTATATACTAACATCAATATAACAAACTTCCCTGTAACTCAGTGACATAATCAAAAGTCAATGCAATTGTTATCAGTCAGAGGTCTACTGAGTCTTCCCTGCCCTCACCATCTTCCTTGGTGTTAATGTCTGCTTCCTCCTCAGAACTTCTAATGGTCTTGAAAGAATAACTGAAGATCATGGATTTATCAGTTCTACTTAACTGTTCTTTGTTATAAGGAAGAGCTCCATGAGTTGAGGGAAGGAGAGAATATCTGGAAATAATTATAATGGGAAAAAAAGGCATCATGAAAAAAAATTTAATACTCAAGGGAGACAAATCAAATATTTCTTGGTTGATACAGTTTTATGTTTCAAGAAGATAAATGTTAATACTATGTATATTATGTCTTTGGCCCTGACAAAAAGAAATGATAACAGATTTTTAAAATTCAATTATTAAAAACTTGTAAAGTACCTGATATATGCAAGGCATTGCTCCAGGACACAAGAATCAAAGTTAAAAAAAACACCTGCCCTCAAAGTACTTACCTGGGGCGAGGGGGGGGAGGGGGAGGAGCAGCAGCAGGGGAGGGTTCAATACTAAAAGATCATAGTTTTAGAACCAGAAGAGAGTTCAGAGGTCATCTAGTTCTGGTACAAAGCTAAATAAATACTAGACTATTTGTGGTAGGAGAGACAACACGCAGCCTTGAATAAGAAAAGGACATCTCTGATACAGATGAGGAAAAAGTTCATTCCAAAAGGCCTGAGGGAAGGCCTATATAACTACATAAAGACAGGAGATAGAATGTCATGTCAAATGAACCAAGTTCTAGTTTAGCTGGAACACTGAGTCTGTGAAGGAGAATAATGTGAAATAAGGTTGAAAAGATAGGTTAAAACCATATTGTGGAGCATTTTAAATGCCAAGTTGAAGAGTTTGTATTTTATCCTAGAGGCAAATAGTGAAAGAGAACAGGTTTTATGGCAGGGGAATTACACAGATTTGTGCCTTAGGAAGAATGTATTGGATGGTTTAAAGAGAAAAAAGACTGCAAAAAGGACGATCAATTAGGAGGCTACGATGCCTGGGAAAGACCTTAAATTAAAAAGGACAAGGTCATCTACTGCATCCCAGGCCATTGCCTTTTGCCTTGACTTTTGTCTTCCTACTGGACTTTGATGACTCAAGAGAATGAGGCCGCCTCACTTAAATCTATTTCACTCACAAGTCATCAACCTCATGATGTCATTGGCACTCTTTGAGAATGAAGGACGAATAAGCAACCAACCTATTACTGTGGTCCAAGCAAGAGGTGATGAGGGATCTGAATCAGAGACTACAATGAAGTCATATATTAGAATATTTGAGAAGACTAGGACAGGAAGACTAATTTCCAAAAAAGACAGTATGAGAAGTCCCATATAGTTAAAGGGCCAAAGACTTTTAAGGATAAAATGGGGGGGGGGGGCCGCCTTTAAGTAACTCAGAGACAAACAAGCAGGAAACATATTCAAAAGGTCCACAGACTTACTAAAATCTGTTATTAGTACCTATGAAAAAGACAGATGAGAGGATGACAACTCTCATTATAAAGTAATCTTTTATCTATTTAAATACCCCTCTCCAAGAAGGTGCAGAAAAACACAAATATCCAGTTGATTAAACTACAAACTGATCCAACCATTCTGTTAAAAAAAATTAATTAAGCTAAGAAAATTACTACAATGTCCAAATTTCTTGATACAGAGATCCCACTGCTAGGCATAAACCTCAGGATGTCAAAGATAGAGAGGTCACACATAGATACCAAAATACTTACAGCAGCATTCTTTGTAGTAGTAAAGAACTGGCAACAAAGTAAAATATCATCAACTGGGGAATGGCTAAATAAATACATCACTGTGATACAGGAATATAATGCAATATTATTCCACTGTCAAGAAGCAATGAATATGGGACAGTTGGGGGGGGAGGGAAGGGTATATGCAAATGTTGCATCTATTGCATAATCAAAAAGAAAAGCATTCATAATGTGGATTCACAACCTTATGTACAATCATTTTTCTGTTCTTTTTTGTATATAGTCACCTTACTGGTGCTGATTTAAGTTCAGAATTTTTTAAAAGAGAAAAAGAAGATGAATGTGAAGACTATAAAAGAGCATAGGACTTACACAAATTGATGGCAAGTAAAGTAATAAGCAAGACCAGGAAAATTATATAACCAGTATAATAATGATAGCAAGGAAAAGAAAAGAATATCACATAATTTTAATGAGCAAGATCAGTCCTGAAGTACAGAAGATACAGCACCCTCCTGCAGATATGGAGAACCATATGGAACTTTTCATATAATATAGGACTCGATTAATTTATTAGGCAGTTTTGCCAAACTGTGCCTTTTTCCTTCTCATTTTTATTCTTTGACATAAGTAATGGCTCTCTGCAGAGAAGCAGGAGCATGGATGTATTTAGAAACAAAGGTAATATTAAAAAAAAGATTTGAAAAAAATTTAACGAAAGTGAGGGGAATCACCCAGCAAATAAATGGATGGATAGACAAAGAATAACACGTGGAAATGAGGGGGTAATGGAGGATATTAAAGAGAATAAAGTTTATAAGAAATAAAGGCTTGGAGAGTAAGCTGGAATTGTGCAAATAAAGTGACTAAAATGTCTACACTCTTTGAACTAGGGACTCCATTACTTGGGCTTATAATCCAAGGAAGCCCCCAGTAAGAAGAATGACTTCATATATACCAAAATATTTATAGGAGCACTTTTTGTGACAGCTAAGAATTGGAAACAAAGTAGATGCCTATCAACTGGGGAATGGCTACACAATATATGGCACATTAATGTAATGGAATATTACTGTGCTGTAAGAAATGATGTATGTGATGAATACAGAGAAGCATGGAAGCATGATACTGAGTGAAGTAAGCAGAACCAAGAAAACAATATGCACACTAACTAAAACAATGTATATGAAAAGAATGACACAACAGAAAATCAAAAGTAAATGTAACAAAATTATAAAGATCCAGCAGAATTCAAATGAAAACTTACCAGAGGACATCCCTAAATTACCCATTCCTGGAGGTGGAAAACCCACAGGTGTTACACATTACACATGTTTTCAGACTTTGTTTCAATGTATTGATCACTTGAGCAGACTTTTTCCCTCCTCTAAAAAACTGTATTTGTTATAAAGGATGGTTCTCTGGAAGGGAGAAGGGAAGAAATACTTGGGATAATTATTATGATGTAAGAAAGAGATGACATAAATAAAAACTATTTATAAAATACAATAGGGAAATATTTAATAAAAATAAAATAGAACATAAACAAATAAGGGAATCAATAGTATTCTAAATAATAATTCAAGAGGCAATAATAAAAAGGAAATCCCACTCAAAATACTTACAAAATACATAAAATATTTGGGAATGAATCTACCAAAGCACACTCACTAGATATATAGATTAAATTACAAAATTATTTTTAAAAAAGTTAAGAACAAATTAAATAGCTGGAAGATTATTTTAGGACTTTATAGCTCAGTAAAAATGGCAATACTATCAAAGTTAATTTAAAGACTGTATGTTATGCCAAGCAAATTAACAAAGTTAACACTTTATACAGAGTTATATGTTTTAAAAAATTTTATTTGAAGAACAAAAGATCTACGAAATCAAGGTAAACAATAAAAAGGTAGAAATGAAAGGGGATTAGCACTTCCAGACATCAAACCTTATTATAAAACAATCAAAACCTACGTTCCAGGTGTCATTTTTAAAATATATAGAGAATTGAGTCAAATTTATAAAAATAAAAGTCATTCCCCAATTGATAAATGGTCAAAGGACATGGACAGGCAGTTTTCAGAGAAAGAAATTAAAGCTATCTATAGTCATATGAAAAAATGCTCTAAATCAGTATTGACTAGAGAAATGCAAATCAAAACAACCACATCACACCTATCAGATTGGCTAACATGACAAAACAGGAAAATGATAAATGCTGAAGAAGATGTGGGAAAATTGGAACACTAAAGCATTGCTAATGGAATTGTGAACTAATCCAACCATTCTGGAGAGCAATTTGGAACTATGCCCAAAGGGCTATAAAACTGTGCACACCCTTTGATCCAGCAATACCACTTCTAGGTGTGTATCCCAAACAGATCATACAAATGAGAAAAGGACCTACAGGTACAAAAATATTTTAGCAGCTCTTTTTGTGGTGGCAAAAAATTGGAAATTGAGGGGATGCCCATCAGTTGGGGAATGGCTGAACAAGTTGTGGTATATGAATATAATGGAATACTATTGTGCTATAAGAAGTGATGAGCAGGCAGACTTCAGAAAAACCTGGAAAGACATATATGGTCTGATGCTGAGTGAAGTGAGCAGAACCAGGAGAACATTATACACAGTAATATACACAACATGTGATGACTAACTTTGACAGACTTATCTCTTCTTAGCAATGCAAGTATCTAAGATGACTCCCAAGCACTTGTGATGGAAAATGCTGTCCACATCCAGAAAAAGAACTATGGAGTCTGAATGCAGATCGAAGCATATTATTTGCTCTCTCTCTTTTTTTAATTTTTTTGTTTGTTTCTTCTTTCTTGTGGTTTCTCCCATTTGGTTCTAATTCTTCTTTACAATATGACTAATGTGAAAATAAGTTCAATATGAATGTATATGTAGAGCTTCTATCAAATTGCACACCATCTTGGAGTGGAAAGAGGAGAGAAATGGGAGAAAATCTGGAACTCAACATCTTAAGTGAATGTTGAAAACTAAAAATAAATAAATAAATTTTTAGAAAAAGAATGTTAACTCCACGTTTAATAAACTTGACAACAAAATTAGCTAGAGGGATTCCCTATTTGACAAGTGCTGCTGAGAAAATTTAAAAACAGTCTCACAAAAATTAGGCTTAAACCAATATATTACAATCTGTTCCACCAAAATGGATATGTGAATCTGAATATGAAAGATAATAGTATGAAAAATCAGAAGAGCAGTAGCTCTCATACCTTTCACAGCTATGAGTAAGAAAGAGATGAATTTTCTCTCTCTCTCTCATTAATTTTATTTTTATGTTCACTTCCGAATGTTCTCTCTCCCTCACCCACTGAGAAGGCAAGAAATGTGATACCCATTATACATATGAAGCCATTCAAAACATTATTTCCACATTAGCCATGTTGCGGGGGCATGGGGGAGGGGGGCAGAAGGAGGGACGAAAAAGAAATAAGAAAAATATATACACTTCAATCTGCACTTTGGAGTCCAGTTCTGGAGGTGAACAGCATGTTTCATCATGAGTCCCCTGGAATTGTGACAGATCATCATACTGATCAGCTATTAAGTCTTTCACAGTTGATTATCTTTATAATAATGCTTTTATTGTGTACATATTTCTTCTGGTTCTGTTCAGTTCACTTTGCATCAGTTCATAGAAGTCTTCCCAGGTTTTTTTGAAACCAATCCCTTCTTATACCACATTAGTCATTCATCATATTCACATACCATAACTTGTTCTGCCACTCACCGATAGACATCCTCTCAGTTTCCAATTCTTTGCTGCCACAAAAAGAACTACTATAAATGCTTTTATGCATATGGGTCCTTTTCCTTTTTCTTTGATCTCTTTGGGATACAGACTTAGTAGTGGTGTTGCTGGGCCAAAGGGTAAGCAGTTTCATAGCCCTCTGGATATAGTTCCAAATTGCTCTCTAGAATTGTTGGACTAGTTCACAGCTCCACCAATAATGCTTTATTGTACCTACTGCCCAACATCACCTCCAGCATTTCTCATTTTCCTTTTGTCATTTTAGCCAATCTAATGAAGGTGAGGTGGTACCTCAGAGTTGTTTCAATTTACATTTATTTCTCTAATTATGAGTGGTTTAGACTATTTTTTCATATGACTATTGATAGCTTTATTTCTTCCTCTGAAAACTGAGTTCATATCTTTTGGCTATTCATCAATTGGAGAATGACTTATTTTTATAAATTTGGTTCAGTTCCTTACACATTTGAGAAATGAGACCTTTCAGAGAAACCTAACATAAAAACACTTTCCAGTTTCCTGCTTTCCTTCCCATTTTGGCTGCATTTTGACTTCTGTGTATTGTATATAACTAATCTATTCCACTCATCAACCACTCATTTCTCATCAAGTACCAAACTGTTTTGATGATTATCACTTTGTAGCATAGTCTGAGATTGGATACTATAACTGCACAGCATAACTTGTTTGAATATCAGTATGCCTCACACCGGAAGCCCCTGATTGAGATGAGAAGCAACGGCCAGACCAACTAGACTGAAATATCAAGGAAACCAGGAAGAAGTTCAAGATGTAGACCTCACACCATAAGCACCAGGTAATGTTGATGAGACATCAAGAAGAGTTTCAAAGGATGAAGAAGCTACATAACAAGGTGGTATAGAAACTAAGCAACTGAGCTCAGAAGAGGAAGGCAGACTTGTGAGGAACAGGTAAGATGATAAAAGGAAGAAGTGGTGCAGTGGCAGCAAGATGGCTTCAAAGTAAACTTTTTATTTGAAAGAGCAAGAGGTAAAGATGGGTTGGACAAGTGTAGGAGGTGTCATGGATCTCTACAACCAAAAATCGTTGTGAGGTGCGAATGTGCCAGCTCATGCCCCAAGGGCTCCAAGGCCTGGTCCAATGATGCCAGATGAAAGCACAAGAGCAACCCCATCACCCAAAAACCACTTTGGCTAGAGTGGTGCAATGGAAGGATTTGGAGCAATGGGTAGAAACCACCCAAATTCAATTAAGAAACTCTAGGGTCCCTTTCTTCACATTATTTTTTTTATTGATAATTCTTGATACTTTGGATATTCTTGATTTTTTGATTCTACAGATGAATTTTGCTATTATTTTTTCTGGCTATATGAAATAATTTAATCAAAATAGTTTGATTGGTATAGCACTGAATAAGTAAATTAATTTATGTAGTACTGATATTTTTATTATATTGGCTCAACCTACCCACGAGTAATTAATATTTCTCTAATTCTTTAGATCTATCCTTATTTATGTGAAAAGTGGGTCTTGTGTCTTGGTAGTCAGACTCCCAAGTATTTTATGCTGTTCACAATTATTTTAAATGGAATTTCTCTTTGTAACTCTTACCACTCAGTTTTGTTGATAATACATAGAAATGTTGATGATTTCTGTGGGTTTATTTTCTATCCTACAAGTCTGCTAAAGTTAGTAACTGTTTCCATTAGGTTTTTTTTTAGTTGACTCTCTAGGTTTCTCTGAGTATACGACCACATTGTCTGCAAAAAGCAATAGTTTTTTCCTCACTGCCTACATTTATTCCCTCAATTTCTTTTTCTTGTCTTATTACAATAGCTAGCATTTCTAATACAATACTGAATAATAATTGTGATAATGGATATCCTTGCTTCAGCTCTGATCTTATTGGAAGGGCTTCTAGTATATCCCCATTATAGATAATGTTTGCTCTTGATTTTAGCTAGATACTAATCATTTTAAGAAAAATTGCATTTATTTCTATACTTCCCTCATATTTTAATAGGAATGGGTGTTATATTTTGTCAAAAGCTTTTTCCGCATCTATCCACATAATCATGGTTTTCATTGTTTTTGTTATTGATATGGTCTATTACACTTATAGTTTTCCTAATAATGAACCAGCCCTGCATTCCTGGCATGAATCCCTCCTGTTCACAGTGTATAATTTTTGTGATATGTTGCTGTAATCTTTTTCCTAATATTTTCTTTAAAAAATTTTGCATCAGAACCAAGAGGACTTTGTACACAATAACAGTCACGTTATGTGATGACTAATATTGTTAAACTGAACCTTTCTCAGCATTACAAGGATCTAAGACATCTCCAGAGGCCTTGGGATGGAAAATGCTGTCCACATCCAAAGAAAGAACTATGGAAGTCGAATCGCTATCACTTATTTTTACCTTCTGTTGAGTTTTGTTTCATCTTTCTGATGGTTCCTCCTATTGGTTTTAATTTTTACTTATAACTTCACTAATGTGAAAATATATTTAATAGGAATGTAAATATAAAGCCTATATCAGATTGTGCACCATCTTGGGGAGGGTGGGGGGGAGGAAGGGGGAGAAAAATTTTAAACTCAAAAGCATATGGAAGTGATTGTTGATAAATCAAAATAAATAAATAAAATTTTAAAATAAAATAATTTAAAAATAAAAAAATAAAAATTTTTGCATCAAAAAGAAATTTTTTTGCATCAATATTCATTAGAGATACTGAGCTATAGTTTTCTTTCTGTTTTTGTTCTCCTTGGTTTAAGTATCAAAGCCACATTTGTGCCATAGAAGGAATCTGATAGGACTGTCTCTTAACCTACAGTTTATACGTATTAGAATTAATTGTGCAAGTCAAAACAATGCTGAGGTACCACATCACAGCCATCAGATTGGCTAACATGACAAAACAGGAAAATGACAAATGTTGGAGAAGATGTAGGAAAATTGGAACACTAATGCATTGTTGGTGGAGTTGTGAACTGATCCAACCATTCTGGAGAGCAATTTGGAATGCCATCCAATGGGCTATAAAAATGTGCATACCTTTTGACCTAGCAATACCACTTCCAGGGCTGTATACTAAAAGATCTCGCAAAGAGATCATAAAAATAGGAAAAGGACCCACATGTACAAAAACATTTATAGCACCAATTCTTTCTGGCAAAGAATTGGAAATTGAGGGGATGCCCATCAATTGGGGAATGGCTGAAGAAGTTGTGGTATATGAATGTAATGGAATACTATTGTGCTATAAGAAATGATGAGCAAGAAGAATTGAGAAAAACCTGGAAAGACTTGTATGGACCGATGCTGAATGAAGAGAGCAGAACCAGAAGAACGTTGTACACAATAACAGCCACATTGTGTGATTACTAACTTTGACAGATTCATCTCCTCTCAGCAATGCAAGGATCCAAGACAACTCCAAAGGACTCATGATGGAAAATGCTGTCCACATCCAGAAAAAGAACTATGGAGTTTGAATGCAGAACTATTAACAACTAATATGAAAGACAGTGCCAAGACACAAAGGCAAATATGACAAATCCATATCTAAATAATCCTAAGGATAACAAAAGATAAGAAGAGTTGATGTTGGAGGACTTATGGAAAGAGTGGTACACTAATTCATTGTTGGTAGAGCTATTAAACTGGTACTTCTACTCTGGAAAGCAATTTGAAATTATGTAAATAAAATGCCCATAGCATCTGACCCAGATATTCCACTAACAGTGACCATGGAGGTCCTACACAAAAAAGAAAGATTCCTCATACACTAAAATATTTATGACAGCAATTCTGCAGTAGCAAAGAACTGGAAATAAGGTAAGGTAGATGCCTATAACTAGGGAATGGCTTAAAAAATTAATGAATGTAATGGAAGGTTACTGTACTAATTGAAGATCAATGTTGTGAAATTATGCAAAATTTAGCCTCAAGGAAGAGATAAGACAGCTCACTTTGAGAAGTAGAAGGGTCCACATATAATGTCATATATATGTGTATATCTATCTATCTATCTATCTATCTATCTATCTATCTATCTATCTATCTATCTATACACACACACACACACATATATGTACATGGTCATCACTTTTATTGACTTTCTAAAATCTTCCTCTTTTTCTTTTTAAAATATTCTTTGTTATAAAAGATGGCTCTCAGAGTGTGTGTGGGGGGATACACAAAGGAAATTTAGGTGACATAAAAGGTACCAATAAAAATCTGTTTTTCAAAGGAAATTAGAATCCAAAGGCCAAGATTAGAAGAAATGTTAAAACAAAGTGTATGAGCACATCATAAGTATTCAAAAAATATGTTTAAATTTATTTATGTTGTGATAGTAGAGAAAACACCTCACAATGCAGTTGTGGGACCTTGATGGGGCAATCCTCCAGGTTTAAACAGGATGTGCTACAATGTATGGCCAGAAAATCTTCCGTATCAAAAAAGCATTTATAGGTAAATGTTCCACACGGAATACTTACTTATTTAATACCTACTGAATTGTGATAGGTATACTCTGCTAAATAATCTCGCAAAGAAATAACTATTATCAGCATCAAACAGGTAATTATCTGGTTTTTTTTTTCAGGGATTAAAGTCACCTAAAATCTTTCTCTAAAGTCCAAATATTTGATTAAAAGAGTCATTGAAATTTATGTCACACAAGAATGAAGCAACTGCTTCTCAGTTCTATTGGCTTCCATCCCAAAACGGTGCAGCCTAGATAGCAAACTAAAAAGTTTTCTGCAAAATATTTTCCCAAAAATCTAGCCAAGGCTTTTGTTTTTCACGTCTAACACAGAAATGGCATCTAGATGAAACAGCAGAAAGTTCCAGGCCTATGGTCAGGAGGATCTGAGTTCAAATCCTACCTCAAACATTATTAGCTGTGTCACCTTGGGCAAGTTACTTAACTCTGTTGGCCTCAGTTCCTCATCTGTAAAATGTTCTGGAGAAGGAAATGGCAAACCACTCCAGTATCTTTCCCAAGAAAGCCCCAAAAAGGGTTATGGAGAGTCAGTCATGACTGAAATGACTCAACAACAACAAAATACTGAAACATACCAGATGACAAGAATATGTCCTAAGGGACTTTGAACGTATTTCAAATTTCACTGCATACTGGGCATGGTGCTGCATACATAATATCTCTGTTACTGGAGAAGGTGAGGCAGGTGAACTAACTGTTCTAGCTCCAGAGTTCTGAGCTGCTCAGCTGTTTAGATATCTACACTAAGTCCATCATCAATATCCTAAGCCTCCCAGGAGGAGGGAACCACAAAGCTTTGTAAGGACAGGTGAATTGGCACAGGTAGGAAATGGAATAGACCAAAGCTCCCAAGCTGATCCCTAATAGAATCAAGCCTTTGAGGGAATACTTCACTTCGTGTATGGGAAATTTAGGAAAATTCTGTTTCAAAACAAAAACAAAAACAAAACAAAACAGATCTCATTGCATTACCTTTCCTTTCTGTCTTTCAAAAAGAAACAGGGTAATATTTCTATTTTTCCTTGTATGTTCCAACACTACAACCATTATATTTTAAAATCAAATTTAAAAGATCTGAAATGAATTTTAAAATCTTACAGACCTAGAATAACTAATTTCCTGGACAAATTGGTAGGTGAATTACCTACCAATGGATACAATGAAAAATGGAATCCAAAGAAAAAAGTGGGCCAAATCCCATTACAATAAATGCAATAAAATTTTCTAAAATAAAACGATTTCTAAGTCCCCAAAGCAGGCTTATTTTTGAGTAATGACAAAATTCCTTTTCATCAAAAAAATGAATAAATAAAATGGACAATCTCTGGTAATTCCATGAAATGGGTTCTAACACATTGAGGGTTTACAATGTCTCTCTGATTCTGTCTTTTCCCTTATCCAAGCTCTTATCTAGTTATTACAATAGTCTCTGCTTCTAGTCTTTTCCAGCTCTTACCTATTTTACATACTCCTGCCAAATCAGCCTTCCAAACTCCCCCCCCAAAAAAACTTATCCTCTCCTGTTCCTAGACCATATCATTATTTCTTGTACATTTCCCTCTATCACCCCACCTAACACAGGCACACAGCATGTGCTTGATTGAAGTATCAGATCAGTTGCTGTATGGTTTGAAATTTTTTAGGGGTAGGGGGTTTGCAGAGACAGTGGGAAGAAGCCTGAAAACCATCTTTGAATAAAAAAGAAAAGAAAAATTTATCTGGATGATAGAAGAATTTATGTTCCTCTAAAAATTTAAAGCTTTTCATATGATTTTTATTCTTGTACTCAAACACACATAATCTGAGAATTCAGAACAAAGAGCACAGTCAGGAAAATGACCATTATGACCTTATGCAATATAATACTAACACAGAAGCCTGTTAATTAATCCTGTCCTAATGCTAGTTTTTATAGATTAGATACTCTTATTAGAAAAATGCTTTCTAAGCCCTATGTCAAATTGTTTTTCACACATATACAAATAAGGCTTAACTTTCACTCCTAAGTCACATCCATAGGTGAAAGTAAACAAAATCAGTCACTATGGCCTTTAAGGCCACCCTTAACCCAGCATTTTTTAACAGAAGCATGGTGACCTTATTTAAATGTCCATTAAATTGAATGGTAGAACCTAAGAATTGTACTTTCCTTCCTAAAATTATAAACATAAACTTAAATACTTGGTTGTTAGAAGTTTATTCTGTTGCCAGAGGCACTTTTCCGTTGAAACCACAAGTTGACACATGCACAGCCCATGAAATGTTGCTAACTGAATGGTTTCTTAGTATACCTTTTTTTGTACAATATAAACAGAGGAGTTCTAACTTACATCACTCTTACTTCCAAGAAATGTATATCATATCTCCACTCTTCCCCAACCGTTAAGGTTTCTAACTTATCTATATGAATTAACTCATATGGCACCTCTCCAAACATATGTAACAAGCAACTGTTGTTGAAATTCCCAAGTTCTCATCATCCTATCTTGTACAAAACAAAACTCTGGTAAACAGAGAATTCCAAGGTTTCGTTTAAAAAAGAACAAGACAACTTTGAAGGGGTTGTCACTGTATTGAGATTAACTACAAAGGTCTTTCTGACCTTTTGGATTAAATAATATAATAATTTCCCAGGCACAGAAATCAAAGATAAAAAGCCTTAGAGGTGATCTAGCCTATTCCTTTGTCAATGTAGGATTGGTCCAGACTGAATACCTTCTACAGATTTTATCTAGTCTAGTTTCAAATGTCAAGTTAAAGAACTACTAATTTCCCTTAGGAGACTACTTTATTGGTTGGAATGTAAGGCATATTTTCTCCCTGGATTAATGTACTATTGCCATCCACATTTAAAGATGATGCTAAAGTTGCTGAAAGTTTCACTCCTGTGACTGAAAAGATCAATAAATAATCAAGTCTTCAACAGACATGCTAAAATCAGGCCTTTGGTATGGGCCTTTCTGGATTTCCAAGATTTAAACTTTTCAAAAAAAAAGGCCTTTGCTCTTAAATAACACACATTTGGAAATCAGGACATATAGCCTCTCCTAGACAATTTTAGTACAAAAACAAAATGAGCATGAGGTACAAAATTCCCCTGCTCCCAATAAGCTGTACTTGTCTTCTAAGGGATACAAAGTATGCAAACCTCAATTAGTGATCTCTCCCTTGAATTTCCATAGCTCATTGTGGCACATAAAAATGACTCTATATTTCCTTTTCTGTTTAGTTTTTCTGTCTACCTTCCCTACAAAACTGATGGTGACTCCTGGCTCCAACACATCCCAGCTATGTAACCCTGAGCAAATCACAACCACTCTGTGCTTTAGGTTTTTTGTCTATATGTTAGGGATATATACTGGTTACTTCATAGCCATGTTGTGAGAGCTCTGTAAAACAAAAGAGCTACATAAATGTGAGTTATTATTTTTATTCACATACTTCAAAGAGATCCCCTAAATTTAAATTTCACATTCTAACCCACTGACATCTTTACAGCAGCTCCTGATAAATAATCCAGAGGAATACCCAATCCCACAGAAAGTCTTTCTCTAGGTATTAAGAAACACAATGCCTTGAAACAAATACTGAAAGGAGGGAAAAAGCAAGGAGGATTAAGGGACAGAGTGATTACAACCCAAGTATCTGCAAATAATAAGAAGTTGAAAGGAAGATTGGCCTTTAAATCTTCAAGTTTATCGAATCAAAAAAATTTCTTTAATTTCTCCTGTCACAAAATATGTAGAAAATTACATCCTTGTAGCAGACATATTTGGTTAAAGAACATATTGAATATGCTTTGAAAATAAGGTACAAGTCTAATTTTTAAGAATGTTTTATAAAGAAATATTAACTCATTAAGATTCTCACCACTGGGGCAGCTAGGTGGATAGACACATAACACTTACTAGCAGTGTGACCCTGGGCAAGTCACTTAACCCCATTGCCTAGCCAAAAAAAAAAAAAGATTCTCACCATGTCAATAAGCCTTTATTAAGTACCTACAAGGTATGTCAGCCACTGAAGTACTGGAGATTCAAAGAAGGGAAAAAAAAACAAACCAGTCCCTGCTCAAAAGGTGCTCACAGTCTAACGAAGACACAACACGCAGATGACTAAGTACAAAGAATATAAACAGGGAAAACTGGAGGTAATTAATAGAGAGAGAAGGCACTAGAATTTAGGAGGAACAGGAAAGGTGGCACAGACGGTGGGATTTTTAGGCAAGGCCTAAAGAAAGTATAGAAATCCAGGACATGGGGAATAAAGGAGAAAATTCCAGGCATGAGAAAGAACCAGTGAAAATATTCAAAATCAGGAGATGGTAGTATCCCATGGGAGGAACATCAAAGAGGGATGTATCTCTGGATCACAAAGTAGGTGGAAAATAGTTAAGTGTAAGAAGATTGGAGAGGCGAGAAAAGGACAAGTTATGAAAGGCTTTAAAAGTCACACAGAAGATTTTATATTTGATCCTCAAGGTAAGAGATAGCCACTGGAGTTTAATGAATAGGGGAGTGGCACAATCAGACACATACAAATAGAAAGATCAATTTGATAGCTGAGTGACAGAGGATAGATACAAGTGGTAGAGACCCTTGAGGCAGGGAGACCAACCAGTAGGCTGTTTCAATGGTCCAGGCATGAGGAGATGATGGTCTTCCACCAAGGTAGGTGTACAGTTAGAGTGACAGAAGAGAGAGGGAGCATATACAAAAGAGTTTATAAAGGTAGAAATGATGGGACTTAACCATTGATTAGTTAAGGGGTGTGAGAGTGAGGAAACAAGGAGGACACCCAGGTTTTGATCTGATGCCTGGGAGGGTGGCAGTACTTTCACACTACTAGGGAAGTTAGGAAAAGAGTAGGGTTTGGAGGGAAAAGATAATGAGTTCAGGTCTGGACATGCTGAATTTAAGATGTCTATGGGACATCCAGTTCACAGTATTCAACAGGCAATTAAAGAGGCAAGGCTGGAAGTAAGAGGTTAGGTTTGGATAAAGACCAAATGACTTTGGTGTGTGTTTGTTTTTTAATCACCCTAGAAGTAAAAGATCATGTGTTTATATTAATATGGCACAGGAGAAAAATGAACTATCTTATATAATGGTTATAACTCAACAAGCTAAACCTCCAAAGAAGTTTGGGCAGTCAAAAAACATCGTATTAACTTCAATTCCTAATTGAAATGCAGCAGAACCAGGAGAAAAGATTAGTAATTATGGCAGGGTAGGGATCAGACTTACTTAAGCTCTTCCCAATACTACCTCTAAAATCTCATTTTAGGAAAGACAAGTTCTTCTATTCAAGATCTCTCAGCCACAGATGACCCATCCTTCCTTAACTACTAAGCAGTGTAACTGAGATCAGATCATCTCAGAGAATACAGAAATGAATGAATTTGGCAGTAGTGCTTAGGGTGAATAAGGACAACATGAACCAAAGAAACAAGCACATATGTAAAAGTGAAGAACTGATGAAGTATTGCCCAGAAAGCAGTCAGTATAACCTATAGATGTTTTCATTCCTCCTAGGGCTAAGAGCTATCAATGTAACTCCCAGAATGTCAGCAACAGCTCAGAATGTGACTCTGTGTATGAAATGGCTAATAATAGTAATAATAATAATAATAATAATAATAATAATCTAAACCCTTGAGAACTCTAAGTTAGAATAGAAGGTGGGAAGTCAGAAATTTCTACTTCAAAACATTACTAGATAAAAGCCACATCCTTCATTTCCTAACCATTTTCCTAATACTATCAGAGGAAAATCTGGAGCCTACAAGTAAGAATGTGTTTCTCTGATGGCCCTTACTTAATATAATCAAGCATATTTAAAAAAAAACTAGTAAAAAAGCTAAAGAAAATGCCTTCTTTTACACGAATGTGCTATTAAGACAACAGGACATCACTGGATAAGGCAAATAAAGAGGTAAACAGTTTTACCAAACATGTTTTTAATTCTAAAATTAAATCTCAATTAAGAAAGTTGGGGATACCATCATTAATTAACTGAAATATCTGATTAACTAAGAGTTAGCCCACTCACTTGTCTATTACATTTGGAACCCTTTCAAGTATATGTGATTGTACTGGTTTCTAAAAATTATATATTACAGAAATACAGCATTTTTCAATCACAAATGTTGAATCTAGCAACCAGGCCAATAATTACAATGTCAGGTTTTGGAATAAGAGTTAAAAAACAAAATTGCTTATCACTAATAATAGCCCACATTCAAAAAATAATAGTTGACATTTATATAGCACTATAAAGTTTTAATGGTTTACAAAGAGCCATAATTACATCTTATGAGGTAGGTAGTTCAATATTATCCCCATTTTGTTGATGAATAAATTAAGACTCAGAAAGGATAAATCATATGCCCATGGTTACATAACTTGCTAAATAGCACAACTGTGACTTTAGCTGAGGTATTCTGACTCCAAATTCAGGGTTCCTTTCATTATAATATAATCTTTATCATTGATAATATTAAGCAGAGAAAACCTAGAGGAAATAAAATCACATGGTAATGACTTTATAAAAGAAGCAGACATCCATGAGAAATAGTATGTCAAAAATTAAACATGACTAAAAATCTAAAATGCTAGAAATAGGGAAAAGTAGGAAATAAACACATATATAGGATCCAATACGTGTCAGGCTTTTCTTATAAACAAACTATTATTTACTGATATACAATAAGAATTGGGACTTGGGATCAGTGTTATAGTATAATTCTCAAATTTTTATGGATTATCTATGAAATCTTTGGTATTTTCAATCTTTTTTTCACTTCTTATTTTCCTTATCCCTCACTTCCTGTATCTCTCCTCTTTGATTATAATTTTTTTTTTGGCTTTTGTGGTGAGGCAATTGGGATTAAGTGACTTGCCCAGGGTCACACAGCTAGTAAATGTCAAGTGTCTGAGGTCAGATTTGAACTCAGGTCCTCTTGACCCCAAGGTTGGAGCTCTATCCACTGCGTCACCTAACTGCCCCGATTATAATTTCTTTGGGGGCTAAATAACAGGCAACAGTGAAGAGGCAGGGAATATTAGAGGCAAAACCTGGCAACACCCTACCTACAGGTGAATGCTTCTTTTGTGAGACTACATCACAATATGGGAGGGTACATGGGGGATGGGGGAAGGGGAGAGAATAGGGAAAGAGAAATGTAGATGATGCACTGAGATCAAAACAAAGGCTAGCAATGAAAGGAAAGTGGCCTCTGTGGTCTCAGAAAGAGAAGGGCCTACATTGGAATGGGGGTGGGTAGGTGGATTTTGAAAAAGTGAAATGACAGTCCTTACCTTGGAGATGGAAGGGGGTTCCACTGATGAATGCTCCTGTGGGTGAAGAGAAATGGTCAGGGAAGGGAGATGAGGACACTGTACTGGTTGAAGCCTAGGGGATTTGGTGCTTGAAAAGTCTACTTGTCCTGAAAAGAATATTGGGGGGGGAGCACTGTGGGGATTGGAAGCCCTGGGGGCAACTGGTACCTGGAAGAGTAGGAAAGCATGGACCCAGGGAGATTTACAAGCAAATGGGGGGGGGGGAGTCAACAAGAGCGTGTATATAGATCAGTGGTGGGCTATATAATCAGAGACGTGGTGGGGGAGGGGCCCTACCATCAGCCAGTGTACTCTCTGACATCTTCAATAATTGGCACTGTTCTGGAAATGATGCACAATGGGAAAGGGGAATCCATGGGGAATCCATGCCCTATAAGACAGTAGAAGAAAATGTCTAGAGAGAAAGCCTAGAATGTTTGATAGGCATAAAGAATAGAAAAAGGAGAGATGCCAGATAATTATAAGTGCCAAGAATCAGAGAATGACCATATAGAGTAAACAGAAAGATGATGGATCATTGAAACAGTGAGAGAAATCCTTTTAAGAAAGAGACACAAATGAAGGAAAGGAGAAAGGGGAATATCAAATGAGAAAGAGGAATGGGGGTAGGGGTGGGGCAATAAAGAAAAAAGAGCCAGTGGTGATAAGGTCACCTTAAAAAAGGCTTAAAGTAACTGAAGGAACATAATACTGTGTTTACAGCAGAAGAGGGAACTTCAAACTGAAAAGGTTTCTGGGATGTATCTGGGATAAGTAGGGAAGTGGTCAAATGAGAAAAAAAATCTTTGTATCAAATTTATCTGATAAGGATTTGGTATTCAAGCTACATAAAGTACATGTGCGCGCACATGTGCGCGTGTGTGTGTGTGTGTGTGTGTGTGTGTGTGACAGACTAATCGCCATTCCCCAATAGATAAATGATTAAAGCATATGAGCAAACAGTTCTCAAAAGAACTGCAAAGTTTTCACAACCACATGAAAAAAATGCTCCAATTCACCAAAATAATAAGAGAAATGAAAATCAAAACAACTGGGAGGTTTTACCTCACACCTTGCAAATTAGCAAAAATGACAAAAAATAGCAAGTCCATGTTGGAAGAGTTGTAGAAAGATAGGCACACTAGACACTACTGGTGAGCTGTTGAATAGTATAAACATTCCGGAATGCAATTTGAAGTCATGCAAATAAGGTGAATAAAATGTCCATGCACTTTGAACCAAAAGCTCTATTACTGAGCTTATACTCCAAGGAAGCTACTCATAAGAAAAAAGTCCCCAAGTACTCTAAAATACTTATAGCAACTTTTTTTGTGATAGCTAAAAACTGGAAGCAAAGTAGATGCCTATCCATTGAGGAACCGCTAAACAAACTGTGGTACATGAATGTAATGGAATATTACTATGCTGTTAGAAATGATGAGTGTCATGAATACACAGAAGCATGGAAAGATCTACAAAAACTGATGCATGGTAGGGGCAGTGAGGTAACACAATGGATAAAGCACCAGCCCTGGAGTCAGAAGGACCTGAGCTCAAATCCCGCCTCAGACACTTACTAGCAGTGTCACCCTGAGCAAGTCACTTAACCCAATTGCCTTAAAACACAACAAAACAAAAAACAAAACTAACATATGGTGAAGTAAGCAAAGCCAAGAAAACAATATATGCAGTAACTACAACAATGTAATTAGAAAAAATGAGACACTAAAATATCAAAACTAAATGTAACAAAATTATAAAAATCAAGTGGGTCTGGAATGAAGAGACATGAGAAGATACCCCCAATCTATCCTTTCATGCAGGTGTGAGGTCCACAGATATTATACACTGTACTTGTTTTCAGATTTTTTTCCATATGGTAATGACTTCTTTTTTTCCTCTCTTAAAAAAATACTACTTGAGGAAGAGGGAGGGTTACATGGGGTACTACAGTGATGTAAGAAACAGAAAATATCAATAAAAACTTATTACAAATTAATTAATAAATAGGTAAACAAACAAATGGATAGATGGATGAACAAATGAGATCTACTGAGGGGCAAGACAGAACAGAGGCAGGGAAAAGCTTATGTATATCCCCAATCTCCTCTTCCTACAATCTTCCTACCTCTTAATGAAAATCTGGCTTTCCCCTCAAAATATCATATTCTTACCCTTTCTTATATTAACCAATCCTCTCACCTCACCTCAGAGCTTATTAGCTGTGTGAACCTGGGAAAGTCACTTTGCCTTTCTATGCCTCAATTTTCTGTAAAGTCAGTGAATAAACATTTGTTAAGTATCTACTACAAGCCAGCGAGACACTATGCTAAAAGAGGAGAGATAGTCCTTATCCTCAAGGAGCTCACAATCTAACATAAGGGACAACAAGCAAACAAACATGTACAAACAAGCTATATACAGGATAAACAGGAAATAATTAACAGAGGGAAGCACTAGAATTAAGAGAAGTTGAGAAAAGCTTGTTTTAGAAAATGACACTTGGGTTGGAACTTAAAGAAGTCCAGGGAAGCCAGTAGACTTAGAAAGGAGAACATTCCAGACATTGAGGCTAGCCTGAGAAAATGCCTGGAGGGAGAGTGGGAATGTCTTGTTTATGGAAAAGCCAGGAGACCAGTGTGACTGGATCAGTATCATGGAAGACTGGCAAGGTAGGAGGGGGCTGGAATATGAAGGGCTCTGAATGCTAAATCTCAGTATTTGCTCCTGGAGGCAACAGAAAACCTACGCAGTTTATTGAATAGAGGGTGACATGATCAGACCTGCACTTTCCAAAGTCATTTTAGAGGCTGAACAAAGGACGAACTGGAGTGGGGAGACATTTGAGGAAGGTAGACCAACCAGAAGCCTATTGTTAATTGTCCACGAGTGAACTCATGAGGGCCTCACCAGAGTGATGGCAGTGTCAGTAGACAGAAGGGGGAGCATTTGAGATATATTACAAAAATGAAATCAATAGGCTCTAGCAAAAACTTGGACATGCAGAAGTGATAGATAGTGAGGAGTCAAGAATGTTTCCAGCCTGAAGGACTGGGAGGATGGTATTGCCCTCTACCGTAAAAGGGAGCTTAGGAAGGAGAGGAAGTGGAGGAAAGATAATGAGTTAAATTTTGGACATGTTGAGTTCAAGATGTCTACTGGAAATCTAATTTGAATTGTCTAAAAAGGAAGAAACTAGACTGGAGGTCAGCAGAGAGATTGGGGCAGGACAGGCAAATCTGAAAATCATCAGAATAGAGATGGTAATTAAATCCAAGGGAACTGATGAGATCGCTAAGTGAAACACTATAGAAAGAGAAAAAAGAGGGCCCAGGACAGAACCCTGTGGGATACCTATGGTTAGAGGGTGTGATCTGGATAAGAATCCAGCAAAGCAGACCGAGGAGAAGACTGATGGGCAGGAAGAGAAGGTAGGAGAGAGTAGTGTCCTGAAAAACAAGATAAGTTACCATGAAGAGGCTGATCAACGGTGTCAAGGGCTGCAGAGAGGGAGGAGAATGAAGATTGAGAAAAAGCCACTGGTTTGGACAATCAGATCTTTGATAACTTTGGACAAAATGGCCTTTTCAAGTTTAGCTACAAAGAGCAGAAGAGATATAGGATGAAATAAAATAGGGATAATAAGAACACACGCCTGCTGAGGATTGTTATGAAGACTGAGAAAATGTATGTAAAACACTTCAAAGAAGCTATGTGAGCTGTCATTATTACTATTAATGTTATCATTATTATTCCGTTGTTGCACCTACTTACAGGGCTAGAAAGATGAGTGCCATATTCCCTACATTTCCAGTATCACTTAACAATCTTTATAACTTAATCTTATAACTTAATCTCTTTATAATGTCTTCCTTTGAAGTTCAGCACCATCAGATTATATCACAAACCTCTGGGTCACTCACCTTCACTCACAGCCTAGGCCACAGCTTATAAACTTCCCCAAACATTCATTAAGCACCTATCATGTGTCAGACACTGCAAAGTGCTTTACAAATGTTGCCTCATTTGATCCTCACAACAACCTTGTGACATAGGTAATATTATCCTCATTTCACAGTTGAGGAAACTGAGGTAGAAAAAGGTTAAGTGACTTGCCCAGGGTCACACAGCTGTAACTGTTTGAAACTGGATTTAAACTCAGGTTTTCCTGACTCCAAATTCAGCACTCTGTCCACTGTAGCTTCCTAGCTGCCACCAGGAGGAAGGATATATTTCAAAATGAATGTGATGTAAAATGTTGCAAATGTGATGTAAAATGATGTAAAATTTTGATAAAATTATTTTTATAAGAGAAAAAGAAATTTGCTGATCTCACATAGATCAATTTTTAAAAAGAAAAAACCTCCAGGATAGATTTTGCACCTACTGGGCAAGTAAATCCAAGGAACTATTAGAACTCCTCACCCTGATACAGATATACCTACTTTAAATCAATCCAAAATATAAACATTTGGATTAAAAAAAAAGACATATTGGGAGACAATTATTTGTGTTTACAAATTAACCATCATGTTCCTTTAAAATTCCCTGTCTACATACAATTTCTCAAGTGTTTTGTAAAGCCAGGTACATACAGACGAAATTCATACAATCATGGAATTTCAGAGTTGGAAGGAGCCTTACAGACCATCTATTCCAAGCCCTTTATTCTACACTGTGAGAACAATTGTTTGAAGGACTTAGGACGAAAAATGCTATCCACCTCCAAAAACAAAGAACTGATGGAGTCTGAATGTAAATCAAAGCACACTTTTGTTTTTTACTTTTATTTTTCTTAGGGGTTTTTTGTGTCTGTTTCTTGTTACAACATGACCAATTTGGAAATATATTTTGCACATGTATACCTATATCAAATTGCTTGCCTTCTTAATGAGGGGGAAGGGAAGGAAGGGAGGGAATGAATTTGGAACTCAAAATTTTTAACAATGAATGTAAAAAATAAAACATTCTTTACAAAGAAAAAAAAAGAGGGTTAAGGGTATAAGAAATAACTTCAAGGAGCAGCTAGATGGAGCAATAGATAGAGCTCTGGACTTGGAGTCAGGAAGACCCGAGTTCAAATCCGGTCTCAGACACATGACACTTATTAGCTGTGTGACCCTGGGCAAGTCACTAAACCCAGATTGCCTCACCAGAAAAAAAAAGATATAAAGAAATACTTGAATGACAGAAATACAGAAAGTATTTCAGGAACCATATTTAAGAACCAAGGGCTACCTGCACCAAAAACCAGAATGGCTATCTAGGATTACGAGTAAGTAATACTTCCTTTTAGAAAACAAAAATCATCCCTGCAAAATAATAATATTTACACTTTTTGAAGCACCGCATCTTACTAATTTAAAGGATTTATGATTTATGAACCCATATTTACATCTGGACTTAACTACAGCCTATACAACTAGGCAAAAGTCAATGTATTCCCATAAAAGGAAAAATCCTCATGGGATCAAGTTAAGTCAAGAAAGACTTCTTGGATGAGCCAAATCCTTAAAGAAGTACAACAATTAGAAAAGTGATATTGGGAAAGAATGGTAGGGCTTAAGAACATGAGCTTAAGAATGAACATTTGTATTTAAATTTGAACGTGGCTCTTACTTAGTAAACTCAAAACATTTCAGGTAAAATTAAATAAGCCAACCTCTGAATATCTGATTTAGGTAATGTACCACTATCCCACTGCTTAGTACAATTCTTCCTGTTTCTGTCTTGGTTAGATTATGTTTCAGGCTAAGTAGGATTATTTTATCATCTTCCATGTAATTGGTTCAAACAGTAGATAAGTTTTAATTATCAGGACTTCTTCCCTAGTGTCTGAAATGAGTCAGATTGGGGAAAGGAGGAAAAATAATGGGAAAGAACACAAGTAAGAAATCTCCTTTCCAGAAAGCCATGATCAAAAAGAAAAGCCTACATATCATCTTTCAAGAAATTATCAAGAAAAACTGCCCTGATATTGTAGAACCAGAGGGAAAAATAGAAATTGAAAGAATCCACCAATCACCTCCTGAAAGACATCCCCAAAGGAAAACTCCTAGGAATATTGTAGGCAAATTCCAGAATTCCCAGGTCAAGGAGAAAATATTGCAGGCAGCCAGAAAGAAACAATTCAAGTATTGTGGAAACACAATCAGGATAACATAAAATTTAGCAGCTTCTGCATTAAGGGACCAGAGGGCATGGAGTATGATATTCCAGAGGGCAAAGGAGATAGGATTACAACCAAGAATCACCTACCCAACAAAACTGAGTATAATCCTTCAGGGTAAAAAATGGTCATTCAATGAAATAGGGCTCTTTCAAGCACTCCTGAGGAAAAGACCAGACCTGAATATAAAATTTGACTTTCAAATACCAGATTCAAGTGAAACATGGAAGAGGTACACAGGAAAGAGAAATCACAAAAGACTTATTAAGGCTGAACTGTTTACATTCCTGCATGGAAAGATGATATTTGTAACTCATGAGTCCTTTGTCAGTATTAGGGTAGTGGAAGGAAAAAAAATTATATGTATGTATAGACAGATAGATGATTAGATAGAGGGCACAGATAATTAGATTGAGGGCACAGGGTGAGTTGAAGATGAAGGGGTGATATCTGGAAAATAAAATTAAGGGGTGAGAGAGGGGAGGGCAGATTGGGGGAGGGGATAATCAGAAGCAAGCACTTCTGAGGGACAGGGTCAAAACAGAGAATAGAATAAATGGGGGGTAGGATAGGATAAAGAGAAATATACTTGGTTTTTCACAACATGATTACTATGGAAGTGTTTTGCATGACTACACATCTATAACCCGTATTGAGATACTTGCCTTTTCAATGAGGGTGGGTGGGGAAGGAGGAAGGGAGAAAATTGGGAACGCAAAGTTTTAAAAACACATGTTAAAAAAATAAAAAGGAAAAGGAAATGTCCTTTGCAACTTAGTAACTCTGATCAATACAATGACCTACCACAATTCCAAAAGACTCATGATGAAAATCATCATCCACCTCAAGAGAGAGAACTGATGGGCTCAGAGTAAAGACAGAAGCATGTTCTTTTCTTTTTTCCTAAAATGTGGAAATATGTTTTGCATGACTTCATACATTTAATGAGTATTGTATTTTTTTGCATTCTTGATTGGGGGGAGGAAGAGGATGAAGGGAGAGAATTTGGAACTGAAAATAAAATAAAAATTTTGTAAAAAGGAAAAATTAAAAAAAAAGAAATCTACTTTCCTCTCCCCCAGCCCCACTCTGGGACTGAGCTTGACTGGCTAGTAAACGCAAACTCAGTTAAAAAACTAAGCTATATCTATCTGGTCAAAAGCCATTATGCACATCCATTCACCTGGACATTGTGCTATTCAACAACAGAAGTCCCACATCTCCCTCTCCCTGAAAGCTCTCCCTTTTTATATGCTGTTTCCCCCTACTGAAATATAGGATCTTTGAAAGCAAAGACTATCTTTGTATTCCAAGCACTAGAACAAATAAATGCTTGGCACACAAAATGATGTTTCATTCATTACTATTTAGTAGTAGGTCCTTGTAGTATAAAATTTTACAGAAGAAATGGGGAAAAAAAGTCAGCATAGTGAGGGCAAAAGAGCTGAAAGCAAGCTTAAAGATTTGTTCATACAAGGTAATTTAAAACTGATTGTATCTGAAAAAGAGATAATATTGTACAGCAGCATCTCCAAGATTAATACTTAATATCTTAATGGCTTAATGTCTTAAGCCTAAAGGATGTTCCAAGTTCTGTCAGATTTTAGGAATGGTAATCTCATTGGTCAATCTGATCTCCAATAGCCCATCTTATGATGTAGTACTACAGCAGTGAATCCTAAGATTTAATTTCACAAAAAGGCTTAAAATTGGTACTCTTAACAACAAGTTAGAGTTGAAGACTACACAGGCTTTCTTGAAAGAATGGAGACATTAGCTTTGGCATCCCAGACAAAAATTCCTCTGATAACATTTTCCTCTTTTTGTTCCAAATTTTTTATTAACTCCTCAGATCTGCTGAAACAGCTGATATGTCCCAACCTGTAGGCGACTATACTAGTGTAAAGACAGAAGAATCCTGACATAAACTAAACCACTCAAGATAAATTCTCAAAAAACACTAAAGAAATATTAGCCATTATTACTATAATTACTGCACAGCTGTTCCATGCCTCCTGGGCCATTGGCATTACTTTATCTTTCCCCCACATAAATGAAAACAGCAGGAAAAAAAAAGTACACTAGTAAATATACTCCATGTGCTCAAACTGCTCTCAATGCTATTCTCGCTTTAACAACTACTGAAATTAAACCAAACTCTACTGCTGTGGAAAAACAGGTCCTGAATCAATGCTTTGACTTTTTCTTCTTCTGTCAGTATTCAATCTACAAAGAACAGAAATAAAGACAATATATTAAAATACAAACTTCTGTTATGTACACTATGTTTTTAAGTGTATATTAAACAATACAAGAGAAACCAAACTGCCCTGACAGTGTCCATTCCAAACATTCTTCTGTTCTCTTCTGGGTTTTTTATTACTTTCCTTTCTTTTCTTCTATCCCTCTTCCCCAAGCACTGTCACTACCTGCCAGCTTCAGCCTCTTCTTTCCCCTACTAGAAGCCATCCTTTCTAACAACTTACTCCAGAAGTAAAACAAATCAATACATTGGCCATGTCTGAAAACGTACATTTCACAGTGAAACTCTAGTCTATCATGTAAAAACTATCTATGAGTCAGAAGAAATCTTCATTATCAGTCTTCTTAAGTCATAATTGGTCAAAATTGTTTTTCTTTACATTGCCATAACATTCATACACATTGTTCTATTGGTTCTGCTCACTTTATTCTGTTTTGGTTCATATATGTCTTCTCAAGTTTCTTCAAATCCATCACTTCCATTTTTTGTGATACAACAATATTCCATTAGTTCCTCCAGCTGCAACAGTCTGAGTCTTGAGTACTGAAGTCGCAGACGTACTGAGGACAAGGTGGAAAGAGAATGCAATAGCATTGTTTCTGGATCTCATTTTCAAAAGATACATCCAAATATAATGAGGAGCTTGAGATGTTGTGCAAGGAAAATCATGACACCTTTGAAAACTTGGCTAAGGTACAGGTGAAAATGGAAAAGTTAACATCAACCACCAAAGGAATTTGTAACCTAGAATATTACCATCATGGAAATGGGAATTCTCAAACACCACTCCACAATCTACTTTTATAAAGCTTCCCGTATGCTTTCAGAAATGTACAAGAAGGAAACACTCCTCAATACACCATTGTTGAAGAGCTTGTCCATGCTAAGAACCAGGATCTCATCTTAAGCTACTCATACATGTGGCTATATCAGCCCCATGTTGAGAACAGCAGCCTTGAAGTGGAAAGCATACCTGAAACTGGATATCGAGTATATAATTTTTCCAAAACTATTTCACCTTTAAGCCAAACTCCCAGTACCAGAATGAGCCTTTCTCTCCCCATCAACACTCTTCAAGTCTTCCAATATAGGCTCACTGTTGCCTCATATTTTTTCTCTAAGGTCACAGCTCTACTTCTTTCCACACTCGCAGAATGAGTTGCTTCAATTCCACCTTATGAATCTTTTAACACCATTCTGGTAGTAACTTCTAAAGTTGATGCTAGTCATCCATTCAGTACCTACTATTAAAATAATAACCCTCCTCTCCTTCTTTGTCAAAAACTACTAGGAAAACTGCTCATATGCTTGGCAGATAATGTTTAGATCAGCACTTTCACACTTCCACAATAAGTTTCAAATGGATACTCAACCTAAATATAAAAGTAACATTGTAAATAAATAAATAAATGGCGCCCACACAGTGGGATGAGATAAAGAGAATGAAAGGAGGTGCCTTTCACAATTACAACTACGAAAAGTCTAAACCAAAGGATAGAGGCGTTCATAAAAGATAAAATAAAACTAAGAAAAGGTAAGTTGGGAAAAATAATTTAATCAATAACTGAAAATTAAAGCTGCTACAGGAAACTGATACAAAAATATGAAACCAAGAACCATTTTCTAAGAGCTAAATGGTCAAAAGAGATGAACAAATGACCTTCAGAATTAAGAAATACAATTAACAAACAAAATATTACAACAAATGACTAAGAGCAATGAAAATTTTAACAACATTGGTTTCACCTCACACTAAATTGGAAAATATGAAATAAACACAAACCAGCAATGTGGAATGAGCTAGGGTTGGACAGGAACACTAGCATACTGGTGGTAGGGCTTTGCACTGATAAAACCATTTCAACTATTTGGAATTTTTCAAGAAAGTCATTTAACTATTCAAACTCTGATCCAGCCAGCCATCTAGGCATATAACAAAATGAGGTCAAAGATGTATCAAAGTAGGGGAAAACCCCATGTTACTAACACCACTTTTTGTGGAAGAAACAACAAATTTGAATTATTCAGAGAAACTGGGAAATGCTTGTATGAACTTATACAGAATAGAGAAAGTAGAATCAAGAGGCATATTTAATGGAAAGAAAATACTAAAAAAAAAATTCGGTTTAAGGTAAATAACTAGTGTTAATAAGAAGACTGATGAAACGTTTTTTTCTCTAAGCAGAAGGTTGAGAGGTTATAGGTATAGAATAGTGTGTCAATAGTGTACTTCACTTGCTTAACTATTTTTGTTATAAGGGTGGGGTGTGGGACTAGCTGAGACTTGAAGAAAGACAGGAAATGTAGGATGAGGGGGCAGAACAGCCCAGTTATAGCAAACAGCCAATGAAAACACTCAGAATCAAGAGATAGAGAGTTTCATGGAAGGAACAGCAACAATGCCAGTGTCACTGGATCACAGAGTGGGTAGAGGTAATTAAGTATAAGAAGACTGGAAGGCAGGAAAGGACTTAGGAAAGGTTTTAAAAGTCAGAGGACTTCATATTTGATACTCAAGGTAACAGGAAACCACTGGAGCTTACTGAATAGGGGAAGTCACACAATCAGACATGTATGTTAGGAGATCAGTTTGACAGCTGAGTGGAGGATACACTTGAGGCAGAGAGACCAACTAACAGGCTACTGCAATAGTCCAGGCATGAAGAGATGAGGGCTTTGCACCCGAGTGGTTGCATGGTTACAGTGTCAGAAGAGAAAAGGAGCATATTCAAGAGAGCTTATAAAGGCAGAAATGACAGGACTTGACCACTGATTCAATTTATGGAATGAGAGAGAGTACAGAGGTTTTGATCCTGGATGTCTGGAAGGATGGCAGTACCCTCCCACTAATAGGGAAGTTAGGGAGAAAGGAAGGTTTAGGTCAGGGAAAAATAATAAATTCAGGTTTTGACACGTTGAGTTTAAGACGTCTGTGGGACATCCAGTTCAAGATGTCCAAAAGACACGTCTACATAAAAATAATAACTGAAACCATGGGAATTGATGAGATGACCAGGTAAAACAGTATAGAGGGAGGAAAGAACCCAAGGCAGAGCCAGTTTAGTCAATGTCTCATCAACTGAAGTTAAATATAGAATTGTAATTTAAAAAAAATAGCAGACCTTTTTCTTCACAGCGATACGAAAATGGAGTACACTCCAGGAATAGGAAATGAACTATACAAAAGCATGAAAACAGGAGCTGGAATATTGTGTGTAAGGAACAGATCAGTGTTGCTAGATCATAGGGATATAACACGAATGAAGGGATATAACATGTAACAAGGCTGGAAAATTAGACTGGAGCCAGGTTATGTTAAATACTAAATCAACAAGTTTGTGTTTGTTCCTAGAGCTAACAAGGAGCCAGTAGTTTATTAAACAGAATGATAAGATTGGACCTGTACATTAGGAATGTCATCTGGCAACTGTGTGGAAGATAAACAGGAGAAGTTTATTAAACAGAATGATAAAGTCAGACCTGTATGATAGGAATGTCATCTGGCAACTGAATGGAGGATAGACAGGAGAAGGGAAAGGCTAAAGGCAAGGAAGCTAATTAGAGAACTAATACAGTAGTCCAAGTGAGACATAGTATGAAATAGGGGAGGGTAGTGACTATGTAAGTGTGAAGAAAGGGATGGATACAAACAATAACTTTTGTAAGTCAAGAAAGCATGTGCCTCACAGTAATATGCCTGGAAAAATACAAAAATCCTGAATAACTTTACCAAAATTCACCCAGTAACTAGGAAAGTAAATGAAGACAAATGACATTTCTTGACTCTTAAGAATTTTATGCATGTGCCTTATGTTGATGAAATAATGTTAAGTCCTTCAAGGGCAGGGACCATGTTCAATAACTTTTATATATTCCAATACCTACAAGGTCTAAATAGCAATAAAAAAAAAAGGTAGGTACAATGGGAACAAGAATGAGACTTGGAGTTGGAAGACCTGGATTCGAATTCTACTTTAGGCATTTAATAACTGCTCTGTGGAGATGGGCAAGTCACTTAACCTTTCCAAGTCTTAGTTGTCTCATCTGCAAAATGAGGATAACAAGGCTTACCATATCTGATTCATTCAGGGAACTGTGGTAAAAATCATTCAAATGAATGAATGAATAATATATTTAAAATACTCTGAAATAAACCTCAAAGGACTACATAATTGGCAATTGTTATAAAGAAACACAATAAATATTTATTGATGGTGATACTTTCAACTACCAAGGACAGATGCTTTAACACAAATCTGTTCATTGTTTTATATTCTCTTTTGCAATCAAAGATGATGTTTACCTATATTACCTGATATATGAAACAAACAAAAGTATTTATTGCATTATTTTTGTTAGTGAACAGAGATCCAGTACTCTTAACAAGAAGGGTCAAAAGTTTACATAAAGTTACTTCAGCGAGTGGCTCCGGCTCTATACTTCCCAGAAAAAACCTGTGCTTTAGCTGGGCCACTCTATCTTTATCTTTTGCTTCCCAGCAACTGAAAGCAGGTATTTCAAAGAGAGAATGTCCTAGGGAAGTTTCAGAGATAGACTATAATCATTCAGCAGTAATGTAATCAGGACAATCTCTAAACCTTTCAAGAGTCATTAAATGATCAAGAAAGATCAGGCCTTTTGGCTAACTTGATATCTAAAAGATCTTTACGAATAAACTAAATGTTGCAGCCACTTACAAGTAAAAAGTATTCAATGAATGTTTTCCCCATGCTTGTGTTCTTTCAAAAATAGGTGCAACTGACATTAGCTAAGGGCACAATCAAGATGGAGGATTACAGGCAGCTACCTAGCTGAATTCTCTCAATATTTCCTTTCTAAACAACTTTAAAATAACTCCTCAAATCAAATTTTGGAGTGGCAGAACCAACAAAAGGTCAGGGTGAGAAATGCTTCCAGCCTAAGACAATTTAAAAGGTGCGCAGGAGAAGTCTGTGACACCTGAGCGGAAGCCTGTCTGGATGGAGCCCACACAAGCATCCACTGTTGCCTTGTCCACAGCAGCAGCAGCTTTGGGAACTCTCAATCCAGAGACAAGAAAGGGGTTGAACGACTAGTCAGCAAGAGATTATAGAGAACTCATTCCTGTCACTGGATACAGCTGGCCCTGATTGACAACTCTACTGACCATACACAGTTCTGGATCACAGTCCCAGGGCAGACAGGAGTGCTGGGGGTTGGTCACAAGGGAGTAGGGACCTTGGTCACAATTTCAAGGCAAAGAGGAGCACTAGTTCTTGCAGATACCTGCAAGGGACCAGGGGCCCTTCCTGGGTAAAGACTAGAGCATAGACCAGAACTGTCCCAGAATCACATCACCTCGGAAGAATCAAAAATTTGCAGACTGCCAGAACTCGCTTTGAAAACAGAAGCACAAAAAAGCCAGAAGCATGGCATAGTCCCCCCACTCCAACCCCCAGGTGGGAAGAGCCCAACTTTACCATAAAATACAAAGTCAAGAAATAGCCTGAAAAAATGAGCAAACAACAATAATAGAATCTGACCGTAAAAAGCTACTATAGTGGCAGAGAAAAGCAAGACATAAACTCAGAAGAAGACAACAATGTGAAAACAGCTACCCTCAAAGAAAAATGCTAATTGAATATAAAAAGAATTCTTGGAAGAATTAAAGAAAGGGATAAGAGTGGTAGAGAAAAAAATTGGAAAAGAAACAAGAGTGATATAAGAAAAATATGAAAAAAGAATTAAAAGCTTGGTAAAGGAGGTACAAAAAATACAAAAGAAAATAACACCTTGGGGCAGCTAGGTGGCATGGTGGATAGAACACCAGTCCTGAAGTCAGGAGGATCTGAGTTCAAATTTGACCTCAGAGCAAACACTTGACACTTACTAGCTGTGTGACCCTTAATCCCAATTGCCTAAAAAGAAAAAAAGAAAAAGAAAAGAACACCTTAAAAAACAGAATTGGCCAAATGGAGACAGAGGCACAAAAATCCACCAAAGAGAAGAACTCTTTACAAAGCAGAATTGGCCAAATTTTAAAACAGGCAAGCAAAAAGCTCAATGAAAATAATTCCTTCAAAATTTGAAAAGGGCAAGTGGAAGCTAATGACTCCATGAGACATCAAGAAACAATAAAGCAAAGTCAAAAGAATGAAAAAAAATAGAATGTTAAATGTTGAACATCTCATCAGAAAAAGGAACTGACCTGGGATCAAGGAGAGACAACTTAAAAATTATTGGACTACCTAAAAGCCATAATCAAAGAAAGAACCTAGACATAATCCAAGAAATTATCAAGAAAAAAAGGACTACAAAAATGTGCAGACTCTTTGACCCAGCAATACCACTTCTAAGAATGTATCCCAAAGAGACCATACAAATGGAAACGGACCCACACGTACAAAAAAATATTTACAAGCAGCTCTTTTTGTGGTGGCAAGAAATTGGAAATTGAGGGGATGCCTATCAGTTGGAGAATGATTGAACAAGTTGTGGCATATGAATGTAATGGAATACTATTATGCTATAAGAAATGATGAACAGACAGACTTCAGAAAAGACGTTCAGAAAAAGACTAAAATGAACTGATGCTAAGTGAAGTGAGCAGAACCAGGAGTACGTTGTACACAATAACAGCCATGTTGTGTGATGACTAACTCTGACAGACTCATCTCCTCTCAGCAATGCAAGGACCCAAGACAACTCCAAGGACTCATGATAGAAAACGCTGTGCACATCCAGAAAAAGAACTATGGAGTCTGAATGCAGATCGAAATATACTATTTGCTCTTTTTTCATTTCTTTATTTTTGTTTGTTTCTTCTTTCTCATGGTTTCTCCCATTAGTTCTAATTCTTCTTTACAACATGACTAATGTGAAAATAAGTTCAATATGAATGTATATGTGTATATGTAGAACCTATATCAGACTGCATGCCATCTTGGGGTGGGGGGAGAAAATTTGTATGGAACTCAAAATCTCATGGAAGTGAAAGTTGAAAACTAAAAATAAATAAATTAATTTTTTAAAAAAGAAATTATCAAGAAAAACTGCCGCCAATATCTTAGATCCAGAGGGTAAAACAGAAATTGAAAGACTCTACCAATCATCTCCTGAAAGAGATCTTAAAATGAAAATTCTTAAAAACAGCATAGTCAAATTCCAGAGCTGTCAGATCAAGGAAAAAAAATACTTTAAGCAGCCAGAAAGAAATAATTCAAATATTGTGGAGCCACAGTCAAGATCACAGAAGATTTAGCAGCTTCCATAATAAAGTACCAAAGGGCTTAGAATATGATATTCCAGAAGGCAAAAGAGTTAGGATTACAACCAAGAATAACCTATCCAGAAAAACTCAGTGTAATCACCCAAGAGGAAAAAATAGATATTTAACAAAATAGAGGTCTTTCAGGCATCCTGATGAAAAGACCAGAGCTGAATAGAAAATGAGACATTCAAACATAAGACTCAAGAGAAACACAAAAAGGTAAACAGGAAAGAATAATTATAAGGGTCCCAATAAAGTTAAACTATTTACATTCCTATGTGGGAAGATGACACATGTAACTCCTAGAAACTTTATCATTCTTAGGGCAGTTAAAAGGAGTTTACATAGAAAGAGGGCATAAGTATAAGTTGATTATGTTGAAATGATCTCCAAAAAAATAAAGAGGTGAGAAAGAGGGGTTCACTGGGAAGAGTGGGAAAGCACAGGTAAAATGGGGGAAATTTTCTCACATAAAAGAAGTATAAAACAGCAAGAGCTTTTACAATAGAGAGGGAAATGGGAGGAGGATGCTGGGCAATGCTTGAACTTTACTCTCATCAGAACTGATTTAAAAGAGGGAAGAAAAAATACATACACACACACACACACACACACACACACACACACACACACACTCAGCTGTATATAGAAATCTATCTTTCCCAAAAGGAAAACAGGAGGGGAAGGGTATAAAAAGAAAGGGTGAGGGGGTGATAAAAGGGAGGACAGATTAAGGAAGGCAGTGGTCAGAAGCAAAATAGACTTTTGAGGAAGGACAGGTTGAAAAGAGATAGAAGAAAAAGAAGAAAAGGGATGGAGAGAAATTCACATTAGTAATTATAACTGTGTATGTGAATGGGATAAACTCACCCATAAAACAGAAGCAGATAGCAGAATAGATTAGAAACCAGAATTCAACAATATCTTGTTTACACAAGACACACTTTAAACAGACAGACACAGAGTTAAAATAAAGGGCTGGAACATAATCTATATGCTTCAACTGAACCACCAAAAAAAAAAAAAAGCAGGAGTAGAAATCACAATCTGAGACAAAGTAAAAGCAAAAACAGACCTAATTAAAAGAGATAATCAGGAAAACTACATTTTGCTAAAAGTTACCATAGACAATGAAGATCAAAATAATGTTAAGGGCCAAATTTCTCTGATAAACATTTAAACATTTCATTTCTCAAGTATATAGGGAACTTATTCAAATTTATTTTTAAAAAAAAGAGCTATTTCCCAATTGATAAATGACCAAAGTATATAAATAGGCAGTTGTCAGAAGAAGAAATCAAAGTTACTTATAGTCATATGAAAAAATGCTCTAAATCATTATTCATTAGAGAAAAGCAAATTAAAACAACTCTGAGGTACCACCTCACAGAAATGGCAAATGCTGAAGGGTATGAGGGGGAAATAGGTACACTAATGCAGGGCTTCTTAAATTTTTTCCACTCACAACCCCTTTTTGTCCAAGAAATTTTTACGCTACCCCAGGTATATAGGTATATAAAACAGGTATACAAATCAAACATTTACTGATAATAAATCATAAGGAAATTTATTTTAAAACAATTCCTTGATATATATATGTAATTTTACCATTTATTAAGACAAAAGCAAATTTGCATACTAATGAGATAGATGGGATTGTTTATTTTTACATATAGAATTAAATCTTAGTGGAATATTTGATAATGTAGGATGCAGAATATCTTCAACATTTTTCAGAGCTGATTGATACTTTGATTTTATAATCATCAATGCTGAGACTGCCACTTCACATAAATACGTAGTACAAAATGGCAGACATATGTTTAGGGTCATTTTAGAAATTGTTAGAAATTCTGTCCTAATCCCAAGCAAAATTCATTGAATGATTTTTTAGGAAAACTCAAGTATTAAACCTGTGTCACTTGATAACTTGGCAAATTCTTCTTGAACTTTTAATGGCAGATAACTAACGTTTTTTGTTTCAATTGAGTATGGTTTATGAATCCAACTTGTTTTTTTTAGATTCAAAATTTGAAGGGAAGCATTTCTAAAACTGTGCCTCCAGGCACTTCAGATGATCAATTATAACTCTTGCAATTAAATCTTTGGAGAATGTTATTTTCAATTATAAAATCATCTGCACCTGTAAATATTTCTAAAAAACCATTTTCTACCCTATTCTTCCATATGTTAACTTTTTTACTAAAACTTCCAATTTTATCTTTTAATATAAATGTTACAATTTTTTCCTTGAAGGGGACATGTTTAAATCACTGAGTTTTTCAAAAATATCTGACAAATAACAGTTTTGAAAGCCATATGTCATTATGAAAAAAATTAATAAAATCAATTTCTGCTCAGTCAAAAATATAACAACTTCACCTTTTAATTTCAATAATCTGTTTAAACTTTGCCCTCTTGAGAGCCACCTTACCTCTGTAGGTAGTCATAAGCTTTTGTAACTGGAGTCCATGTCTTTCCAAAGTTTTGAAAATAAACTACTGTTAAGGACAGAGCTTTTAATAAAGGTAATGATTTTGATAGTACAATGAAGCACAACATCTAACTCTGGTGATATTTTTTTTTTTGGCTACAAGTGCCTGCTGATGAATCATGCAGTGAGTAAAAGTGATATGTTCATTGCCACCAGCTTTAACTTTTGCTACAAATCCAACATTCTCACCCATCAATGCTCCAGCACTGTTTGTATAGACTCCAATGCATTTTTCCACTGTAAAACTTCATTTGTGAAAAATTGATCAATTTTAAGATATATATCTTCCCCTCATGTGCCCTTCCAAAGAGTGACAAAACAATAATTCCTCACGTATACTTCCTTTATAAACATATCTTACATAAGGCAACAACTGTGCCATGTTAGAAATCAGTTGTTTCATCTAACTGAATTGCAAACTTTGGGCTGCCCTTAAGTCTAGTAATAAGCTGCTGGTATTGGTGATTACTAATTTCAGAAATTCTTTTGTATATAGTATCATTTGATAAAGGAATTTATGAATTTCATTCCCATACTTTTTCCCATGAACTATTTCTGACATTTTAATAGCAGCAGTTAACACCATTGCATAGGGCTTTTTAGTTCTTGCAGTTAAATAATAAGTTTCATAAGCTGCAAGTCAATATTTTTCATTGACAGTAATAAATTTCTCAAAACATTGTTTTTCTTTATCTAGATTTTAAAAGTCATTCAAAATATTCCTTTCGTTTATTGCAGTACATTGCATACTTGGTATTAAGATGTCATTTTAGTTTGGCTAGTCTCATGCTCTCTTCAGCCAAAACTTCATTACAAATTAAGCAAAGAAGTTTTTCACACCATCATCATTATCAGAAGTAAATCCATATTGCAAAAATGATTCGACATACTTTGTTTTTCTTGTCACTTCAGATGTATCACATCCTGGTAGCAAAGAATGCTGTTCCATCATCAGTATTTTTACCTCTTCTGTCTAAATTTAGGCACTTACCCATAACCAAAAAAATTTTTGTCCTAAAATATAAATAAATATTGCTAATAATTTCTCAAATACTAGCTTTAGTTTATGAAATTACATTGTGCTTATTTTAAAAAAATTGATGTTCACACTTACATACACATACAGTGGTAACGGTGGAGAAATACTTTTAAAGAGCTTTTGTCTTTACTTGCTGCAATTAAACACCTATGCGCCTGTAAAAGGAGATAACAGCAATTTTAAAAATCAAACATTCTAACACAATACAAACCAAAGATATACTAATCTGATACTGAGGAACGACAGTAGGAAAATACTTAAAGTCTTTATTTTCCAAAATTAAACTATTATCTTTCTATAAGAACAGAAAACTTTTATGTACAATAAAAACACTGCAATTATAACATTCAATAGTCTCAAATTTAAGCTGAGGTATTTCCAGCAGGTTTGTTGGCACTGACAACATACTCAGTGCAAAGTGCGCATGTTGTGGGTTCAGAACCAAGGCTGCAGTGAAGTCACATAATGCTACATGAGCAAACGCTGCCAGAAACACCTTGGATCCATTAAACGTTTGATTTTGAATTAATTTTTGATCATTGCACATTCAGAAACCTTTTACTATTGCCAAATTTTTCACGAATCCCGCATTCAGTTACATGACCCCACATGGAGTCACAACCCACAGTTTAAGAAGCGCACTGCACTAATGAACTGCTGGTAGAGTAGTGAACTGGTTCAACCACTCTGAAGAACAATTTGGAACCAGACCCAAAGGACTATAAAACTGTATACCCTTCGACCCAGAAATACCACTACTAGGTCTGGATCTCAAAAAGATCAAAGAAAACAGAAAAGGATCTATATGGACAAAAATATTTATAGCAATTCTTTTTGTAGTGGCAAAGAATTGAAAATAGAAGGGATGCTCATCAATTGGGGAATGACTGAACAAGTGGTGGCATATCACTGTGATGGAGTAGTATTGTGCTATAAGAAATGACGGTGGGGGGTGGGGGGGATGGCGTGCAGCTAGGTGGCTCAGTGGATAGGGCACCAGCCCTGAAGTCAGCAGGACTTGAGTTCAAATCCAGCCTCAGACACAACACCTACTAGTTGTGTGACTCCGGGCAAGTCACTAAACCCCAACTGCCTCACAAAAAAAAAAAAGAAAAAAAGAAAAGAAATAACCAGGAGAATGATTTCAGAAAAACATGGCAAGACCTATATGAACTGATACAAAATAAAGTGAGAAGAACCAGGAAATCCTTGTGCACAGTAACAGCAATATTGTAAAGATAATCAACTGTGAAAGACTTGGCTTCTCTGATCAATACAATGTTCCAAGACAATTCCAAAGGACTCATGATGAAAAAAGTACTATCTACCCGCAGAGAAAGAATTGATGAACTCTGAATGCAAATCAAAGTATAATTTTCACACTTTATTTTTCTTGATTTTTTTAAAATATGGCTAATATAGAAATATGTTTTGCATGATTTCACACTTATAATTGATATCATATTGCCTGCCTTCTCAGTAGATATGGGAGAGAACAGGAAGGAGGGAGAGAGCTGAGAACTCAAAATTTAAAAAGAAAAGAATGTTAAAAATAAATGGGTTTTTTCCCTTAAAAATGGGTGCAATTTAATGGTAATGCATATTCTAAGCAAAGAACTAACAATTTCCATTATATATTTATATGACACTTTATATATGTTTGTAGAATGTTTTAATATTTTTATTAGTTATTTATAAGAACTACTTATTTACAAAAAGCTAAGTAGCAGGTCAATGATCAAGGATTATTTAGAATTGAGTTGAATAATAAGACTGTCATTTACATAGGCTTTAATGTTTTTACACAGTGTTTTACATCCATCATGTCATTTAATTCTCATAGCATCACTGCAAGATAAAGTTATTCTCATTTCATAGAAGAGGAAACAACACTCAGGACCAAGGGGCTTGCCTCAAAATGCATACCTAGTTAAGTGGCAGTGTATTCAAACTCATAAGATTATTTCCTGTCTCCAAATCTATTTTCCACTATATCACAATGTCTCTCACATATTCCAATATATATCTGATACTCATGCTAATATACCCCTCTCTCCATCTAATAGGGAATTCAATACAATTAAGTAAGTATTTATTGAGCAATGTCACTCAATCTTAGTGGAGAGACAAGACAAAGATACACAGTTTCTAGCTATCTAGTTCTAGCCTTAGGCTATACTAGTCCTCAAGTCTCTTCAGTGTCCACTTTTTAATCAGTTCAAATTGTCAAAGTCAAAATAATACTTTTTTAGGCATTCCTTTAAAACAAAACAATGGTTGAATAACTACATATTTAAAGCAGTAATCAAAAAAAGCAGTGCTCATTGGCAAGAAAAAAAAATTTCTATATCCACACCTCCTGAGTTTTTCCCAAAATAGCAGAGCATCCAAAAGCTCTTTTAGCGGTTGCCAAGAAGTGTTCAATATAAGATGGCAATCTAAAACCATAATCACATTTTCTAAAAATGAAGAGGAAATAGGTACTAGACAGCCAGGCCCACATTGTTCCAAGTTCCATTCAGGTCCTATCAGCCCAGCCTAGGAGAAAAGGAATCTTAAAATGAAAAGAGAGTCCTGGATCAAATATAAGATTCCTAAATCTTTACTGATATGGTATATGATACCAATAATTTCTACAACATTATTAAAACTAATTCCATGAGGACATAGAAACAAATTGCCAGAGCCGGTCAGTCAACACTTCCCGTAACAATGCCATTTCTGGGCTCTCCCACCATACAGTCTCTCTAAGATATCAAATACCTTTAAGACACACATCTAACATTAAAAGGCCTGAAGATTTTCTTTAAACTAGCTTCCCAAAGGAAATAAAAACTATATGTCATACCATATTCTTGATTATACTCAAGACTCACCCAATAAAAGATGTTATACTTAGGTATGACATAGGTAGAAAGATACTCCATCAGTGCATTGAGTAATCTTGTTGATTTAGTCAGCAAGGCAAAATATTTTTCCCTGAAAATTTTTGATTCATTCTACTGCAACCACTTAGTACATCCCCTTAAAATGTAAAAAAAAAAAATAAAGGTATCATTTCTTTGATACTATTAATTTTTACTCACCTACGGAAAGAATATTACTTTCTGTATTATACTTTCAACTCCAGCCAAGACATGACAATTTTTTATTAAAAAATAAAATGGAAAATTAAGACACAAAAGGGGATAGGAACTGACAAGATTCTATCTACTTTCCAACCAATCATGATAAATAATGAACATTTGAACTAGGAGAGCTTTGAGAGAGCATCCGGTCAACCTCTTCATTTTACATTTCAAAACTGAGGCCCAAAGATTTTATAGGACCTGTCCCAGATCATACTGTGGCAAACCTAGTACTAAAACCTGATTCCTAAGTCTATGAATGTTCCACCATTACACCCTGCAAATACAGTATACTGGTACACTCATAACACAGTAGAGTGCTTATGAAAGCTCTGCTAGTTTTCATTTAATTCAGTTTCAAAAGGTCCAAATATCAAGATTTTTAGCATTTAAGTTGTACTTAATATAATTCAGCATTTACTATAGCCAAAGTCTATAAAAGTTTTTAAACGTTATTTAATAAGTTTCTTTCTACAATTGTATATAATTTATACAATTAGTGGGGCTGCATTTTAAATTCTATCATGTTTATTTTACTGAATTCAATTGATTTGAAAATAAAAAATTTTTAGGATCAATTAGATAATGAAAATTGCAGTTGCAACACTGCAAAAGTACTTTTTTGATCAGTAAAAGGCATCAATGAAATGGAAGACATTTGTCGGGAACTTCAAAAAAAAAAGGCAGCACTAAGCAATTGGAAACACATTCATACAGGTTCTGTAAGCTCTTAGAACATAGAGAAGTTAACTTTCTCCTGAAGAAACAGTGATTCTAAAAATCAGAATGCTTATATCTTTAACCTTTGATACCTGTCACTTTTCCTTTCTTTTTCAATGACCTCAGGGATACTTCTGAACACAAGTGAAAGTAAACATGCATCTGTGACAGTCAATCTCCAATTTAACCTACCACCTATACTCTCTCCCCTGCCTCTCTCTTCTGGCAGCAGACTCTGCCAATTCTACTCATAGCTACTAAGAAATAGTACCCAAGAAAGCCTTTTCACAAGAGCAAGAACAGAGAGTTCAGAGACAGACTGGGGACCAAGAAGACAAAACTGGAATAAAACAAGCCTTTCAAAACAACATTCTGTGCCTACTTCCTGTGGGTTTCAGCAATTGTCACAATCAGATTTTTAAAGTTATTCCACAGTATCAACTGAGCTGGCTATCAGAATGGTGTGCTGTGACAACCTAATCATGAGGGAGAATGTCTATACCAGTAATCCTCCAAGAAAATTAGCATCTAATAACTATCACCTGATTTTATACATGCATATACACATGTACACATATGTGCACGCATGTGTATATGCTATATATAAAAACATGGCTGGGAAAGATAAGAAACTAAAAGACTATTATGTCATTTAATGAAAGTTCAAAGCATATTTTGAGAAAGGCAAATGGGAAGTGTGACAAGATTTCTTTTTCAAAACAGCCAAGACCTCTAAATATCCAACCTTATTTTCTTTCATTGGAATTGATCATTACTACTAAATTTAATGTGGAAAAACTATTACAGAGTGTGAGAACTGTAAAGGAAATCTGGATTTGTGTAGAAAAATCCCTTCATTGTACAAATGAGGAAGCTGATAATCCTATATCATAAGACCACTGAAGTAGAAGTAGAAAGGATCTTACGAGGTCATCTTTATTTTATAGAGGAAGAAACTAAGATGCAAAGAGATGAAGTGACTTAGCCAATGTCACACAGTAAATAACAGAGACTAAGCTCCAGATGAGACCAAGTCCAGAGCTAGCTCCACTATACACTTGACTTTCTTTGGATCAGGTCACACAACTAAAATGAAGTGCCAAGATTATGATCCAGGTTTTCTGCCTCCAGATCTAATGCTCTTTCCCCAAAATCACCCACTTCCCTTCACTTATCTTAAGAGAACTATTGGGTTCTTTATTCGTGAAACCATATTTCAAATATGATCTTCACGTGTCTTACTTTTCCATATGATATCAAAACTAAACCCTGTGAAATTTGCTAATTGGCTGATAAATCTGTGCCCTGACAACTTATACAAGACAGGCAAAATGCTTTCAAGGTTCACCTAAAAATATTTAAAGAATCAGGTCCTTGACTGACTTGACTTGAGATTCACAACACTTCAATTTGGTGATTGTGGACATGTAACGTCCCTATACCCTATGCTATTTAAAAATAGGTAAATGTTTCAAAATAATGCTTTATTGACAGCCAAATACTGACTATCATCAATGAAACTTCTCTGAACAAATTTCTCTATGCAGACCTCACTTTTAATGTAAGATGCCATTACTAATTACATGGAGACATACAAAGGAGCTTATTCCACAACAGTATAGAATAATTATACACATTACCTTCCCAGAACTAAAAAAAGTAAATAATCCATTTTTACCTACATTATCTATACAAAATGCCAACTTAAAAGACAATGGTATCTCTACCCCAATAAGAACCTGAACTTTTGAGAGTGAGTGAGTTTTTTGACTGGCCAGTCAAGTTCAGAACTGAACTTTAAAAAAGGGGTGATACATCTATAAGATGTAGCAGAAAGAAACTCTGAATTATGTTGCTAAATGCCTGTAACTATGGGGCAAAGATAAATGAAACTAGCAGAAAGATCCATCCTGCACAAGTAGCACTCCTCTCCAAATACGTCTCCCTACCCAATCCTCAGGACAACAGATTATGAGACTATAAATAAGTTTAGCATAGAGGGATATAAAAGACTCAGGATTGGGAAAAAGGAAAAGAAGATAGGAAGGTGCATTAAGAGGGTAGACTTAATGTGAAGACTTAACGAGTACCAGGACATGGATGGCGAAAAACTAAAACCATCTCTAGAGTTGAATGGATTTATAAAGTGCACATCAGCTCCAGAGCGCACTGACTTTGAACAACCACATGCTTAACTGTTATGCTACATTCATAGGAACAGAACAGGCTTGCCTGCCAGCAGTCCTTTCACTGATACAAGCTCTATAAATAGGCCAAGTGTGATAATGGTCACTAGCAGAAACTCACACTGCAGGCACCACTACTACTGTTATGTGTCTGGCTCAATATCAGGCTTTGGATAAAGCATCAAATTAAAAATCAAATAAGTTGTCAATCACATCAAATGGTATATAGAGAGTGGCCCATTTTAAAAAGGTCTTAGACTTACAATTTATTCCAAAACCTCTAGAGGAAGAAACCAAAGCTCCAAGAGGAGGGAAAGAAACATAACATGGCTAAAAGAAGCCTTTGAGATCCCATAGAGAAATAACCTCATGTGAAAAGGGGGAAAATGAGGCTTAAAAAGGGGAAGATCTGAGTATCACAGAGGAGCTTTAGAGATAAAAAGAAAGAAATTGGTCCTATTTCAAACTGCAGCACAGACAATGGAACCATCACTATTAGTATATCAGCAATATTTAAGACATAGGCCACAGATTTCTAACAAGGATTTTGCCTTAATCATTTTACTTTTTACAACTAGACCATAAGTTCAAGAAAGAACTATGCCATTTCCATTAGAAGAAGCTAGGTCACCACATACTGAGACCTACACAGGCCTAGAGTTAAATGTTGCTGAATCTATCCAATCTACTCTCAGATCTGTAGCAAACAGCTAAGCTGGACAGAGCAATGTTAGGAAACCCTTAATGATAAAAGTGTTAAATCTAAGAACAGACTGTGTTTGTTATAGCTTAAACTCAAACAAATGTAGATGGGATACTATTTAAATGGGATACTGTTTAAAAAATAAAATATCACTGTTTTATTACAATCTACACCTATATTTACACTTACCAAGACCTCTCTCTGATTACGTTACCTAAGAGAATGCTGTGTTCTATCTACCCAGTAAAAAAAAAGTTAGCAAAATCAACTGCTTCTAGCCATTCCCTTAGTCAGAATCTTGCTTTTCTTTTAATGACCATTATGACCCAAATTCATAAAAATCTACTTCAAAAATATTTTGCATATACCAAACTATAAGCTTTAGCAGACAATTTAATCACTCTACAGAATGAATACTAAGTTCATGATACTAAGATTTTAATTCTATGCTATGGAAAAAGTAGTAGTCTGAAAATAAATCTGCAGTGAATGAAAGTTTGTTAAAATTCTTAGCAATTTTCCCTTGGGTTTACATAACTAAAAAGAGGTAAATAAAATAATTATTCTTCAGTAACTTCTGCCCATCCCTCAGCATCTAAAAATAGCAAGAAAACCACAGGTCTAGATTTCACCAAAATTCAAATATGGCCAGGTTTTATTACATACTCATGTCCTAAACTTTCTCTTTCTCATTCATTTTCATTAAATTTTAGCATTCAGGAACTAGAAGGGTCCTAGTTGAACACTTCCCCCTTATTCTACAGATGTAGGAATTAGGAATCCTGTTCTACCTTGACAGGCTTTCCTCTTCAACAGCATTTACATTATTATTGTTGTTTTTAAGTTCACTAGCATGGTTTGCAATTGGGGGAGGGAGAGAAGGATGAGAATTCTTTCTTAAAAAATATAATTTGACAGAGCTGGAGCAGTTATGTCTGCTTTTAAGGTTTCCACTAAGATGCAAGAAAAAAATTTCCTCGCGCTCCCTCTGCTTGATTATGGCAGACTAGATTGAATAGGGGAATACAAGAAGTGACTGAACGAGCCATTGCCTCATCTTTATGTGAACATTTTAGAGTCCTTTTATAATTTTTATTTTTGGTAGGCATTTTGGAATGGAGTATGACAAGAAAAGTATATCCCAGCCCTGTTAGTTTGCTAGACCTTTTGACTTGGGCAAGTTCTATTAATTTAGTTTGGGATGGGTGACTTAGAACTTTAAATATCTAGGTCAGAGTCTGAAATAGGAATTGGTGCAGGATGTGACCATTTTGATGAAGATCAGGGGCAGAAGTATGACTGAGGTCTAAATTGATTTCAAAGTCCAGCAGTGCTAGCTTGCAGTTATAAGTCTCCCACCAAAGACAGTGATCAATGGTACTTGGAAGTCCCAGACTGATTTTTAAAAAAAAGAGCTTGTGTTGAATCCTATAAATAAAACCGAATTTTTAATGTATGAAAAAAAACCATATAATTTGAAATCTATGTAACTTCTAGTTCTACAAAGCCAGTCTAACTACTACTGATAACTGAAAATTAATGATGGCAGACAGACCTACACTGAGACAGGGCTACTTCTTTTGATCAAAGGCAGAGAACAAGCCTAAAGCAATACTCTAGTCCAATAATCACATGTTAATTGCTTGGGCTAGGCACTTTAAAAAATCAACAAGCCCTCTAAAGTGAAGCTGTAAATGCTAACCAAAAGGGAATAAAGGATACTCAACTTGGAGTCACAGCACTCATTCTAATTTGACTTTGACACTCACAGCAAAATCAGCAGCATTTTTTAATATGGCAACACACACACATACATGTAATATATACATAAGAGACTACTCCTGGAGTCAGGCATCTTTGGTTCAAGTCCTGCTTCTGATACACAGAGGCTATGCGTACTTGTTCTAGGACAGTTCCCTATATCCAAGAAAACTCTCTAGGATTTAAAATTGCAGGGCAATTACTGATCTGTACTGGTAGATAAGGTCCCTCACCAGGAGTTCCCTAAATTGATGGTAGCATACATATATAAACAAGTTCTTCCTCCCCTTGAATTTTTTTCAAGTCTCACCTCAAATTTCTCATAGCACTTTGTTTTCTCATACCACACAGATCTCTCCTTCATACTTACCCTAGTATAATGCACCGATTAGTTTTGTGTGTGTGTGTGTGTGTGTGTGTGTGTCTTCAACCCCACTCTATCATACTGGGCCTTGAAAGAAATGTCCAGAATGGCTAAGTAAACAGTGTACATGGAAACAGTGGAATATCACTTTTCCTACGAAACAACAAATATGATGAATATAAAGAAGCATGGACTTACTAAAATGATACAAAGTAAAGCAAGCAGAGCCAAGAAAACATAACTACAATATAAATGGGAAAAAGCAACAACCCCATAACAATAGAAAATGAATGTTACAAATTCACAAAGAATTAATGTGGCCCCAAAGAAAAAACATGGGAAGACACCTATTCCAATCCCTTTCAGAAGTGAGGGGTCAAAAAAAAAAGTGAGGGGTACATGACCATGGAATTATATTATCAGATATATTATACATATATATGTGTGTGTGTGTGTGTGTGTGTGTGTGTGTGTGTATATATATATATATATGTACATATATATATATATATAAAAATCATATATTATCAGATAGATAAGATAGGTAGGTAGGTAAGTAGAGGGAGTTGTGCATATATTATACATACATATATAATTACATAAAACATAATTATGCAATTATATCTATATCATATATGATGGGTTTTGCTGATTTCTCCTTTTTTTTCTTTAAAGTAATGCCTTGTTACATGGAATGCCTGCACAGAAAAATATAGGGACACATTTAAGTGATATAAAAACAATAGATAAAGAAAAAATTTTTTTTAACAAAAGAAAGGTCTGGTATTAGTCTAACCTCAGAGTCAGTGCTTTACACAGTAGGGATTTAATAAATATCCTCTGAATAGAACTGCAAGAGAGGTTCACATAGCCAAGAGAACAAAAACAAGCCATACTGATATTCAGTTTCACTCTCACTCCTTTCTACCAAGGCCCTGTGGGTTGAGTGTGAAACTGAATTCTACTTTTGCTAAGAACAGCGTCCCACACAGAAGCTGAAAATGAAGACAACTTATTTCAATTTAGTTCAGTCACAACAGTACCAAGGATGGAGAAGAGGAAGGCAGAATGATAACAAGGCACAGAGGAACCAAAGAAAAAAAAACCTGAGAAAACAGACCAAAGTATTAACAAATTAACAAATTAAGAGGGGAGTCTGGGTTCCTAAACAAATGGGATCTACTGAATGACTTTAGTTTGATGCTCAACAAACAAACAGAATTGGCTACCTACAATCAGTACAATCCCAGTCCTGGAACCAAGAGGTATTTTTTAAAGTCCTATCCAGAAAAGAATGAGATGAAAACAAACTGGTTTCTACCTTGATTTGCCTTCAAACATTCACATATAACAGAATGTCAGGGATAGAAGAGAATATCCTCATTTTGTAGTTGACAAATAAGGTGAAAGGATCTCTCCTAAGCCACACAGCAAACCTGCTGTAGACCTAGGTCTCTTGAATGTTTTCACCACACAGGCTTCTTCTTATGAAATATTAAAAGATAAGTGACTTCAACTTGTGTCACTGGAAAATATTCACAAAGATATATACTATTATAAGTATTAATACCCTAAACTAGGTAGTGTTATCATACCTTTACTTAAAAGATAGGATGGAAGACAAGTAACAGCTAAATGACTGGCTACAGAAATTATCAAAATAGGCATCAGTAATCCAAAATTCCCCAGTCCCAAATTTGGAAATGAACATCAGCTGCTACTGCAAGTCTTCTAAATTCTCCTTGAGCCTGCTCACAAACACAATTGAGGGGGAAGGGCAAAAAGGGAGGGAAGGACATTGCAGGAAATGTATCACTCCCTGAATTAGTAACTGTAAACAGTCAATCAAACAAGTTACTAATCATTAACAAGGAGGTTTGTTATCAAAGAAACAATGATAATATCAATAAGACCACAAAAAGAAACTTTGTAAAGAGTTTTGTAGAGAATTCTGTCCTGAGAGTACTGAATTAAATTGGAATGCATTAATCTTTAACTTTGGAGGAATTTAAAAGTCAGGATCAGTTCTACTGCAGAGTATAAATTAAAAGCCATAAGTAACAGATCCACTACATTGTGAATTTAAAGTGAATTTCACAAAAAATCCATACCATCAAGGTTTAGCAAGTCCCCATAAATATGAATTTGTAAGAAACAATGCCCTTTTTCCTCAGTTTCTCTTGTTCTGTAATTATTTACATATATGTAGTATCTTCCCCAGCACAGCGTATCGCTCCTTGCAGGAAAGACTTTCATTTTTATCTATCTTATTTTATCTATCTACCCTAAATATAGTGCCTTGCTCATTTAATGTTTGTTGAACTGAAGGCCTAGAAAATGGTATTTTCACTTAGAAATTTCATTGTACTTAGTGCTTCCAATGTGAATTCCTTGAAAAACATTGTATTTAGTGCTTCCAATGTCAATTCCTTCAAAACCATATTTCTTTCTTCTTGTTTCACTTAGATCTTGTACACCTGAATTGAAATTTCCATCTATAACATGAAAATACTACCCAGGGTAAGTGAATAACATCTCAAATTTCCACAGTACTTCAAAGTTTTCAAAGCAATTTCAAATACTTTGCCTCATCTGATCCTCATAATAACTGTGAGGTCAGCAGAGGTCATCCTCCCAATTTTACACCTATGGATTTTACGCCTAGGCTCAGAGGCCCTAGGTGATTTGCCAATGTCCCACACCAAGAGGCAGCACCAGGTCTTAAACCTGGGTTTCCTGTTCTTTGTTATCGCAACTGCATAGACATCAAAAAGCTAAAGTTATTCTTTAAGCTTCTAAATATGTAGAGGCAACATAGTGTTCAGGAATAGAGGACTGGACTTGGTGTCAGAAAAACTTGCTATTGAGTCAAACATAAGACATACTGGATGAATGGGCAAATCATTAAACATCTTAGAGCTACAGAAAATTCTCCAAAATGGTAAATTATGGAGCTCCAGTCCCAGGATTCAGCCCATTTGACTGGTGACTGAGTTTGTGAAAACTAGCCCACTTAACCCAGTATATTTACATGCTGGCCCTAGGCACCAAACAATGCTTTAGCTTCATATCCTATTCAGCCATCCACTCAAGCCATCTTACCATCTATCAGCCACTGAGAGTATACCCTCATCTATCCCAGAACAAGACTTATTATTATCCCTTATTAGAGTTCTCTATTAAAATGTAAGCTCTTTGAGGTCAGATATTATCTTTTTTAAAAAAATATTTGTATCTCCAGCACTGTGTGCCAGGATAGTGCCTGGCACACAGTAAACATCTAAAATGCTTTTTCACTCATGCATGCATGCATTTATCTGAATTCAGTTGAATCTGAACTGAAGGCAATTCCTCACTGATTAAATTACAAGTACTGATTTATTTTAAAAGTTTAACACATTTATTTCTCCAACAGGACAATGTGTAAAATTTAGCTAGTCTGTTCTAAAACAAACTAATGTAGAAAATTCTATATAATCTAAGCATATTTCACTTAAAAGTTTTCCTGAACTGTACACATTACCATTCTGAAAAAATATGAACCTTTGGTACCATCAAAGACCATATATGATTCTAACATTTTAGTATTCAGGTAACACTATCAACTGTAGGTCTATTAAAAATACTTGTTAAACCCCTAATAGGTTTAAGGAGCCTGGATTGCTGGAGTAACTCAGATTGGTGGAATAAGAAAACGGCATCATATTAGGAGGTTAATAACTTCCACCTTTAAAACTATCCCAGGAGAATGCTGATTCAAGTTTCTATTTCAAATTATTACCTTGGCCCATGATATCACAAAATAATATAATCTGAACGAAACTGCTAGATATAGTTGTAATTAAATGGCTAGAGCTTGACAAAAAGGCATTGGTAAGATTTTATTTTTTCTGTTGAAAGATACCACGATTCATGCAGGCATGGGAAAAAGGAAAAATACATGAATAAACTACTCTCCCTCTCCAACCTTCCCCTCCCTACCACAAAAAAAAGACCCAAAACCACCTCTCCCCATCCCCCACCCCCAGCCTGCCTCCCTCAAAAAAAAATATCTGTGTATATCCAGGACAGAAAAGAATTTCTAGGCAACAAGAGTGTAATATCTACCCAGAAATCTCAGGGTTAGAGATAAACTCCCAACGACAATGTTAAGACTGAGGATGCCCTCCAATTGAACTGCAGGGGGATTGTGAGGGAAAGAAGGTGAGGCTGGAATTCAAATTGTCGGGAAAAGCTTCCATTCCAGAGATCTCCTTCCACTGCCTCACTGGATTGCTGGTTGGAGGCATATAAGCACCAGGTCACTACAAAAACCTGGCTCTGGGGGAAAGCTTGGCATAAGTTACTCCCGGGCCCACGCAGACAAAAGTGCAAAGCCCCAATCTGGCCCCCAGAGTGTCAGAGAACTGACCGGGGACGCCTGAATCCCTGAAACTCTGACCTCCCCCCCCCCGCCCCGCAGGAGAAAGCGGGCTACTTAACCCCAAGACCAGCAGAAGATAAGTACGTCCAGGGACCCAAATCCCCCTCAAGGAGAGACTGGCAGGAATCCCTCCCACTTGACCCGGGGTTCCCCCACCCCCATCCTGTTTATACTTCTTCCCCTCCCCCCCAAAAAAGTGAAGGAAGAAAACCTGGGAAGAACGCACGCCTGTTACTGACGGAACTGGGGGCCCTCAAGTCTCCTCCCGGATGCCCACACACCTCCGGACTTTGCGGGGCGGAAACGGAGTCTGTCACCACCTGGGTATCCCCCAGACCCCAGTTACACAAAAGGTAAGGAATGCCACAATGGCCTGTTATCGGGAATACACAAACCACACACACCACACACGGGAACTCACACACAACACACACATCATATACACCACACAAGAGCATGCACACACACACACATCACATACACACGGGCTACACACACAACACACCACATACAGGCGGACACGGACATGCAACACAACACCCACACACTCCACATATACGACACAGAAGGGCACGCACACACCATACACACGGGCACAGACATACAACACGCACACCCCGGCTCCCCGCTCTCCCGAGCACAATCCCCTCACGCCGGAGCCACTCGGCCTCATACTGGAGCAGGTCCCGCCGCCCTCTGCCGGGCCTCTGGACCGTCAAGCCCCAGGTCCGAGGCCCGAGACCCGAGTCCGCCCGGGCCCCCCCCCCCGGCTCACCTGCGCTCCGCGGCGGCTCCTCCCGCGGTCCCCCGCTGCCTGGCTCTCCCGGCCCGGAGCCCGGATGGGCTGAATGGCTGGCTGGTCGGAGACCCCCTCCAGCCACTGTGACACTTCCCGCGGCCCCAGCAGCGGCAGCTCCCGCCGCCGACTCCTCCTTTCGGACGCAGGCCCCCAGTGGATGAGGGGGCAGGGGCCGAGGCTCGACAACACGGGCGCCGCCGCCGCCGGTTCCCTTCTCTCCTCCGCACCTCCCGGAGAAAATGTCACCAGAGGCCGTTCCGCTCCGTTCCGCGCCTCACTTCCGCCCGGAACCACCGAGATTCCGCCGGGCAGCTAGAGCGACTACTGCACCAGGGGTCCCTGGGGGAGGGAGGGAAGAAGGAAGCAAAGGGGAGGCCGTGAAAGCGTCACAGCGCCCCCTCCAGGACCAAGTGCGATGATCCTCCCGCTGCAGAGCCTGGCGCGCGCTAACCTCAGCAACTCTTGCCCTCACCTCTCCCTCCTGGGTGTCCTCCGCTCTAACTTGCTCTAGATTCGGAGGGGAAATTACTCCGGTCTTCCGGACTTTACAGAAAATTTAACTCTTCCACGAAGGCTCCCCTGATTTACCCAATCAAACTGGGATCTATTCAATAACTCCAGCCAGCAGGGACACCCCATTCTCCCGCCACCCCCACCCTTATCCCGGCCCCCTCCCACACGCATAAAATTCTAAGTAGTAGCCAACCAGTTATATTTATAAATTCTATATAAACACTAAGGGCACGTTTTATGAATGAACACCTGGTTAATCGTTACAGGATCACCTACTGGTGTAAATTAAGAAGTGTAAAACAAAACTAGTTCTTATTGCTGATTCCTAAAATTCAATTAGAGATTCATTTTTTGATTAGAAACTTAACGCCCGTTTGAAACGCAAATTATACCCTGGGAATAATAACACACTAATACTCTACAGTGAATAAGCTTTCAGATCCTTTTTTAAGATCAGCTATTCTTTTTTGTTTGTAGGCAATTTAGGGTTAAGTAACTTGCCCAGGGTCACACAGCTAATAAGTGTCGAGTGTTTGGTCTGAGACCCGATTTGAACCTGGGTCCTCTTGACTTCAGGGCGGTGCTCTATTCACTGAGCCACCTAGCTGCCCCTGCAAGGTCAGATATTCTTGAGGGAGGGGGAAGAATACGAAGGTAATGGGCTCCTGAGGAAGTCCGATGGGACAATACGAAAGGTTCTGAGAATAAACTTCACCAGTTTCACTATTTTCCCGAGAAAATAATCTTTACAAGTTTGTCTAATAAAGGACTGGTATCCAAAATCTGTAAGAAACTTACTGAAATATACAAGAACACATCATTCTTCAAAAGATCAATGGTCAAAGGATATAAATAGGCAATTTTCAAAGGAAGAAAGCCAAGCTATCAACAACAATCTGAAAAAAAAAATAGAAATTCCAAATGATGGATAGAGAAATGCAAACTGAAACTCTAAGGCACAGCCTTATACACATCAAATTGTCAAACACGAATGTACTCTTTGAGACCTGTATATCAGCAGAGCCATTCTGGAAAGCAATTTGGAACTATGGACTTTGGAAAAGTCACTGAACTGTGCACACCATTTGAAGCAATGGTACAATACTAGGCTTAATATCCCAAAGAGGAAAAGAAAGATTATATATAAGTGGAAAATAAACATTTTCTGTGATAACTAAAAGCTAGAAACGGGGAGGAGGGGTGATCAACAATTAGGAATATGAATATAATGGAAAATACACCACAAAAATGGCAAAAGGATGCTTTCAGAGAAACCTGGAAAAATTTGTATGAACTGATGCAGAGTGAAGTCTACAGAATCAGAAGAACGATTTATACAATGACAAAAAGACTCAACAAAAATAATTTTGAAAAGAATTAAGAACCCCAATCAATGCAATGAAAAATCTCAATTCCATAAGACCAATTAATGAAGCTAGCCACTGCCTAAAAAAGAAGTGATGACTTAAGGGTCAAAAGGATACACACATTTTAAGATATGGTCAGTGTGTGGATTTGTTTTGCTTGACTATTTTTTCCTGAGATTTCTGAGTTTTTTGTTTTGTTTTGTTTTTTGGAGGGGGTGGGATTTGTTTTTGTTTCAGTGAGAGAAAATAGGATGGGGAGGACATAGGAGGACTAGCAATCATGTTGCTAAACAGAAAAGAAAGAAAAGAGGGTCATTGTGTCATTTAAAAGAAAATGAACAGAATAAAATGGAAGGAAGTTCAGAGACACAATCAGGATAACAAGGCGCCAGACTCATAGTAAGCACTTAGTAATTGCTTATTGACTAATAGCTCCGAAAGTAACATTGAATTTATTACATATTTTTTAAAATGTAAGCTGTAAGAGATTTGTGTTTCATATGCAATTCTTTTTTCTGTTTTACTTAATATGTTATTGTTTGTTGAGTGTAAACTTTTTTTAAAAAAATAAGATTTTTTTTTAAATTTCTAAGAGCCATCTCTGTATCCTTATAAAGAAAGGCAAAAAACACAGTGTTATTAAGTCTAAAGAAGAAAGGGATTGATTAGTTTTGCTGGGGGTTTTCCTCTTCTTCATCTTTTTCTTTCATTTTTTTTCCTTTAAAAATATTTGTTATATGGAATGGTTCTGTAGGAGAGAGGATACTGAAAGAAATTCTGGTAATGTAAAAACATGTATCACTAAAAAATTATTTTAAAAGAGAAAGGATCAGAAAAATATTCACAATCGTGCTGAAAGCCAGGAGAGACATTTATTCTACCACTCTAAGGTACAAGGTTGTATAAAACACATTAGACCAAGTATCAAGAGATCTAGATTCTGATACTGGCTCTGCTATTTGGAAGCAAGGTTATGAGTATACTTAATTTTACTATTCTTATTTAGAGAGTCATTTAATATGTCTGAACTTCAACTACCTTATCCGTAAAATGAGGGAATGGATTGGAGTAGATGATGTGTTTATTTTCCCAGTAACATAGGCATTGCAAAGGAGAATGTTTGGCAATTAATATAATAACCATTTATATTCACATAGAATGTTAAGGTTTACAAAGCACTTTCCTTAAAATAACCTTATGAAGTAAGGAGGACAAGTATTGTGATCTCCATTTTATGTGCAGGAAAACTGAGGCTCAGTGAGGTTCAAAGACTTGCCTGTGGTGCAGAGCTCTTTGCACCATACCCCATCTCAAACTGGACTGTACAGTTCTGTAGCAGCAGAGAATAAATGCAAGTTACTATGAATAGATACATATGCATATATACATGCATTTGTATATCATGTATACATTTGCATACATAATACATGAGTGAACAGTTTTGAAGTCAAGAAAACCTGGGTTTTAAACCTGCTTCTATCATATTAGCAGTTTGGCCATGACAAGTCACTTAATCTCTAAGTGCCCAGGGTAGCTTTCTAAGACTATAAATTGCTGAAAAGTTGCCGATCTTCATCGAATAGATGGAGAGAATTCCTTGTCCCAGGGCTAGGTTTCATATAAGGCTCCATAGTGCACAGGGTGCTGGGCCTGGAATCAGGAAGACTCATTTTCCTGAGTTCAAATCTGGCCTCAGACACTTACGAGCTGTGTGACCCTGGGCAAATCATTTAACCCTGTTTGCCTCAGTTTCCTCATCTGTCAAATGAGCTGGAGAAGGAAATGGCAAGCCACTCCAGTATCTTTGCCAAGAAAACCCCAAAAGGGGTCACTGAAAAACGAACTGAACAACAATACAGATATAGAAACAGATACATGTATATATAATGTGTGTAGATGCATACATGTGTGTTTTATGTATACATGTATGTTATATATAACATGTATGTGTGTAGTTTCGAGTGTGTATAATAATGTAACGTGCATGTATCTATAACACGTTATATTGCGCATATTATCTATATATGTATATATATACATATATATAAAACATTTATTGGACTCAGATCGTGTGCCCAATACTTCCAGGGAGTGGGGATAAAAATGAAAGGAATAGTCCCTGAAATCAAAGAGCTTAATATCTAGTTGAGGAGACAGAGTATGTATGTTAAAAGATAACAAAAATACAAAATATTATGTGAGAAGTGCCACTGATGTTGAACTTACATTCCATTACTTTTATTCAATCACAGAAAAAAGTTATTTTATCCATCTGAGCAATAAATAGTGCACAGAACTTTAAATATAAAAGAATAGTAATTGTGTGATAGGACTTTGAGAACTGGCTAGCATCTTGGGATTTGTAGTTTAAAGGGACAACCATTCTCAACCCTTAGAACAATTTGAAAGTATTTCAGTCTTTGAGCTAGAAGGTGGAATTGAGTCATGCCCTAGAATTCCTAAAAGGATACACAGAGTCTTTGAAAAAGTCCAAGAGGAAAAAAGGAAGACCTGAAGAGCTGAGCAGCAGGAATAATGTAGGTAAGGAAGCCTCTTCAGCTCCAGACAGAATTTAATAAGATGAGCAGGAAACACTGACACGGGTCGGGGTAGCAGAGTTGGGGGTTGGGGGGAATAGGGAGGAGAAGGGAGAGTAGGAGGTGGCGGGGGAGCTGGAGGGGGGGAGGGAGGGTAGGCTGCGTGGGGGGGACCGCGGGGGCGGACTGCAACTGGAAAAGGGGAAATTGAAACGAGAGCCATCCTCCACCTTCTACAGTCATCTCGAAGCGGAAGACTAGGGCTGAAGCCACCAGTTGTACGTCAAGGACTTAAGGGCAGGTCCAACAAAATGTTCTGCTCTTTTTCCCAACTTCCCCTCCCTATATCTATTCAGTAACAGAGATAAGAGGCAAACCTCTGTCTGAATATTAGGAATTTGATTTTTTAAAAATTAGTAATTGTCATAACAGACGTGGCTGATTACATCTTTAGGGACGATACAGGTAGAAAAGAAACGGCAATGAAGAATTTTGTCTTCCAACTGTGCACTCCACAGCAGCACCCACAACCACTAATTTTAAAGGATAGTGACTTGTCCAAAACCCATTTCTGTCTAATACTAAGGAAAAAGAAAAAGAGTGAAACAACAACAATAATAGCTGAGTGGTATGTTGTACTTCACTGTTCACAAAAGGCTTTACACTCGCTGCCCTGCCTCGTTTAGTCTTCACAAAAGCCCTATGAAAGAAGTCATGCAAGTATTATTACTCCAGTTTTACAAATGGGGAAATTGGAGCTTAGAAAGGCTGAAAGATTGATGATAGGTCAGAAACCTGTTAATCAAAGAACCAGGACCAAATCCAAGATTTTTTTATTCTAAATTCAGCATCCTCTCCATCATAGGTCAGTGGTTAGATTACTGTGCCTTACCTAGTGTTTGTTGAATTGAAATTGAATAGAATGAGGAGCTAATGGAAATTTTAAAAAACTCTGTTCTATCCAATAAATATTCATTAAATACTACTTTAGGGAAGCCAATACATCAGGCACATCACAGCTCTAGCCTTTCCTGAATCTCCCAGCAGTTAGTACCATCCCCTAAAACTACTTGGTCTATTTTGTACATACTTTGTATATGTATGTAGCTATGGATAGAGATGGTTGTTCCCCTGCCTCCGATAAAATGTAATCTCCTTGGCAAGCAGAGATTATTTCACTTTTTTTGCATCTGGCAAATAATAGGGAATTAATAAACGCGTGTTAGTTGATTGATGCAAAAACAAATTGATATAGAACAGTCCCTACATTCTAGTCACTCATGTTACAGTTGAGCAAAAGGCTGAGGAATACTTAATGAACCCAACTATGTAGAGCTAGAGAGGGGATGATGAAAAGGAGGAATAAGACTGAATCCTAGGAATAAGTGAGGAGGAAAAGGCTTTAGCAGGTGGGAGGGATTAGGAAAAATCTGAACTGAGGCCTGAGGGAAGATTAGAATTCTGAAAGGCAGACTTGAAGAGAGAGTACTTGGAGATCACATTATGTAGGAAATAAACTGCTGGACTCAAGTTCAGGAACACCTTGATTCAAGTCTGCCTCTGACACATGCTAACTGTGTAACCCTGAGTAAGTCACTATTAAGTGACCCTCAGTACCCCAGTCAGCTCTCTAAAACTGTAAGTTATGGATAAGTTGCTGATGTGCATCAGGAGGGAGTTTCCAAATCAGGAATTCTCTGGTTCAAATTATAGGTGTAGGAGGAACAAAATTGTCAAGAATAGTGGAGCCACCAAATTTTGACTAAAATCACTATATGAGAGGCAAAATAGCATTTTTAAAAAAGGCAACAGAACAGCTGAACCAGATCAAGGATGCACAGAGTAGGTCAGGATGAGAGGCTACACATTTTTTCAGAATATTGGTAGATTGATTCATTAGATATCTATCTGAAGAAAGGATAGAAAACACTTCAAGAAAAAAATTACATGTTATTACTATCTTTAAAAATCAAGAAAACTATTTACTCATATGTCTTCTTTCCCATCTCTACAAAATCTTTGTGAGACTAATCTACTCAGGTATCAAGGCCATCCTTGATAATGGTGTGAGAGACAGGTTTTTGGCAACCAATGTTCTACAAAAGACACATAATTGGAAAAGAATGCAAAAACCTCACTATGTTTATTATCTGATAACTATTTGATTCAAAAGAGAAAAATGCTGCCTTAAGGCAGCAAGATGACCCCCCCATGCATGTGTTAAAATTGAAAAAGATTCCATGAAAAATTTGATGAGAGATAACTTTGTTCTTCTGACTGTCAGATTATTAATATCAAGTGAGGCATAAAATAGGGAAACTGATGCTTACCAAAGGTATTTGCCACTACCATAAAAGATGTCCAGCACAAAGTCCAGATATAAGAAGGGCTCCCTATAGAGGGAGAGGGAGATCCTCCAAATGCTCCTGTGGGTGGATGGCATTGTATTTATTGCATCAGGCTCCAGAACATTACAGAGTCTCCTAAATCACTCTTAAGAGTCTGAACTAACTACCCACACAGGGAGAAAAAAAAAATGAAGAATGCCTATTGCCCAGACAATGCTATGCAGTGGAATGAACAGCTCATAGAGCTAGTCAGTAGTACACATGTATCAGAAAGACACTAAAGATGAACAATGAATTGATTTGAGAATTGAATAGAAATAAGTGAATTGGAAAATCAAGTTTGGCCTTTATTATGCTAAAATTCTCCCTGAAACAAAGGCCTATCTTTTTAACATAAATATTTTTCTAGTGATGCTATGTGGCTGTGTATTATCAAACACCACAGCCATAGAAGAATTAGAGAAGCAGCTCATCCAAATAACAATGGAGAGGTACATGGTGGATATGACCAGGTCAAAGCATATTACCAACAAGAAACTGCATCCAAAAAACAGCATATTCTCAGAGATGTATGACCAGAAGACAAAGTGGGCCAATTGTGTAATGAAAGCTAGTAACTACAGTCCATGTGCTAGGATGACCATGTACTATCAATAGACCAGCAGAAAGGCACCCTACATTTCATTGTCCACTGCCCCACTTCTGCTCCCAAGGATTTGGGGCAGGATTTGGATAGGAATTGCACAACCTGAAGACATGTATTGAAAAAGATGGAATAAGGAGTGACTGATCAAAGTTTTTGAGGAGGTACAAGGCATGGTCAGATTCAATGTCAGGAATATTGATTTGGCAACTGAGCAAAAAAAATATGTTCTTTAGAGAAGAGAGAGCACTGGCAAGAAGACCAATTCATGGGCTATTATAATAGTATAGGTATAGGGCAACTAAACACCTGGGAGATTTGTTGCCAGCCTCAAAAATGAAATAGGGGCAAGATGTGTTCCAGGAAGAAGACATAGACAGGAATTGAAAAGCATGAAGACAATGACCTTGCCCTCACACCTGAGTTTTCATGCTTTATCATTTTCGTTTTCCTAGCAAGATCCATAGGGTCTTCGGGAAGATACAGTGCCACAGACCTAGAGAACTCCTTGTGGTTTGTGGGAAAGCAGCCCCTGAAATGATCTAAGAAGAACTCAGGAATGGATGGAAGTTAAAAGGGACTTTCTGGTCCCAAGCCAGATAGAGTATTGGGGCAGAGATATTGATTCTGCCAGCAGGAAGAAATGAGTTCAAAGTCAGACGAAATGTCTGTGCGTTCTAATTAGTTGTCTGACTGTTCTGTTGTTAGGGTAGGGTCAAATCTCCCCAATTTTGCTTTGATACCTTGACTAAGTACAAGCAATCTTTTTTAATCAAATCAAACAATCAGCACTCTGTTCACCTACTTGAAGCCATCAAAGCCATTGTCACACTCCAAATCACTTTGTGTAAGAGAGAGACTATCTCAAAAGTGAAGGAGAGTTTCTTAGAGCGTTTGAAACAAGCATGGAGCAAAGGGAGGACTGGGTTTTGACAGAGAACGGAGATATGAACAGAATCTGGCTCCACAGGCATCCTGAAGAAGAGATTCCAAACTAATATGACAAAGCGGATAGAGTGCTAGGACTGGAATCAGGAAAATGTGAATTTAAATCTGGTCTGACATTTACTAGCTGTGTGACCCTAGACAAGTGACCTAACCTCTGTTTACCTCACTTTTCTCATCTGTGAAATGGCAATATTAATAGCATCTACTTCACAAGAGTTGGTGTGAGAATCAAATGATAGTATTTGTAGAGCATTTAACACAATGCCTGTTACATGTAGGCACCATATAAATGTTAGCTATTATCATCTAAGTCCCAAGAAAACATTGGCTCTTTCCTCAACTTGCCTGCTTGATGTCCGTTTATCCACAGACACTGCAATATCATCTGCCATTTCATTATCACATGTTTCCAGGAAAGTGAATTTTGCCTCAACACACAAAGAGATCAGTCGGGGTTTAACTATAGACATCTATCTGTCTGTCTGTCTGTCTGTCTTGTCTGTCTAACACAACCAGCTTTGCACATGTCCAGATCACCTAAGATGGAGATGGAAGATGGAAGAAGACATTCTGTGTTCCCCTGTGACATGCATGGGAGCAGCTTCTGGTCACTGGCTGGTAGCCAGGACAGGCTCTGTCTTCAACACCACTGGCCTGGGACAGTCTGTCTCCCCCCCGCCCCCCCCTCTCTCTCTCTCTCTCTGTCCAGCACCATCCAAGGAGTGAAAGTCCACAGCACAGATGCCTTAAACTAAGCTGGGTGAGGGGAGGGGCTGCTTCCTCCTCCTCCCTTTTTCATCCTGTGGCCCTAAGAATCAGGTTTGGGGGTTGAGTTTGTTTTGTTTATTCTTTTCAGTTCTAGGCACAGGCAGTCAAGAGCTGGGAGACAGGATTCTAGGGCAGAGGTTGTTGCCAGCCCAACAGGGAATCCCTAAGAAGCCAATGTACTGGGTCTCAAGCCCAGGGGGACTTTGGACTTGGAACTTGGTGAGGCCATAATCTGTGGAACTGAGTTAAGCTCTGAAGATAATCGCCCTCTTCTCCCCAGAGTCTAACAAAGTATAAGGGGGGATTATGCCCCTCAGGTGGAGGGGGAGTGAGAAATGTTTGTATGCTTGTCATTACTATATCTTTAAAGTAAATATTATTTTATCAAAACTACTCTGACTGTTATGTTAAGTGGTTAAATAGATCTGCTGCTCAAGAGATTCCTATAACTGAGGAATGGCATCAGTGGGGTCTTGAGCCAATGGCAGAGGCTAGACACCCCCCAACCTGCTACCAGAGAATTCTGGGGAAGGGATAAAATGTAACAGATCTGGCCGTCAGGCAGTGGGAGCCACTGTAATTATTGTTATATATGTATGTATATCTATATGTATAGATGTATGTGTATGTGCACATATGTATTGTGAGAGTGTGTGTGTGTGTGTGTGTGTGTGTGTGTGTGTGTGTGTGTATATAAAATATAGTTAGAGAAACCAACCTCTGCTTAGGTTTTAGAAAGTTTTCCTCATTAGGAACTCAGAGCAATTTTTGACATTTAAAAGAAACACTTCTAAAGTAGAAGAAAAGTAAACCAAGTAGACCTGAGAAGCCATTAAATTGTACTCTTAAGCTAGTTTTTAACAGGTTATTATTATGTTAAGGGCAACTAGGTGGCACAGTGGGTAGGGTGCCACCAGGCACTCATCTTCCAGAGTTCAAATCTGGCCTTTGACGTTTTCTAGCTGTGTGACCCTGGTCAAGTCATTTAACCCTGTTTGCTTTAATTCCTTCATCTATAAAATGAGCTGGAGAAGAAAATAGCAAACCACTTCAGTATCTTTGCCAAGAAAACCCCAAAACAACAACAGCAATTTTTATGCTATGCTGCAAATAGTTTGGCCACTTAAGATAAACACTCCGAAAGATGATAGGTCATTCCCTTTATAGAGATAAAACAACTGAGAGTCTTTGTCCTAGTCTTATGACTGAGTGTGTAAAGGTACCATTTTTCCAAAAGACATAAAAGACTGAGCTCTTGCGGCCAATCTAAAAAAAGGTGGTAGAACTTGCTCCTTCTTCTATGGGCAAGAATTAGGTCCTCAGAAGAGAACTGTGCATGAAGCTCAGGAGAAAGAGATAGAGAGCAGCAGATACATGGTGCCACATCCAGATTCAGACCCAGCAAACAACAGGGTCCAGTGGGGAGCAGGCCCAGCAGAACCAGCTCAATAACCTCACCGAACTCATTGACAACTCTGCAGAGTCAAAGTCTTGAGTTGCTCCTGCTGCGTATATCTTGACCACATGTTTCCCACATGTGTACTAGTTTCTCCTCATGTATACTGGTCACATGTGTTCCCTCTGTATGTCCCTAAACATGATCCCTATTTTTCTCCACTCTTCTTACTTATGGTGTGTTTTTTGTGGAAAAATATGCCCCAGGTTTATGTGGGGAAATGTTCTATTGCTCATTATTTTACTGTGCTATTTCATTAAATGCCTTTGCTTTGAACTAATTAGGTCCTCTGGCTGACTAGTAGAAGTTAAACACATTGGTGGGGGTGGAGGGCTTGTGAGCTATGGTTTTGAGTGTATGTAGATCCATAGAATACCTTGAACCTAGAGTAGCTTCCCTGAGGGCCTCCCATTTGAGAAGGGAGATGACAGAGGTGTGACATAGGAAAAAATGATCAGGGCCTGAAATAGAGTGGTGGCTATGAATATGTACCATGGGAGATCTCCAAAGGCACATTTGATGATTTCTAAAAGGTATAGTGCTTTGATTTAAAGAAGATTTATTCTCTCCCTACTAATTGCAGTAAAGTCAACAAGTCCCCACCCACAGCACAGATGCAGAAGGTACAGCTTATAGAGAAACAGTGGGTCAGACACTAGCTAGCTTCCAATCTTGGTTCATAATTTAAGCTGAGGCAGTGGGCCCTTCAGTGACTATGTAGAAACTGACTGGCCAGCTGTCTATCCAGAAACTAAATACTCCTCAGGGTTCTGGCTTAGTTTTCCACACAGGCTAGAATATACTCTTGGAAGGAGATGGTCTCTGCTCCAGTTACTCTCAGACTCCTAGTAGGAGTCTAGTTCAGTTTGAGAGCATATCTCTGACTGCATGAATTTAATGCTGGGAAAAAATTCAGAGCACTTCAAATTCTCATTCCTGAAGCAGTATTAAGCACAGGGAGACAACAAACACTTTACCCATCCCCCTCTACTCTGGAGGACTAGGCTGCCCAGACAGCGACCTAATTGGGTCCTTCACTCAAATTTCTTCCTGTGATTTCCTTTTTCTTCAAGTCTTGATCTTCCCAGCCTTTAAATATTGATGCAAGGGAGGGAAAGTTCTCATCCCTGTGGTATACACTGTGTGTCCTGAGGCAGGCTTCATTTGGGCTTCTGAGCGGTAATTGGTAGAAAGAAAGTCATATAGCCTGCAGAACTGTGCTGCCGAAGGTATGGAGTGTGGCTGCCACACTTAGTATCCACCAGCCAGTTGCAACAAGTAAAATCTTTCTGTATCTTGATTTCAACACTTCTTTGTTTCTTACCCTACCACTTGTTAGGGACCTTAGGGTCTGGTCTAGCAAAAATATAATCCCTGCAATTTAACTGAAACAGATGTCTCCAAGATAATCAATGACCTAACCATCAAACTGGGGGGAGGAAAGAGAATAAGCATTTACATAGCATCTACTATGTGCCAGGCACTGTGCTAATTGCTTTTACAAATATTATTTCATTTGATCCTCACAACAGTATGTAAGGTAGGTGCTGTTATTAAGCTCATTTTACAGTTGAGGAAATAAGATACTAAGTGACTTGCCCAGGTTCACACAGATAGTATCTGAAGCTGGATCTGAACTCAGCTCTTCCTGCCTATAGGTGTAGTACTCTACCCCCTGTGTGATGAAGCTGCCTCAAATACAGAGGCATTTACCCAATCATCATCTTTCTTTACCTTTCTTCAGCAGAGAACCCTCCTGGCCATCTCATTTCTCAATGTCCCATCTTTTGAAACTTTTCTCTTTGGCTTCCACATTACATCAATCCTGACTCTCCAACCTGCTTTCCAACCACTACTTCTCTAACTCCTTCATTAGACTTTCTTTTTTCTACTGTCCTCTAAATACGGATATTCCTTAAGAATATGGTGAAAAAACAGGTTTGGTGGTACCTACCAGTAATCCCTAATACCAGGAAGGCTGAGAATGGTGGATGGTTTAAGAGTTCTGAATTGCCGTAGGCAAAACCAAGCATGTGTCTGAAGCTTTGACCTACTCCATGACCTGGGCTGGTTTGTTCCTCCTTAAAGACCTGAACTGGAATAGGGGCAATGAAAATGGGAAGGAAGGAAGAGATATGGGATATTTGATGGAGAAGTCAACAAGACTTTGATGAGTGGATACAGGTGGCAAATGATAGGTACTGTATGCTAGGTATGTGATGGCATTAGAGGAGAATAGCAAAGTATGCCAAGATCATGTATTTTATTCACTGTGTGCCTGGAGAGTCAAGCAATGAGTTTCTAAGTGGGCTGGTGATTTTTGTGATGGGGTAGGATTCTATTCCATTTAGGAGTGGTTTGGAAGTTTTCTTAATTGACATCAAGAGGGTGGCAGACAAGATGCTTTCAATTTTTCTATTAAGAATAACTTTCAGAATGAAAATAATCAAATATTATTATGAAGGAATTGAAGTCTAAGATATCACAGAAGATAGTAGACAACACCTGGCTTCTCTAAATAAATTCAAATCTCTGGGTTAGTTCCCAAAACAGTCCATACTACCCCCTCAGGGACGCTGGAACGATCTAGGAGGATGGTAGCAGCCTTGGTGCAATTGGGGGGTGTTGAATAAAAATAAGTGGAAGCATAAGGAAAGAAGAGAAGAAAATTTTGAAAAACTATTCATACATGTTTCATCTGTTAGGTAACAGAGTTAGTCATAATGATTACATTATTTTCCAAATAAACATACAAAATATAAGTTATAACTGATCAGTGGTCAAATCTGCTGACAGGTCTTAAGCAAGTGTTAGTAGGCAAACCAGTGGGAATGTGTGTGTGTTTTACTTGTTTACTTTACTTGTTTACAATATGATACTATACAGTTACATGATGCAATATTGCATCATCAAAATTTCAGTGCAGGAGCAGAACCAGGAGAACATTGTACACGGTAACAGCCACATTGTGTGATGACTAATATTGATAGACTTAAACCTTCTCAGCAGTACAAGGATCTTAGACATCTCCAAAGGCCTCATGATGGAAAATGCTATCCACAAAGAAGAAAGAACTATGGAATTTGAATGCAGATCGAAGCAAACTATTTGCTATTTTTTTCCCTTTTGTTGTGTTTTGTTTCTTCTTTCTGGTGATTCCTCCTATTGGCTCTAATTCTTATTTATTGGCTCTAATAACATCATTAATGTAAAAATATGTTTAATAGGAATGTATATGTATAGCCTATATCAGATTGCGTGCCATTTTGGGGAGGGAGGTGGGAAGGGAGAGGGAGAAAAATTTGAAGCTCAGAAGCTTATGGAAGTGATTGTTGATAATTCAAAATAAATTAATTTTAAAAAATTAAAAATAACTAAATAAAATTTCAATGCAGAAAAAACACAAATTTACCATAAACTATTAAATTTAAGATGTGTCATTTTTTAAAAAAATATTTTATATTTTTTGAAATGATGCAAATTTCAAAAAAATAAAAATAAAAAGTTAAACAAAGTAGATTTCCGGGGGGGGGGGGCTGAGTAATTTTTTTAAATGGGGGCAGTAGGCCAAATAAGTTTGGGAATCACTGGTCTAGAATGATCACTGACCCACTATCAGAAATCTTGTAAAAACAATATGATTTCAGCTTTCTGGTCAATTGGTCCTTTCTCCATCTGTCTCCAGGAGAGGTATCAAACTGGGTTTGCAACTATCTTGTCCCCTTATCCTTTGCTGGTGTGGAAGTATAATATTTTTGGGGAAGGAGGTTCTAAAGGAAAGCTATGGCAGTTCTATAGATTACAAAATACCAGAAAATATACAAGAGTGAATGATCTCTTTGCTGGGAGGGAGACGAGATCTCAGCTCAAAACACGAGAGAATCCTAGATCTCATCTAACGGGAAAGTCTCTGATGTTCCTAGGCAGCCAAAACAGAAATCAAGGATGTGTGGAAAAGCCAACTTCCTCTACATGTTTACAGCTTCCAAAGTTTCCCAAAGACTAAATGTGTCAAACCATCCATGAATGAATATCTCCCAAGAAGCTCTGATACTAACTCCATCCCTTCCTTCCACAGATAATTAGTATCACATCACTCTCTCTACCAATTAAGAATCATAGCTCCTCAGACTGATTTCAGAAAAACCTGGAAAGACTTATATGAACTGATGCAAAATGAAGTGAATAGAACCAGGAGAACACTGTACATGGTAACAACAGAACTATATGATGATCAACTGTGAATGACAGCTATTCTCAGCAATACGATGATGCAAGACAATTCCAAAGGACTCATGATGAAAAATGCTATCCACCTGCAGAGAAAAAACTGATAGAGTGTGAATGCAAATAGAAGCATACTACTTTTCACTTTCTGTATTTTTTTGTGTTTTTTTTCTTTTGGGTCTGTGTCTTCTTTTGCAACATGACTAATATGATAATATGTTTCGCATGATTGAACATGTATAACCAATATCAAATTGCTTGCTGTTTCAGGGATGGGGAGGTGAGGGAAGGACAGAGAAAATTTGGGACTCAAAAATTTTTTAAATGAATGTTAAAAATTGTCTTTACATGTAACTGGGGGATAGAAAAATATTTAAAAAAAAACAATTTGGGTTCACCTCAGTGACTTGGCCTTGGCCTTCTTTCCATTTCTCTCTCTCTCTCTCTCTCTCTCTCTCTCTCTCTCTCTCTCTCTTCTCTCTCTCTCTTTCTCCAACTTATTCATAGATATTGCTTTGATTAAGTACCACTCCATGGAGATAACTCCCAAATCTGAATCTTTAAATCCTGACCTCTCTTCTGAGCACCTCCGCAGCTTTCCATAGGAAATCTCCCCAACATCATCTCAAAATCAACATGTTTAAAACTGAGCTCAATATCTTTCTCTGTCAACTTACATTTTCTGACTTTGGTATTTCTCTCCTTGACACCACCATTCACTCCATCTCCCATGTTCATAACAAGCTCTTCTTTGACTCTTCCCTCTCTCTCACCTCTCATATCTGATATTATAGATTCTACCTGTGCCCTATCTCTCATGTTTCCTCCTCTCTATTCCCATTGCCACAATAATGGACTACTGAAATAGCATCCTTATAGATCTCCCCACCCCCCAACTCTCTCCTACTACTTGTAAACTGCCCTTCATATACCTACTAGAATAATCTTCCTTATACATAAATGCAATCACGCTATTCATATGATCAAAAATCTCCAGTGGCTCCCTATAGCTCACTGATAAATTTCAAACTTCTGTGCCCAGCATTCAAGGCTCTCTGCAATATAGCAGCAGTCTCATCTCACAATCCTCCCTTCCATATATACTAAATATTATATACTAAAGCCAAACTGAACTAGCCTCAGCACTCCAAATGTGCAGTTTTCACATCTCCATGCCTTTGTTTCCGCTGTTTCTGCTGTCTGGAATACCATCCTTCCCCCTCATTGTCCATCATTCAAAGACTACCTCAAATACTACCTTTTCCAGAAAACTTCCCCTGTTTCTCATTTGGTAATGACCTTCAGATTTCACATAATAAATAATGACAGCTGATATTCATATATTGCTTTAAAGCTTACATATCTCTTTTGGGTTTCATAATAACCTTATGAGTATGCATTACAGCTATTCTTTTTTTTTTTTTTTGGCTAGGCAATGAGGTTAAGTGACTTGCCCAGGGTCACACAGTTAGTAAGTGTTATGTGTCTGAGGCCGGATTTGAACTCAGGTCCTCCTGAATCCAGGGCTGGTGCTCTATCCACTGTACCACCTCGATGCCCCCATTACAGCTATGCTTATCACCATTTTACATATGAAAAAAACTATAGATGCAAGAGATTAAGTAAATGGCTAATGGTTACCTAGCTTATAAGTGCCAGAAGCAGAATCTGAATTTGTCTCTTTTAATTGTAGATCTTTCAGTGATACTGTGCTATTTTATGGTGCACTTACATAATACTGTGTATTAATTATCTGTATTGGTGTTTTATCCCCTTAATATTAATAGACTGTAAGCTCCATGAGCATAGGAACCATGTCTAATCTAAACTTGTATCTCCCCTAACACCTAGCACTGTGGCCTGCAAACAGTACACACTTAACAAATGTTTGTCATATTTGTATTTTTTTAAAAAGTGCCAAAAGACTGGAGATAGATAAATGTACTCATTTTCAAAAAAGGAAGAAAAGGTGAGTCCTTTACAATAAACCAGTTGAGGTTAATCCCTTGCAAAATATGAATACAGTTTATTAAAAAGCTTTATTTTGAAGAACTAGAAAAGAAAAAAAACAATCAATAGGAGCCAAAGCATGGCATAATGAAAAGAACACAGACGTAGGCATTAGGAGACCTAGGTTCTAGTCCCACCTCTGCTATTAAGGAGCAATATATGACCTTAGGCAAAAGTTTCCTTATTTACAAATTGAAAGGATTAGAATGGTAGATTCCTAAGGTTCTTTCCAGCTTTAATATTCTGTGATTATAATTCATGGCAAACCATCCTCATCATATATGTGTGTGTGTGATGTTATATATGATATTATTATATGTGATAATATTATATATCATATTATGAATAAGATATTATATATAACAATAATATGTGATATATACAATCATTTGACTAAGTAAATCAAGGAGATGGTAGAGAAATAGTGCATCTTGACTTTGGTAAGATATTTAATAAAGAATCTCATGGCATGACTATGGAAAAAATAGAGAAATATAGACTAGATAATGGAGCAATTAAGTGGATGCACAGTTGTTTAAACAGCTTGACTCAAAGAATGTTATTTAATGCATGTTTCAAAGTGAACTGGGAAGGAAATCTCTAACAGCCTACCATAAGAAGCTGTCCTTGGTCCTGTCCTGTTGAACATCTTTAACAACCACTTACATGAAAATGTAGAAGTCATGCAAACATTTGAAAGGAATAAATAATATTTTGGAAACAATAATTGATATTGAAAATAATTTTAATAGGCTGAAATTTAAAAGGTGAAATTTAACAGGTAAAAGTGAAGTGCTTCATTTAGATTTTAAATATCAATTTTAGAGGTTCGGTATGGGGAGACCTGGACTGACAACAGTTCATGTGAAAAGTTCAGATGTTAATTGACTGTAATCTCAAGATATCAGAACTAGGACCAATAGGAAGCTATTACAGAGAGTCATAATTTGGCTCAGTATAAAAAAGAATTTGAGACAGAGACTTTCCACAAAAGAATGGGCTGCATTTAAAGCTAGCGAATGTCCATCTTAACATTGAAAGTGTTAAAGCAGAGACCTTCATAGATGCTTGTGTTCATGAAGCTCTCCCTGACTCCCCCAGTGAGTCTTGATCTCTCCTAGTTCAGGCATCACATAGCACTTTACTTACACTTATCTATGTCTTTATTTTTTAAAATTCCTTTTTTTATAAACTTAACAAATACTGATAAACATGAACATTTCAAGATTCAAAGAAGGGAGAAAAGAATTATATAATGAAACTGTGAACTTCAGTTACATAACTTTAAAAAAAAAAAGGATATTTAATTTAATGTAGTAGCAACAAAGCTGCCTTACTATCTTTCCTCTGTTATTTCCATTAAGAAACCATCATTCTCTTTCCACCCTTGTGGACCCAGCCAGTTGCCAAGTTTACAGATTCTGTTTGTAAAATATCTGAAATCAGAGGCAACATGGAGTAGTGGATAGAACATTGGACTTGGAGGGAGGAAGATCTGGGTTTAAATGCTACCTCAGTCCCTTATTGGATATGTGACCCTGGGAAAATCCCTGAATCTCTCTAGACCTCAGTTTTCTCATCTGTCAAATGAGGAGGTTGGACTCCATGGTCTCTTCCAACTTCCAACTCCAAGTGATTCTATGATCTCTTGTATCCATCCCCTCCTTGCCCTTCACAAGCATAACTTATTCAGGCTGTCACTGCCTCTTATGTGGTCCTCTTTCTAATTTTCTTTCTGCTCTCTTCTGCGTATTTTTAAACATTTCCTTGACGTTCTTTTCTTTGTTTTTGTTTTGCGTGACCATCACCATAACCATCACCAAAAAGGAACTCTTGCTTGTGACAAATAAATATAGTCAAGCAAAGCAAATTAACACATTGGCTATGACTGAAAATATATGTTTCCTTCTGAACTCCTAGTATATCAACTCTCTACCAAGATACAGGAAGTATGATTTATTGTCAGTCTCCTGAAGTTGTAGGTTCATGGGATTGGTGACAGCTTTGATGAGAGTTCTGATGTCTTTATAAGCTATTTTCATTTATGTTAGTGTGGTCATTATGCAAAATGTTGCTCTGGTTTTCCCCACTTCACTCTCTTTCATTTCATTTCATTCATTCAGTTCTCTTTCAGAAAGACTATGCTTCTATGAATCCATCATATTTGCCATTTCTTACGTAAGTCTGTAGCTCTGTTAACCATTTCAAACACTTAAAAGTAATTACCTTTTTTAGGTAAGAGCATTTTTTTATTTAATCAATCAGAACTGAATATGAAGGGGCCTTGTTCATTACCTTGAATGAATCAAAACCATTGTGTGCAAGGATTGGTCACAATTTAAGAAAATTATATAAAAGAAAGGAGCTTATCAAAAAGCAACTGACCTAGAAAGGGAATTATTTAAAAATCCTTGAGCTCCAAAAAAAAAAACCATAATAAAGAGAAAACCATAACACTATATTCCTTTTTTAAATAGTATTTAATTTTTTCAATGAACAAAATTTCATTTTCTCTCTCTACTATCTTCTCCATCCACTGGAAAAAAGAAAAAAACAAAGATAAAACTTTTATAAACATATGCATAAAGTAACAAATTACCACATTGGCCAAGCACAAAAAAAAAAAATGTCTCACTCAAGATCCTGAGTATATCATTTCTCTCTCAGGATAGAATGCCTTATCATCAGTCCACTGGAGTTATTGTTGGTCATCGCATTGATCCAAGTTCTTAAGGCTTTCAAAGTTGTTTCTCTTTACAAAACTGTTTATGGCACAAATTATCTGCTTGATTCTATTTATTTCAATCTATATCAGTTCATATAAGTCTTACCAGGTTTTGTTTTTTCTGAAACAATGCCTTTCATGTAAATTCTTATGGCGCAGTAGTATTTCATTACATTAATATACCATATTTTGTTTAGCTATTACCTAACTGGTGGGCACACTCTTAATGTCAAATTCTTTTGCTATTGCAAAAAGAGCTGCTATAAATGTTTGTACATATAGGTCATTTCCCCTTTTTTTATATCTTTGGGACATAAGCCTAATAGTGATATTGCTAGGTCAAAGAATATGTACAATTTAGTAACTTTTTAGATATAGTTACAAACTGCTTTCCAGAGTAACTGGACCAGTTCACAGCTCTACCAACAATCTATTAATGTGCTTGCTTTCTTGAAGTCCCTCCAACATTTGTCATTTTCCTTTTTTGTCAACTTTGTCAATATGATAAATGTGAGATAGAGCCTCAAAGCTGGTTAAATTTTTATTTTTCTAATTATTACTGATTCAGAGCATTTTTATATGGTTATTAATGGCTTTGATTTATTCCTTTGATGACCGCTTGTTCATATCTTTTTGATAATTTATCTGTTAGGGAATGGATCTTAATCTTAGAAATTTGAATCTGTTTCTTATATATCTTGGAAATAAAAGTTTTATCATAGAAACATACTATAAATATTTTCCCAGTTACCTACTTTTCTTTTAATTTAGCTGCATTGGTTTTGTTTCTATAAAACCTTTTTAATTTTGAATAATCAAAATTGCCCATTTTATCTTCTTACATCTCTCTATCCTTGTTTGATCATGAACTATTCCCCTATCACAGATTCAAATGAAAAATTTTTCCTTATTTCTCTAATTTGTTTATGACGTCATCCTTTATATATAAGCTATCTATCCATTTGGAGCTTGTCTTAGTATATAGTGTGAGATTTGGGTCTATACCTAGTTTCTGCCACATTGGGATACAGCCAGCACAGTAGTATTTGCTTATCTAGAAAGGAAGACTATGTCAATGAAAACAAGTCCCAAATAGGATTTAGGAGCAAAGAGGAAAGACTAGAAGGAAAGAAATTTAGGCAACTATTATAAAACCTCAGGAGACCTGCCTTTGGCATTACATTCATCTTTAAAGATGCAATGCCCTGACGTCACTGTACTGTAATGCTCACAGTCAACAAGTATTTATTAAGAGAAAGGGGAAATTGTAAGTGAATCAGCATTTATATACCAAGTATTGTGCTAAGCACTTTACAAATATTATCTCTTTCTTCTTCACAACAACTGTGTGAGATAGCTGCTGTTATTAGTCCCAACTTTACAATTCTGGAAACTGAGGCAAACAGAAGTTAAGTGATTTGCCCCAATGTTACAAAGCTACTAAGTATCTGAGGCCAGATTTGAACTTGTTTTCCTGGCTCCAAGCACAGCCCTCTATCCACTGTGCCATTCCAGCTGCTCCTATTAAGTGTTTACTTCGTGCCAAGACATTATGAATACAAAGAAAAGCAAAAACATCCCAGGAGCTCATATTCTAATTCGGGAAATAACATGCAAACAACTATATACATAGATATATACAGGGTAAATTGGAAATAATCTCAGAGGGAAGGCATTAGCATTAAGTATGAAAGGCTTCTGGCAGAGAGTGGGATTTTATTGTCAATTTGGAGGCATAAAAAGCAGAAGACATTTACATGAAGTTTCTAGCTACTTCCCAAGAGGAGGGAAAGTCTCTTGAGATTTCAAGGGTTGCTACAAAGAGCAGAATCAAAGGTATAGCTGCTGTCGAAAGCACAAAGCCCACGAGGATAACCCATGAAATTCAGGACACTGCGTATGATAACACGGTCTTGTACATAAGGTCCCCATATGTACATCCTCATAACTGATTTATTTGGCACCTGCTCCTCACCTATGGTCTTAAAGAGCTTGGGGCAATGAGAGATTAAGGAGCTTCCCAGGGTCTTATCATTTCTGGGAAGGAAACTTGAACCAGAATCTTCTAGCTTTCTTTTTACTATACCATAATGACTCCCCAGTATTGGTTTTCTAGTACTGTATTAGTTTTGATATTGGTTTTCCAGAAGTTGGTGTCCATCAGACTGATTATTGCAAAAGCCTGATGACTGGGCTCCCGGTCTCATGTCTCATGTCTCTCCTTATCCCAATCCTTCTTCCACTTACCTATCAAAGTAATTTTCCTAAAGCAAAAGTCTCTCTCTCTCTCTCTCTCTCTCTCTCTCTCTCTCTCTCTCTCTCTTACACACATACACACAAGCACGCACCATCTAATTGCGCTCCCTACTACCTCCAGGATGAAATATGAAATCTTCCATTTGCCTATGCCCAAAGGGCCATAAAACTGTGAATTCTCCTTGACCCAGTACTACCACTACTAGGTCTGTAACCCAAAGATATTACAGAAAAAGGACCTATATGTACAAAAATATTTATAGCAGTTTTTTTCTGGTGGCAAAGAATTAGAAATTGAGGGGAAATGGCTAAACCAGTTGTGGTATATGATTGTGATGGAATACAATTATGCTATAAAACATGATGAAAGGAGAGGCAGCTAGGTGGCATAGTAGATACAGTCAGGAGGACCTGAGTTCAAATCTAACCTCAGACACTTGATACTTGCCAGCTGTGTGACCCTGGGCAAGTCATTTAACCCTGATTGCATCACCAAACAAAACAAAACAAAAAAATATGAAGAAGGGGATAGTTTCAGAAAAACCTGGAAAGACTTATATTAACTGATGCAAAGTGAAATGAGAAGAACCAGGAGATCATTTTACATAGTAATAGCAATATTGTAATGGTAATCCCTCCAAAAGACTTAGCTGCTCTGATCAATACAATGATCCATGACAATTCCAAAGGAATCACAATGAAGCCTCCAGAGAGAAAACTGATGAACTCTTAATTCCATATTGAAGTATATTTTTTCATTTTATTTTTGGTTTTTTTTCCAACATGGCTAATATAGAAATATGTTTTACATGACTTCGTATGTGTAATGGATATCATATTGTTTGCCTTTTCAGTGGATGTGGGAATGCATAGAAGGGAGGGAGAGAATTTGGAACTTAAAATTTTTAAAATAAATGTTAAAATGTAAAAAATAGAATAGAATAAAAATTTGATACCAAAAAAATTATAAAAATCCTCCATTTGTTATTGAAAGCCTTTCACAACCTGCCCCCTCCTAGTTTCCTATCTTTTTATGCCTTACTCTGTCTCACAAGTACTCTGCAATCCAGTGACACTGGCTTCCTTGCTGTTCCTTGAATGGAACACTCCATCTGACTCTAGGCATTTCCCCTGACTGGCTGCCTCCCCCACTCTCCCTACCTTCCCCCCACCTCCCCTATTCTCTTCTTCAACTCCACCTCCTGGCTTTCCTGGCTTCTTTCAAGTCCCATCTAAAATTTCATCTTCTACAAGAAGCCCTTCCTCATTCTCCTCAATGCGAGTGCCTTCTCTCTTGATCATTGCCAATCTATCCTGCATATAGCTTCTTTGTATATGGTCATATGCATGTTTTTTTCCTCCATTCAGCTACGATCTCCTTGAAAACAGAAGTTATCATTCACCTTTCTTTGTATCCCCAGAGCTTAGCACAGTGCTGGGCATATAGTAGGTGCCTAATAAATGCTTATTTAACTGACTAGTTAGTGATCAAGCTTGGTCCTGAAAAAAAGAAATGAGAAAAGGTGCTTCTTTTCTTCACCTCCTTTGCAGAGGTAGGGGACTATGGGTATGGAACATCCCATAGACCCAGTTGGTATGACAGTTAATTTTGCTGAACTGCTCTTTTCCTCTCTGTTTAAAAATTCTTTCTTACAAGTGAATGTCAGTCAATGAACATTTATGAAGCACCCATTATGAGCCAGACATGATGCTAAGCACTGGAGATTCAAATACAAAAAAAAAAAAAGAAAGACAGCTCCTGCCCTCAAAGTGCTTACAGTCTAATGGGAAAAGACTGCCACAAAAGGAAGCTGAAAGAGGGGAGGGGGGAAAGGAAGATACTTGCCAGGTGGTAGAGAAGTCAAAGAAGTCCCAAAGGAGTGCGGCCAGGTGGGAAATGGGGAAATGTCTGTCCTGAGCCCCCTTCTTAAATGGAAGTTTCCGAGTTCATAGCTCCACCCTCCATTCAGAGGGGCAGAGGGTACTAATTAGGTGTGGGTAGCAAGGCTGACTCAGTCTTGCAAGATGATGAGATTTCCACATTATGAGATTCCTAGGGGCATAGTAGAGAGGTCAAAGAAGGAAGGAAAAAGGGAGGGAAAAGGACAGAAAAAAGGAGGAAGAGAGAAAGGAAAAGGAAGGGAGAAAGAGAAGGGAAGGAAGAGGAGAGGAGAGAAGGAAGGGAGGAAAGAAAGAGGGAAAGGTTGTTTTGTGCAGCTTGGCAGTAATTGTTCTGTGCATAGGGGAAGGGACATATATATGTATATATATATATATATATTATATAATATAATATGTATGTATGTATGTATGTATACACACATATTTGGAAATGAAGGTGACATTAAAATAAAATATTCTAGTAATTTTAAAAATACAAAGTACTAATTGAATATAGCAGACTGCAAGCTGGGCCAAAATACCTAAAGATATTAAAAAGTTACAATTCTTGTGCAAATCATCACAGGAGTATAGAGAATAGTGTGGGATAGAGACATTGAGGAAGCACTGACCCCTCCATCTCAGGGGAGCCTTTGGAGACTCTTTGGTGGCTGAGGAACAACAGGATCATCTGAGGAGGAAACAGTCTGGCCTCAAATACTTAATAGCTGAGTGACCCTGAGCAAGTCCACTTAACCCTGTTTGCCTCAATTTCTTCATCTATAAAAAGAGCTGGACAAGAAATGGCAAACCAGTCCAGTATCTTTGCCTAGAAAACCCCAAATGGGATCATGAGGAGTCTGACATCAACAACAACACAATAGAGTGTACCCAAGAGGTAATGCATGCAATCCATCATTACGATTCTTAACCCTTTAGATAGTGGTTCCAGAAATTCATTCTCTCTAAAGGATCTCAGCCACCATCTGAAGGAGCTATTAGTCAGCAGTATCACTGTGTAATCTCAGGCAGCAGGCTTCACTGATGGTGGTGGTAAGGAATAGGCCTCAGCAAGTTAGGATGTATACTGAAGCATTAATATTCCTATATCATTCCCTGTATCATTTGTTAAGCAATTTTGTTCTGGGAACCAAATTCACAACAAGTGCTGTGAGAACTTCATGGCAGAAATTAAGGAGAAAACTACTTTCATTTACCCAATAGAATTTTAGCAATTTGAGTATATGCTCCCAATTGATTCCTGGATAGTCGGCCACTTTTTAACAACTCAAAAGGTAATTAGAGATGTGAGGTATTTGAAGGTGTTAGTTTATCTGGATTATCTCATTGGATTTGGAAATATGTTGGAAGAGTGTGAGGAAAGGCTACTGAAGGTATTAGATTGGTCTAAAGCTTACAAGGGCCGTAAGCAGAAAGGGGAAACCTGGCCTGGACTTTCTTGACATCTTTTGAAGATCTCTGGGATAAGAAATACAATCAGGCCTTTGAAATCTTTGTTAACTGCCTCACCCATTGACCAATGTTGGCTTTTGCAAATCTGGGCAAGACCTTTTATGTTACATACTGACATCAGCTAGGTGGTCTAGACATAGTTTTGTGGCAGGAGAAAAATGACCACCAAAAACCTATTGCATTTGTCAGAAAGACATTATTATCCCATCCATAAGATGGACTTCTTGGCCTTGAAATATACTGTTCCCTGAAAGATGTTTACAGCTCAATTTAAAATATGAATAGTTAATTAAAATACAGCTATATCAGATATGAAAATACAATTAGTGTTGGCCAAAGCCAAACAATCTATGGTTATTAAAGATGTCCTAAGTGATTTAAGACATCTAGGGTAATAGATAACTGGTGGAAATGATCACTTATTAAGCACCTATTTAAATATTATCTCATTTGATTCTCACAACTCTGGAAAGTAATATTATTATCCCCAGTTTTCAATTGAGAAAACCGAGGCAAATAGAAGTGAAGTCAATTGCCCCAGCTGCTTCAATGGCCAAAAGGTCTGCACATGTACACAAGATGTTTAAGACATTTGCCCAGTGGTGTATTCAGGGGAATATGTTACCAACCCCAGTTGTTTATCTGGAAAATAAGCAACAACAAGTCTTTGGAGCTGGTGTATGTAGATTTCATATCTTTGGAATGGGATAGGAAATACACAAACATTCTGTGGTCATGGATCACTTGACCCAATATACACAGGTATACCCAACTAGAAATCGGAGGACTTCCTCCAACTAGGAGCCAGAGAAGTATTCCTTAGTAAGTGGTTTCCCCTATAGGATTCACTCTGATCAGGGTCAAGATTACGAGAACAATTTATTTAAGGAGAGGATTAATGTGATAGGAATCAAGAACTCTAGAATAATACCCTATTATCCTCAAGAAGAATCATAGCCAGAAAGTTTTAATCATGCCCTGGTGAATAATCTGGGGACACAAGGCTATGAAGAAGGCTCAATGGATTCAGCAGGCAGCTTTTCTAGTATGCAAGTATGCTGCCACCAGAAATGATGCAACAAACTTTATACATGATGAAGTTTGATCAAGAACTATGTTTTATTCTTTGTACTTGTATCCCTCTCAAAAAACCTAGCATAGGTCCTGGCACAGAGTAGGTACCTAATAAATATTTGTTCATTAATTGACTGGCAAATTGGCTCCCAAGATGGGGAACTGAAGATCCAAATGATGGGGTGTGGCCCAAGCCTAGGTCTTCACCCCTTGCCCCAAAGGGAATCTGGCTTCCACTTGTCTACAGGCCCCAGCCCCTTATTTCCCTTTGAAAGCCCTAGCTCCACCTGTTCGATCTCATTCAGATGCCTCCCAGTTCCTTCATTATCTATTCCCATTGTCTATTCAATCTCTTAGACATTCCAATAGGAATTCTCACCCAGACCATTTTCCCAGACCCTTTTCCCAGAACCTTTTCCCAGACCATTTTCCCAGACCATTTTCCCAGACCTTTCCCTGGTCACCCAAAGTATATAAGATCTACCCTGGCCCCCATTCGGGCTGAGAATCTCACGCCCAAAAGGCTGAGACTTTCTCATGCCCACTCGTCCCTACGGGCGTCACCTGGCCTATGTGTTTTATCACTAATAAAACTTTTTCTCTGGCTGGAAGAAGATTTGAGTTGAAATCTTTCAGGCAGGGCCTGGTACTGCAATCTTGGAGTGTCCCCTAGGAGCACCCCAAAGTCCTAGACCTCTTCACAAAGCTGAAGATCCCTGACCAAACTATGAAAGCAAGATCTGTCTTCACATGCCTCTCCCTCTATTTTTGTGAGTTGGGTTACTCCTTCCCAGTCATTCTCTGGGTTCCTGGATCCTCCTCTCCAGGTAGCTTTTCTTTCAAACCAGCCTTGGGAGAACAATAGGAAGGTTGAATGGCCAAGACTCTACTTTAGAGCCTTCCTCAAGCGAATTGGCTGCTGGCTTCTTTATCTATCTTTCTAGATCTGGATCTGTTTCTCTCCCTCTCTTCTCTCCAGAAAGTGATATGATACTCTCTTTTTGAGAATTCCCTTGAGGTAGGGGAGAGGCAGCTTCCTTTCCCACTTCATCTTCTCCAGTACCTATGGCAGCTCCACACATGGCAGTCAGACCATGTGCTCATCCAGGTGAGCCTGAGTCAGGATCTCACAGATCTGTCTCTTTTATTGTGTGTTTCTATATCTGAATGTAGGTGGCCAAAGATGATTCTGGGACAAACATTTCTAAGCTGGATGGCAACTCTGCAACTCAGAGATATTAAGAGCCCTGTGTTCCTCAATTGGTGTTGGCTACTACTGGGAGATATATATCGTAGGGCTTCTTAGAGGTGAATGCAGAAAGATGATCTAGCTTGGCTTGCCAAAAGCCATGAACCCTGAAGAATATGTTTGAATAGCAGAGAGGTAGGTGAAATGACCCACTAAATGCCCTATGTTTTAAATTACAACTTCCTGGGAGAGCATAATAAGAATTATGGTTTATTGTCTTATTCTTTAAGACTTTGTCAATGAGCATTTAATAGTCTTTTGTTCTTAAGCATTTAGCACTGTGGCTGATGCTATATAAATGCTAATTGTTAATCATTACCATCATTATTATTTCTATTACCATTAAGCGTTTCTTTTCTGTGGAGAGAAATAAATAGCTATCCTATATCTGAACCTTTCTACTCCCTTTTGAAAGGACCCTAGACATGAGCCAAAAATAAGCTTTAAATGGTTTTCCTGGGTCTCCAGGGGACATAAAGAGCCATAGATAGTGAGAAAAGAACCTGACCTCTCTCTTTAGAGGAGAGACTTCCCCAGGAATAACTCAGAGTCTTCCCTAATGAACCAAGAAGTAGGTGACCCTTTATGGGCAAAGGTAAGTATCCCAGTCCTTCTTAGCCCCATAACATCTGCTTTTATACACTAAACCTCTTTCCCTTCTCATTTCTCTTATCTCTACAATTCTCTTCTCCTACTTTCCCACTTTTATGTCTTCTCTTCAACCTCCCTAGTCTTTCATCCTGCTTCCCTACTCCTTTTCCCCTTTCCTTACTCCTTCCTCAAGTCAATTTACTTAACTTTATCAAGCTCACTCTCTATGCAAAGACACTGGGCTTACAAAATACTCTTCTCTCAAGCTTAAAATACAATGGGGTCAAGGCATATACACAACTAACACAAGGAAGGGTAAGACTTTTACAAAGGAAAATCTCAGTCAAGGTGCTACAAAAAACTTGAGATCAATTTTACCTGGTGAAGGGAGATTACCTGGCTTCACAGATAATGAAGAATCTTAGTAGACAAGGAAAGAAGGAAGGAAGGAAGGAAGCAAGCAAGCAAGGAAGGAACAGAGAGAGGGATTTCTTTTATTTTAATTGTGTTTCATTTTCATGTCTAATGAGAAAGCAAGAAAAAATAAAATCTCTTATAAACACGTATAGTCAAGCAGAAATAAATTCCCACATTGGCCAAGGGGGAAAAAACACAAAACCAAAACCATAAGCCTCAATCTGCCCTCTGAGTTCATCACCCCTCAGTTTGGAAGTAGATAATGGGCAGCCAGGGGGTGCTGTGGATAGAGCACTGGCCCTGGAGTCAGGGAGGACCTGAGTTCAAATCCATCCTCAGACACACAACACTTAACTAGCTGTGTGACTGAGCAAGTCACTTAACCCCAACTGCCTCGACCAAAAGAAAAAAGAAAAAAAAGGAAGTAGATAGCATGTTTCATCATGAGTCCTCTGGAATTATAGTTGGTCATTCTGCTGATCAGAGTTACTAAGTCTTTAAAAGTTTTTTGTTTTTATAATGTTGTTATTATATAACTTGTTCTCTTGGTATTACTCACCTCACTTGTATTAATTCATATGTCTTCCCAGATTTCTCTAAAATAATTCCTTTTATAATTTTTATAGCAAAATAGCATTTCATCACATTCAGATACCACAACTTGTTCAACCATTCCCTAATTGATGTGCATCCCCTCAATTTCCTATTCTTTGCCACCACTATAAGAGCTAATATAGATATATGTACAGATATTTATAGATAGTACATATGTGTTAGGACTACAGAATTAGTGGTGGTATTGATGGGATCTGAACCCCTAAAAGGAAAAGACCACGTCTTTGGGATCTGGACCCCAAAAGGGAAAACCCTGGACTTTCCCACATTGTCAAGTCTCTGGCATTCCACCCAGTTGACCTTTCGTTGTGGCTATGCCCAATCTCCCAATTCTATTGTTACTCCATTCCACCCCTAGCCACTTCCCACCCCTAATCCTATCTAGACTCCATTCTCCTTTGGCCATGTGGTCCAGGTCCCTGGCTCTCTGTTACCTCATCCCAGTTTACTAACCACTCCCATCATGCTCCCTGAATTCTTCCTCCAGTCACCTCAGACTACTTGGCCACTCCCAGATCCCTCCCACATTCTTTCTGTATGTAAGATCCATCTTAGCTGCCATTAAAGTGCTCAGATTCTTAAAATCTGGCCAATGGCTTAGATTCTTAAAATTTAGCCAATAGCATAGACTCACTAGGAATCTTGCCCACTCCAATCAGTGTTCTAATTGTGAGAGATGATCTCTCAGAAGGGAAGCCTCTTCAGGGGTCAATGGTTCTTGTTGAGTGGGATAAGGGGTCTCATGAAGACTTCTCAGAAAAATAAATAGAAATTGTATCAAGACTCGAGGCAGGCATAGCAGCCTGACTGGCCTAAGTTTCGATTTACTAGAAATCACCTGATTTACAGGAATCTAGTCCAAGTATCCCTGTGTATCTTGTTGCTACACCTGTTGCTATATCCTGGTCATGGTGACCTTGTCACAACAGCATAGCATCTAGCTTGACTGCACATTTTTAATTGCTTCTTTGGCACCACTTTAGCAAACTAAGGGGCTAAATATAGATATGTATATTGTTTCATTGTTTTCTGTTTCTAGGGTAGATTTTCTTGTTTTAGATTGTGAGCCAAATAGTGGCCAGTTAGTGGGAGGGGGCTTTTCCATTAGGGTTATTTAACCTGGCTTTTGCTTCTGTAATTTGTCTCCCTTCATCAGAGTCTACTGGTGGAGGCACACCCGAATCTCAAGATTTGAAAATAAACTTTCTGTTCCTACCTTGAGATACCTCTAAGTGTTTTTAATTTGAGTTGCATCCCACACATAATAAACCTTGCTTTTGGCTGAAATAAGGCTTAGGTGGAATTCATTAGGCAGGACCCGCCTCTCTTGCTCTCATCATTTCAGGGTCCCAGCACCCTTACACCTCTAAACCCAGTATCACTGGGTCAAAGGGTATGTACAGTTTGATGGCTTTTTGAACATAGTTATATGCTGCTTTCTAGAATAACTAGACTAGCTCAAGTTTTTTGTACCAATAGTGAATTAATGTACTGGTTTTTCCGCAGCCCTCCAGTATTTGTCATTTTCTTTTTTTATGCATCTTTGCCAAAATGATGTATGTATAGTGGTACCTCAGATTGTTTTAATTTTCATTTCTCTAATTATTAGTGATTTAGAGCATGTTTAAAAATTTTTGTTGATGGTAGGTTGAATTTCTTCCTCTGAAAACTATGTATTCATATCCTTGATCATTTATCAACTAGGGAATGGCTATTATTCTCGTAATTTTGAATTAATTTCCCTATACGTATGTCTTAGAAATGAGACCTTTAGGGGCAGCTAGGTGGCACAGTGGATAAGGCACTGGCCTTGAAGTCAGGATGGACCTGAGTTCAAATCCAGCCTCAGACCAAACACTTGACACTTACTAGCTGTGTCACCCTGGGCAAGTCACTTAACCCCAATTGCCTAAAAAAAAATTAAATTAAAAAAAAAAAGAAATGAGACCTTTATCAAAGAAACTTATTACAACGATTTTTCCCAGTTCTCTGCTTCTCCTAATTTTAGTTGAATTAGTTTCACTTATTCACAAACTTTTAAATTTTATGCAATCAAAATTTTACCTCCTGTGAACCTCTCTATCTCTTGTTTGGTCATGAACTCTTCCTGTAGTCATAGATCTGACAGGTAATTCCTTCAGTGCTCCTCTAGTTTAATTATAATGTCACTGTCTGTCTGAATCATATACTCATTTGAAGTTTGTCTTGCTGTATGGTGTGATATGGTATTCCATACCTAGTTTCTACCAGATTGCTTTCCAGTTTTCTCAAATATTGTTGAATAGTGAGTTCTTTCCTTAATATCTGGTAGCTTAGATTACTATGTTTATTTGCTTTTGTATATTGTTTATCTAATTTGTTCCACTAATCCAACCTCTTTGCTTCCTATCCAGTATCAAATTGTTTTGATGATTATGGCTTTGTAATATAGTTTGAGATCCCCTTCTTTCCCACTTTTTTCATTAATTCCCTTGATATTCTTAATCTTTTGTTCCTCCAGATGAACTTTGTTATTACTTTTTCCTAGTTCCTTAAACCATTCCTTTGATAGTTTGATTGTATAACATTGAATATATAAATTAATTCAGGTAGTATTGTCATTTTTATTACAGTGGCTCAGTCTACCCACAATCAATTAATATTTCCTCAACTATTTAGATGTATCTTTATTTGTGTGAGGAGTATTTTGTAAATATGCTTATATTGTTCCTAGTGTGTATCATGGCAGGTAGATTCCCCAGTATTTTATAATATCTGTACTTATTTTCAGTGGAGTTTCTTTCTCTTCCTGCTGGATTTTGTTGGTAATATACAGAAATATTGATGACTTATATGGGTTTATTTAATATCCTGCAACTTTGCTGAAGTTGTTTGATTTAGTTAGTTTTTTAGTTGACTCTGTATGTTCTCTAAGTAGACTATCATATCATCTGCAAAAAAAATTGCTAATTTTGTTTCTTCTTTGGCTATTCTTATTCCCTCAATTTCCTTTTCTTTAGCTAGCATTTCTAATAGACATCTTTGCTGTACCCTGATCATATTGGAAAGGTCTCGACCCCATCCACATTTCAGACACACTTTTGTTTTTAGATAGATCCTATTTGTCATATTAAAGAAAGCTTTATTTACTTAAGCTTTAGTGTTAACAGAACTGAGTGTTGTGTCTTGTCAAAAACTTTTTCTACATCTATTGATATATTATGATTTGTGTTTTTCCATTATTATTGTAGTCAATTATGCTTTTAGTTTTAGAGGAAGATAGGTGGTACAGTGGATAATGCTCTGGGCCTGTAGCCATGAAGACACAAGTTCAAATATTTACTAGCTATGTGACCCTGGGAGTTACTTAACCTCTGTCTGACTCAGTTTCCACAACTATGAAATGGGGGTAATAATAGCACATGTCTCCCAGGGTTGTTGTAAGGATCAAATGAGGTAATATTTATAAAGTACTTAACGCAGTATCTGGCTCATAGTAGGTAATAAGTAAATGCTTCTTTCCTTCTTCCCTATCACTGAAACATCTGGTATAAATCCAGCCTTGTTACTATATATAATCTTTGTGATGGATTGCTGTAGTCTCCTTACTAATATTTTGTTTAAAATTTCTACATCAATGTTCTTTAGAGATATTAGTTTATAGTTTTCTTTCTCTGTTTTGATTCACCATGGTTTGGTTATCCAGACCATGTTTGTATTATAGAAGGAATTTGGTAGGGCTCCTTCTTTTCCTATTTTTTCAAAGTTTATATAGTATTGGAATTGTATTTTTAAATAACTTTTTTATTGATATTTTCTGTTTCTTACATTACTACAATATCTTATGTATCCCTCTCCCTCCCAGAAAGCCATTCCATATGACAAATTGTATGAAATTCATTATTCTTTAAATGTTTAATAGAATTTGGCTGTAAATTCATCTTGTTCTGTTTTTTTTTTCCTTTGGGATTTCATTTATGGCTTACTCAATTTTTTTTCTAAGATGGAGTTAAGTCCTCTATTTCTCATTCTTTAATTTGGGAAATTTGTACTTTTGTAAATATTTATCTATTTCATTTAGATTGTCAGTTTGATTGGCATATAATTGAGGTGAAATTGCTCCCAGTAATTTATTTTGTTTCTTCTTTATTGGTTGTGAAGAGGGATATATTTCAATAGACAGATGGGGAAGGGAGTCCATTCAGGACATTGGGCATGGCACACACAAAGGCATGGTGAAGGCAGGAGTATAATAACATTAAGTTTGAGGACAAGTTTTTGAATAAAGAATAGACATTATCAGAGTTATGCACTATGAAGTTTACTCATGCAGCAACGTGAAAGGATAGATTATTGTAGTGGTCGGCTATTACAGTAACTATTGGACTCCAAATTTAGAATTCTTTCCACAACATCACAGTAATTCTCTAAGGAAAAAGAAATAGAGCCCTGTGTCCTTAATTTGTAGAAGGGGAGAAGAGATGAGGGTAGATGGCAGAAATATCGGGAGAAGCATCAACAGGACTTGGCAACTAATTGGATGTGTGTGGCAAAGGAGTGGAGAAGAGTCAAAAAACTTGTAAGCCTGGGTGGCTGGGACAATGTGTACCATGAGTAGAAATAGAAAAATTAGGGAGAAGAGTAGGTTTTCAAGGGAAGATGATGAAATCGATTTTTGGGTATGTTGAGTATGAGGTACCAGTGGGACATCCAAGTGGCGATTTATAAAAAGTTTATAAATATAGGAACTGAAGCTGTGGGGAAAGGTTGGAGCTGAAAATACAGATTTCAGAGCATACAAAAATGAAATTGGCCCTACTCTTAAGGACTTACAATACAGTGGAGGCAAAGGTGTAACTAAAGCCAAAGGGGTAGCTTACTAAACTGAAGTATTGAGATAGACGAGGGCAGAGAACACTTTTAAGGACCTAAGGGACAAGAAAGGCACAAAGAGCCTCTTTTCCTTTTCCCTTCACTCCCTTTCTTCTAACTTTTCCTCTCTATCTTTTCTTTGCTTCAGCCTCTGTCACCATTACTCTATCCTTTCCTTAAAGAGAGATGGTATTTTCCCAACACTACTGAATGCTAGGCAAAAAATAATTGGATATTTATTGGGGAAGGTTATTTTTCTATCAGGAAGAAGAGGAAAAGGATGAATTTCACTTGTCAGGAGACTTAATTGGAACAGGTGAAGCTCTGGCCTAGCACTCTTACCAAACACATCCCTCTAGGACACCAATTATTCCCTGAAGGTAGGTAGGCAGGTACTACTGTATACTGCCCCAAAAAGGTTGATCTGACCTGTAGCCTCAGGAGGCTCTTCAGCCTCATCTTCCCCCTCGATTCCCCCAAATGGAGAAAGATCCCTTTCTCCTCGTTGGAGGTAACTATAGTGCTACGGTATGAATGCTGAATCTGGAGTTTGAGAACCTGGGTTCAAATCCTAGCCCTACAATTTGCTAGCAGTATGACCTTGGACAAATCATTTCTCTTCTCAATTTGTAGTCTGTTTCAGATGATCACAGATTAAGAGCAAGAATTTAATATCCTCAGTTTTACAGGTGATAAGACTAATACTTGCCTAGGGTCACCCAGCTAATATCATAGGAGGTATGTGAACATAAGACTTCCTGATAAGTCCAGTGCCCTATCCAAAATGCCATGAAGTCTCTCAAAGCAAAGGGCCCCACTGGAATCTAAATCCAAGACCTCCTGTTTCCAGAATTTAACCATCTGTAAAATGAAGGAGTCACACGAGATGATCTCGAAGGTCCCTTCCAGTTCTACAGAAGACAGGGCACTAAACTTGGAGTCAAGAAGATCCAGATTCAAATCTCATCTCAGACACTTACTAGCTGTGTGACCCTGGGCAGATCACTTAACCTTTCTGTGACTGAATTTCCTCATCTTTAAAATGAGGCGGTTGAACTGAATCTTCTGAGGTCTTTTCTCTTAATCTATGAGTCTATGATCCCCTACCTGGTATTTCTGCCTCAGTCTTCTTTCACTTTCTTCCCCTTACCCCCAAATCCAGACTTAGAGTGATTTCATTGGAACTTTGACCTTGGGCTGCACGCTCCAGATAACCCAGAGAACAATAGCAAAATAACTTTATTTACTTAGTGTCTTTGGTTCTCAGACAGGAAACTGCCCATCCGCTTGAGCTAAAAACAGGCTGTCTCCAATTCACCCTCCCATTCTTGTCACCATTATTCCACAAATCTTTTGTGTCCCAGAGCTCTGAACAAGAATCCATACCTTATGCAAGTTATTTCACTCTTCTGTGCATCGGTTAAAATAAGAAAGCTGGATGATCTCAAAGGGTCCTTCCAGATCTAACATCCCATTATAAACCCTTGGCAAAATTATGGAAAGGGAAGTAAGAGGGGCGGGAGGAGGTTAAAAAAAAAGGGGGCATTCAAAACAGAAACATTTTGAAGGTTGTGTCTCTCTAGGAAACTCATCTGGACTTAGTATATACTAAACTTTGTATGGTACCTTTAGTTACCTAACCTATAAATAGCTTGTATCCTTGTAGTAAAGGGTATAAACTATTTCCAGGTTAGGTAGTTAGCTCCATATAATAAAATAATACCTTCATTTTACAATTATAATGCCTTTTTTACTTTTAAAAGCCCCTTCTCTTCTATTACCACACTCTTCATGTGTCATATGTGATTATCTTTAGTGTTCCTACTCTCTCCTTTCAGCACTGTTTTTTCCTCTTTAATCTCCATCCTGTCCAGGTTTTGTTCCCACCTGTGTTACATTTCCAATGACCTTGCTCTCAGTTAGCTGTCATATAACCCCTACAAGAGGTACTTAAGTTTTAATGGTAGCCACTGAACCAAAAGTGTTCAGGATTCTAAGAAATGAATTAATAATGTAAAAGTGAACTAGCTAGTAGAGGGCTTTATCAGGGCCCCAATAAATCATACAATGTGACTGCTTAGTCTGTCCATATGTATATGTAGTCAACCCTAGGAGGGAAGTGGGAGAATCAGGAGAAATGTGGTTAGCTTGGGAGGCTGTCTAATACTTTTCCTCTCCTCTTTCAAATAATTCCTCCTGATCTTGAAGTTTAAACCTTCTCTCACATTTCTCTTTCCCTTTTCCATTTCCCTTTCCTTCCTCTCTCTTCACCTCCACCTCTCCCCAAGTGATGTGAATCAATAAAATAAGTTCTCACCACCCGTAGAATTATTTAGAAAATCTGTCCAAGAGACTAGACTGGGCAGACACTTCTGAGTACCAGCTGAGAGAGCTGGTGTTGAGAGCAAGAAGTTATTTAGAAATGAATGAAAAAGCATTTATTGATTACTATGTGGCAAATACTGTGCTAAGCGTAGTTAAGAATTTAAACAGAAAGACTTTAGCAATGTAAGTCTTTGCCTTCCAGAGTTCAACTCATTGAACTGGAAATCAGGAAACAGTTTTTAGCTTTGCCACTAATTATTTGTGTGGCTTCAGCAAAGTGACACAGGTCATCTCTCTGGGCCTCAGTTTCCTCTTAGGTAAAATGAAAGACTTGCACTAGATTCCCTCTAAAGTCCTTTCTAGGGGCAGTTAGGTGGCGCAGTGGATAGAGCACCGGCCCTGAAATCAGAAGGACCTGAGTTCAAATCTGGCCTCAGACCAATCACTTGATACTTACTACCTGTGTGACCCTGGGCAAGTCACTTACCCCAAATGCCTAAAGAAAAAGAAAAGAAAAAATAAAGTCGCTTCAAGCTCAAATGTCTTTTCCCTTCAATGTGACATTCCTTAAGTTCCCCTTGCCCCCACTATCTTCTCCTTGGTCTGCACTGTACCCCAAATTCCTAGTTTTAGTCTAAAGTTTCCTGTTAAAATCCAATTATATCATCCTTGAGGATGGGATGGGGAACACATTAGCACCTACATGTGAGTTGGCTTATTCAATTCAATCCAATTCATCAACTCAACAAATATTTACTGAGTTCCTAATGATTCTGCTTACTTCACTCTCCATACGTTCATCTTAGTTTTCTGTCAAATCCTCCATTTCCTTATTTCTTATGGAGTAATAAAGCTCTGTTACATTCATATACCATAATTTGTTTATCCATTTCCCCAATAGATGGGTACCCCACCCTTAGTCTCCAATTTTTTGCTATTACAAAACTGCTAAAAAAAAATTATTTCATGTATGGGTCTTTTTCCTTTTTCTTTGATCCTTTTGAGTATAGGCCTAGTAGTGGTATCACTGGGTCAAGAGGTATGTGGTTTAGTGACTTTAGTAATATAGTTCCAAATTGCTTTCCAGAATGGCTGGACCAATTCAGCTCCCTCAAACACATACATTAGCGTGCCTGTTTTTCCACAGCTCCTTCAACATTTATCATTTTCCTTTTTTGTCATCTTTTACGTAGTACTTTTAGAGAAGAACCAACCTCTATTAATTTTCAATATTAAGCATTTAGTAAAACATTTGATTGAAAAAGAATCAATCATCTTCTCTCTGGGTGTCTAGGAGAAATATTTTGCAGGAGTGGATAGGAGTAGAATCAAATAGATGTTTCTGAGTGGTCCCATGAACTGAGTTGGCAGTAGTGCAAAAATTTTTTTCCAATTTATTTATTTATTTTTAGTTTGCAACATTCACTTCCACAAGATTTTGTGTTCCAAATTTTCTCCCTATCCCTGCCCTCCCCTCACCCCATGATGACGTGCATTCTGATTACTCCTTCCCCAAATCTGCTCTCCCTTTTATCACCTCCCCTTGCTCTTATCCCTTTCCCCTTCTATTTTCCAGTAGGGTAAGATAGATTTCTATATTCTATTGTCTGTGTATGTTATTTCCCAGTTGCATGTAGAAACAATTTCTAACATTCATTTTTAAAAATTTGAGTTCCAAATTCTCTCCCCTCCTCCCTCCCTATCCACCCACCCTTACTGAGAAGTCAAGCAATTCAATATAGGTTATACATGTGAAGGAAAGACTAACTATATTTCCCTCCATCCTATCCCACCCCCTATTTATTCTATTCTCTCCTTTGTCCCTGTCCCTCCTCAAAAGTATTGACTTTGATTACCCCTTCCCCTGTGCTGTAATTTTTAAAGTTGTTGGTGGATAACCAAATTCTATAAGTAAAAAACCCAACAACCATAAAAGTTAAATACTGAACAAAGTTAATCTGCCATATTTTAATGATATGCATATTTATTATCATGCTTCAGAATAATTAAGTATGAGTGGTAATCAGGTCCCATTCATGACTATAATTTGTAATCTTCTCCTACAACAGTGCTGGGTTAAACAAACCCTTTCTCCTCTTTGGGCTGCTTTCTTATAAAATGAAGGGATTGGACTAAATTTACCATGCCCTATAATCCCTAAGGTCCCTTTCAATGCTAATGTTCTATAAGTCTGTAAGTTTCTTTATTCCAATACTACAATGGATCTGAGATCTTGTAAATATGGACGTTCCCTCCAAAGATATAGATAATAACCCATACATATCTGCCCACTTTCATCCAGATGCTCCCACAAAGCCGATACAGATAGTCCACCCAATATGCTAGGTGCCTTTCTCACCTTTTGCTATCGTGTGGTCAATGAGTTATGTGGGCTGTCCATCAGTTATCTCTTGCTCCTACCATGTGACTGGCCTATCTTCTTTGTCACTCAAACATTTCTTTGACAATATCCTTTCCATGGCTTGAATTTCATAATTTTCCATTTGTAATATTTGCCACCTGCTTACACCTATCATGTTTCTCCCTACTACTTTTCGGGTGATCCTCAATTTTGATTCTTTTGAGACTTAGTGTTCCATGAATCAAAGCCATACAACATCTTGGGAAGAATGCTGGTATTTTAAAAGATGTCTATTTCAAGAAAAAGCTGGAGTCATTAAGGCTTTGCTACTCCCACAAAACAATCCAGCTCCTGTTCAATTCTGGGCCCAGTTTACTGTCCATTTGCAATGTCTTTAGCAAATATATGTGCTGATGGATAAACTCTACAGGTTGTCCATCTTGTTGCATATGAAGATAATCAATCTTCATCTATTTGGTTTTTCCCATGTGGACATTAGGCCAAACTCTTCAGAGTAATTGTGGACCCCATTTAGAAGGGCTTGATGTAATCAACACAATGTCCTCTTCAAATGGGAGAGGACCACGTAATCTATTGAATCTCTTCTCAACCTAGACCAGTTCTTAACCCGGGGTCTGTGAACTTTTAAAAATATTGTGACAGCCACATTTAAATATAATTGGTTTCCTTTGTAATCCTATATATTTTACTTTAAGCATTTAAAACATTCTGAGAAGGGATCCATATTATTGACCAGATTGTCTATGACATTCAAAAAGATTAAGAACTCCTATTCTACAAGTTGTGGTATATGAATGTAATGGAATACTTTTGTTCTATAAAAAATGATGAGCAGGTGGATTTCAGAAAAATCTAGGAAGACTTACATAAAAAAAAAAGACTCACATGAACTGATGTTGAATGAAGTGAGCAGAAGCAGGAGAACATTGTACACAGTAACAGCAACATTGTATGATGACCAACTTTGATAGACTTAGCTTTTCTCAGCAATACAATGCTCTAAGACAATTCCAAAAGACTCATGATGAAAATCCACATCAAGAGAAAGAACTATGAATCTGAATGCAGATTGACGCATACTATTTTTTCTCTTTTTTTTTCTTTCTCATGGTTTTTCTCTTTTGTTCTGATTCTTCTTTCATAATATGACTAATGTGGAAATGTGTTTAATATGATTGTACATGTATAGTCTATATCAGATTGCATGATGTCTTGGGGAGGGAGGAAGAGAGGGAAGGAGAAAAAAATTGGGAACTCAAAATCTCATAAAAGTGAATTCGAGGAAGGAAGGAAGGAAGGAATCAAGGAATTAATCCTGTTCTAGACTCTGTACTGGAGTTCTTCACCTGAGAATGGTGAACACCTTCAGCAATTATATCTTTTTCTTATTTAATCTTTTCTTGTTACTAATGATTAAAGGGTCATTATACAAAATTATCTCACTATATTTTTCAAAGAATCTTGTATAACTGTACATTTACACGGGAGAAAATTTACCAGATAAATGCCAGAAAGGTGGTAATTTGCTTTATTGAGTCAGATGCTTTTTTGTAGTTAACAAACAGTAAACATGGTAGGAAATTCTACTCTTTCCGTGTATTGCATGATGAAAAAGATACAGTATAATATGGAATACTGATTACAGTAGCTTGTCTGTTTCCTTCTATTATCCCCATCTAGGATGTCTTTGATATGTTTGTATATTAATATCATGACTTTTTATGTAGATCACAAAATAGATATGTAGGTTGGTAGTTATTGATAATCTTTTAGTTACCTTGGGTGGAGGAGAAGGGGAGAACTAAAGTCTGTGTTTTTCTTTACAAATCTGCTATCTCCCCATCCTTCAAATATTTTAAGGATCAATACCTATTTACCAGAGAGTCATAACTTTTTTTGTGTCATGAAACTCTCTCACAGTCTGATGAAATCTATAGACCCCTTCTCAGAATAACGAGTTTAAATGCATAAAATACATAGGGTTGCAAAGGAAACCAGTTACATTGAAATAGTACCCATTTTTTTAAGTCTACAAGTCCTCAAGCTTTATTTAGAATTGGTTTAAAATTTCAAAAAAGAGGGCCAGCTAAGTGGTGCAGTCGATAAAGCACAGATCCTGGATTCAGGAGGACCCGAGTTCAAATTTTGCCTTAGACACTTGACACTTAATGACTCTGTGACCTGGGCAAGTCACTTCACCCTGATTGCCTCACAAAAAAAAAGAAGAGACAGATATCAATCAAAAATTTTTTTTCAAACAGAGTGTACAAACCCCAGGTTAAGAACTCTTATCATAGATAGTGAGGTCCCCCAGATGCTCCTTTTTTTGTGCATAATATTGTATTGATTAAGTCCTGGAACATTTCAATGCCATCAAAATTGTGTTACCTGTAGCATACACCTCCTCTTTTTATACTTCAACTTGTTCAGCTACTTTTCCTATCTTTGTTTTCTTCAGCACAATTTTTACTTCATAAGAAACACATCTGGGACTCTGATGTTAGAGCCTAAATATGTAATGCCACTGTCCTTGATGATGAAAAGTGTGTTATAAAAATCCATCTTTTGTTTGCTTATCCCCCTTCCAGTTTTGTCCTTAAATAGCCTGAGGCTAACGTGGCTCAGCTGGATGCCTCATCAAAGCTTTCTTTAAACTTGTTCCCGACTCCCACCTCCACTTGTTTTATGAAGAGATGTTGCTCAAAAATCTTTCACCTTCTTCCCTCGCACAATGTTTTTACAAACAATATTATATTCTAAATTATTGATGCTTTTGCCTGCCATATTTTTCTACTTGGTTAGTCAAATGTTTGTTGCCTAATGGTTGTAACACCCTTTTGGTATCTTCCTTGTGGTAACTGATTTAAATTTCTATAGGAAATTGTTACAGTGTTGACCTCAGTTCCTTAATTGGTTAAACTTCCATAGAAAAATGTTATAATTAATATTGTTTTTCTCTAGTCATTTCTCATATTTTAGTCTTAATAATTTGTTTAAATAGGTATGATTGGAGTTATTTTCATTGGAATACATACCACTTCTCATGCTCACACTAGCTTCTAATTTTATGTTAATTTAGGTTTTTGCTCTAAGAAGTTAGTGGTCTAACTGTACACTGACAGTGGATTTCAGAATGATTCCTACATCAGTAATCAGTCATTTACTGTCCATTAAAATAAAATTATTTTCATTTCTTCTGCTGTTTGGTATTTTACCATGTCTAATGACTGCCAATTTATTCTTTGTTTTAAATAAAATTGTATAGGTATATGTTTGGGGTTTTGCATCATCATCGTTTCCCCCAGTATTCCTCCCCATCCCAGAGAACAATTCCTTATAATAAACAGTATGGTTTTTAAAGACAAAAAAAAAAAGAAAAACAAGAAAAAAATCATCATAACTGATCAATACATCAAAAAAGTCTAAAAATACGTGCAGTGTGTCTTGCAGACCTCCCATCTCTGCAAAGAGCTGGGTTGGGGGTATCTTCTCATATCTCTTCTTTTGAGCCATGCTTGTTATTTATAAATCTTGCAACACTTATTTTTTATTTATGTTCATGTGTAGTTGATCTTTCCATTTTCATTATTTTAATCATTGTGCATAGTTTTCTTGGCTCTGCTTATTTCACTCTGAATCAGTCCATATAGATCATATAGATCTCTCCATGCTTCTCTGTATTCATCACATTCATCACTTCTTAAAGCACAGTATTATATCCTTTCATTCATGTACAACAACATATTTAGCTATTTCCCAACCAATGGTATCTATTTGGTTTCTGATTCTTTTCTCAAAGAAGGTATTCATGATATATAGGGATGAAGCTTCTGTGTAGTCTGCAAGCCTTTTGTCTCTCTCATTTCTTAGTACTAAACCATATTTTTCTTTTATTAATATTTTAAAGTTTATAATTTACCAACTAAAGGAGTTCCATTGTGCTATAAGAAATGACCTCGAGGATGGTTTCAGAAAACATAGTAAGACCTATATGAATTGATAAATTATAAACCCCAAAGATGTACCTATACAATTTTATTTAAAACCAAAAAAAAAAAAATTGGGAGTCATTAGACATGGTAGAACACCAAACAGCAGAAGAAATGAAAATAATTTTATTTTAATGGGCAGTAAATGCTGTAAACCGCTATTTATTAGAGAAAGGCAAATCAAAACAATAATTAGAAAGTGAGGGAATACGCATCAATTCATATAGGTCTTACCATGTTTTTCTGAAACCATCCCCCAGGTCATTTCTTATAGCACAATAGGAGTCCATCACAATCATTTGCTACAACTTGTTCAGTCATTCCCCAATTGATGAGTATCCCCTCAATTTCTAATTTTTTACCACCACAAAAAGAGCTGCTATAATTTTGTACATATAGGTCTTTTTCCTTTTTCTTTGATTTTTTTTTTTTGCTTTTAGGCAATTGGGGTTAAGTGACTTGCCCAGGGTCACACAGGTAGTAAGTGTCAAGTGTTTGGTCTGAGGCCGGATTTGAACTCAGGTCCTCCTGACTTCAGGGCCAGTGCTCTATCCACTGAGCCACCTAGCTGCCCCCAATTCTGTTTTTAAGGTGTTATTTTCTTCAGGGTTCTGTGTATGTGTGTGTGTGTGTGTGTGTGTGTGTGTGTGTTGTGTGTATGTGTATTTGCATGCCTCTTTTACCAATCTGTTAATTCTTTTTTCATAATTTTCTTACATCATTCTCATTTCCTTTTCAAATTTTTCCTTTGCCACTCTTATCCTAATGTTTTCAGAACTTCTTGTTGGGCTTAGGTTCAATTAGCATTTTTCTTTAAGACTTTTTTTGGTAGCTATATTCACCTTGTTGTCTTCTGAGTTTATGTCTTGGACTTCCCTGCCATCATAGCAGCTTTTTATGGTCAAATTCTTTTGTTGTTATTATTTGTTAATTGTTTCCAGCCTATTTCTTGACTTTGAACTCTATGTTAAAATTGGGCTCTGCTCACTTATGGGTGTGGAGGCACTGTCCCAGGCTTTAGGCTTTTTTGTGGTGCTGTTTTCAGAGCTAGTTCTGGGGGATCTGCAAGTTTTTTGTACTTCCAAAGTGGTGTTTGCTATCCTGGGAGAGATATGGTCACTGCTTTCCTGGTCTGCTCTTTGGTCTTTACCCAGGAAGGGTCCCTGATCCCCTGTAACTGCAAACACTAGCAATCTCTTTGCCTTGGAACTGAGACCAGGGCCTCTCCCTTGTGACTAACCCCCAGCACTCCTCTCCTCCCTGGAACTGCAACCCAGAACTGCATATGAGCAACAGAAGTGCCAATCAGTGCCAGATGTATTCAGTGCCAGCAAAGGTTACCCTGTAATTTCTTTCTGACCAGTTGTCAGACTCCCTCACTGTCTCTGGGCTGAGAACTCCAGAAGTTGCTGCTGCTGCTGTGAGCTCCAGACAGCCTTCCACTCCAGTGTCACAAACTTCTTCTGCCAACCTTCTAAGTTCTTAGGCCAGAAAAATGTCTCGCTCTGACCTTTTGTTGGCTCTGCCACTCCAAAATTTGATTTGAGGTATTATTTTAAAGTTGTTTGAAAAGAATTGTTGAGAGACTTCAGCTGGGTTGCCTCTATTCCTCCATCTTTGCTCTGTAACCTCCTGAACTATATTTTTCAATGTGCTTTTCTTTATCTTCATCTATGCCTACTTCTGAATTGATGTCAAGGAGTATCAAAGGGTACATTGGATTTAATTTAGAGGGTTTTTAATCTAGCTTTTAGTAGGACTCTTCATTTTCTACAACAGATGCTGGCACATAAACTATAGTTGTTTTTCACAGCAGTCTTTTTGCATATGCTTATCATGAGCACTGCAATGTCGCATGACCAAATACAGGATAAAATAATGCTTCTTGTCATGACAAAAACCAATTATTTTCTTTGTATTTCTAAGGAGAAACTTTAAGCCATCCTTTCCTTAGCTTCTACTTTGCTTTGCCTCCTTATTTCAATGATAGTCAGAATATCAAGAATTATGATTCAGTCTCTCCAATGCCACTTGATGGTTACTTGACAAAGATCTCACATTTAGAGTACCCAATAGCTAAAAATGTTTATAGATGGCCTAAAAACTTTGATTCTTAGATTTCTCTGCCTTCCTTTCTGCTACTCTGCCACCATGGCTGCAGGAATAGAAAGACCATTTTGTATTTTTTATTTGTTTGATTGGTTACCACACAAAAAATTCACCCCAAAAGGTCAACCAACTGATGCTGAGTTTCTCTGTATTTAACTAGATTGGTCCTCAGAAAGCATACATAACCTGGAAGCCTTTCCAGTCTAGTATAAATCTATGAGATTACTTTTATACAGTTAAAACAAACATTTCTAGAGTCAGCCAGGGGTAATTGGTTAAAATAGACTACTCTGAAGATATACCTGGAATGATTACCCCCAGAGACCCAGTATCCACTCTCCTTTTTCTAGCAGGGGTGATTCACTGCTCAGGTGTTGCAAGCCAAGATAAAGTTTGACAGCAGGGTTCTCTAAGACAAACTTAGTTTAGAATTGGGAGTACCCTCCTGGCTATCTATAGCGGGAGTATCCTCTTTCACTGCACAATGAAGGTCAGGTGAGCATCACAAAGGAATCTTAGAGGAGAGGAGAAAGGAGTAGGAACAAGAACCAAGTTTCTCCTCCAAAAGGTAAGGAATCTCAGGATCAGAAAATCTTTTTTCTGCCTCCAGCCTCACAGGACTGGCCTTCTATTGTGGAATGTGATGTAAGGGGAATGCTGACATACTCCCTACATTTATCCAATTTTCTCTATGTAGGACAGAATTCTTATATCATACTTTACAAAGCATCTGGCTGGGAAGTCTCAAATGCTCCCATCTAAACTGCAATATAGTAGTCTCTATAGCCATTCTCTCATTTTTCCTCCATTATCAGGGGGAAAATGTATTTTCTCTCTAAAGAAAACCCTGGCATCTGTACTCTAGAATCAGATAGATGGAATTTCCCATTTCATTCAAGATTTCCTTTCCACAATTATCTTCCCCTAACATCTTCAAAAATTATTTTTTTCAGGCTCCTCTGATGTTCAGTCAAGCCTCCTAAACCATGCTATACAATGTAGCTACAATCTAAACTACTTTCTATCATTCACATTGAGAGATTCCACAAACATGTGGTCCACATCTGCTGTCTCTGCTTCCTATCTACTTTTTTATTCTTTAGCATTCTAAAATCTGGTTTTTACCCTACTACTCTTATCAAAAAATTTTCTCAAAAGTCAGTAAGTAACGACCTCTAAGGTCCCATACATCTCTAGAATTCTAAGAACCTCCTTCTAGCTAACTCCAAGGGTTATTTTCAGTTTTTTCTCCTGGGTTTCTCTATGCCATTCAACATCTCTGAAACTTACCTTCCTCATCTGTAAAATGGGGCTACTACTTGCATTATGTACTTCATGACATTATCAGAAGAAAGTTTTATCAATCATAAAGCCCTGCACAACTGTAAGTTATTATGGCACTAACATTTTCTAAACGCTTTCCTATTACTTCTCTTCTCTCTCCTGTCTTTTTCCTTCAATGGTTCTTCCTCCTGTTCTCAGTGCAGGTGTTGCCAGGAGCTCTTTTGCAAGGAACAGTTTCCACTTAGGTTCCCCTCCATCTTGACTACCTGACTACTACAATCTCAAGATAGCCTATTTTGTCAATAACCTCCCTAACCTTTGGCAAAGCTCTGTTTTCATTTCTCCACTCAGTCTCCCACACATGGCCTGAGGAGCTGATCCACGCTAGCACTTCTATGCAAATAACACACAAATCTCTACCATCAGCCCCCATCTTTCTCCAAAGCTCGGATATTATTTTTACAACTGCCTTTCCCGACTGTTCAGGCCGTGGCGAGCAAATGAGATGAAAGCTGATACTTTGGCCTTCTGTGTTGGGGGCCTGTGGAACAAGGACAGCCATAAGAATTGGCCCAGTAATGTCATTAGTACTGGTAACAGTTTACACATGCAGGCTGGCACATTCTCCCAAATTTATAGTCTTTACAAGTTGCCTGGAGCACCAAAAGTTTAATTGACCTGTCCAAAGTCACAAAGCCAATATATGTCAAAAGCAGAACTCGAACCCAGGTCTTCTTGACTTCAAAAACAGCTCCCTATCCAGTAGACAATTCTTTCTCTGAGGGAGGGACAATGGCTGTAGTCATTTCAACATGTTCAGAACTGAACTTGTCGTCTTTTTTTAAAACCAGCAGTACCATCATATTTCTAATACTCAGAAACTCTGTGGTTAATCTTTGACTCTTCTTTCTCTATTATCCACTATATCCACTCAGTCATCAAATCTTGGTTTTTTTTTCCTTCAAAATTTTTCCTATCTACCCCTTTCTTTCTATTGCCATTGCAATCACCATTGTCTTTAGAGCTCACATATGTTGTGCTCTACAGTTTCTAAGCACTTAACCTCACATCCCCGAGAGTAAAACAGTAAAAATATTATTTCCCCCATTTTACAAATGAAGAAAATGAGGCTCAAAGATCAATTTACTTCTCTTAGGTCCCAAGTAAATGGTACAACTAGCACTTGAATCCAGGGAAAGAAATGAAGTATAGTGAAGACAACTGCATTTAGAATCAAAATGGCTGGATTCAAATCCTGGCTTTGCTAATTACTACGTGTGTAAACTTAGACAAGTCACTTAGCCTTAGTTTTCTCATCTATCAAATGGAAAGAATGGACTAGATATTAAGTTCCTTCTAGCTCCAAATCCTCTATGACTCTCATTACCCTTTCCATTATACCACCCTATCTTTATTACTTCCTGTCTGGATTATTGCAACAACCCTCTAGTGAATCTGAACTAGTTTAGAATGGCTATGCAGGCAGGATTGGGTTGGGAAAAGACCAGGGTAAAGAGGAGGACAATTAGGAAAAGTGACAAGTATGTCTTTTGGCATTTCTATTTTTTCCTCTCTTCCTATTAAAACCAGCTCTCTGATAGTTACCCACTAGAAAAGATTTGATACATTCATTCCCATCATAGTTTAATGTCTTAGTCCTTTCAATGTGGCCTTGGGCAAGTTCCAACATCTATGGACAACAGTTTCTTCATCTATATTATGAAAGGATTAGATTAGATTAGATTAGATTATCTGTACAGTCCTTTGCAGTCATAATATCCAATGCTTTTAACACTATTTATTTATCCAGAGAAATGAAGCTTTAATGTCTCTGTGGTGGGATTTCAGGCATTAGTGGGGAAGCTATTTTGAGGAAGGCCTTTGAAAGCATCCCTCAAATCACAAGTAGCTGCTGTTTCACCTACAGGTAAAGTAAGTTCTGCCTATAGGGAGGGCAAGATAAGGGGTGTGGATGCCTTGGATAGAGGACAATGTGGAAAGGGAGGCGGGGTGAACAGGTGAAGAGATACAGAAATGGCAGGGGAAAAGACAAAGACAACAAATTTCAGCTCCTTCACAGTTTTGCCTCCAAACTCACTGCTCACAAAAGGACCAATTACAATTACATCCCTTGGGTCAGCTAGAGATATAGGAGGGCCCAAAGCTTCCAAATATTTCAAGTAACTAAAGCTGCTGACTTCCCCCTCTTCCTTCACTCACTAAACAAATTAAGGCCCAGGGTCTTATACCCCAACATGAGGGATAGCATGTAACTAATGTGAGGTGGAGAAAAAGAACATTTGTTTTTCCTGTTTGATGAAAGCTGATCCCCCTCTGTAGCCTAGGAGCTGTGCCAGTTGGGTCTGGTGTCCAATGCAGCAGATGGGTCAGCAAGGACACAGGATAAGCACATGGCCATCCAGCTTTTTCTCTGCCAGTCACCTCAAAAGCACACTTTTAAAAGGACTTCTCCTTTTCTTCCCACTACTCAAGAGTCCCTTATTTCAGTTCTTACTTAAAAACTGTGCTGTCCCTCCTAATAAGAACACATTTACGTTGTGCTGTAAAGTTTACAAAACATTCGTAATAGCCCTAAGAGTCAGTGGAAATACTTATTGTCGTCATTTTACAGATGAGGAAACAGAGGCTCAGAAAGGTTAAGGGACTTTCCATCGTTGCACAGGTAGACACTAAGCGGACAGGTATCATCTGAACACTTACAGCACTTCTTATCTTTACCACGTAAAGAATCAAAATGGTGGAACCAGAAGGGACGTTAGAAATGACTTCCATTCAGTCACTCCAGTGATTTTCCTAAAGCTCAAGTCTGATTATTCCCCCTATTCAATAAACTCCAGGGGCTCCCTATTGCCTCCAGGAGCAAACACAAAATGTGCTCTTCAATCCACCAACACGGGCCTCTGGGCTGCTCCATGAACAAGACATTACAGGAATTTCCTCTGGCTGTTCTCCACATCTGGAACACTGTACCTGCTCCTCACTACTGACCTCCCTGGCTTCTTTTGAACCCCAAGTAAAACCCAACCTTCTAAAGGAAATGTGCCCTAACCCCCTCTTACTTCCACTTTCCCTCTTCTAATTATTTCCTATTTATCCTGTAAGTTGCTTGCTTTGTACATGTTTGCGTGTTGTCTTCCCCATTAGATTGTAAACTCCTTGATGGCAAGGACTGTGTTTTGTCTTTTTTTTAAATCCCCTACAGTGCCTGGCACATAGTAGGCACTTAAGTATTCCTTGAATAAATTAATGGATAGGTTTCTTGGTTCTGTGAACTGCCCTGTGAAGACAGAAATGGTTTCATTTTTTGTCTTTCCTTGGGTCTTTAAATCCTCCTCCATAAAAGCAAGTTCCTTGTATGAATCACTATAGGCCTTTCAGTCAATAAGTTCACTTAACCCAACTGGGTTAGGAAGATTATGGAACCTAGAATTGCAAATGTAATACACCTAATAAGGAGGTTCATGATGGGCTGAATCTGATATGATGAAATTTAATTAGGATAAATATGGTGTTCTAAATTTGGGTTCCAAAAACATGCTATACAAAATAGGATGAATGGGTGAACTTAGCTAGGTAACAGTTCACAAGAAAAGGATTTAGGAATTTAAATCGGCTGCAGATTCAACATTAAATCAACAGTGTGATATGGTAGCCAAAAAAGCTAGTATGACCTTATGTTAAACTAATACAGCCAGTGTCCAGGACAAAGGAAATTCCAGTTGCAGATTCAGTCCTGGTCTGAACCTAACTAGGCAACACAGAGCTTTGAAGAAATTCAAATTTCATCTTCCTTCTAAAAGGATCACATTATACTTTTTTGTATAACCTCAGAACCTAAAACAGAGCTGGGCACAAAGACAGTAAATAAATATTTTGACAGGAGTAATGCAACTAAGGCTTTCACCTTCCAGGATAGAAGCTGTCAACTGAGCCCACCTATCTGCCTGAATTTGTCTTCTCTTGGGTGTAGGAGTTCTGGGATTGGGTTGGGATGGCTTCCAGAGCACATGGTGGTAACTATAGAAGCAGGAACCACCCCCAGCAACTTGTCATGGTTATTTAATTTACCCTAACAGCTCAAGAAATCGACTTTCAGCTGCCCTCCAAACAATACAATAGGGAATTAAAGATTCTATTAAAATGCTAACTATTCTGAACTTAACCATTTCTGATTTCCTCTACAACTTATAGTCTAAGCCTCATAAACTACCCCTTCGTTTTATAATCTCTTATTTTTTTTAAAAACTCATTTCATGTGTTAGATCTCCATACACCATCAGTCCCTTGAAGACAAGGGACTCTGTGTGTGTGTGTGTGTGTGTGTGTGTGTGTGTGTGTGTGTGTGTGTGTGTATTTTCTCATTTCCCTTTTTCACAACCTTGACGATAGCCAGGTACACAGTAGATAGCTCTCACTGACTTCTCAGCTAAGTAAACCCTAGTCAACTGCCTTCCCCAGTCCCATCCATCTCAAAGGGAGGTTTCTCAGTGGCCAGCAGCCCCAGCCATTTGAATACTTGTGATAGCTAAAGATATGGCTGGTTTAGGACTCTGATTGAACTCTGAAAAAGTAAAGGAACCAGGCCTGTCTTCAGGGAAACTATTATGCTTAAAACCCTACTTCAAAATGCGTGTGCCCTTTAGAAACATGATCCTCTCCTATTTTTCTCTTTCTGCATGTATACACACATTAAAGCTTAAAACTGCACTAATACTTTTGTATTTTACAGATGTCACAATATGCAAATATAAGAGTAAGGATCAGGGAGAGAAGAGTAGAGCTCAAATAGTATTATTTGTTATGTCTCATATTCCCTCAAGATGACCTTGCAAAAAGATATATGGAAGCCAGACAATTGAGTAACATTTCCTCTTTTGCAGGGCTTTTGGCCCTAGCTTAACTCTATTTACTGAACACCAGCCATTTTATATTGTTGTCTTAAAAAATTTAAATATAGATATGATGGAATATTATACCAACTAGAATACCAATGGAATACCAATATTCCTGGACTTGAAGACATGAGATCTTGGTTTAAATCCAAGCTATGCTACTTACTACTCATGTGACTCTGAGAAAATGACAATCTCTGGGCCTTAATTTCCTCATCTGTACATTGGACTACATAGATTAGCAACCTTCTTTTTAACCTTGGATCCTATAATTTTTAAAATATGGTTGCCCTCTGGTGGCTACAAAAAGAGCTGTAAATTCTTATGGCTGACAACATGTGGTACAAACAAATGGCACTACGCTGTGGAAAAGATGCTGTATTAGGTTGTCAAAGCTATTTCTGTGAGTGTGACCTACCTCATTACCTCTGCCAGGATGGCTGGCATATGAACCAATCATTCCTTTTAACTGAAGCTGGATGACCACTCCATGAGAGAACTGATACAAATGCTTATTTTCAGCTTATTATTCAACAATTCTTGTGGCTTTCAGAAACTCCAGGCCATTGAAAAGGGTTTTTTTTTTTAAACAATTGGACCTTGTTTTTACTTATTTCTTATTACTTATCAAGAGACTGATTTTGTAGAGTGGAAACTGACTTCATAGCTTCCTGGCTGCTCAATCCTGGTATTTGGTACAAAGAGACAGTCATTAGAAGATGTCTATTAGCTCTCACAAATCTAGTAATCTCCCTTGGAAATAAATCTCACCATGGACAGGAATTGTGACCCATATAACAAGCTCCTATAGCTTGTACTTACCTGTACAATTTCTATGCATAAGGAGCTTAGGTTTTTCCACAATAATAACTGACCCTTCTACCCTCCTCTCACAGAACATAAGCTCTCTGAGGGCAAAGATGGTTGTTTTTATCTTTGCATACTTTGAGTCTAGAACAATGACTTGCACATAAGTGTTTAAGAAACATGAATTGAAGCACTGGCCCTGAAGTCAGGAGGACCTGAGTTCAAATCTGGCCTCAGACCAAACACTTACTAGCTGTGTGACCCTGGGCAAGTCACTTAACCCCAACTGCCTTAAAAAAACAAACAAACATGAATTGAATAAAGCCTCCTCGAATAAGTATGAAACTGATTATGTGTGTGAAGCTCTCCCTCAATTGGCACTGAACACATTTTCAAAACATAATTGTAGGGGGCAACTAAGTGGCGCGGTAGATAGAGCACTGGCCCTGAAGTGAGGAGGAACTGAGTTCAAATCTGGCCTCAGACCAAGCACTCAACACTTACTAGCTGTGTGACCCTGGGCAAGTCACTTAATCCCAACTGCCTAATTAAAAAAAAAAATATATATATATATATATATGTATATATATGTGTGTGTGTGTGTGTGTGTGTGTGTGTGTGTGTATATATATATAAATTGTACCTACTGGCTCTTAATAAATGTTTTAAGTTACATCTCTGCAACATTTCTCATATCCACCACCTTCTTCCTACTCATGTAGCTACTACCGTAGTTCAAGTCCTTATCACCACTTGCCTGCTGTCTTTTACAGTCACTTACCTCCTAACTGGTCGCCCTTGCTTCAAATATCTCTCTAGTTGTCTACACTAGTGGTATTAAACTCAAATACAAACAGGGGCCTCTAAACCATTAGTAAGGATACCTGTGAGCTGCATACTGACTTACATGTTAACAAATATTACCTTTGTTATATTTTTATTTTGTCAAATGTTTCCTAATTACATTTAAATCTAGTTCTGGCCATACTTGAGGGTGTGGTGGGGTGTGTTTGACACTTCTGATCGACATAGCTATTAAAACAATCTTGTTAAGACATGGATGTGTTGGGATAGCTAGGTGGCACACTGGCCCTGGAGTCAGGAGGACCTGAATTCAAATCCAACCTCAGACACATAACACTCACTAGCTGTGTGACTCTGGGCAAGTCACTCAACCCCAATTGCTTCAGCAAAAAGAAAAAAAAAAGACATGGATGTGTTCATGTCATTCTCTTGGTCAAAAACTATCACTGTCTCCCTATTGCTCCCAGGATGATAAAATACAAGCATCTCATTCTGGTGTTTAAGGTCTTCTTCAATCTAGTGCCTACCTACTTTCCCAATCCAATTTCACATTATTTCCCTTTAAACACTATATTCCAGCCAGACTGTATTACTATCTATTCCTTAGACTTCCCTGATCCTCTTCTCCCTGTTGTTAGTGCTGTCTCCCACTTTAGTCCTTATGCCATATTTACTTGTACATGTGTTTAGTTCTTCAATAGAAATTTTTGTGCTTAGATAATAGGGCTAAATACAATGTTTGCCACATACTTTACTTCAGTATTTCCATGGAGCTGTCATCTCATCAATGTGGGCATTTGTTCCAATGGAGAAGATAACCTCCTTCATGCCTTCTTATTCTGTGGAACACTTGCCCACGTCTTCCCATAAATCCTCCATTGGGGGGTCCACCCAATGTGCTGAATGTCTTATAGGGCAAGGAGATCAGTGGAACACAAGGACTGTCTAAGAGTTAGCCCTCATCCTCACTATATGACTAACCTACTTCCTTTTCCAGTCATAAATATCTTTGCTATCTCATACAGCTGGTATACAAGTCTTTATTGGTAATTTACCATAGGCTTTCTTCACTCATCATGCCTAATTTTTCAGAGACTGAGGTAGTCCATAATTCCAGATCATACATCATCACTAGAAGACCACTAGTGTTTAAAAAAAAAAAAGGCAGGCCTTTATTTCAAGGAGAATCTTGGGGTAATTAAAAGTATTGCATAGTTTCTGAAACACAATCCTTCATCCAGTTAGCTTTCCTGGGTGAATAGTTAGGCCAAACAGACTCTTTAGGGGGTTATGGATCTCATTTAGAGGATGTATTTTGGGGCTTGATGTGACAGGCATAGTATTAGCCTCAAACAAGAACATCTAAAACATGGCATCATCCCCTACCTTCCAAACATAAGAGGAGGAATCCCTCTGCAATAGACATTTTACACTGTGACAAGTGCCTTTGGAAAACATCTGTTCTATTTTATTAACTGTATGGTGTTAATAATCAGAATGTTGTTGAACAAAGTTATTTCTGTTACTGTTTCCGTGTAGATACCTTCATCAAGTATGTATTTGATATACGTGTGCATTAGACTCAGATTCTGCAGATACGGGAAAGCAGATGTGTGGGTTGGTAGTTACTGCTACTTTCTTGATCATATGTATATTTTCGTGATAAAATCTATCACTTTAAAATAGAACTTAGTATCCTCTTTCAGATACTTTGAGAATCAATCCTTTAATATTCTAAAAAATGTGTTATCTTTAGATCAAACTACCTCTATGTAAACTCTGCCTGGTTTAGATGTTCTCCCCATCTTCGATGATGATCTGAAGGTATTTCAGAAATGATTCACACCAGCAACTACTTGTTTCTTGTCCATAAAGATACATCCAACTTCATTTTTGTGACATGATTCAGTGCTTTCTTAAGTATTCCTAACATTTCCATGTCACCTTATAAGCATTTGGTCTCTCACATTTCTTAATTCTAAACCACATTTTCCAACATATTTGTTGTCCTTCCCTATGAATCTCTGAAGTCACCAAGCATTAAAACATATATTGATTTAATCTGGAGGATCTTATAAAGTTCTTCATAGAATTTCTCTACCTCTATTTTCGGCAACAAATGTTGGCACAAAAGCTGCCTTTGCCTGAGGCATTAGTATAATAGCGAGAACACAGGATTTAGAATCAGAAGACCTAGGCTCAAATCACACCTCAGACATTTACTAGCTATGTGATACCAGGCAAGTCACTTAACCACTCTGTGCCTAAGTTTCCTTCATTTTTAAAATGAGGTTGTTGGATGTGGATGACTTCTTAAAGTCCTGTCCAGAGCTAAGTCTATGATTATATAATTTATGTAACAGTCTTTGTAAAGGCCCATCATGAGCACTAAATTTAAGATGACCAAGTATCCCCTAAAATTATATCTTTTTGTTACTGTTGGATACAAAATGGAACCATTTATGAGTCATGTCTAGATTTAGCTTCAACTCCTTTTTCTGTTTTCTGGTTACACTTAAGAATGTCAAAATTGATATGATTCAGCTCCTTCAGCTGTATGTGAACTTGCTGGTCAAAGGACCACATTTAGAGTATCAATCGTTAATATCAACAAACTAAAAATTGATAGTTGGAACTCTGTACTGCTTTCTACCTTTCTACCATTATCATTATAGAAACAGAAGGAAGCTATACAAGACTGAGTCACTTTGTATTTTGTTCATTTTGGGAGATTCCACCGTAGCATGCCCTCCGGCTATTCTTTCCCCACCCCCTCAACTTACTCCCATAGGCTGGATCCCATAAGGGGTTATTAACTTAGTCAAGTTACTCTAAGGGGTCCATACTCCAAAAACTATAGCTCACAAGTTCCCGCTGGTACCTTCATCATCAATAGTCAACTAGAGAACACAAATATCTTAAAAGAAAGGCATTTACTAAAATGGCCCCTGAAACCTGGGGCACATTATCCTACAAAGATAGCATTAGTAAAAGAGTACACAGACACACAGAGTGTGCTATATGCATATGCTTAGGAAATAATATGCTCCCATGCTGTAAGGCCTCATATGCTTTCTCTTCTTGATATCCTCACCTCTGATAGAGAGGTTCTCTGCTCCTCCTCCTCTCTGCAGTTCAGATGGCCAGGATTAACTCTCTCAACTCACAAAGCTCTTCAGGTCTCATGCCCTGACTGGCTCCCTAATGTCTTGTTTTTAAAAGGACTGCAGCTAGGTGGTACAATGGATAGCGTTCTAGGCCTGGAGTCAGGAAGCCCCAAGTTCAAATCTGGCCTTACATACCTACTAGCTGTGTGACCCTGGGCAAGTGACTGAACCCTGAATGCCTTTAAAAAAAACCCAAAAACTACAAGGGCCAATCACTAGCTGCTCATTAATTCTATCAAGTGTGATTTAATCTCTTTACATTTCATTTAGGACCTTAATACCTTACTTCCTTTACCCACACCTTAAATTCTGTAATTTCATCAACAGGGTTATTGGGGAAAAATTACTCAATCAGGGTTATTTTTATCAACTTTCTTCTCCCACAATTATCAATTTACTACTCAGTCTACTAGTGATGAGGCTCTCTGTACTCTGAAAGACTATTTTTCAGAAAGCAATCTGTCACTTTAATTCTACTTGAAACATCTGCAATATAGTAGATCCTGCCAGAGCTTATAATCTATTAGCAAAGCCTTCAAGAATCTAGGGTAGCTTCCACCCAAAGATGACGCATCAGACTAGGACTTTTATGGAGAGCACTGTCATGGTAGGTATTTAATAAAGGCTTCTTTTTAATTAAATGTGATATATCACAAGGAGTTGATAATATTTCCTGACATTTCCTTCATGCTTCTGAGAGTGTATAAGTCACTTATAAATAAATGATTCATTCTATATTAGGCTTGGAGTTGGGGCAACAAATATTCCTTAGTCATGCATTAACCTTATTTTGTTTAATTCCATCTTCTGATCCTCATTTTATGAATGAGGGAACTGAGGCTTAGAAAGATGAAATGACTTGCTTACTGTCACATACCTAATTGTTAAAATCAGATCCCATCTTAGGTCTTTTAACTGACTGGTAATGTAGAATGACATACCATGTGCTTCTAGAAAAGAATAAGATGCAATAAAAAAAAAAAGGTTAATGTATGACTAAGGAATGTGTGTTTTAAAAACCTTGAAAAACTATATAAATGTAAATCACTATGAAATGACTTCTGGAATGCTTTATATTGACTAGTTCATTATATCCTCACAACATCCCTGTAGGGTAGGTAATACTAATATCACCAGAAATGACAAAATGGAATTTCAAGAAGGTTAAATGTCTAAAGTCACTAAGTAACAACCAATACTCAAACCTAAGTTGTCTTCCTCCAAGTTCCATACTCTTTCCACTAAAGTACTATGGACCCAGGCAATGGTGGTGAGAAGCAAAACTTAAACAGATGTGACATCCAAAAGCAGAAATTCTGGATACCTCCCTCAAAAAACAAACTTGTACCAAGTAAGAGGGAGAAGACAAAAACCAAGAAATAAAGTTTAATGAAGGACCAGAAAAAGGGCTAAAAACCAATATTTTGACCTAGGAGTGAAAGCAGAGTGGAGTATTTGAGATTTGCAATGGCCTGTGGCTAAAAGCATTACAACCGTAACTTGTGTTTGTAAAATACCTTAGTACCTCCAAACTCATTTGTGTTTGCATTAAACTGTTGTTGCGTACCTAAAATCATAGAAAGAACTTTAAATGTCAACCTCTCCAATGTCATGCCAAGATTTTATTTAAACACTTGAAGATTAACTCTAGCTATCTGTAGTTTCCTTCGAAAGAATAACTTTTCTTTTGTTACTGAGCCTGTCCTCATTTAGGATGGCCTCAAGCTCTTTGTCCAATATTTGAATGTCTTGCATAATTTGTAGGCTATGTAATCCATAGTCAGGATCTCTCCACAGCCCTATACCCAAGCCTCTAGGGCCAGACAATCTGCACTGGCCTGGCCCAACAAAGCTGCGGGAAAACAAGTAAAATCTCAGCTGGGTATTGTAGGAAAAATCTAAAAATATATTATGGAGCAATATGAGAGGACTCTGCTAAGAACAGAGGGAATACCACATAGCACAGTACTAAATAAAGCTCTCAAATCAGCGTCTGTGGGATAGTGTTCCCATCAAGCCCATGACTACCACAACCCATGCAGGGGGACCATTTCCAGCCCCTGCTCAATGAACCATCTGTCACCTGCTCCCAAGACCAGAAGAAAAACTCCAGTTGGCAACTGAATAGACTCCAGGAAAGTGGAGTGCCCTCATGACACCCATTTTTGTCTTTATTACTCTAACCAGCAGCCTTTTTCCTTGTCTTTAACAGAAATGGTAATAGCTAAAATAGCTTTATATAAATTCCCCAGAGGAACATCCATTCATTTACATTGTGCTTATTATGTAATATCCAGCAATACATGCCCAACCATGTGCAAAAGTTGCCATTGCTAATTATATCATGCATTCATCTCTGGCTCCAGCCTGGTTCAGGGCATTAGAAATGAGATACACAGCCACCTCATTCCAGAATTATTGGTATGACTCCAGCCTGTAAGTGACAAAGTCATTACCATATGACGCCGGCTTACAACCGTGTGAGCAGAGTTACACACTTCAGTTTAGCTTCAAATAAGCACATGTCCATAAATCACAGAAAGTCTCACCACCTTGGATTTGTAGAGGATTAAGAGGATTAATTATACTTTTATCCTGAGACTTGATCCTTTATCCTAAGTCCTAAAATTGCCAAATTAAAGTTAACTATTCATCTGGTGTCAGACTAAACCCTTTGTTAACAGTCTAAAGGATTATCTGCTTTCAGATTTGGGGCATGTGGCCTTTTTAGAGAATCAGAACTAAGAAATAATTTGAAGCTAGGAAGCACCCTTTCTGAATGGCCACTTAGTTTGGGGTTCCCAGTACAGACATGCCATCCCAGCTCAACCAGAACTGCTTTTCCTGAGCAACACTCCATACTTCGAGTCTAAGTGGCCTCTCCCACTACCAACACCTCCAAAATCATTTTTTAAATTGCCTATTTTATGATTCATTTTCATGGGCCCTAAGGAAAGGATATTCATGTTGTGCTAATGAGAGAGAATTTTTTTACCCTCCCAAGAAACAAATTTGCCATAACACAAATGAGCGACTAAGGTGAGAATTTCAGGCACTCTGCTGTAGGAGGTATTTTTGGTAACAGTGTAAAATAGCAGAACTGTCCCTAGGATGCAGAAAATTGCAGTGATCACCCCAGTGCCAAAACTTTGGGTTTTTTGTTGTTCTTGTTGTTTTAAACAATGCTGAGAGAACTAAATGACTGAAACCACAAAAAAAAAAACTCAGGGAAACAATACTGGACTATGATTGAAGAGCCTTGAGTTCCAGTCCTAGTTCTACTAGACGAGTGGGTGAACTTAAATAAATCACTTAACCTTTGACATCAATTTCTTTATCTGAAAAATAGATATTTTAACATCTAACAGCTTAGATGGGTGTTTAAAAGGAGCAAATAAAATGTGTGTGAAAACACTCTGAAAATTATAAAGTGCTCTACAAACATAAAGTATTAACATTATCACTATCCGTATCACAGATTTTAAGGACCTAATATAGTTGTATGAGGAAAGGATATGGGAAAATATAAAGCACTATGCAAACTATTAGGTTAAGACTTGTGATACTGTAAATCCCCCTAAACCCTGCATCTTAGAATCTATGTTCAGGCACTGTGGAGAGGAACTAATAACAAAAAACATCAGTCCCTGCCCTTAAGATAATTATGTTCTATAATCAACAAGGACATACAACAAAATGAAAAAAATATATATCTATGTAAAACACAAAGAGTCAGAGATACAAAGCAAGAGAAACCAAATGAATCCAATAATTACTAAACTACTAGCTAATCAAATTAATAACCAAATGTGTATTAAGCATAATTAGTTATGCTTAAGAGTGTCTTGAATGACATAGTTCCTTAGAATTCAGCCAGAGTTTAGGCTAGGTCTCTTCATTGTTCCTTCCCTCCACTAAATATAGCACATTTATGCTCTCTTCCCTCTGGCTAGAATAGCTAAGCTCCCTCGAATTCTTATCAACCATTAAAACTCAAGTCCTACCTTCCTCAATGGAAGCTTTCCCTTACCACATGTGTTTACCATGATGTCTCATTTCTCAGAACTTGTATAGAACTTCTAACTTATGTCCTATAAGTTAGAACACTTCATCATGATATTCTCTAGTATATACCTTGTTCTTTTCTCAAGATTATAGACTCTTTGCAGGAAGGCCACTCGCACTTATAGATTCTTTTGTATCCTCCCATCACATCTAGTTAGATAGCTCTTGGTTTTCATTTGTGTTGAACTAATTGATTTAAGAGGAAAGATGATAGCTACCATAATATTTACCTAGTTGATGAAATAAAGGATACCAAACCTCTGAACTGTTAAGCACATCAGCACAGAAAACTGACAACCAAGATAATAGTTTATTTTCAGTTAAAAGAAATAGTATTTGGATACAAAAAGGCAATACATATGGGAATTTTTTTTTACATATAAATAAGGATACTATTATTTCATGCAAAGAAACACCAGAATAAGGGATTAGGGAAGGCAGAGAGAAAATACACTCAAAAATTTCAAGTCCTTTTCCATTCACTTTGTTTTTTAGGTAAATCGACGCTTACTTTGATCTGGTAACAATTCCATCATGTCCACCTTCTTTGTCAACTCAGCATCCACAGAATGCTAAAGGAAGAAAGTATTTCAGTACATAGTATTCATGAATATTTGTTTTAATTTCCTATCTTTACTACTCTCTAATTATTTTAAACCAAAGGAGGTTAAGAAAAAAATACATTAAGTTCTGGTATCCCAAATAACATGAATATTTTCAGACATTTCCTGATCTATCTGCCCCTCAAAAGCTTTAGAATGTATACAGGATGTTAGAAAGTTAACAATAATTGATTACAGAAATGCAAATCAAAACAACTCTGAGGTACCACATTACACCTATCAGATTGGCCAACATGACAAAACAGGTAAATGATAAATGTTAAAGATGTGGGGGAAATTAGAACACTAATCCATTGTTGATGGAGCTGTGAAATGACCCAACCATTCTGGAGAGCAATTTGAATTATGCCTAAAGGGCTATAAAAATGTACATACCCTTCGACCCAGCAACAGCACTTCTAGGGCTGTACCCCAAAGAGATCATACAAATGGGAAAAGGACCCACATGTACAAAAATATTTATAGCAGCCCTTTTTGTGGTACCAAAGAATTGAGGGGATGCCCATCAATGGGGGAATGGCTAAACAAGTTGTGGTATATGAATGTAATGGAATACTATTGTGCTATAAGAAATGATGAACAGGCTGACTTCAGAAAAACCTGGAAAGACTTGTATAGACTGATGCTGAGTGAAGTGAGCAGAACCAGGAGAACCTTGTACACAGTAACAGCCACAATGTGCGACGACTAACTTTGACAGACTTAGCACTTCTCAGCAATGCAAGTATCTAAGACATCTCCAAATCTCATGATGGAAAATGCTATCCACATCCAAAGAAAGAACTATGGATACTATTTGCTATTTTTTTCCTTCTGTTCTGTTTTGTTTCCTCTTTCTTGTGGTTTCTTCTACTGGTTCTAATTCTTCCTTACAACATGACTACTGTGAAAATATGTTTAATAAGAATGTATGTGTATAGACAGATGGTGTATCATCTTGGGGAGGGAGGGGGAGAAAAATTTAAAACTCAAAAGCTTATGGAAGTAACTGTTCATAAATCAAAATAAATTAATAAAAAAAAAAATTTTTAAGTTAATAATATGAACAGCAACTAAATCACTTCCCATCACTACTATGCCCCTTCAACCTATCTCTTGCTTCCCTCATTCCTATTAGATGCTATGAATACACAACTCTAGCTCTGCTCCCTCTTCAGTAGTTTCATTCCTATCTTCCTTAGCCATATGCTCTCCAGACCCACTCCAACTCTGTCTACCTTCCTAATGTACTGTCCCTTCTACTGTTTTCAAAGGAACACTTACTTTATTGTAAGCTATGTATCCTTATATTTTTAATAGGCACTTCTTTAACCTCCTGGTTCTCACTGAAAACTAACTTTCCTATGGTGAAACCACATTTCCCTTATAAACTTCTCCATGCAGGATGTTTTTTCTTCCACTCCATAACCCCCTAGGAGGAATTCACATAATCCATTTCTCACTGCTATTTCCAGATCACAGATGTGCCACCATCCCTCCATATTATTTTGAAATCCATGCTATCTATTTATACAACCGCTTCCCATCCTCATGGTTGTCATCTCAACAACCAAGTCACATTCCCACCTTCCTCAATGATCAGTATCTGTCTCAACAGTCTACACCTTCACCTCCTCCCACTGTCATTATTCTCTAAGAAGAGCAGCATGCCAAAGGCAAGGACATATGTTATAGAATGTCACATGTGACTAACAGCAAGTAGGCCAATTTGACTGGACGACAACAAAGTATAAAGAAGAGTAAATATTGTAAAAGAATTCTGAAAAGGTAGGTTGGAGCCAGATTATTAATGGCTTTAAAAAACAATCAGACACATTTGTGTTTTATCCTAAAAGTAACAGGGATCTATCTTCTGGAACCTTTTGAACAGTGGACTGACATAATCAGATCTGTGCTTCAGGATCTCACTTTGGTAACTGTGTAGAAGATGGATTGGAAAGAGGAAAAATTTAAGGCAGAGACCAATTAAGGATGAGATGATGATGATGATGATGATGATGATGATGGTGATGATGATGACGATAGCTGGCATTTATATAGCACTGACTATGTGCCAGCCACTGTGCCACGCACTTCATAAATATTATCTCATTTGATTCTCACAGCAACTCTGGGAGACAGGTGCTATTATTATCCCATTTTACAGTTGAGGAAACTGAGGCAAACAAGGTCAAGTGACTTGCCCAAGGTCACACAGTATTGTCTGAGCTGGGACGCGAACTCAGAATTTCCTGACTCATGTCTGGTACTCTATCCACTGGGCCACCTAGCTGCCCAACACAACGAAGAGGCTATTCCAAGGCTAGTCCAAGTGAGAGATGATGAAGGCCTGAACCATGGTAGTCATTGAAAAAAGAGAAGGGAAAAGAGGTTGTGGACTAGGAAAGGAGTAGTGAAAGGAGAAACAACATAACTTGGTAATGACTGACTATAGGGCATTAGGGAGAATGAGGAGTAAGGAGGGGACAATCCCACACTATGCCACATTCAAGGTAAACTGAAGTGCATTTTCCCTACCTTTGGCCTTAGCTCCTGCCATTCCTTATGCTTTTGATACCTTTCCCCTTATTTCCCCATCTTTACCTATTAAAAATCACACATATCCTTCAATGGTCAACTCAAATGCTACTTCCTCCATTAAGTCTTATCTAATGTTCTCAACCAGAAATGGGCTGGCTGTCTTTCTTTGGAACAAATGGTACTTTCATACGATCAAAAAATTATGGGTTCAGAGTCAGCAGGGGTCTTAGTGACCATTTAGTTTAACTCCTCCATTTTATAGATGAAGGTTTGCTAGAATCTAGGTTTAAGTGACTGGTCTCCAGGGTCACCCAGCTGGTACATATCTGAGGCAGGATGTGAACCCATGTCTTCCTGACTCCATGTCCAGCATCCTATCCAGTATACCAACTGTTCTCCAAATTTTCCATAGCAGTAGAACCCTTCAGTTTAAACAAAACTTTGGCAGAACTCTTTCAGTAAAATCCTCTAAAATTACTTTTAATGCCTACTGACAAACAACATAAAGTTCATTTGAAAACAAACTTGTGGTGTGTCAGAGTTCCTTGTAGTACAATTTAAAAAACAATGCACTATACCAACCTACAATTTACTCATATCTTGTATCATAGTTGAGCATATTTTACCTACCCCCTTAGATCATAAGCTCCTTGAAGGCAACGTGGCATAATAGATAGAGACACTGGACTTAGTAGGAGTCAGGGAGACACATATTCAAACCCTGCCTCAAATACTTACTAGCTGTATGACCTTCACCAAATCTTTTCCCCTCTCTGTGCCTTAGTTTCCTCATCAGTAAAATGAGGAAGTTGGACTTGACAACCCCTAAGGTCCCTTCTAGCTCTAAATCTACAAACCATCCATCCTATAATTACCCTGGTATCTCCCTTAGCACCAAGTACAGTGACCTGCACATAGTTGCTCAATAAATGTTTGCTGAATGAACAAAGAATATGTGTGGGGAAAAACTATTCAGAGAGAACTTTTTTGAACACTATGGTGCCACAATTACAGATTTAATTAAGCTACATACCAGTTCTCGCTTTGCTTCTTCTATTTTCACTTGAGCAAGAGAAGGATTCTTTTAAAAAGGGGAAAAAAAGGTACACATTAGATAAAAGGGAATTTGTTGAGATTTGGGTAAGTCTTAACATGGTCTCTTTAAACAAGTAAAAATGTGGGAATTTTTTTTTTTTAGTGCTATGAATCTTCTTCAAAAGACACTTAGTGAGTATGCTCAGAAAACATACAAAGTTAAGAGACAATAGCGGTTTAGCCAAATGGGAAACACATATACTTCCGAATTAGAAGATTCTAGTAGTGAAACTAAACTCCCAGAAATATGCCCATTATTTCTAAGACTGTTTTGGGATATGAAACATTTTTTAAGGTCACAACACATTGTAATAAATACCGGCATTAAGTCTAAATAGGATTCCAATTTCTTCTTCAAAGGTGCAGTCTGTTGTTTTAGTTCAGCCAGTTTCTAAGGAAATACCAGAACCAAATCACCAAAGAGCAACAGAATGATAAAAATATTTAAAGCTAAAAAAACCCCCAAAAAACCACAGTATAACCGAGTTTCAAAAGTAATTGGAAAGAAGAAAAACTACCAATGAAAACAGAAATTTTACAAGTAGTTTAAAAGAGGAAACTTATACATCCAACATTAAAAGAGAACAGGAGTCACACATGGGCTATATAATCTGAAAAAGGAATGTCATGAGGGCAACCGTCAAAATTCCAATTATATGATGTCTAGGAAGTATCAACTTCAATGCCAAATAATCAAAATGGAAAAGAAAAGGACAGCTAAGGTTTACAAGAGCTGCAAGACACACACATACAACACTGAGGGGGGAGGTGGGGAGGGAAAGGGAGGGAGAGGGAGAGAGAGGGAGAGGGGAAAGAGGTGGGGGAGAGAGAGCGAGAGAGAGAGAGAGAGAGAGAGAGAGAGAGAGAGAGAGAGAGAGAGAGAGAGAGAGAGAGAGAGAGAGAGAGAGAGAGAGAGAGAGAGAGAGAAAGTTAGCCTTTAGAGTTGGAAATATAGAGAATGAAGAATTAAGAAAAACTTGAGAAGACTTGTTTAAATTGATGCAGACTGAAGAGAGCAGAACAAAGAAAACATATATAATGTTCATAATGTAATGTAAAGGACATAATGTAAGGACAACACTGAGATATACAGGAACTCTCATCAAAGCAATGACCAATCTTGACTCCAGAGGACTGAATAGGTACAGAATGTGGGACACATCATCAGGCATGGACAATGTGTTGGTTTATTTCATTTAACTATTAACTTCTTTGTTATTAGGGAAGGTTGCATGGGGATTGAGAGGGATTGGGAAGCAAGAAGAAAGATTTAAAAAGCATCAATAAAACATTTTGTTTTAAATAACAATAAATAAAACGAATCCTAGTCTATTAAGAGCAAAACAAATAGCAAAGAAACGCACAATATCAGTGGAACTACAAAGAAATAAAGAGAATAGGAAAAATACTGACATGCTAATAAGCACTTCAAAGATGACTTCATCAAAAAGACACATTGTAAAGAGTAAACAAAAATAACATTAACAAAAAGTCATACTAAAAGTATACAGATACATAGATACAAAGTGGACCAAAGAAATCAGATATAGTTTGCATTCTGCCACTCAAAAACAAGAAAACTATACGAAAAAATGAGACATGGAGAATCATGAGACTCAATTTCAAAACAGCTAGGTGGCACAATACATAAAGCACTGGGAATGGAGTGTGGAAGACTTTGAGTTCAAATCCAGCTTCAGATCTATTAGCTTTGTGACCCTGGGCAAGTTATTTAATGCTCTCTTTGCCTCGCTTTCCTCAAATGTAAAATGGGGATAACAAAAGTACTTCCTTTGCAGAGCTGTTGTGAGGATCAAATGAGACAGTATTTGTAAAATGCTTATGTACTAAAAGGCCTAGGTCATGGTAGGTGCTAGATAAATGTTTTTTGTTTTTCCCCTTTCCCCTCTTCCACCTCTAAATCCTTTGATCTGCAATGGTCTTGGCATATTTGGTAATGAAAATTCTAACTCTCCTTCATGCTGGGCTTGGGGGGTGGAAGGTTGGCGGGTGGGGGCGAACGACTTCAAGGACTTTACTACCATCTCAAACATGATCAATAAAAATTTTTGTGTTGATTCAGAACTTGATGAACACCAAAAAAAAATCAGCACTTCCATATACAAAAACTAGGAATTATTGTGAAGGATAAATGTGTTTATTTTTATAATGCAGTTAAAAGCAACATTTTCAATTTTTTAAAATGTTTTTATATCTTGTTTTTATTTCCAAATATAACCCAACTGCCCACCCAAGTGAGACATCTCTTATAACAAAGAACAAAAAGAGCTGAAACTTCTGAGAGTTCAAGAAAACTAACCAACATTTCCCTGGAGTCTGACAGTAAATACAATGTTTCCAGAGTCTTGCACCTCTGTAAAGAAGGGAGAGGAGTGCATTTTTTTCATCTCTTCTTCAGAGTTAGTGAAGGTCATTATAACAGAATTAAGTTTCAGGAATAAAACTTATTAAAACAAAAATAGGAAGACAAAGTGGCTATATGAACCATAAAATATTACCAACTTCTGTTTTGGCTGCAGTTTAAAATATTAAAGTCCAACTCATTTTTTAAAATAAAAAAAATCACAACTACCTTTTCAAAAGTTTAAAAGTCCCCCCCCTTTTTTTTTTAACATCTAGTACTGCCCAAATACAGTACTTCTATGACTTTTCATTTTTCTTTTGATATTTTTGGGGGCCTTTTGGGGGTATTACTGTTTGTCTGCATCCTCTCCAACATTTCCCTTTTTCGGTCAACTTTGCCAATCTGATGGGTATAGGCTGGAACCTCAGAATGGCTTTAATTTATATATCTCTAATTATTAGTGACTTGGAACATTTTTTTTTCATGACTATAGGTAAACTGGATTTCTCCCCTGGAGAACTGTCAAGCACAATTTAGAGAGAAAGAGTAAAGGCACTGATCTGCACAACTTGAGAAGAAGAAAAGGCTTTAGGATACAGAGCTGAGAAGTCGTAAGTATAGAAATAAGGATACATTCCCTAGGGATAATCTCATCAGGAACATTGGCAATGGGGGACAACCATATCTAAATTCTTCCAGAGTCCCCAACTGTCATGATCTTTGAGAAGCACTGGGCTAAATAAGTACAGAATGAGGCACATATTTTCATACAAGGACAATGTGTATTTGTTTTAACTGAATATACTTATTTCTTACAAGAGACAATAATATTATGTGTGAGGGGAAAAGTCATTCAGAAGCAACAATTATACATCTTTTTAAAAAGTCATTAAATATTTTTAAAAGAAAGCAAAAATAAACAGTATTTTAAAAGAAATCAAGTTTCATTCAAATCAAGTAACATGTTTTTAAGGGCCATGTTAAGTTTTTAGATTATTCAAAGAAACAGAAGATTCAGTTAGGTTAAAAGCAGCTCACCTCTGAAAGTGCCATCAATGACTGATGAGACAGAGAAGCATCCATCCCTCGAGCTGAAAGTTGCTCCTATAAAACAAAAACAAAGAGCTTAAAATTCATAACAACTGTTTTTCAACTGAACACGCTGCTATAAATTTTCAGTAGCATAAGCTTTAGTAAATTTAAGCTGTAAGCCACAGAGAAAAGTACTACCCTATTCATACATCCAAGTACCTTTATCTATTCATTAATAATACATATGCTAACATATATGATACAGTATTTGCCAACATAAAGAATGAATAGCTCCTATGAGATATTTTGTTGCATAAAAGAAAATTAGTGACAATGAAAATCCCACTCTTTTAGGGAAACTATCAGGGAAAGATAATTATAAAGATGCACCTCACGGCTCAAATCTATTAATGAAAAATAATACCCAAAAGGAGTCCCCTACTAAGAATCCAGTAAGAATTTAATATTTGATAAAGGGGACACCTAGCAGATAAGTAGTGATCCTAAATTAAAATAATAAGAGTACCCAAGAAAGTAAACTTGGAAAGTCATAAGTATGAAAAATAAGGTTCTGAGTAAAGAAAATCTGGAAATAACTATTAATCTGATTAATCCCTGAGGGTAACCAGTAAATTTATTACAGTGTCACACTGATTTAAAAATAATTCACTGGGGCAGCTAGGTGGCACAGTGGATAAAGCACCAGCCCTAGAGTCAGCCCTGAGTTCAAACCTAACCTCAGACACATAACACTCAACAGCTGTGTGACTCTGGGCAAGTTACTTAACCCCAACTGCCTTACCAAAAAAAAAAAACTCACTAAGTAAGTAGGGTTAAGTGTACTAAGGAACATTTAAAGGGCAATGGAGAGAACAATAAAATTAAGTCTTTTCCATTTCAATTATGATGGTCCACCTGCTCTTCTTGTATCATATTTACTGATCTTATGGGCTGAATATAAATAGAAAATATGAACATATTTTATATATACATATAAAATATATATAATATATATTTTCTGCATAAATATAAAATATAAAATAAAACCTCACAAACACCGAACACAACAGTTAACTTGGAAGAGCTAAAGAATCCATGAAAAGGCCCAGCCACTCACTTCTGAGAAGTCTGTTTCTTTTCAGGGTTTGGTGGGGCCTAACAAATTCAGTTCATAAAAGGCCAAGGGATCAATTCAAAACCAAGAGAACGCAGTATTCAACAGGTGGGGCCTAACAAATTCAGTTCATACAAGGCCAAGAGATCAATTCAAAACCAAGAGAAGGCAGTATTCATTTCAGTATCAATAATGAGAAAAAGGCTGAGTCATCATTGCTTTCATTTATGATTAAAAATAAATGAAAAACCTAAAAAAAGAGAGATAAAAGCCTCTACTCAGTATTTTTGTATCAAAACTTCCACATTAAAACAAGAGTAGATGGGGCAGCTAGGTGGCGCAGTAGATAGAGCACTGGCCCTGAACTCAGGAGGACCTGAGTTCAAATCCAGCCTCAGACCAAACACTTGACACTTACTAGCTGCGTGACCCTAGGCAAGTCACTTAACCCCAATTGCCTAGGAAAAAAAAAGAGTAGAAAACTACACATTGTATAGGATTAGCAAAAACTGCACTGGAAGAATCTGAAGAACATTACCTTTTCTGTTTTGATAAGTTAAAGTCAATTTGTTAATGTTATTACTTGGCTTCACTTTCCTCCCCTTGAAGCCCTGATTATTAATAGTGCGATTATCATCTAGTCCTGAATTCCCTTCTGCCTTTTCCTATCATTGCACACATCTTATCAAACAACTCAGGAACATCTGCTCCACTCACCTCCTCTAGTCTTCAAATGCTGCTTTTTGTTGTTTGACTCTGTGGCCCCCATTATGAGGTTCTCTTGGCAAAGATACTGGAGTAATTTGCCATTTCCTTGTCCAGTGGATTAAGACAAACAGAAGTTAAGTGACCTGTCCAGGGTCACATAGCTAGGAAGCATCTGAGGCCACATTTGAATTCAGGTCTTTCTGACTCCAGGCCCAGTGATCTGTCCACTAAGTCATCTAGCTCTCTAAATGCTGCTTTACAGAGCTGGTAAAAGGCATACAATCGAGCTAATTGGATCCACTACTATTTATTTTAACTGATCTCAATTAGGCCCTCACTACAGCAAGGAAAGTCCTTGTCCTCTTTCCGAAAAGTGACTACTTCAAACCTACTCCTTTATTTTCAATCCTCCCTCACCCACTTTCTTAGTTGAGGACCTCAGTTTTTACTTTACTAAGCAAAAAGGTCATTCACTGTGAGTTCCCTTTTCTCTCCTTCTATGCATCTCATTACTCCTTAAAATCATCCCTCATTCTCTATTACTACTATCTCTGATTGTAAGGTAGCTGTTCTCCTTAACAAGGCCCATCCCAATCTATATGCCCTTGATCCCATACCCTCCCATCTTTTTCACTAGATTGCCGCCACTATTATCTCCTCTTTCACTAACTTTGAATCTCTCCCTAGTGGTTCCTTTACAGCCTATGAACACATCCAAGTCCCAGTCATAATTACAACACATTCTCTAGACCCAATTATTCTCTCTATCATCAAATATCTGTGCCTCTAGTTCCTTTCCTCTCTTCTAAACTCTTAGCAATTTAGCTTCTAAGTTTACTAACAGCAGATGTCTGATCGCGTTACCCCATAACTCAATAACATCCAATGGCTCCCTATTACCTCTAAGTCCAAACATAAACACCTTTTGTCATTTAAAATGCTCTACAAGTCATCTGGCCCCTTCTTCTTTTTCCAGACTTCCTATACATTATTCCCCTCCACACTCTCTGATCTAGGTACATAGGCTGCTCCATATACACAATGCCCACTCTCACTCTCTCATCTCGAAGTATTTGCACTGGCTGCTTGAATGCTTCTGCCTTTTAGAATCTCTGTTTTCTTTCAAGACTCAGCTCAAACATTACTTTCTACAGGCCAGTTAATGTCTTCCCTTTCAGGTTACCTTATATTTACTCTGAATATAATTTTGTTAGGCACACGTCTCACATGTTAGAATGTAAGCGTCTTCAAGACAGGGACTGTTCTTGCCTTTTTTTTTTTAAAATCCTAACATTTACCAGAGTGCTTGGGACAGAATATCTTTGGAAATCTTTTGGGAAAAAAAAAAGAAATCTTTGACTGGAATCAAATAAATAATAAATCATTGCTTGATTGGAAGATCTGTGCCTCAGGAATCTGTTGTTGGCCCTCAGATGTTTAACATTTTTATCAATGATTTGAATAAAGGCATAAGTGGACCATGTATCAAATCTACAGATGACATACAGTTAGGAACAAACATTGAATGAATGACACAACTATGATCCAAAAATACAACAGTTTGAAATGCTAGGCTTATCTAATAAGATGTAATTTAACAGGTATAAATACTGTCTTGCACTTGGATTAAAAAAATCAATTTCAAGGCAAGATGTTCTGAAGAGTACAAGACAAGAGGACCATGGCCAGCTAGTGCATCGGAAAAAGTTCTGGGGATTTTAGTGGACTGGAATCTGAAACAGAAACCAAAAATTCTAATACAATCTTTGGCTACAGTATAAGACATACTATTCAGAAGAAAAGAGGCAATAATCCAACTACACTCTGACCTTGTCAGATCTCATTCAGAGTACTATTTTTATTTCTGGATTCCACACTGTAGGAAGCAAACTGATAAGCTTGTGAGCCTCTAGAAGGCAATCAAGATGGTGAGGGGCCTTGAGAACCTGCCATGTAAGGATCAGCTGTAGAAACTGCAGCAATGAGGAAAAAGGCTTATGAGGGACATGATAGCAGTCGTCAAGCATCTGAAGATCTGTCATATGGCAGAGGTATTGAACTTTTTTCTGGTTGGCCTCAGAGGGCAGAACAAGGAGCAATGAATGAGAAATCACAGAGGGGTACATTAGTTTTGATGTCAACAGTAACTTCCTAACAGGGCTATCCAAAATGAAATGGCCTATCTCTTCAAGCAAATGCTAGATGACAAACTAGATAGCTTCTCAGGCCCCTAGATTTTATTACCTTAGGCAAGATGTTTAACCTTTCTGAGCCTCAGTTTTCTCATCTTTAAAACAGAGATGAGAAGTATAATGGATAGAGTCAGCCCCAATCAGGAAGATGTGAGTTCATGTCCTGCCTCTAATATACACTGACTGGGAATTTGATCCTGGACCCATCACAACCTCAGGCACCCCTAAGACTATACATTACACAGCAGGTGCCAGTCTTCGTCGGGTAGAGAGTTTGCTTACTTGGAGTTCCCTACACCAGTAAAATTACAGGTCCTGTATTCCTTTCCCCCCACTATCTCCCAAGGAGGTACTCCCTATCTCACAGGGTTGTTGTGAGGAAAGTCCTTTATACACTTTAAAGTGCCATGTTAGGGTGAGTTTTTTTAAATTATTTTCTTCTGAGCAGAAATCCTCAGGCTCTTAGTACCCCACTACCCTGAAGTCTGAAATTCTAAAGGAAATGAAATCATGGTACAAAACTGATTAGATTCAGTCCTTTATACAAACCTCTGCAGCTTTGATTCTTAACCTGAGGTCATCAGATTTGGCTTTTAGAAAATCTATATTCGAAATTCGACTGTCAACTTTGGCTTTTTCCATGGAAAGATGCAGCTCTGCTTTCTTGAGGTCCCTTTAAAAGGTAAAGTTTCCTTATTTAAATGCAGTATTTTTTTAAAAAAGCATTGAACAGCAATACCAGTTTTTATATTCAACTTTCTATTATCCATTTGTGGAATACCTGTTTTGTTGACTATATGTTGTAATTTTAGACCCCAGGGTAGGATCTAGCTTACTCTAACCACCCAACATACTCTTGGTTAACTCCCCCACATCATCAGTTGGCGTTTTGCTCAAAGAATGCAAATTAACACCAGCCCTGGATTCAGGAGGACCTGAGTTCAAATCTGGCCTCAGACATGTAACACTTACTGTGTGACCTTGGGCAAGTCACTTAACCCCATTGCCTAGCCAAAAAAAAAAAAAGAATTCAAATTAAGATTAACATCACGTCAAACATACTTAGGAAAGTAAATCTGCTGCCCCCAAAAGTTATGAAATACATTCCAAAGCTACTTTGAAATTTATTTTTAACGCACTCTATTGTGGATTATACTTCTCCAGTATAACGACAACAGTATACAGAACTGGAAAGGGAGATCCTGAAAGAACTGTTTTTTTAATTTATTTTTGGAAAAAGCTACACTTTTTTGTTAGTATTTGATTTCTCTTATTATCAAAATTAAGAAATCCCAGTGTTATCAGTTGAAAGAACGAATGGGCTACATTAGATAAAACTATCTATCAAACAAGTAAACAATTCTGAATACAAGAATATTTGACATGTAGACTATTTAAGATTACAATAGATTCCTGTTCTAGTATAGTCTATAAGGATGGGAAAGAATGACAATATCATTTAATTATCACACATATAAAAATAGGATCTATATATTCTTTAGATAAGAAAATAACGAAGTTTCATTCTAGTATAATTGTCAATAATTTATTAAATGTCTACTAAATACAAGACATGGATGATTTTCTAAGTTTCCCTCAACTTTTAATGTTTTACATTTTGCAATATGTTTTGCAATAATGTTATGCATTTTGCATAAGCAAAATCTCTCTGTGTCTCTCTCACTTTCTCCCTGCTTCTGTGCAAAGAGAAAACAGAATCAAAGATATTGCCACTAATCTGCTATGTGACTGAACAAATTGCTTTTCCTCTCCAGACCCATTTTCTCTTCTGTAAAAATGAGAGTGTTAAATACAATGATGTCTAAGGTTTCTTCCAACTCTAAAAATTACATGAATCTATGACACTAACAGGGCCAGCAGGTACCCTATGAGTATATTTCCAGATGGAATAAAGCACATATGCCTCCACAGATACCAAAGTATTTACTGCAGCAGTTTCTGTGATGATAATGAACTGGAAATAAAGTAAATGCCTATCAATTGGGGAATGGCTAAACAAACTACAGTACATGAATATAATGGAATATCATTGTGCTGTAAGAAATAACAAATGTGATAAACACACACAAAAAAGGACAAGATCTACATGAACTGAGGCAGAGTAAAATAAGCAAAGCCAAGAAAATAATGTACGCAATGACTATAATAATGTAAACAGAAAGAACCACCCAAAAAAAATCAGAAGTGAACGCTATAAAAATTATAACAAGTATGGCTCAAAAAAAAAAGGAGATATAAAAAGATACCCTCATTCTACCCTTTTGCAAAGGAGTTTCTCAAACGTGTACATTGTACATATTTCAGACTTTTTCAGTGTACTGATCTGTTATGCTGATTTCCCCCCCTCTTTTTCTTTGGTCTTTAAAAATGACTATTTGTTACATGAGATGGCTCTCTGGAAAGGGAAGGAGAAGGAATACTGGTAGAAATTATGGTAACCCTAAAAACATACTTTTTAAAAAAGCACATGTTCATGGGCACCAAAATACTATTGCACATTTAAAGAGAATTCTTTGTCCCTTAACACCCCCAAGCCCATAAATAAGGGTTTAAAAGAAAATGCATGTCATCAAGGAAGAAGTAAAACACACAGAGAAATGGGCAAATACGTACTAGAAAATGGCAGCTCTAAATCATATAAACTTGTCCCAAATTAATGATCACACAATATTCCATTCTGCCTTTGCAAATTAAGACGGCCGCTATTTCCCCTCATTTACTCACTCTCGCAGACATTTTTCTAGTATTAGAGTTGCAGTTAGGTTTTTTCCCAATTTGCTCAATTCAACCTCCATTTCTTCGTTTCTGGCTTTGGTGCGAAAAAGATCAGCAGCCAAACTATTCACTGCAGGGATAAAACTAAAGACAAAAATCTGATCACAAAACTGGAGATCTGATGCTCTACAAAGACCAATCGCACAATTACTTCTTATTTCTAAAAATCCCTTTTGGCCTTCTACTTCCCTGAATAAAAAGAACAGATGTTTTCAAGTCAAAAGACCTGAGTACTAGTTAATGTGCTGACAACTTCTAGCTGTGTGACACTGGCCAGGTCACCTAACCTCTCTGAGCTTCACTTTTCTTTTATAAACCCAAAGCACTCCATAAATATGTTACTATATTAACTATCAATTACCTACCTGTGAAGTATGCATTTTTAAAATTAACCCTGTATGGATTCTTATAATCTGAATATACATATACATACCATTTGCTAGGTGCTCAGGTATGCACGCATGCATATGCGCTCTGTCTCTGAGAAATATGTTCACTGGATGAAGTGCGGATCCCTCTCCCATTTGAAGAGTAACAGAGGAAGGAGAGCTCTGAAGCCAAGAACCTTTCAACCATGGACACAGGGTCATCTAATCTACTGCTTTTCTTATTGTTTTTAGGGAACAATACTAGCACTCCATATTGTCCCACACCCTTCCTAATAATAAGAGATGAAAGTCATCCAAATCTATGCTGAAATTAAATGAAATGAACAGGGCTAAAAAAATGATGTTTGGTCCTGGGAGAGAAAAAATTATTTAATTAATGGATCCTCTAATGCCCTATATTAATCTGAACTAATGCACCTTTCATTAGCTCATGGAAAATAAACATTTGACCAAATTCATTTTTTAGCCCATACCATTATTATTCTAAACTGAACACTTCTCAGAATAAAAAAGTCATTAAATCAATACCTTTTGGGGCAATTCACTGGCAGACATTACAACTGACTTACCTAGCTAGGGAGGTATCCTTTGTTTCAAGCACCAGTGCACTGTCAACTAATGCATTAAGATAGCTGCTTCCAATACTAGAAAGACTGGTGAAAGACAAATTGACACTTTCCATGAGAAGATCTTGGAGATACTTAGCTGAAAGATTAAAAAAAAAAACTCATAATGAATGCCACAATTATTGTAAATCATGAATCTAAATCAACTCTTAATTGATTATTCCTGTATTTCTACCATCCCTTTTAAGCACTTCAGGCACATTCTGATTGTAACTCTTACATTTTCCTAGGTAGCGAATATTGAACATTTATAATGTAGAACCTACTACGTGCCAAGTACTGTGCTAAGCATTTTACACATATTATCTTATGTAATACTCACAATAACCCCAGGAGGCAGGTAGGACTATTATTATCCCCAGAGAAAACTCAGGCAAACAGAGGTTAAGTAATTTTGCCTAGAGTCACAGACCTAATAAATGTGTAAGGCCAAGTATGAACTCAAGTTTTCCTGATGTCAGGCATGGGACTCTATCCACTGCACTACCTAATTGCCTCTAGATGTAATGACAAAAAAAACAAAACCTGACATATGGACACAGGACCACTAGATCTAACATTTTAATTGATCAAATCAGTCAAATGTTATTTTTCCCAGTAAAGTTTGAATTAATTGACTGACTATTCTGGTGTTAATGGTAACATTTCGTGTTTTTTGCTTCCTAGATCAAACTTTTCTATTAATTCCTTCTCCAAAAAAAAAAGCATTATCTATGTACTTTTGAATTATTTTTATGCTGCATTACCACAACCACAGAAATTAGACATTGACCATGTTATCATGTGCATTACTAGAGGCACATGGCCTTGTGAGTTTGGACAATTAAGGCTATACTAGTGATCCACAAGCTGAAAGTTTTGGCCTACTCTAGTCCCAGCTTTGAAATCATAGCTTTCTTGCTTGAGCTGGGTAAGAAGGTGGCTTATTCTCAAATATTAAAAAGTTTGCAGATTCCAAAAATCTGTACAATTATTATTAGACAGTCTGGCAAGTAATATCCTAAAATTGGCTTCCAATATTCACAAAACACTATGTTGGGCCATGTGGGTGATACCAAGAATAAGACATGGTCTCTGCCCCCAAGAAGCTTCCCATCTAACTAGGGAAATAACATATACACAACCAATAATGTAAAATAGTATAGGCCAAATAGTACATGAAGGAGGTTTAAAATGCCATGAGAATTCTGTGAAGGTAGTGATCATGTGCAGTCAAAGAGATCAACAGGCATTTTTGGAAAAGGCTGGCATTTGAAATGGGCTTTGAAGTCTAGGTAACTTTTGCAATATCTGTAGGGTGGAGAGAAATAGTATATTGGAAAGAGTGAAACTTTGAAGTCAAAAATACTAGGTTCAAATCCAAGCTCTATCACTACTCTGTATGATCCTGAGCAAATCATCTAATCCCTCTGGACCTCAGTTTCCTCATCTATAAAATAAGGATTTTGAACTAGATGACTTCTAACATCTATTCTAATTTTCTATGATTTAACTCCTCTGCATCTCACACAAAAAGCTTACTTAGTTTTACAAAAATCAGTGAAGATTCCAAAGTTAAACTCACCTTCTGATTCATATTCTCTTGCCTTCTGTTTCAAGTCTTCTATTACCAAGGAGACATCCCTGTCTCGTGCTTTGTTACATTCTGAAAGGTGATATAAGATATCTGTGGTCCGTGGATTCACCTCATATTTCGGAATGGGCTGATCACCAAAAATCTTTTTCAACCATAAGGCAATCTGATTATTGAAAGGAATACATTCCACATTAAAAACATTTTAATAGTTGACATTTATATAGTACTTGAGGTTTACAAAGTACTTTTTATCATTTAATCATCACATACTTATATTTAATATTTGATCCTCATAACCCTATGAGGTCGACATTATTAATATCCTCATTTTACAAAGAAACTGAGAATTTCAGAGGTTAAGTGAATTGTCCAGGGTCACAGCTAATAAGTAACTGAGGCAGATTTCCGACTCAGGTTTTCTTTACTCAAGTCTATCATTACTTAACTACTGAACAACCAGAAAACCAACAAAAGACAAGGGAAAAGGAGACTAAAAGCCACCTACTTATCTACCAGTGTATTTTATTAACACTTAACACGTATTCATTTCAGAAATCAAATATCTAGTAACAATCTGGAAACAGGGAATAACATACCAACACAAAATTCCAAGAATATGGTCTATTCCACAACGAAACAATTTGGTTAAATTTTTTAAAGAGCAGTGGATCAAGCTGAGCAGACGAAATAACTTCTGTACCTTATTTTGTAAACCCTTAAGTCTTATATAAATACAGTTGTAATAGTTTTCCTTATGTGAGGTTTAAGTGAAGAGGTTACAAATACTCCACGACTGTGTAACTCTTAGACAAAAGTAATGGGGGAAAAAAGGAGAGGGAAGAGAAAGGGAACAGTATCATAATTCAGTGAAAAGAATGCTATGTCTTGAGTCAGAGCACCTGAGTTCAAATCCTGTGTGAACTTGGGCAAACCCAATTGTTCACTCTCCTTTACTCTATGACCCAGCTACAGCGGCCGATTTGTATTTCCTTGAATAAGAAACACCATCTCCGTGCCTTTGCACTGCCCCCCCCACCCCTCCCATTCCCACTTGGACGTCTCAGTTTTCCTGACTGTTCAAGCCTCGGCTCAAACCCGACCTTCTGCGGAAGGCCTTTTCTAGTCCCCCCGGCGGCGAGGGTCTTCCCCTCCCAGACTATCTTCCGTCTTCTCTTTACATATTTTGTACTTAATTACTTACATAGTCTGCCCCATTAAATGTCGAATGAATAGATGCCCTAACATAATTGAATGAACAGATAAATCCTTGCGCCCATTTCTAAACTGCTACAATTTACCTCCGTTAAACTCACTCTGCCGCTTTCTCTGTCCCTACCCCCGCTGAACAAGGAGACGGCGGGGGACGCGGCTGCTAAACTGGGGGGGGGGGGGTCTGAAGGGAAGAGGCACAGGACGAAAGGAGGGTTTGGCCATAAAAGCCACCAGATCTCCCCGCCCCAGCCTCCTGAGCCATAATCGATTAATCTGAAAATAAACATTTATGAAGCGCCTACTGTGTGCCAAGCACTGCTAAATGAGAATACGTCAGAATACGTTTCCCATCTGGTGGGAGATGGGGCTGGCTGCGGCGGGTCCCAGAGGGGGGAGGGATCCACTGGAAGTGGGGATCCACTGGGGGGACAGGCGCAGACAGGGTGCTTGGAGACCTCGGATGGGGGAAGGGGGAGGAGACGGCACTTGTTTGGAGGCTGGGGCAGCCACGAGTCGAGGTCCAGGGTCCCGCGGCCCCCACTCCCGATCACCTTCTCAGCCTTTTCCTCCTCCTCCTTCTGCTCCTCCTCCTGTCCCTCCATAGCCTCCGCCCGCAGAGTCCGCGGCTCCCGCCACGGTCCGTGATGCTCCGCGCCACCAGCTCTGCCTCTAACTAGGTAACTTCCAGTTAAGCAAGAGGGGTCGCTCGTGCCTGGGAGGGAGAGAGAGGGGGAGGGGGAGTGGCCGTATGCGACTTTTCCGGCAGAGTGCCCGTCCCCCACCGGCCTTTCTGGGAGTTGTAGTTCTTTCGTGGGCCACCGGAAATGGTTACTACTTCCTAAGTCCCGCCTACTGGCTTTCCGCACCCTTTTCTTGTTGGCCCGGAAGGCTTATGGGCAAAACTCTAATCCGAAATGACCTTGTTCTCTTTCCTTTTCTTTGTTTACTTTCCTTCTCGTTTATTTTTCCGACTAGAATCCTTGTCTCCTAAGAATGCCTGCACTTCGTATTGGTGCATACACTTTTCACTTTATTTTTCTTGCATTTTTGTGTAGGTGTGGGTTATTTGTTTTGTTTGCAACAGGGTAATGTGGAAATATGTTTTGAATGAATCTCAAGTGGGTAAGGGGCGAAAGAGAATTTGGATCTCAAAAATTTTTAGAGGTGAATGTTAAAAAATAAAAAAGTAATTAGGAAGTATCTAACGAAATAAAAATGTAAGAAGAATGCACTTTTACATGCTTTGTTTAGCAAATGAAATTTTGATGAACATCAATTGTAAAAAGTGGAACTTGAAAATCCAGCTAAAACAGAACAAAACATTGTCCTGCTTCTTGCTCTCAGTGATGCTTCTTGCCTATAAACCCTTAAACTTGGGCAAATCACTTAATTTTCCTAGTGCTGTTTCTTCATGGGTAAAACGAGGGAGGTGGCTTAGATTGGTGATCTATAATGTTAGGATCCTTCAGATCCCTATTAGTGACTTTGCCTCACATCTAATTCCAACTGGAAGGGACAGCAGTCCCACTTTCTGGGCATTTTCTACTAGATTATATGCTCCCTGAGAGCAGGCACTATTATGAACTTCTGTATTTCCCTGCATAGTAGATAGTAGTTATATGTTAAATCAATAAATACCCTAGCTTCTGAAAAACTGAACAGATAAATCCTTTTGCCCATTTCTAAACTTCTAGTAGTTTCCCCCATTAAACCTCTGCAGCTTTTTCTCCCCCTATCTTTTGTATAAGTTCTCAGTAAAATTTCCAGATATAAGTCAAGAGAACCAACTTCAATGTGCCAGGTGATGAGGATGGGAGCTAGAACCCAAAAAGGAAAAACTCTGGACTTTCCTACATGGCCAAATCTCTGGTGTTCTCCTGAGGCTATAATCCCATCAACTGGCCTTTCTTTGTGGCTGCATCCAATCTCCCAGTTCTCTGTTACCCTTAACCTACCCTAGACCTCCCTATGTCTCTTGACCACTTCCAACCCTTAATCCTATCTAGGCTCCATTCTCCCTTGGCCACCCTTGGAGTTCTATTACCTCATAGACTACTTGGCCACTCCTAGATCCCTCCTTTAGTCTTTCTGTATATAAGGTCCATCTTGTCTCCATTAAGATGCTCACATTCTTATAATCTAGCCACTGCTCAGATTTTTACAATCTAGCCAATACCTCACAGACCCACAGATTCCTTAAGAGTCTGGCCAATATGTCAGATCTTTAATAAACCTTGTTTTTGGCTGAAAGAAGGGTTGGATCGAATTCTTTTGCACAGAACCTGTGTATTGTAATCTTGGGGTTCTAGCACTGCTAAACCTCTAGATCATCTCCAGGTACTGTGCTTAGTGCTGGGGATACAAAGAAAGGCAAAAATAATTCCTGCCTTCATGGAGTGCACAATCTCATGGATGAGGCAACATGCAAATAGCTATGTACAAACAAAGTATGTATAGGACAATTTGGAGACAATCTCAGAGGGAAGGCACTACCATTAAGGGAGATAAAGAAAGTCTTCTTATAGGAGGGATTTTAACTGAGACTTGAAGGAAACCAAGGAAGTCAGGAGGTGGAAATAAATAGGAAGAGCATTTCAGGTAGGAGAGATATCAAGTGGAAATGTACTGTCAGTTATGCCCCCCAAAGCCATTAAAATGTGCACACTCTTTGACCTAGCAATATCATGGATAGGTTTATACTCCCAAGAGATCAAAGAAAGAGGAAAAGGATTCATAGTTACAAAAATATTTACGGTAGCTCTTTTCCTTTTGGCTAAGAATTAGAAACTAAGGGGGGGCTCCCATCAGTGTACATGTAGTACTATCCGTGTGGGCCCCACCTTTATGGTGAGGTTCCATGTGTATTGAGGATGCTGTTTTGTGAACATCGAAGGGAGGCAGGAAAGACATGCCTAGCCTCTTCTCCCCCTATCTTTCTCCAAGGGAGACTTTCATTCCTTCCAGGAGGGGAAGCAGGAGGTGGAAACCAGAGGCTACGACTCGCCTTTCCTCAGAGAAAGGGGGTACTGGACTAGAAGTGTATCTATCTGCTTCTTTAAATATTGTTCATCTAGGGGATATGATCAGGTTCTATCTAAATTTTGATCACTTTGTCATTTCTAGAGGAAGGGGGAATTCCAAGTTCTATATCCAAGGCTTAAACCGTTTTCTACCTTATACCATTTCCACAATGAACACACAGAGACAATAGCAAAAACAAACAAAAATATATCCTAATCAGAGCAAAACAGAAAAAAGAGAAATCAGAGAAAGTATATATGGGAGAATATACATCAGGCAGTACAGATTGAGGGGTAACTCAATCTAACCAACAGAGAATGTCCTAGATCTCACTGAAGGAGAAATTCCTGAAGTCTCTAGAGTACAAGCTGGGAATAGGGATATGATGAAGACTGTGTGCTCTTCTCATGTCTTCTCTGAGTCTTTTCCTTCAGTGAACTAAAGGGGTAAGTCCAGGGGTGGGGAACCTGCAGCCTTAAGACCACACCTGGCCCTCTAGGTCCTCAAGTGTGGCCCAATTAAGTCAAAGGGCCCCATTTGAGGACCTAGAGGACCAGGTGAGGTCTCGAGGCTGCAGGTTCCCCACTTCTCTCTCAAACCTCAAAGCCAAGAATACCCAAATGATGCATCCTTGAACTAGGACTTCCTGAGAATCAACTTACCTCTCCACAACTGCACTCTGCCCCTCATGCAGGGCAAGGCATTCATTCCACCAATAAGGAGAGAATCCCATACCAATGGGCTTCGGGATAGGGATTTTTCTCATACACACACACATGTACATACATACATACATATGTAATGGTATACTATGCTATACAAAAATGATGAAGAGGATAGTTTTAGAAAAATCTGGGAAGATTTGTATGAACTGATGCAAAGTGAAAGAGCCAGAAAACAATTTATACAATAACAGCAATACTATAAAGAAAAACAACTTTGAAAGATGCAGCAACATGATCAACACAACAGAACCAACCACAATTCCAGAGGATTCATGATGAAACATTCTATCCCCCTCCACATAGAAAAATGATAAACTCATAGTGCTGATTGAAACATTTTTTTTGACATGGCTGATGCATGTATTTTGGGTTTTTTTGCTTGACTACACATATCTGTAATGAGTTTTGTTTTTCTTGCTTTCTCAGTGGGTGAGGAAGGAGAAAGTAGGAGGGAGAGATTTCAAAACTGAAAATAAAATGGAATTTAAAAATGTACTGTCAGGAGGTGGAACGTCTTGTTTAAAAGACAAGAAAGAATCTGATGTCACTGGATTGGAGAGGTAGAGGAGAATAGCGTGTAAAAAGAATGGAAAGGTAGGAAAGGGTCTGATTTTGAAGGGATTTAAAAGCCAAAGAATTTTATTTTTATCTTGGTGGTAATAGGGAGCCACTAGAGTTTATTGAATAGGGATTTGACATTGTCAGAGCTACATTTGTAGAAGATCATTTTCATCATTGAGTGGAGGATGGACTGGAGTAGGGAAAGGTTTGAAGCTGGGAGGCCAACCAGGCTATTGTAATAGTGCAGGCTTGAAGTGATAAGGGGCCCTACCAGAGTGGTGGCAGTGTAAGAAGAAAGAAGGGAGGGGGTATATATGAAAAATGTTTTGAACATAGAATCCACAGGACTTGACAATAGATTGAATTTGGAAGGTGAGAGAGAGTAGGAAGTCTAGCTTGTGAGCCTGTATGACTGGGAGAATGTTGTTGCCCTCAAAAGTAACAGGGAAGCTTGGAAAAAGGGAGGGTTTTGGGGAAAAGATAACAAGATGAAGATTTAACTTCATATTATTTGTATTCAGCTGCTTTTTGTTCACTAAACACTTATTCTGTTTCAAGTCTTTTCTCACCAAGAAAGCCCTTTTATCTTTTTCTTTGTTGCTTCTGAAAAGTAATGAAGTATGAGCAAGGTCTATGAAACTGACCCTCCAGTACAATGCATTCACTGCATACTGCGAGATGGGCTGATTGCTAAATATCCTATAAAGCTACATACTCAGCTTTCTTTGCTTGAATCCTCTCATCTAAAAGAACTTCAAGTAGATCAAGGTTCCAGGCTTCAGATAAGCAGGATGGAGGAGGAGGAGAGAGCAACCCTTACCTTTCCTCTATCACCATCTCTGCATCTTTTTCTATTATATACCATTCAATTTCCATGAATTGTTTTATTTTCTTTTTGTGAAAGAGCTTTAAGCTTTTCACTAAATTACATAAGGTGGCCTAAAGTCAGGGAATATAAATAACTTCTAGAGTTAAGGTTCAAGTTAGTTAAATTCATCAAACATTCATTAAAGGTCCTATATGTTCAAAGTACTAGTACTGAGTTGGTTACTGATCATAAAAAGATGAAATATGACATGTATAACTATAATGTTTCTCCAAAAGGGCCATTATTTCAAGGACCATTCTTGGATGCAGAGGACCAATGATGAAACACACTTTGTTTCCCTGGGAGGTAATGGACTATAGATTCAGATTAGCTCATGCTGTTTGAGGCAATTCCCATTATGGTTAGTTTAATTGATTTTCTTTGTTACTAGGGAGAGTTTTACTACAGGCGAGAAAGAATAGTGGTATAAAATAGTGGTATAAAAACATAGTGTCAATAAAACATTGTTATTGTTATTTCTACTGTTAAGGGTATTTGCTAAGCCTCTGTGATCTTCATTAGTTCCTTTGGTCAAAAAGATATTTATTAGCCTGATTGTTCATCTGTTAAGTGAAGGAATTTGGATATCATGTAGCAAGTAATGAAATGTCATTAAGTTTTCTGAGCAAAGGGGGATATAGAATTGCATGGTGAAAAGAGCACTGGAGTAGGCCAAGCTAATATAATAAAAATGACAATTCTACCTAAATTAAATTACTTGTTCAATGCCACACCAATCAAACTACCAAAAAATTATTTTATAGAGCTAGAAAAAATAATAACAAAATTCATCTGGAAGAACAAAAGGTCCACAATATCAAGGGAACTAATGAAAAGAAATGCAAGGGAAGGTGGCCTAGCTATACCAGATTTTTAATTGCATTATCAAGCAGCAATTATCAAAACTACTTGGTACTGGCTAAGAAATAGAGTGGTGGATCACTGGAATAGGTTAGGTATGCAAGACACAACAGCCAATGACTATACTAATCTACTATTTGATAAATTCAAAGACTCCAGCTTCTGGGATAAGAACTCACTATTTAATAAAAACTGCTAGGAAAACTGGAAAACAGTGTGATAAAAACTAGGCATAGACCAACATCTTACATCCTATACCAAGATAAAGTCAAAATGGGTACATGATTTAGATATAAAGACTGATACTATAAGCAACTAGGAGAGCGAAGACTAGTTTACCTGTCAGATTTATGGAGAAGGGAAGAATTTGTGACCAAACAAGAGACAGAGAACATTATAAGATGCAAAATGGATGACTGATTACATTAAACTGAAAAGTTTTTGCAGAAACAAAGCCAATGCAACCAAGATTAGAAGGGAAGCAGAAAGCTGGGAAACATTTTTTACGACCAATGTCTTGATAAAGGCCTCATTTATGAAATATATAGAGAACTGAGTTGAATATACAAGAATACAAGTCATTCCGCAATTGATAAATGGTCAAAGGATATGAACAGGCAGTTTTCAGGGGAAGAAATGAAAACTATCTATAGTCATGAAAAAATGCTCTAAATCATTATTGTTTAGAGAAATGCAAATCAAAACAACTCTGAGGTACCACATCATACCTATCAGATAGGCTAACATGACAAAACAGGAAAATGATAAATGTTGGAGAAGATGTGGGAAAATTGAAACACTATGCATTGGTGGAATTGTGAAATGATCCAACCATCCAGAATGGACAGCAATTTGGAACTATGCCTAATGGGCTATAAAACTGTGCATACCCTTTAACCCAGCAATGCCACTTCTAGGGCTATATCCCAAAGAGATCATAAAAAATGGGAAAAGGACATATACAAAAATATTTATGGCAGCTCTTTTTGTGGTAGCAAAGAATTGGAAATTGAGGGGCTGCCCATCAACTGAGGAATGGCTGAACAAGTTGTGGTATATGAATGTAATGGAATACTATTGTGCTATAAGAAATGATGAGCAGATCGACCAGAAAAATCTGGAAATACTCGTGTGGATTGATGCTGAGTGAAGTGAGCAGAACCAGGAGAACATTGTACACAGTAACAGTAACATTGCACAATAACTGACTTTGATAGACTTAGCTCTTCTCAGAAATGCAAGGATCTATGACATCTCCGAAAGTCTCATGATGGAAAATTCTATCCACATCTAGAGAAAAAACTGTGGTGTCTGAATGCAGATGGAAGCATATTATTTGCTCTCCTTTTGTTTTTTCTTTCTCGTTCTTCCCATTAGTTCTAATTCTTCTTTACATCATGACTAATGAGAAAATATGTTTAATATGAATGTATAAGTAGAGCCTATATCAGATTGCATGCTGTTTTAGGAGAGGGCAGGGTGGGGGAGAAAATTCAAAACTCAAAGTCTTATGGTAGTGAATGTTGAAAAATAAAAATAAATTAATTATTTTTTAAAAAAAGAAAAGAGCACTGGATTGAAATTCAAAGAGGCTTGGAAGAAGCTGGGACCTGGTGACCTGGTGAAGGTGTAGGTAAGATTTGTTCTGTTGTTTCAGTAGTTGTTGGCCTCTTCATGACCCCATTTGGGATTTTCTTGGCAAAGGCAGTGTAGTGGTTTGCTATTGCCTTCTCCAGTTCATTTTACAGATGAGGAAATGGAGGCCAACAGGGTTAAGTGAGTTGCCCAGGATCACACAACTAGGAAGTGTCTGAGGTCACATTTGAACTTATGAAGACGTCTTCCTGACTCCAGGACCGGCCCTCTGTCCACTGCGCCACCTAGCTGTAGGATTTAGCAACTAATTGGCTATGTCCAGAGAGGGCGGAGTTTGTCAAGGGAAAAGGTGTCAGAAATGACAGGTTACACAGGATTGTATAAAGATTTAGACCTGGAAAGGACCTTGGAGGTCATCTAAAGGCCAATCACCTTTTACTAGTGAGAAAAATGGAGCCCAGAGAGGTTGTGACCTGACCAAGGTCACACATGGGACCGGAGCTCGGGTCCTCTGACTCCACATAATCTTCCTCCCACCCTTGCACGCTGCAAGCCTGTCAATGCTCACCACCCTTAACTCCCCCCGCCCCGTTCTTTCCACCCGCGCTCGTGGGCTTCACGGACTGCTCTGAATAAACCCCACCGCAGGCTCGCGCCCGATTAACGCCATTCGCCCTCTCGGGTCAGCGGCTCGGGCTCAGCCCCAGGCAGGTGTCCTGGACAGCGGCGCCCAAGGTCACCGCCAGCCGGCGTGCTCATCCCGGCCAACGCCCCGCAGAGGTCGCCTCAGAAAACGGAACGGCTGTTCTGGCAAACCGCGAGGTTGAGGTTGCGAGAGGAAGGAAGAGGCTGACGGACAAACAGCTACAGTCAGCAGGGGGCAGGAGAGAAAGGACCCTGAAGGACAGAGATAAAGTTAGGAGAGGGCGAGAGGGAGGCCTGGGAGGGAGCACTTCCGGGTCAGGTGGGCAAGCCGACTTGACCTTCGCCGGCGCCGCCGCCATTTTGTTCCAGTCACTCCGGAGGCAGCGGCTGCACAGGATCTCCCTGACGAGGAGCTACAAGGATGCTGTCTGTACGCGTCGCCGCTGCCTTGGCCCGCGCCCTCCCCCGCCAAGCCGGGCTGGTAAGCACCTTGCGGAGCCAGGCAAGGGAAGGAGGAAGGCAGGGATCGCTGCTCCTTCGCTGCCGCAGCTGCAGCGCGAGACGGGGCGGGCGCCGCCATCTTGCAGCCGTGGGCAGCAGAGCAGAGGGAGGCCCCGGGCTGGGGGACGGGCGGTTTCGGCTCCTCTTGCGGGAGGACGCGGGGAAAGGTCCCGGAGGAGGCCTCGGGCGGTCCGGCCTGGCCCGCGGAGGTCGCGGCGGGAACTGCCTTGGCCCGCGTTAAGGTCAGGCCGCCCCTGGGGCGGCCCCTGCACCTGTCCTGCCCAGTCCTGCATCCACGCGCCGAGGCTCCCCCTGGGCTCGCCTACCTTCTAGGTCAGGCCCGGCGGGTTGCAGGGGTGACCGGCGTCCGGCCCGTCGGTGGCGGGCGTGGGTTTGAAGGTCAGCGGGGCCCGGGTTTGCCCCCGCTCGAGCCTGCCCTGAAGCTTGGCGACGAGCAGAAGGGGCTTTTCACTTTCACTGCCGTGAGAGTCCGCAGGTCATTGGCCGATTTCTTTCCCCATAAGCTTTTAAACAGGTAACGACATTGCAGGATTAAGGTGCTGCATGGAGCATGACAGCCCTCTCCCTTGAGGGGTTGGTCACATGCACTTTTGCCATTTCGCCAGTGTGGCCAGAAAACTTGCTAAATAACACGATAAAGAATTTGAAAATTTGACTTTACTTCTTATTCCAAGGTGTTGGGGGGGGCTACCCTGGTGTAGTGATAAGAGTTGGAAATTTATTGTTGGGACTTAATTCAAATCCCAGTTCTGCCATTTAGTACTTGGGTGACCTTGAGCAAATCAATTAACCGCACATCTGTAAAATATGAGGGGGTTGGATTAGATGTCTTCTTAAATCCTTTTTAGCCCTGGATCTATGACGTGGTCTTGGAGTGTGAGTTTTCTTTGCTGTGACCCTGAAGAGCATAACATTGAAAAGGACCTCTAAAGGTCGTTATGGTTCTCTACCTTGGAGTTTATCACTAAAATTCCTTCCATAGAGTGAAAGAGGAAATAGCTAAGTTTAGACTTTTACTAGAAAAGCCTACCATTGCGTTCAGTTCATTTATGCAATGTTATTTGAATGGAAGGCTGGGCAATTCTCTTTGACTGTTGCCCCATACCTAGCACCTTGTTCTAACTTACCTTCTCTGTTTGAGCCTCATTGATCACCAGCCATATTAGGATGTTGTTTTCCATTTCACAAAAGAGAAATGCGTGTGGTCACAGGGCTAAATAAGTGTTGGATGTAGGATTTGGAACCCTGATCTTCCTGACTCCCAGGTCCAGCACCTTCTCCCTCATACTAGGCTGCCAAGAAAATCTGTGAAGTACCTCTGTTTGTGCCTTTTATGGAGCAAAATAAAAATTTAGTGATATGTCTTTCTGAGCAATGAACCCCACTAGTGATTTCAGTGTAACATAAGAAAGATAAATTAAGATTTGTCCTTACCTTTTATTAAAGACAAAATCAGCCTGTTCAGATAATGTCCTAACATCCAAATGAAGCTGAAGATATGGGCACGAGCTAATATATTGGCTAGGTTTAAATTGAGACAGATATTGATACTTCCCACATGTTTTCATGGAAATGAAATTATTGAATGTTTTCCTTTGGGCCCAGGTCTCTAGAAATGCCTTGGGAGCAGCCTTTGTTGCAACAAGGAACTTCCATTCCTCTAACAGCCGCCTTCAGAAGTCTGGTATGTTCAAATTTATATTCTTGTGGTCAATATAAAGACTATCTAAAAACCATTTTAGGAAAGACAAGCATTGATTTTATTTGAGAGGTTTTTTTTTTAAAATCTATTTTGTGGAGCATTTTTTGAGAAAGTTGTGTTCTAGGCTGTTTTGTTGTCATAGGATTTCTATGCCTTTGCACAGTTTCCTCCCCATGCTTGGAATGCACTTTTTCCTCACTTCCACTTCCTGCAGTATCTAGTTTTCTTAAGAGCCACCTTCCACAAGAGGCCTTTCCTGATCCCTCCCCCCCAAAAAACCCCCCACAAAATTTCCTTTTTTATTATGTATAGACACTTAAGTATTTGTTGATTTCCCCAGATTAAATGTAAACTCTCCGAGAGCAGGAATAAGTCCATTTTTTATATGTAGTAGGTGTTTAATAAATACTTGTTTGATTTTGATTGATTGTTATATCTCCCCTTCACCTCTTTAAAAAAATTTGTTAGAGATTTAGTAAGTGGTTGAATGCATCAGAAAGGTAGTAGTTGAATTTTGCAGTTATTTTTTACCTCTTCTATCCCTGGTGCCTGACATACAGTACATATTAATAGCTTAATATGTACTTATTGACTGACTATTGCATTATCTTGTTAAATTTTTAACATTTTGAATCTTATTAGTACTGTCAGAGGAAGACATGGTGAAAAACTGATTAATAAGTTTTTCCATTGCTTGGTCACAACTACCCTGTAAAAGATGTTGAACAACTTTTTTTTATTTTATCGGTGAGAAAACTGGGATGTACAGGTACTGTCTTCCTCAAGGTGGTATAAGTCAGAATTTCTTAAAACTTTCTCCTCTTACAACCCCATCAGCACTTGTTAACCTTAAACTCCTTAAACCTACCCGCATGGGGTCATGACCCACAGTTTAAGAAGTGCTGGGTAATAATTGAGATTTCTTGATGTTTTAAAATTTTTTCGTTGATATTTCAATTTGTGATTTTTCTAATTTGCTAACTGAGCTTTCTGGTTACTTTTGCAACTGATTTATATTCTAAGTTTATGGAAGCTTCTTGGATTTGTATATTCCGTAGTATACTGCTTTTTGGATTCTAATATAGTCTGACTTTTGTGATATTCTCTCATTTGACTTTCCACTTGGCATTTCAGGCTCCTCTAATGCAGTGAAGTGTTTATTTCTGTCTTGGAAATGTAGGATCACAGAACAATCCTTTGTTTTATAGATAAGAAAATTTAAACCTAGAGAATTTAAGGAACTTACAGAGGTTGTACAGGTAGCTAATGAAAGTCTTCCTCTTAGAATAATAAAAATACCTCAGACATTTACTAGCTAGGTGTGTGACTGACCCTGGACAAGGCACTTAACCCATTGCCTAGCCAAAAAAAAAAAAAGAATGATAAAAATAAAATTTTTATGTAGACTGAGCATAGGTCTTAAGCCAGGAACTAGGGTGACTTTAATACACAGATTGTATTAAAAGAATAAGGAAAGAAAAGGAACTTGAAAGATCAACTAATTTGCTTTATGAGACTTCATCCTATACTTGTAGAGTGAGTTGTCAACATTGATATATTAGGATAACCTAAATTCTAAGTGCTGTAGCTTTAACCAACAGTAATATGTAGCACTTTGCTCTAACGTATTTCTTCTTATTTGAGCCTTACTGACTTGTTAAGTTTTTGTTGAAGGTGGCAGACAGTCTTCTGTGTAATAATTTTAAATGTAAATTCTTAATCCTATCTCAGTTATTCCTCGTTGAACTAAATGATTTCATTTAACTTTTAAAGCTTATTTTCACTCCTTAAGTCACCTCTAGAGAAGTGTAGAAGTTTCGGAAAGGCATCGTTTGTATAAAAATGGCATTTGAAAACAATTAAACTATAAACTATATATTACTGCTACCTCAGTTTTCTAATTCTGTTCTGATTGGTAAACCGAGAACACAACTTCTGGCAGAATATAACTTTGCACTTCCGCTAAAGATGTTGGTTGTCATAGTAATCAAATATACAAGGAGTAGAAGAGGGAGAGTATATTTAATTTCTTGAAGGACTGTTGTTTCATTTTCTTGTTCCCTCATTTGATTTGCATTGACTTTGCAGGTCCAGGTCATCTAAGCTAAAGCTTATTTTTATAGTAGGTATGTTACTTGTTTAATGGAGCTTTCATCTTTTGGATTTAGGTGTATATCTTGAATATTATCATGTGTATATATTAAACAAATTTCATATATTGCCAGCATTTTGCTTTTAAGAAACCAAGAATGAACATTTAATATTGTTATACTTTCTTGATAGGCACTGCCGAGATGTCCTCTATTCTGGAAGAACGTATTTTGGGGGCTGACACCTCTGTTGACCTTGAAGAAACTGGTCGAGTCCTATCTATTGGTGATGGTATTGCCCGTGTTCATGGGCTAAGGAATGTTCAGGCAGAAGAAATGGTGGAATTTTCTTCAGGCCTAAAGGTAAATTATTTTTTTTTATGGTAGCATGCTCTGTTTTCAAGTATTTAGTTATCATTTCATAACTGCCAAGCTACCTTATAGCATAGGCGTCAAACTGGTAGCTGAAACCAGATTAAAATGTAATTGGGATATGTTTAACAAAAAAATAAAAATGCAGTGAAACATACATAGTGTTAATTAGTGGTTTTCTAAGTCAGTATGTGGCAGCAGGGATGCATTTCTATTTGAGTTTGACATGACTACCTTAGAGCAGACCTGCATAACTTGTAAACTTCTTCAACAGTGGTTGGTTGCTGCTGGTCACGCGACAGACAGGAGACTGTCATGGCAACCCTACATTTTTCATGGGTTGCATATTGTGCAATTGTGCCTTAGAGGCTTTTGTTTGGGGCACTATGGAGGAGTTCCAGGCCTGTGATTTCATATTATTCGGAGCTTCCCATGTCAAAACTCCTTTCATAAATGCAGGCAACTCTTCTATAACTTACAGTCTTAGGGAGGGTTGTCTTTAAGACACCAAGAGACTAAGTGACTTGTTCATGGTCACAGTGGGTATGTAGTGTCTTTTTAGACTACTTGAGAACTTTTGCGGGGTTTGAGGTTTTGTTTTTTCTTTTTACCATCATTTATGAAATATAAAGTAAATGTTAAAGCCGTTAAATGAATTGTAGCTGGAATACATCTAAGAAATGACTAACTTCTGGCTCAGAAATTCAATATGTGCAAGCCCCATCCTAATTGCAAGTGGTTTTGATTTATTCTAGTTACTGATAACTTTTAGAAGCTAGATGAACTTTCAAATCTGTGTGTGAGCTCTTACAGATATAGGTGATATAGGCTTATTAAAAATACACAGGTGATTTCTGAGGGTTGTTTTGGTTCCTTTTCTGGTTGATATCATAGACTTTTAGTATTCCTATTCAAATATACTTGAAGCTTATGGGCAAGTTGAAATATTTGTTCTGAGTCATGTGGTTGAGATTAAACTTGTTTCAGCATCATTGTTTACTAAGTTGGGTTCCCCTGAACTGGGGCAATATTGTATTTTGGAAATAGCAACTGTAAGAAGTAGAATATGGAAAGGGTGACCCTGTGGCAAGAACAGGGATTATTTCAATATGGACTGCTTTTTTAAATTGTATCCATCTTTACTGTTATGCCCAAGATTTGACTTACGTTCTAGACCGTTATATCTGGTATAATCTTGTCTGAATGTGATTGAGGAGCCAATCCAATCACTCTATTAGATGGTAACAGTGAATTAGGGCTTAGCACTTGGGGAATTCAGTTATTCCTTTCTTCCTCTTAGCTTGAGAATTCTAATTCCCTGTAATAAAATTACTAAATTCAAAATCTGTTGAAAAATTGCATAAAATACTCCAGGACTCTACAAAGACTTTTTTTCTTCTGCCTTTTTAAAAAAATTTCTTCACTGGTTACCAGGACAGAAAATAACAAAGGCATACAGACATGCCTGTAGTCAAATATTCATATCACCTACAAATAAATTGTATAATTTAATAAATGTATAGCAAAAGAGAAGCATGGATTGTTTTAGTTCTTCTTGAATTTTTTTTAGGATAAATTATTTTATTTTATGTTGTCAGTCTACTAACTGTTGTGGGTTAAGGGGCACCTTTTAAAATCTTTACAGTATCTGTTGGACTTTCATTTATGTAAATTTCTTTTAGGGTATGTCCCTGAACTTGGAACCTGACAATGTTGGTGTTGTCGTGTTTGGTAATGACAAACTGATTAAAGAAGGAGATATTGTGAAGAGAACAGGAGCCATTGTGGATGTTCCTGTTGGTGAGGGGCTATTGGGCCGTGTTGTAGATGCCCTTGGCAACGCCATTGACGGAAAGGTAGATTTAGAATTAATTTTAAACTGGGTTGGTGGGAAGGGTGTCAAAGCAATGCTTATTAATAATTATAATTCTTTTCTCCTAAAGGGTCCAATTGGTTCCAAAACTCGTCGAAGAGTTGGTCTGAAGGCCCCTGGAATCATTCCTAGAATTTCTGTGCGTGAACCAATGCAGACTGGCATTAAGGCTGTGGATAGCTTGGTACCAATTGGCCGTGGTCAGCGTGAGCTGATTATTGGTGATAGACAGACTGGGTAAAGATTCAATAATATGTTAAATGTTACTGTTTTCTTCTCCAAAAAGAGAAGATTCCTTATGTTATTCAATTTAAATTCAACTTATTATTATTGTTGTTACATATTCAACTTATGTTCCTTATATTATTCAACTTAAAAAGAATTCTGTAGAAGTAGAGAAGGATAATAGGTGTATTCGTGGTTTAATCAGTTGGTGGTTAGTAAAATGTGAATTGACTGACCGTTTCTGACTGTTTAACTTAAATCTGTTTCAGCAAAACATCAATTGCTATTGATACAATCATTAATCAGAAACGCTTTAATGATGGAACTGATGAAAAGAAGAAGCTGTACTGTATTTATGTTGCTATTGGTCAGAAGAGATCCACTGTTGCCCAGCTGGTGAAGAGACTTACAGATGCAGGTATTAAGGGGTGTTAATGCTGAACATTGTTGTTTAATAATACTAAAAATTGCAGTTGAAATGTTTGGTTTTTTTAATTTGTTCAGAGATAACTAAGGGAAATTTGAATTGTTCCCTAAAAGAACTGTTTCTGATAAATTCTTTGACATTTAATTTGATGAATTCTGAGTTACAGATCACTTAAAGTTTATATCTTTTCGTTATTTTCACAATTTGGGGAAACTGATTTTTAAATTAAATTATTTGAAATCTGAAGCTACTTTTTTTCTTCAGATGCCATGAAATACACCATCGTGGTTTCAGCCACTGCATCTGATGCTGCCCCACTTCAGTACTTGGCTCCTTATTCTGGCTGTTCTATGGGAGAATATTTCCGAGATAATGGCAAACATGCTCTAATTATCTATGATGATTTATCCAAACAGGTTGAGTGAATTTAATTTTTAAACTGGGGGATATTGAAGGGATGGTGTTAAATATTGGCTAATTTTATAACCTGATTTCAAAGAACATGTCACTTTCGTTGAATGCTGCTTTCTATGTATGCTAGGCTGTTGCCTACCGCCAGATGTCTCTGCTGCTCCGTCGTCCCCCTGGTCGTGAGGCTTATCCTGGTGATGTGTTCTACCTGCACTCCCGTCTGCTGGAGAGAGCAGCCAAAATGAATGACGCTTTTGGAGGTGGCTCTTTGACTGCTCTTCCAGTCATTGAAACACAAGCTGGTGATGTGTCAGCCTACATTCCAACAAATGTCATCTCCATCACTGATGGACAGGTATTTGTTAACCACAATAAATAGTTTGATAGAAAATGTCTTAGTTAATTAATTCTAAGCCAGTAATTCTCGTATTTTAAAAAAAAAATCTGTAATCTGAGAGATCCTAAGACATTATAGAAACACCTGTTTTAAGTTTTTAAAGGTTTCATTCTCAAAACACTTTAGTAAGTGTCCTTGTATTTGTCGTGGTGGGTAATTTAATCTTTCTTATTTATAGATTTTCTTGGAAACAGAATTGTTCTATAAAGGTATCCGCCCTGCCATTAATGTTGGTCTGTCTGTGTCCCGTGTTGGATCAGCTGCTCAAACCAGGGCCATGAAGCAGGTAATTTGATGTCACAGTTGTAAAGTTAACAAAGTGCAGAAATGGTTAAATTAGTACCTGTGATTAATAAAGAACTCATTATCCATATATATCTTCTGCCCTTTAGGTGGCAGGTACCATGAAGTTGGAGTTGGCTCAGTATCGTGAGGTGGCAGCTTTTGCTCAGTTTGGTTCTGATCTAGATGCTGCTACTCAACAGCTGCTGAGTCGTGGTGTGCGTCTGACTGAGTTACTGAAACAAGGACAGTATTGTGAGTTGTGCCTCTTGTTTTTGTTATTGCTTAGGCTAGGATCTAAGAGCCAATAGAGACCAGAATAGTTGTCTTATCCAACCCCTTCACTTTTACAGATGATAAAACTGAGGTCTAGAAAGGTTAAGTAACTTGCTGAAGGACAAATAGATTGTGGCGGTTAAACCCAGATTTCATCCCAAATCCAGTTCTTTTACCAATATGCCATATTGATTCGATATAGTTAAATACATAATGGTCTTAATGGCTAAAGAAAAGTAGTGATGTGTCAGATTATAAATAATCTTAAAAGTTGGCTCATGGATCTTATGGTGATTTTCATGGATTACTTGTGATAAAAGCTTAATTTTCAGAAAGGAAACAAACTTCGTATAGGCTTTCAGGTAGTTGGAAAAAGAATAGGCGATAGAAATATATGTAAGACTACACTTTATGACCAAGGACAGCAAAGAATTTCCTAAGTCTTGGCATAGGGATATGGTATCTGGAGTCCAAATAGATAGATGTTGACTTTCTTTTCAGCTCCCATGGCAATTGAAGAACAGGTGGCAGTCATCTATGCTGGTGTACGAGGGTATCTGGACAAACTAGAGCCCAGCAAAATCACCAAGTTTGAGAGTGCTTTCTTAGCTCATGTCATCAGCCAACACCAGTCCCTCTTGAGTAATATCAGGTATGAAAAAAACGATCAGTTCCTTTGATAATAGAAGAGATAGAAAGTTTTAATATTTTTTTAGAAGAGATAGAAAGTTTTGATTTTTTTTTCATTTTTTTAATGAAGAAATTTTATCTATATTAGAAATTACAGTGGTATTTTTTGTTTTTGTTTTTTGTATACAGGACCGATGGAAAGATCTCAGAACAGTCAGATGCAAAGCTGAAGGAAATTGTCACAAACTTTTTGGCTGGATTTGAACCTTAAACTCCCATGGGTTTTATCATATGCCAGTTTGGTTTTGTCGATGTTTCTTCTAGTAATTCGGTTCCATTCATTATAGGACTTTAACAATGCACCCCTGCGCCTAATGTACAGAAATCCCATTACGAATAAAGGGTTCCATGTTAATGTCTTCTTGTTATTGAAGAGACTGAACCTATTTGCCTAATTTAATATATAAGAAGAACTTTTGGCACTGGTTTTTAATGGCTTCATATTTTGTGACGGAAGCTAAATTGGTCAGTAAGGTAATTGGGGGAAAGTATTGTAGAGATTATCTAATCCTGGGGTTCTTAATCTGGGAGGGAAGGGCCTGTGAACTTTTTTTTACATAATATGTATATGGCCAGCTCTTTTGTGATCCCACTTGGGTTTTCTTGGCATAGATACTGGAGTGGTTAACCATTTCCTTCTTCAGTGTGTACCCATTTTACAGATGAGAAACTGAGGCAGAGTTAAAAAGTGACTTGCCCAGGGTCACACATCTAGTCAGTATGTGAGTCCAGATTGGATCTCACATATTCCTGACCCTAGGCCTAGTACTCTATCCTCTGTATCACCCAGCTGCCCCTAAATATTTATAACTATTTCAATATAAGTAGTTTCCTCCATACATCTAGTACATAGATTCACTGGAGTGCTGAAAAGGGTTTATGACAGAAAAAAAAGTTAATCCCTGGCACTCCCAGAGTCCCACCTTTATTGCAAATAAAGGGAAATGGCCCAGAGAGCTTCAGTGGCTTGCTCAGGGTCACACAGATAATGAAGAGGTTAGATCAGAATAGAATAAGAACCCAGGTCTTCTCACTCAAAATTAGTACCTTTTTTTCACTGTATCTCCTAAACCCAAAAGTAAATATTAATATTTTTTTTTTGGCAAGGTAATTGGGGTTAAGTGACTTGCCCAGGGTCACACAGCTAGTGAGTATCAAGCGCTGAGTCCTGATTTGAACTCAGGTCCTCCTAATTCCTAAGCCGGAGTTCTATGTACTGTGCCACCTCGCTGCCCCTAAAAGTGAATGTTTTAATTCAACATGTCTGGCATAAATAACTTAAAGAACAATTCTAACCAATGTTGTAGTTTTAATCTGTTTAAAATATGATCCAGAACTTCAAGTTTTCTGTGTTTATTCAAGTAAAACTTGGGAAATAGCATGTCTGCTGTATTGTAGGAGGCTTCTCATACATATAGAATATGTAAATATTGATGTATTTGTCATATACATAATATAATTTTATATTAATTATTTACTGAGATATAGAATAATAAAAATGAGACCATCTTGGAGCAGCTAGGTGACAGAGGGGATAGAGGACCAGACCTGAAATAAGGAAGACATGAATTCAAATTCAGACTTGAGCTGTATGAGAGCAAGTCACTTAACCCTGTTTGCCTCAGTTTCCTCATTTGTCAAATAAGCTGGAGAAGGAAATGGCAAACTACTTCAATATCTTTGCCAAGAAATCCCCAACTGGGGTCACAGAGATGGATGGACATGACTGAACAACTGAACAATAACAGGCCATTCACTGAGAGCTCCTTCGCCCATTTTTGTCTCAAGCCTTTTGTCACTGTCTCCAATACCCTTATATGAAAAGGTGGGCCTTCTTGCCAAAATGAGCTCTTCTGTGTGCACTAATGATCCCATTCCATCACATCTGCAGTGGTTGCCCCCAACTGTCATCACTGTTGCTAATCTTCAGTCTCTCCCTGTCTTTTTTGTCATCTGAAATGTACTAATGTCTCTGTTCCCCCAAATTCTCAATAAGTCCATCCATCTCCATTATCCTGTATCTGTTCTCTGCTTCTGAAACTTAAAGCCACCTAAAATTGTTGCTTCTATTTCCTTTCCTCACTTAACTTTCAACTCTGGCTTCTGATCTCATTAAATTGAAACTTCTCTATAAAGACTTTATTATGTAGTATATTGCCAAATCTAATGGCTGTTTCTCACCATGTTCTCTTTTTCTGGTTCTTTTGTGTTGCTCTCCTGTTTCTCCTGCCTGTCTTACTCCTCAGTTTCCTTTTTTGGATTTTCATCCAGGCCATCCCTGCTAGCTGTGAGGGTCCTTCAAATCTGTTCTGAGCCTTTTCCCTCTATATTATTTTACTTGTATTCAGTGATCATATCTATACAGATGGTTCTCAGAGTTATCCAGCCCCAAACCCTAGTCTTGTATTTCCAGTTGCACATTGGACATCTTGAAATGGTTGTTTTGTTAAACTCAGCTTGTCCAAACTGAACTCTTTTCTCCCCAAACTGTCCCTTTTTAACTTTCCTGTTACTGTTAAGGATACCACCATCCTCCCAGTCACAGTCTCACAACCTAGGTCTAGGTGTTGCCCCCTACTCTTTCTCATGCCCTCCCCATAGCCAATCAGTGGTAAAGTCCTGTCATTTATATCTTCAAAACATTTCTTATAATACCATCTCTCCTAACACTGCCATCATCCCGAAAAAGGCCTTTTACCCCTCCTGAACTATTGCAATTAACCTTCTTTGGTCTCCCTGCCTCAAATGTCTTACTAACTGTAGTCCATTCTCTAGTCCACTCAGCTTTCAAATTGATCCAAAAATGTGTTACCATGTCACTCCTAGTCTACACACAGGAGGCAGAAATTTCGGACATTCACGTTTTATATCACTTGGGCACGAAGTTGGTGGTGTGCACATCAGCTTGCTTGGGCTTGCCACGTGTCTTCACTTAGTTTGCTTGTAATGGAACACCACAATCTTAAGAGTGAACAATACAGGTAAAAACCTGTCTAACTTAAGGTGTGAGCTATCAATTATAATCTTAAAAAAAGGACTTAGGAGTCCTTCCTTGTTCCCTCAAAATAGCTGATGCTGCTGCAACTAAAAAGGTTCCCACAGCGCTGGGCATTGAATACAGAGAAATAAAGCACTATCCCACCACTACACAAGACAAATTTCTTGCCTGTGGTTGGGTTCCTGAATAATAATCGAAACTAGAGAGGAGGAAAGGGATTCCAGATGATGGAACATGAAGAAGGAAAAATCAGAACTTGAATTTTCGAGTCAAATCATGAAAGCTATTGAAAGGCTGGCACCAAATTCTGATATGCTAGAACAGAAAAGGGAAATGGCTACAAAACAAGGGTTATTGTTAGGACTGGATGGCCGATCAAATACCCTGATTAAAACTGTCGCATGAATGAATTCCCCATTTTCAAGGAATCAGTAATATAACAAAGTATTTCGTGGTAATCTTTGATTCATAGGATTATAGAAGAGTTGAAGGTACCCATAGAGGCTTTCTCCTCCAACCTTCTAAGTGAAAAAATACCTACAGAGAGATGAAGTGACTTGTCCAAAGTCATGCAATTAGTATGAGGCAGGATTTATGCTCAGGCCTTCTGACTCTAAATTCACCATTCTGCTACCATGCCAATATTCAGGATCTCAGGGTGATAATCAGAAATACCAATTTTGATAGAAGTGAAGACTGGAAATTCATCAATAAAATTTTTGTTTTTCCAAATATAAGGACTACTATTTTTAATAATTTAAGAATGAATCCAATCAGTTATTGGGTCTGTCTTTTCCACTTGAGTTCCCCTCTAATTCAAGATTGCTGATTCTTTGCTAAAAGCTTATTTTCCCTCAGAAGTATTGCTGGAGTATGATATAGATCTGGTATTCTAAGTTCTACCAACTTCTTGTACCGATGCTGTGAAATGACAATAACATTTACGTAATGCCTACTACGTGCCAAGCACTGTGCTAAACATTTTATAAAGATGATCTCTTTTGATCCTCTCAGCCACCCTGGGAAGGAGGTGCTATTATCCTAATTATGCCTGTGGAGGAAACAGGCCAACAAAGGTTAAAGGACTTGCCCAGGGTGGTACAGCTGTTGAGGGTCAGGTGTCTCTGACTTCAGCCCTGGCACTATCCATTGTGCCACCTCCTTTATAAAGGAAGAAGGGGAACATTCGTCTTTGTCATATCAATACTGGAAAGTTTAGTATTATGTAGCGAAGGGTTACCGATTCAACATCTAGTTTAACATTGAGGAATTTGGCCTGCCTTTCCTTATGAACACAAGTGGCATATATGGGATTTCCCCCAATCATGAATTTGATTTATTTTAAAAGGGACTAGTGATTTAAAAATTTTTTTTAATAAAAAAAAACCTCTCCCTCACATTTTTCCCATCATCACCCCTGAATAAAGCAAGGAAAACAAAACCATTGTAACAAATATGCGTAGTCAAATAGAATTAATTCCCATATTAGCCAAGTCCAACAAAAATATTTCTGATATAGTGAAGCAATCAAGAAAACAATATACACAATTACTACAACAATGTAAACAAAAAAAACCCCACAAAAAAATCAAAAGTGAATGCTGCAAAATTATAAAGAACGACATGGCTCATGAGATGACAAGAGACCTCCGCCCCTTTCCAGAGATGGGAGGTCTATGAGTGGTACATTGCACATATTTTCAGACTTTTGATGTATTGATCAATTTTACTAATTTTTTCTCTTTTTTTTAATCTTAAAAAATTCTATTTGTTCTATGGGATAGCTCTATGGGAAGGGGTGGGGATGGATACTGGACAGAATAATGATGCAAAAAAAAAAAGATCTCTTAAAAAGTTATTTTTAAAAGGAATCCATAGGGGCGGCTAGGTGGCTTAGTAGATAGAGCTCCAGCCTTGGAGTCAGGAGGACCTGAATTCAAAGCAGCCTCAGGCACTTAACACTAGCTGTGTGACCCTAGGCAAGTCACTTAACGCCAATTGCCTCACACACACACAACCAATTTTTTTTTAAATTAAAAAGAAATACCTGATTCATACGTGCACTTCCTTCATTGACATAGAATGAAACTTTTCTAAAACTCAGTAGATGGCCTCTTAAGTGTTTCTGTGGCTGAAAAGTTCATAACTGCAGCCAATCTGGTGAGGAGTCTTCTGAATTTGACCTGGCTAGTCTAAATCACTCTGAAATTTCTTGTTGTTATTGCAGTCTTGTTTTTCCTTTGGGAGATTTCTCCTTACTTTCTCCCTCTTTCTCCTATTCCTCTACCTTCTCATTAATTTATACATTGTATTAGGACCTCTTTTTACCTTATTCCTGGCTTCAATATTTCTGTTGGTTTTTCTACAAGAGTTTTCTTGGGAAGATTTCTTTTCCTTCCCCTCTTTTTCTGTTATATGTGTTGTTTCAATATTGAGATGATACAAAGAAGCTAGGTTTAGTCATGACAACTCATTTAGGCATTCTTTTTTTTGTCCTGAGTGGTAATATAATGGGTATGTGGAATTCCCAGTGAGGAAACTCCTAGCAGTGCAGGCCAGCAACTGTTCTACAACTTACTGTCTAACAGAGTTGTCTAGGTTAAGTTACTTTCCCAGACTCATATAGCCAACATGTCAGAATTGGGATTTGAATTCATCTTCCTGACTAGAAGGCTGGCCCTCTTATAAACTATAGCACATTGCCTCTTGATGGATTAATAATAATTAGTTGACATTTATAAAGTCCTTTAAAGTTTGTAAAGTGCTTTTTAAATATGATCTCATTTGAACCTCTCAGTAATCCTTCAAGATAAGTACTGTCATCATTTTATATACGATAAAATTAGCTTAAAGAGTTTTAAATGATTTGCCCATGTCTCATAGCTAGTGTTGAATATTGCATACTCACTCAGGTCTCTGCTGATTCCAAGCACAATGCTCTTTCTACTTCAAAATCAAATTTATTATTTGTAACGTTGAATTTAAATGGGTTGAATTCCCTTATAAAAATAAAAAAGTTTACAGAATAGATTAAAAAACAGTTATCAGATTAATCTTCTATGATTATACTTTCCTTATATCATTCTCCTGATTGAAACTAATGGGAGGAACCATGAGAAAGAAGAGACAAAACAAACAACAAAAGAAAAGGAGAGCAAATAGTATGCTTCCATCTGCATTCAGACTCCAAAGTTCTTTCTCTGGATGTGGATAGTGTTTTCCATTGTGAGTCTTTAGGAGTTGTCTTAGATCCTTGCATTGCTGAGAAGAGTAACTCTATCACAGTTAGTCATCACACAGTGTGGGCTGTTATTGCAAACAATGTTCTCCTGGTTCTGCTCACTTCACTCTGCATCAGTTCATATAAATCTTTTCAGGTTTTTTTAAAATATGCCTGCAAATGAGCATTTTTCTTTTTGCTTCTTCTGCCTAATGGGTTTATTCTAATAATCTCTGCCTCCTGCTGCTGCAAAGCACAGAGAAATGACAGCTTGAGGATTCTGAATTCTCGCAATCCCGTGATGATTTAGGACTCAGGGGCGGGGCTGATTGAGGAGGAACTCAAAAGTTGCAGCCTGGACTCCGGTTTTCACACAGCAATCACTCAGCCCTGCTAGCTGGACCTTAGGACCTTACTGCCTAGACTCGAACGTCATGATAGCCTCTAAGTTCAGGGAGAACTTCTGGGTAAGGAAGCGGGAGCGTTCGGGGATGGGCTGCCGTGGACTAGAATGAGGAATAGGGAGCCGGTACACCAGGGGCGAGCTGGGAAAGGGGACAGCTCAGCTGAAGTTGCAAGGGGGAGGAATGAAAGATTCTGGGAGGGAGGGCCAGCTCCTGGAATCCTGCCGGCAGCGGAGGCCCTGGGACTCGCAGCTGGGAGGAGAGCACATTAGGGAACCTCGGAGGTCCTTTCGAACTCGGAATTTCTGGATTCAAAGGACAGGCTGGCAGGTGGTGAGGAGGCGAACCAACCCTTGGACCCGGCTGGTTTGGTAGCTTATTCCCATTAGCACTGGGATAGCTAGAGAGGGGACATTTCTGGGTTTGGTTCTCTCACCTGTCTGTCCCGTCTCTAGGAACCTTTTCAAGTGCTAGTCGGGGCAAATCCCGATGGTCTACGGGGAAGGAAAAGGCGGGGACCTTTTACGGGACTTCATTGCCAACAATAAGCAAGCTTGTTATTCTTTATCTTTTTCCTTCCCTTTTCTTTTCTCTTAGAACTTCCCACCCCCTCCCCTCTTCTCTCCACTTCCTCCCGTTCTGTGAAACTAGAAGGGCTCTCCTCACTCAGGGCCAGGACGTTCTGAGCTTGGGTCGCTTCGGATCTGAAAACATCTCTCAGAAGGGTGGAGGGACAGGAAAAAAGGTATTTTCAACAAGGGCTATATGAATACCTAGAAGAAATGAAGCAAGAGATTTTTAAAAATGAAGTTTTGCAGTTTTCTGGAGATGATAATAGAACCTAATATTTGTAAGGCGTTAACGCAGTGCTTGGCACATAATAGCTGCATATTAAATATTTTCTTCCTCTCTCCTTCCCTCTTTCCTTCCTTCCTTCCTTCCGTCCTGAAGAGTGGCACTAGGAAGGACCCTGCTGCCCTAAAATATCTCCCCTAACAGCCTGCCATGAAACCCAACCATTAGAGTCATTCCTTTAGTTCTTTATGTTTTTAGGCAGGCGAGGGTGTCTTCTAGAGTTCCCTAATAAAATGCAAACATATCCGGGAGATATCTTCAGCCATTACTAAGGGTACCTCAGGATTATATCACTGAATACTTTACCAGCACAGTTTCATCCAGCGACCAGGAGAGATCACCTCTAGAGGAAGAAACTGAGATATAGCTTAATAGAAGGAAGGTGGAAACAAATACTTCAGGATCTATATATTACTATCATTAATTAGTCTTATATTTCACTATTCTTCAAGCTATAGAATACAAGGAGAAGGAGGAGAAATCCTCTTAGGGTCAGTTCTAATTTCCAGTTTCAGTTCAGAAAGGAAGATATGCTCCTATCTGCTTCTGTTGCAGAAGGTGACTAGTAACATGCATTTTAAAATGTATCTTCCCGTGAAAGTTTTCCTAATCACTGATATTCTATTTATTTATTTATTTTTCTTTAAAGACAATTGGGGTTAAGTGACTTGCCGAGGATCACACAGCTATTAAGTGTCAAGTGGTTGGTCTGAGGTCGCATTTGAACTCAGGTCCTCCTGACTTCAGGGCCAGTGCTCTATCCACTGCGCCACCTAGCTGCCCCACTGATATTTTATTTATTGGAACAAGGAATTCCATCACATTTGCTAAGAGCCCACTATATTCAAGGTACCCTCTAAAGAAAAAAGCTTCCTTCAGAAGCTGGTCAGCACTGTTTCATATTTACCTCCCCGGACTGAAAAGGGTAGGTTAAAGGCATCTCTCTGAATTTTTATCTAGTTTTTGGTCTTTTGTTTACACTGTCTTCCCCTGGGGACAGAACTGGATAAGCTAGGGTTGATGACTTCTTTCTGCCCCCCAATTAGGTCCACATCAGCCAAAGTTCAGAGCTCAGAGTAAGGATCCAGGTATGATACCACAACTGGTTCAGGAGAGTAGGGCGAAGAGAACATGACAAGAACTTCATCTTCACCTGCTTTGGGATGGACACATCCTGTGCAGTGGACCACTTTCCTCACAGTCATGTGAAATGCAAGTACAGGGGCAGCTAGGTGGTGCAGTGGATAGAGCACTGGCCACATAACACTTAATAGCTGTGTGACCCTGGGCAAATCACTTAACCCTCATTGCCCAACAAAAAAAAAGAAATGTAAAATCATTGTGAACATGGAATGCACATGTGGAAACCAAGTCGCAGAGAGCCTAAAAGTGACTTGCTCACAGTTATCAAGTTATAATATCTCATAGTTGAGGACTATGAAAAAATTTATCTCTTTTAAGAGAAGGCTAGCATAGTGCTTAAGTCAGTATCATCTGCAAAACTGAAAGCATTGTTTTTAATGGTTTCTAAGGTCCCTTCCAACTCTAAATCTATGATCATAAATTCCTTCTGGGGCAAGTTATACAGTTAGACAAGTGTCATTATCTCTGTATGTCTCCAGGCATTCCACTTGAGTACATAGTAGGAAGTATGTGGGGCTGGTATGCTAAAGATTAATCTTTGACTTCCCCTATTTTCCATCTTTTGCTTAGTCCTGCAGTTTTCCTAGGACTTTCGAAGCTACACCCACTTTGCTAGATATTGGTCCGATTCAGTGGAAACGAATGAACTAGTGTCAATAGGATAGCTTTGACTGAAAATGACAGGAAATAAGATCTTTGTGGGAATGAATTGTAAAGCAGGAAACATACACCCATTGAGCAAACTCAATATTATGAAATCTCAGAAAAAAACTGTTAGATGTCATATGTATTTACTTTATAAAAGAATTCACTGATGGATTCTTTTAGGCCCTCTGTGCACCCGAAAGATTTGTTTACAAATACTATGATTGCTATGTTACTTTTGAGTTACGTGGCTATGATAGACACTAAGGCCCATGAGGGTTTCCAGAGTTACTCAGGATCACCAATGGGTGGGGATATTTTGCTCCTCCTGATACTCATCTTACCCTGCTTTTGTCTCAGCTCTTTCATCAAGGCTTTATAGCCTTCTCTGCAGCACCTAACACATAATATCTTTGATTTTCTTCCTTTTCAAATCTCAACGGAAAATGGATTATTGTCCCCTTTCTGTGCTTCTTGGAAGACTTTCCCCATATAACACTATGATAGCTGAGGGATATCCTCACGCAAAAGACAAATTTAGCTTCAGTTCACATTCTAAAAGCCACATCCTAAAGTGGATTTCCTCCTTCTCCAAAGACACTATAACAACTGAACAAATCTCTACTAAACCTCATTTCCTTGTAAAACTATGGACAAGAATCTTTACTAGCAACGGTGAAAATACAAAGTGGAGGAGTAGGTGATAGACCAACAGAAGCAGTAGTCAACAAATATGTATTGAGCCTACACCTGGAAAAATCAATAAGGGTGAAAGTTAGAGTGGTGGTTCAAATTCCAGCTGTGCCATTTACAGTGTGTGATCTTGGGCAAATTACTGAAGCTCTATGGTCTTCAGCTTCCTCATCTGTAAAGTTGAACTAGTTGACATCTAAGTCTGCTTTTGTTCCTCACTTTTGGAAGCACTGAGTACCATTCTTAGGAAGTGACTCAAGTTGTCTCCTACTTTTCCTCAGTGCTTTCCCTCCCTCTGCTAATAAAGATAACTCATTTATATAGGGCTTTAAGATTTGCAAAACACTTCTTATACATTCTCTCATTTGTTCTTTAAAATGAAACACCTGAAGCAGGAGATGAATCCAGTAAATACCAAGACCATTACTCTCTCGTATAATATTCTATCTAGCAATGGACCTCCATTAGAATGTAAGCTCCTAGAGAGAAGAGACTGTGTTTGTATTCCCAGTACCTACCACATGGTGGACATCTTTCTTCCAGATGCCTTTCACTTCCAAAGATTCACTTTTTCCTTTATTTGAGGACTTTGATCCTTTTTCTGGTTTGACTTCCCAGCGAGCATTTCCTATAAATCTTGAAGCAGCTCCTTTATCCAGTTTGGCAGACATTTTCTTGTCTGTAATTTCTTTGACTCTGTTCATATATATTCTTATTCTATCTATTTCCTGCTTTACAGGATGTTCCTTGGGATTAACCACTTGAGTGGCCAAGTAAACCCAAAACATTGAATTCAGTGTATAAGCAGAAACTGAATCCAACTTGGCCTGTTCAAGTGGGTCCAATTTTTGCAGTAACTCATTTTTAGAAACTGACATCATGATCTTTAGCATTTCATCCACAGACTGAAGGGAATTCTCAAATGTTGACAGATAGTCATGAATTTCTTTTGGATAGTCTTCTCCACTAATATCTTCTGCCATTCATCTGGTACTAGCTCCTCTGGGGAAGCCAGCACTGCAACCATGGGATGATATACCTTTCACTTCCTCAACAGATATCTCCTTGGCTAATCTCATGTCTTTAGCTATTAAATCTGTTCCAGTTAGACCACAGATTCTTGTGTGTGACTGTGTCTCTAGTGGGTGCTGCCAAGATGGTAATATTTCCTCATCTTCACAGAGGCACTGTGCATGGTGGAAAGAGCCCTGGACTTGGCATAAGTCAACAAGCATTTATTTATTAAACATCACCCATGTGCTAGGCACTAGAGATACAAAGACAAAAATTAAAACAGTCCCTGCCCTCAAAGAGCTTACATTGTATTGGGAGAAACAACATGTATACATATGAGTAGATACAAAATGCATACAAAGTGAATACAATTTTCAAGATGGGTAGGGGAAGTCAGAGGAGGGATGAAGCAGATCAGGAAATGCTTTATGTAGGAGGAGACAGTATTTGAGCTGAGTTTTGGAGGAAGTGAAGGATTCTAAATAGAGTCAAGGAGGGAGTGCCTTACAGGCCTTGAGGCCAGAACACAGAGTAACATCATATGAACATCATATCATGAGAATGCTAGTTTGTCTGGGATGTAGGTAGAATGGGTAAAGGAGAGTAATATGTAATGTCCTGGAAAGGTAGGCTGGAATTAGGTCATGAAAGGCTCTCAGTGCCTAACAGAGGAATTTGTATTATCTTGGAGGTGAGAGGGAACCACTGGAGTTTACTGAACAGAGCAATATGGTCAGAACTGCTATGGTGTAGGAATATGCCATTTTGGCACTTTCCTGGAGGGTGGATTGGAAAGAGGAGAGGCTTGGGGGAGGGAAATCAATTAAAAGACTGTTGCAATAATCCAGGTGAGATGTCATGAGTGCTATGTGTCTCTCTTTCCTCATATGTAAAATAGGAATACTGATACTTAGTTGTTGTGAGGAAAGCATAAACCTTAAAGTGCTATGTGCCTATAAAGTGTCATTATTATATAAATTATTACTGTGTAGATTTCTCTTTGTCACATCACCTCTATCTGCCTCAATTTCCTTAGCTGTGAAATGGGGATAATAAAAGCACCTTTATTTTAAGGTTGTTGTGAAGATCAAATGAGGTAATATTTATAAAGTGCTTAGCACAGTGGCTGGCTGTGTAATAAGTGCTTAACAGATGCTTGTCCCCTTCCTCTTCTTTGTTTCTGTCTTCCTCATTAGACTGTAAAACCTCCCCCATGGTAGTGACCAGGTGCCAGATTTCTTCTGTGTCTTTCCATCTCAGCTAGTGCTGGTTCTGTTCTTTTAAATGAGCTGCTGTTCAAACAGGTGCCTGTAGATAGTGTGGGTCAAGATTGTAAAGTCAGTTTTGGGGAGCCCCCAGTTTGCCTTTTTTTCTCCTTTCTTCCACATCCCCCTGATGTTCCTTCCCTTTCTTTGGGTACACAGTGCCTTTTTGTTTTCTTTCTCCACCCTTCCTTTTTTTCAGGAACTGTTGCTCTGTGTTAAGCTATTCATACCTAAGCTTTGTAAGAAGGTCCTCTTCTAAGCCCTCCTCTGGTACCCACTGTTGTAGATCCTGTCAAACTTTTTCTCATTAAAGGAATTTCAGGCCTCACTTAGTAGGTACAAGAAGTATTTTGTGGGAAGAAGAGGGAGAACTGCTAAAATCATTATGTAAGTACCTGCTGTCTCTTCAGAGTGATACTGATCCAGTTTCAGCAAGAGATTTTGGAAATAACCAAGTATTCCCAATGCTGTCACATAGGTGAATCCCAGAAAGGGGAGAAAGGCACAGGTAGCAGGCAGGAAAGTTGGTTTCTACATGATGGAAAGATCTCAAGCTTTTTGATTTACAGGCAGTGCCTTTCTTAGTCAGCAAGTAGCTGAACAAGCCTCCCTACAGACTTTTTCCTTGGCTTTTTCTGGTTCTGATTCTTCTGGCTGTGGAAAGATGGACATTGGGGCAGCTAGGTGGTGCAGTGGATAGAGCACCAGCCCTGAAGTCAGGAGGACCTGAGTTCAAATCTGGCCTAAACCAAATACTTGACATTTACTAGCTGTGTGACCCTGGGCAAGTCACTTAACCCCAATTGCCTAAAAGCAAAAAAAAAAAAAAAGGAAAGATAGACATCTGCTCCCTATTTGAATTCCTGTTGCTAAAGCTAATTGACTTGCTCAAATTTGAATAATCCCATGGAGCCTTGGCAAAAGCTCATAGGATCAGAGACTCAGTTCTAGAAGAGATTTTGATTTAATATGATTAAAATAATTTATTCTACATTTTGTAATGCTCTCTCTTTCTTGTTTGGTCATGAATTCTTCCTTTCCCTATAGATCTGACAGGTAGACTATTCCTTTCTCTTCTAATTTCATTGCTTCATTGTCTATGGTACCTTTTAGCAAGATGGAGTTTCCTTCCTTATCTTTTTTTTTTTTGGCTAGGCAAGGGGGTTAAGTGACTTGCCCAGAGTCACACAGCTAGTAAGTGTCATGTGTCTGAGGTGGGATTTGAACTCAGGTCCTCCTGAATCCAGGGCTGGTGCTCTATCCACTGTGCCACCTTATCTCTTTTAATTAGGTATATTTTTGCTTTTACTTTGTCTAAGATTAGGGTTACTACCCCTGCTTTTTTTTTTTTTACTTCTGCTTCTGCTCCAGCCCCTTATCTGTATTCTGGGTGTGTCCCTCTCTGCTTCTAGTATGTTTCTTGTAAGCAACATACTGTAGGATTCTGGTTTTTGATACATTCTGATATCCGTTTTATGGGAGAGTTCATCCCTTTCACATTCACAGTTATGATTACTACCCGTGTATTTCCCTCTATCCCATTCTTCCTCCTGTTTGTCCTCTCTCTCCTTTCACCCTTTCCCACCTCACCAGTGTTTTGCTTCTGTCTACCACCTCCCCTTATCTGCTCTCCCTTTTGTCAGTCCCCACTCCCCATCTTTTTTATTTAATTTCCTCCCCTCCTACTTCTCTGTCTGGTAAGATAGATTTCTGTATTCAACTGATTGTGTTTATTATTCCCTCTTTGAGCCAATACTGATGAGAGTAAGGTTCAAGTGATGTCCATTGCCTACCTTCTCATCTTCCCCTCTACTATAATAGGTCTTTCTCACCTCTTCATTTGGGATAATTTACCCCATTCTACCTCTTTCTTCCTTCTTCACTCATCATATCCTCTTTCTCATCCCTTCATTATTTTTATGTCATTCCCTCAAATTCACCTTGTACTTGTACCCTCTATTGATGTATATTCCTTCTGTCTGTACTGTTAGTGATACAATTTTTAAGAGCTACAAGAATCATCTTCCCATATAGGTATGTAAACAGTTTAGCTCTCTTGAATCCCTTATGTTTTCTTTCTCCTTTTTACTTGTTTTTGCTTCTCTTGGGTCTTGATAAGGGAGGTCAAATTTTTGGTTTAGTTCTGGTCTTCTCCTTATAAAGGCTTGAAATCCTTCTATTTTGTTGAATGACCATTTTTTTCCCTTTATGTATGATACTTAATTTTGCCAGGTAAGTGATTCTTGGTTGTAGTCCTAGCTCCTTTGTCCTCCAGAATATCATGTTCCATGACCTCTGATCCTTTAATGGTACAGCTGCCAAGTCCTGTGTGATCCTGATTGTGACTCCCCAATATTTGAATTGTTTCTTTCTGGCCACTTGTATTTTTTTCCTTGACCTGATAGTTCAGAAATTTGGCTATAATGTTCCTTGGGGTTTTTATTCTGGGATCTCTCTCCTGAGGTAATTGGTAGATACTTTTAATGCCCATTTTGCCCTCTGGTTCCAGGACTCAGGGCAGTTTTTCTTGATAATTTCTTGAAAGATGCTTTCCAGGTCCTCCTTTTGATTATGGCTGTCAGGTAGTCCAATGATTCTAACATTGTCTCTCCTGGACCTGTTTTCCAAGTGAGTTATTTTTCCCATGAGGTATTTTACATTTTCTTCCATTTTTTTTCCATTCTTTTGAATTCATTTGATGGATTCACGATATCTCATAGAGTCATTAGCTTCCACTTGCCCAATTCTAGCTTTTAAGGTGTTGTTTTCCTCAATCAGCTTTTGTAGTTTCTTTTCTATTTGGCCAATTGTACTCTTTTCATTTTATTTTATTTTTATTTTTATTATTTTTTTAATTGTACTTTTTAAGAAGTTGTTTTCTTCAGTGGATTTTTGTATGTCCTTTTCCATTTGGCCAATTCTACTTTTTAAGCAGTTTTCTGAGCTATTGACTCTTTTTTTCATAATTCTCTTGCATCACTCTCATTTCTTTTCCCAATTTTTCTTCTCCTCTCTGATAGGATTTTTTTAAATTTTTAATTAATTTATTTTGAATTACCAACAATCACTTCCATAAGTTTTTGAGTTTTAAATTTTTCTCCCTCTCCCTTCCAACCTCCCTCTCCAAGATGGCACGCAATCTGATATAGGCTATACATATATATTCCTATTAAACATATTTTCACATTAGTGATGTGATAGGATTTTTAAGCAACTTTTTGAGCTCTTCTGTGAATTCTTTGTGGACTTGAGACCACTTCCTGTTTTTCTTTGGGGTTGTTTTGCCCGTAGTTGTTTTGACATTGTTGTCCTCTTCTGAGTTCAAGTCTTGGTCTCTCCTGGCACCATAATAACTTTTTATGGTTGGATTTTTTGCTCTCTCTCTCTCTTTTTTCAACCTTTTCCCTTTCTTTTAAATTTGAACACTGCTCCCAGAGTGGAAGGAGCATTGTCTCTGGCTTGTGAGAGTGGCTGCAGACCTTGGCTGTTTACCTGGTGCTGCACCTGCTGTCCATTGACAGGTTACTTAACGAACAGGTAATAAGTATCAGAAGTGGGAACTAAACTCAGATAATCTGATTCCAAATACTAATGAGGCTTGGAAAGAATAATACAAATTTATTTGCCCTCAAATGATGATAATGATGGGGGTGATAATAATACTCTTTCAAGTTTGTGAAGGGCTTTAGGAACTTTAATGCATTTTCTTATTTGATCCATAAGCCTATGAGATAATAAATAGGGAAGGTATTATTATTTCTATTTTAATTTTGAAGAAACTAGCTTCATAAGGTAAGCGATTTCCCTAATTAGCTAGGAAGTAATGAGGCCAGTACTAAAACTTGGGTCATCTAACTCCTGGTCTTACTCTCCTTACCTACTTTCTTAGTGACTTAGATGATCTGAGTTCCTTAAACCAAGGGTCTCCAAACTTTTTGATCAGGCATCCCTCACTCCTGATGTTGTGAAAACCTGGGTAACAGGAAGGATGGCAGTGTCCTCTACAGTAACAGGGAAGTTTGGGGGATGAGTAGGTTTCAGTGGAAAGATAATGTAATTATAATTGCCTCCACATGACAAGTCATCTGTAGCTGTTCATCCTAGGAAAGGGGGCCCACCAACAAAGCTAGCACCAGTAAAGGCAATTTCTGCCCCCTTCCCATGCCTTTGTCTCCATCCCCCACAGTGCCAGATCAGAGAGCAGAGACAGGATATATTTAATCTTCAAGATTCTGCAGAAGAGAAAGAACAGAGGGCTCTCCTAAGAAAGACCAGAGTAGTAAGTAGAGTGGTCAGAAATTCCGAGGTGGTCAGAATTGCAAAATAGGGACCTTGAAACACTTGGGGAGTGGCAGTGAGTGAACAGGTTGGTGTCACAATACCAAATCTGTCCCAGACCAGGACAGCTCAGGCCCAGGAGTTCTGAGGTACCTAATATTCTGTTTTAAGAGGCCATAGAAATCCTTTAAGATCTAATGTTCTATACCTCAAAGATCTAGGGAAGGCCTAACCCTGGGAGATGAAGGATATTTCAGGAATCATGGGGACAAAGAAAGGAAGAAAGAAAGAAAGAAAGAAAGAAAGAAGAGAGAGAGAGAGAGAGAAAGAGAGAGAGAGAAGAGAGAGAAAAGAGAGAGAGAAAGAGAGAAAGAAAGAAAGAAAAATGATTCAAGAGATTAAAAAATAAAATAAAAGTTCTTGAGGAGAGAATTGGAAAGAAAATAAGTAACTTAAAAGAGAAAGTGATCTGATCTGGCTGTCCTTCTCAACTTTGGCACCTGAAATGCCTTTTCAACACCTATTAAGCATGTGGGAGATTGAGATGTTAGCATCCTGATTGGATTGATAGGTCCATTGCCAGTAATGTTGAAAATAGATTATTAGAGAAATAATGACACATCTGTTCTGATTTCAATTTTTTATTGTCCTGCTAGTTTCATCTTTGAATGATTTGGGGACGATGTGGCTCAGGTCTCATACCAAGCTTTCTATAAACTGGTTTTTGCTTCCATTGCTTTTTGCTGTTTTTTGAAATACTAGTCATAATCTTCTGACATCCTCCTGTGTATTATTTTGTAAATGTGTTTATATTTTAAATAGTATTGCCCTTGGTTGCTATGTCTCTCCACTTGATAAATGCTGATTATGTGGTTTCTTTTTGCTTCCTTGGGGTGACTGTCTTATCTAAGTTAAATTTTTACAGGAAATTGTAATTATTTTGGACCGGAACTCTAAATTCATTGGCATAAGGAACTTCAAATGAGGAAACTCCCTTTACCAATTTGGTTTGGCACCTAGTATGCAACTTAGAGTCTTACAGAGTTGCCTGAGCCACTGAGAGTTTAAGTGACTTGATGAGAGCCACACAGCCAGTATGTATCAGAAGCAACACCTGAACCCAGGTCTTCCTGTTTTTAATGTTGTCTCTCAACTCTATTTTGTTATGTCTCAGGAAATAGTAACGATCAAGGGAAAATAGAGGCAGCTAGGTGGATTGTGGACAGAGTGCTCAGCCTCACACACTTACTAGGTGTTTGACTTTGGGCAAGTTACATAACCTCTGTCTGCCTCACTTTTTTTCTGCTGTAAAAAATGGAATTATAATTGTACCTGTCTCCCAGGGTTGTTATGAAAATCAAATAAGATAATATTTGTGAAGTGCTTAGCACAGTAGAACATATACCTATTTAATAATTGCTTAGTCTCTCCCCACTCCCTAATACTTTGATCTTTTTACATCCTTTTTTTTTTTTTGAGGGAACATTGATGAGTCATTTGAATATGCCAGACTGAAATTGTTGCAAATACCTGCTGTGTCTTCTTCTTCTTCCTTATCCTTCTAATTTGATGTTGATTTTGACCTTTGCTTTAACTATCAGTGGCTTGATATCATAAACAGTTGATTCTAATATGCTTCTTATATCAGTAACCAGTCATTTACATTTGAGATAAGAATCAGTTTCATTTTGAGTGTGCACTACGCCTAGGACCTTTCAACTCTTTTCTGGAAGAAAGTATTTCTGATACATAATCATGAAACCTTTGAATTGACAGCAAGCCCTTGACTTTTTTGTTTTTTAAACCTAAGCCATATTTTCCAACATATTTTTCACCATCATTCCCTGAGGCCATCTTTGTAATGAGGTAACCACACATCAGAGTATGTGGACTTGGTTTAAAGCATCTTGTCAAATTCTTTTTAGAATTTCCCTGCCTCTTTATCCTTTGTGATAGTGTTGGCATACAAATTGTCTTCACCTTTATGGTGGTCTTGCTTGTTCTCAGCATGAATACTGCATGACAAGGTGATGTCATATGAGATGGTGTTTATTACTTTTTGGTAAATGATTTCTAAGTTAATTTCTTTATTTGCCTCTTGAGGGAAAATTTGTGATCCACCCTTCCATTTAGTTCAAATATCCTTTTGACTTCTGATTTCATTTAAAGCAAAAATTTCATGGTTGATATTGTTTAGTTCTTCCAAGAACCAATTAGTTTGTTGGCTACTGGATAAAGGTCTTCCATTCTGAGTACTTCCAGTTATATTTATAGATGGTCTAAAAATTACAATACTTCATGTCCACTACCCCTTTTTTCTGCCACTGCCATTATCACTTCAAAAGTTTTTGAGGTTTACATGGGAATGAGTCATTTTTGTTTAATTTTTTATCTTGGGTTGCCATGACCAAATAATTTAAGCCCTGTCCCACCCCTCATAGTGCCACCTACAGATGAGCTTCTCAGTACTTGGCTATTTATGTCTTTGGATAGCAGATTCTTTCTATCACCAAGACAATATTCGAAACCTCTCTGGGCAGCTTGGTGGTGCAACGGATAGAGCACCAGCCCTGAAGTCAGGAGGACCTGAGTTCAAATCTGACCTCAGACGCTTGACACTTACTAACTGTGTGACCCTGGGCAAGTCACTTAACCCCATTGTGTGGCCCCCACCAAATATTTGAAACCTCCCTAGCATGGTATAACATGTCAAAGCTTATATTTGAATGGCATAGCTTTCAAGAATCCAGAGTCACCTCCATTTCACAATGAGGTATCCAGGTAGGACTTGTTCTTTAAATTTTTTCAACTTTATTTATAAATCCATTTGGTCTCAATATCTTAAAATTAATATCTTAAAAATTATTGAGGGGCAGCGAGGTGGCGCAGTGGTTAGAGTACCGGCTCTGAAGTCAGGAGTACCTGAATTCAAATTCAGCCTCAGACCAAACACTTGACACTTACTAGCTGTGTGATCCTGCTGGGCAAGTCACTTAACCCCAATTGCCTAAAAAAAAAATAAATAAAAATTATTGAAATATTTTGTTTTTATATCAGCTGAATTTCTGAATACATCTTACCCCAATCCCCTACCTTTCAAGCTATCCCTTGTAACAGTGAAGCATTTAAAAGAGGTAGAGAGAGCAGTTCTGAAAACTAACCATATATTGATGGTATATGAAATGTTGCACATCCATAGTCTCACACCTCTGCAAAGAAGAGGTGGAGGTACGTTTTCTCACCTCTTCCACAGAGACAATTTGGTCATTCTAATTACACAGTGTTCTGTTTGGGGGCTCTTTTCCTTGTTTTATCTTTTTTCTTTTCTCATGAATTTATTTTTTATTTTCAGTTCCAGATTCTCTTTGTCCCTCTATGCCTCCTCCTCCTCCCCTTGTTCAATCTCTACAGAAACCTTGTGAGGTATGTAGTGAAGACAGTATTATCCCCATGCTATAGATGAGGAAACTGAGGCTCAGAGATAGTAGATGACCCGTCTGAGGGATAGAACTGAGACTTGATCCCACACTTTGTGACACCCGTCATCCCAGTGCTCCTTCATCTCTGTATCATGCTGTCCCTTCAAAGCAATTAAGGAACATACATTGTTAATTATGCAAGTACAACAGGATTTCAAGGAAGGATGTGATCAGTGGGTGATCCGTGGGTGAAGAGTTTTTGACAGCCTTTCATTTTAGGGTCTGAGAAACTCAAAGACTAGATGGATTAATAAGTGAATTCTATTAAACATTCAGAGAACAATTAATTCCAATATGACATAAATTATTTGCAAAAATAGCAACAAACAAAAGATTTTACTTTATCTCTTCTATGACATACATATAGTCTTGATATATAAATCAGGAGGAATCAAAACCAAAAAAGAAAACTATAAACCAATATCCCTCATAACCTAGATGAGAACATTTTTAATGAAATTTTCACAAAGAGGTTAAAGCAACCTATCACAGAAATTATACACTATGACCAAGTTGGGTTTAATACCAAGAATATAGGATTGGTTTAATATTAGGAAAACTATAAACTGAATGAATCATATTAATAACAAAGTTCACAAAAATCAGGATTAATTATATCAGTAGATTTAGAAAGAGCTTATGATAAAATATAACAGCAATTTCTGGGTTTTTTTTACTTGAAAAAATAGGAACAAATGGATTGTTCCAACTGATTGATTTTTTTTCAAGAATGAAGGACAGTGTTATGTAGTGGGTCAAACTGGCCTTGGAGTCAGGAGAGACCTGGGTTGAAATCCCAGCTCCAGTAATAACCATAACCCTAGGAAATTAGATAGATGCAAGGATGTTTGACCTGGAGAAGAGAATCTTTTCTTTAAAGCGGGTTGAAGAGGCCGGAGTGGGCAAAGCCACAATGATTGTCTTCAAGCCTTTGAGAATTAGTTGTATGAAAGGAGGATTAGATTATTCTACTTGGGCCAGAGTACAGAATTAGGAATATGGTAATTTGGTTTTGATATAAGGAAAAACTTGTTAATGATTAAATCTACTCGACTGGGCTGACTCAGGAGGTGGCAAGCTACTCTTCACTAAAAGTTTTGAAGCCTCGTCTAGACAGCTACATATTAAGAGTATCATGGGGGAGATTCTTGCTCAGAAATGGGTCTGGTTAGATGGGCACTGAGATTGTCTTCCAACTCTATGATTATGTAAATGTTAATTCCCAAACTTTCCAGTTGATTTATTTGCTGGGCAAAGTACCCTGCAATATACATTATATTTGCAAAAAAGTTTTATGTGACTTTTAGCTGAGTGGTTTTTTAAAAATTATTTCTTCAGGGTTTCCTAACCTGCTTAGATCATTAGCCCTCAGTTGGATCAGAGAGTTATCTGTAGTCATTCCACAGGGTTCCTTCCAATGATCCTCCTTTCACTTTACTCTAATTTACAATTTTGAAAACTCGTATGAGATTATGATGAGAGCATTTCCTTTTACTTCTCCTTTTGTTTCCTGGCACAGAGGCCGTCATTTCAGAAACTTTCCATTAGACAGGCTGCTCTCCTCACAATCTTAGCTTTTCTCTCCTTCACTAGCTCTGATGCAATGTTTTTTTTCTCTCATGCCCACAGTGTCCACAGTTTCTCAGCACAGTTGGCTATGACAGCATTATTCAGCATCTGAATGAGGGCCGAAAGAATTGCAAGGAATTTGAAGATTTTTTAAAAGAAAGGTACAGTACCATCTCCTGTAAGACGACACAACTGGGGAGAATCTCCCCTCAATCAGTGAGAGTTTACGGAGTCCCTGTTGTGTTCAGCACTTTACTGAAAGCTGTGGAGATTATAGAAATATAAAACTTGGTCCTTGCCTTCAAAGAATTTATAAGCTAGAAAAACAAAATGAAAACCCCAAACTATCTATATGAGTACTTCTACTACAATTTAGTCTACACTAATTACTTCTACTTACTGTCCTCTCATTCATCCACCATTTACAATCTGGTTTCTGACTTTATGACTCAGTGGAAGCTGCTCTCCCAGCAGCTACCAGTAATCTCTTAATTGTCATTTCCAATGACCTAAGCCCTCCTCCTTATTAATCTTTGTGCAGCATTTGATACTGTTGACCACACTTTCCCCTTGGATATTCCCTCTAATCTGAGTTTTTGTAACACTCCTATTTTCCTATGCGTCTGACCAGTCCTTCTCAGTTTCTTTTCAGAATCACCATCTATGTCCCCTAAAGTGGTGTACCCCATGGCTCTGTCCTAGACCCTCTTTGCTACTCTCTACACCCTCTCACTTGGTGATCTCCCATAGGTTTAATTATTCATCTCTATAAAGATGAGTATCCATACAGTTGTCAAATATTGCCATTTTACTTTCACAACATTTCTTACATTTGTCTCTTTCTGTCTTCTTACACAGCCCCAACCCTAGGTCAGGCCTTCTTTGCCTCTCACCTGTACTATTGCAATAGTCTAATAATTGGTTACCCTGTCTTAAATCTCTTCCCATTCAATCTGTCTTTCCCACCGTGGCCAAAAGAATTATCCTAATGTACTGGTCTGGCTCTATCATTCTCCTATTCAATAAACTCCAGCAGCCCCCCAGTATTTCTAGAATCAAATATAATCTGCTATGTTTGCTCTAAAGTTCTTCACAATTTGGTTCCAACTAGCCTTTTCTACCTTTGCTACAAACTACTCCTCTCCATTTATACTATGATCCAACTCCAGACAATATGAATCTTCCTATTTTCCCTTACATATAACATTCAATCTCCTGCCTCCATGTCTTTGTACCAACTGTCCCTCATGCCTGCAGTGTATTAACTCCTCAGCCCTGACTCTTAGAACCCCTACTTTCTACGTTAAGCCTTTCCTGTTACCCTAACTGCTAGCATCTTTGCCACAAGGTCACCTTGTATCTATTTTGAATATATTTTATGAATATCTATATATGTACAGATTGTATTTTTTCCTTCTATTATACAACATCTACGTCTTAGCAATATGATTTTAAAATACAAATGGTGTTCCCTTTAAATCTTGTACACTTAATACGTTCCCCCCCCAATAAATATACAGTAAAAACGATAGCAGTCCTACTCCATTAAGACAGAGCACTGAGATTCTTTTTTTAATGGCAAGATGACACAGCTGCAAAATATTGATTGGGGGTGGGGAGTACAGTAAATTTTAAAACCATCTACCAGGTAGTGAGGTATGAACTATACTAGTGATGAGAATATTCATGGAAATAAAATTACTAATCCTTTAAGTATTACATATATTTAAATATTAAGTATAGAAAGTACTTCTGACACTTAAGTTATGATCTTTGTTCTCACAGTGTTTAATCAATTACGTAACCATAGGACAGAGGATTTTCCTTTCTTGAACATGTAGTAGGCTAGCACAATGCCTAGGGTGGTGCCATGTCCCTTAGTAAGAATGTGTGCTAGATCAGTCTCGATCCTAATATGACTTTTAAGCTTTGTAAGTATCCAGAATTGATTTGCCTGTGTGCTTATTGAAAATGTATCTAATTTACCTTTCTATCATTGTGGAAGATCTTTGGAATAAGCCCTCTTTTATTGCTCATTAAGCATAAATAACTTCAACTTGGGCAGATGACTGTTTGAGAAATAACTGTGTACTTTGTGTTCCTTGATTAATTGCCAGCACAGAGCAATATATCTTCCCTTGCTCTTTGAAACTTCATGCTAAGCATTGCCAGTCTTATATCCTACTAATTCCCATGCTAGAACTTTCTGCTCTGCTCAGGATAGTTTTATCACTGTCTCCAAACAGATCTTGTCCTTTTCCACTTTTTTGTCTTTGCTCATGATATTTCCCATTGCTTTGAATTCCCCTCCACTTAACTAAACCCTATACATCTTTCAAGCCCTACAGAGTCTTATGTCTTTTTCATAGTTTTCCATGATCACCTACTCAAGAGAATCATAAGATTTAGAGCTAGAAGGCCTTTAAGAGCTCTAGTCCAGCTCTTTCATTTCATTTCATTTCATTTTATTTTGGTCAACCCTTTTATTTTAGAGAGGAAGAATTTAAGGCGTATAAGAGTTGAAGTAACTTGCCCAAGGTCACATAGGTAGTAAGTTGCATGGCTCTGGTGTCAAATAGGTGTGGCATGGTACTACTGACCCACACTCTCCAACTCTTCTGACTCCATGGCCTGGAGCTGATTTGCTTACTGCGTCTTTACCCACTTTGGCAGGTCAGAGTAGTTCAACCAGGTGAATACAACTCACTATCAAGGTTGTAGGAGAAACCATAGTGATGGTGAAGACATGCAGCCATTATTTACTTACAACTGTAGCTCCTGAGCTCCCATCAGTGTGATTCCCCTTTACACAAATCAGGCAAGATGACGCCATTAACCATCATGAAACATTTACTAATAGGATAAAAAGTAATAAGAATAAGAATAATCTTAATAATAATAATAATACATAGAACAATAATCCACTCATAAACCTGGCTCATGCTCTTCCAGCAACCTATTAGGAAGGAATATAGGGGAATGAATCCATGTGTCCCAGGCAACTCAAAACTCTAGACTGAAATCCTAAGGTCTTATGAGTATAGATTTAGAGTTGGAATGGACCTCAGAGATTGTTTAATCCAACCCTCATTATTTTACAGATGAGGAAACTGAAAGTCAAAGAAATTGAGACTTGTCCAGAATTATTTAGCTAATAAGTAAGGTCAGAAGCAGAATTTGAACCTGGGTCTTCTTGTCTCCACCCTACATTGCCTTTTAAACTTAATCAATGCAAGCTTGTGATCTGAACTGAGTGGGAATTTTTTACTCATGGAGAATAATTAAAATCTGCAATCTTCATCATGAATGGGCTTCAGTGGGTTATCCATCCTGCAGGCAGAAGGTAGACACTTATTGATGCAGCCAGCATAGCTTACACGCAGCCCTGGATATTTAGACTTGTGATTGTTCAATTGTATTTAGTTGAATGCTACTTGTCCCTATAAGAAATTGGGATGCTGACTGCTTGGAGGTCATGTTAACCAGTAAGCATGCAAATTGTTCTACCAACAAATAATAGCCATGGAGCAATGCCCTCACCCCACCCCTTTAAGGAACAGTATAGCATACATCACTTGTTAGATAAACCTGCTCCTTTTCTGGGTCTCTTTGATCTACTGCTGGATAAAGCCACTTCTCTAATATTCTTGGATTGCCAAGTCAGTGTTAAGCTCTTTTAGCAAACAGCAGCCTTAAGCCTGGCACTTATAGAACTTCCCAGATCTGCTGCTTTGGCTAGGTACTGAAGCAGTGTTGACCCTTCAGTGAAAAGCCATTCCCTTAAGCCTGGATCTCCAAAACTATTCAAGTCTGCTTCCTGGGCTTTGAGGAATTTCTCCCCTTTCAACTATAGTAGATAGTAAAAGAAAATGTAGGCAATTCCCTGAGGGACTTAGTCTCTTTCAAACTTCGTATGGCCATAGAGGAAAGACAGCTTTTTCTTAGCCAGCTCTTCAAAAAAGCAGAGGATTTTGTTTTTCTGCATCGGCTCCTAGAATCAGAGATTTCATCCAATCAGATCAGCTCCTGGACTCAATTGCAGAGTCTGTGTGCCTCTAGTCAGCTGGGCTCAGTTCAAGTCAGTTCTTCTGCCCACTATTTATCTTCATTGCTTTCTGTAGCCTTTTCTCAGCTTCTCTTCTGGTTTTTGTGACTATCTTGACTTTGACATTGACTTCTATCTTTCTGGCCACAAATTAGGGTTTCCTCATATAGGGACCTGCCTCTATCCTAGGTTGAGAAACTCAAAAACCACATTTTTGTAAGATATGACATAAATAGTCAATATACAATATTCCCATAGTCTCCAAACGTTCTTTGATGCAGTTTCCCAACAATAAACTTGAAAGTCCTGAAAAGTTATATGTAAATCAATTTCAGTTTACATTATAATGGAGGTATAACTTGTGCATTTGTAAGTATATATGAAGGGAATAAATACAAATAAATGCAAATCCATTTCTCTTTCTACTACACCATTACTGTCTTTCTCTTATGTTTCTTTTCTCTCAACATACTGGTTTTTCACCCTCTGCATCTAGCAGCCTCCTAGTAAGTTTCTAGTATTGGAGGTGAAGCAAAGTCAAGCATAACTTGAACATTTTGCATTGAGGGATATGTATGTACAGAGGCCTGACATCCCTAGAAACTATCTGATATTATGAGAATTTATCCAGTGGAGACTTCTACCTTGTAGGTAGAAGGAAACTTGGTTACTTAACATGGTTAAAGGGATAAGTTTCCTGGGAAATAAGATTTCTAGGTAATTAAGAATTTTCCTGAAAACCCTTTTAAACATAACTCTAGCTGGAAAAAAAAGTAGCTAGCTAGCATTTATAAAGGATTTTAAGGTTCATAAAGCACTTTGCAAAGCTAGGTGGCACAGTGGATAGAATGCAGGACTGGAGTCAGGAAGACTCATCTTCCTGAGTTCAAATATGATCTCAGACACTTTCTAGATGTGTGACCCTGGGCAAGTCACTTAACCCTGTTTGCCTCATCTGTAAAATGAGCTGGAGAAGACCCCAAATAGGATTATGAAGAGTTGGACATCTCTGAAATGACCAAGAAACAACCATATTTTCTGACTTCTTGCTTCCTTCAAACCACCTAGTACAGATTATGCACTTAGTGGATGCTTATTACATATATATAAATTGATTGCTATCTGGTTTCACCTTGGGGATGAAAGGGATGACAATTCCATTGCATTTGGCTACCACAAGATGCCGCTTTAGGTTTGGCTCTTTTGTTGTTATGTTCATGACTCTGGGTTGTCCAGCCATAGGAACCTTAGTAAAGAGTAGACGTATCTTTTTTTTTTCCTGAAATAGAAAGGAAACCAAATAGGGTGGATCATAATCTGAAAAGTTTTGGGAGAGGAGGAGGTCATTGATTGAGCTTTCTTTGATTGGCCTCAGTGTTCTCTGTGAAGAGGTTATCATATGCCAAAATGAAAGGTTAGAGGTGAGGGGAGGTAAGAACAGATTTGGAATAGTTTCTTTAGGAAATTAGATAAGGTTTCAAGGAGGATTTTAGAAGGATTGCTTAGTCAGTCATAGTCACCCTGTTAGGTTGTTTTGCTTAACTGTTTTCTAGGAATGATTTTGTAGTAAGAGTTGTTTAGGCATTTGTTGGAAAGTGTCTGTTGCATCAAAAAAGCGCCAATAATATGTTTTAAAAGAAGATGACACAGAATAGGCTCCTGGTTTGGGGTAGGGGTGGGGAAGGTGTCAAGGAGAGAGAAAAAGCAAAGAAGAAGAATGAGACTAAAAGGGACTATATATGGATATTGATGAGAAAATGTGAGGCCAACAGAAACAAATTTTTGTCTACTTAATATGGTTTTGTTTTATTTTATTTTATTTGTTAAAGAGGTAACTGGGGTTAAGTGATTTGCCCAGAGTCACACAGCTAGTGAGTATCTGAGCCCAGATTTGAACTCAGATCCTCCTGACTCCAGGACTGGTACTTTATCCACTGCACCAGCTAGCTGCCACTACTTAATATGCTTTTCAAAAGTTTTATTGCTGCACTTTGTAATGATCTCCTGATTCACTCCCACCCACAAAGGAATCTTCTCTTGTTTAAAAAAAAAAAAGTACAGTGAAGCGAAACACACTAATCATATCAGGAAAAGAGAGATGAAAGGCATGTTTCACCACCAATTCTCAGAAATCAAATTATTAAAAGTATTCCAAGGTCCAATCTTGATTTTATGTCTTAGAATAATCTTACTACAATCATAGAGTTTTAGAATTAAAGGTATATCAATTTACACTTCCATGGTGATGAAATGGGCAGCTAGGTGGTGCAGTTAATAGAGCACTGGACCTGAAATTAGGAAGGCTCATTTTCTTGAGTTCAAATCTGGCCCCAGACACTTATTAGCTGTGTGACCCTGGGCAAGTCACTTGACCCTGTTTGCCTCTGTTTTCTTATCTGTAAAATGAAGTAGGAAATGGCAAATCATCCTGTATCTTTGCCAAGAAAACCCCAAATGAGGTCACAAAAAGTTAGACATGACTGAAAAAAGACTCAACAACAACAAAGGTGATGAAACACTAAGAAGGGTACCCAAGAGAGACTGTAGAGCTTCCATTCCTGAAGACCTTCAAATTCCAGAGGATGATTGAAGCATGTCCACCTTCTTATAGAGAGATGATGGACTCAAGATTCAAATAAGCCATCTATTTTAGTACCCACACATTATGGGAATTAGTTTTGCTCAGCTATGCCTACTTGTTATATGAGTATTCTTTTTTTTCAGTTGGGAGGTTGAGAGGGAGGGGTCTAGGGATGGAGAAGCTGACAGAAAAATGAGCAAAAGAGACCAGAGGGAAAGCCAGAAGGAATCACAAACAAGCAGGACAGTTTTGAAAATTACACATTGAATTTATTATTTATTTAAAGAGAAAAGCAAATCATACATAACAGAGCAGGTCCTCTTAACCTGGGGTCCACAAGGGGTCTGTTAATAGAGTTCAAGGGGGGCTTCCAGGAGCCAAGATGGTGGAGTAAAAAGGCAATCGCTCTCACTCTCCCCTATCAACCTCTGAAAACCAAGAAAATATCACCCCAGAAAAAAACCCTGGAACACCTGAACTAGAAGAAAGACGGGGAGCAACAGTGCAGCAGCCCAGCCCAGTGCCTCAGCAAAAATAAGGGAAGCAGCACTACAAAAGGCCCCAAGCGGATAAGCACCCTGCAGCATTCATCTGAAAAGAGCTGAAGAAAGCAACCTAAAGTCTTCCTAAAGTCTGAGCCTTGCTAATTCCAGCCAGGTAAGCTGTCAGAACCTCCAAGTGTCAACCAGGAAGAGATCCCGAAGCCCAGGTGGTAGAGTAGGCAAGCACCAACACCTGGACCTCTGAGTGCCTCAGTAAGGGAGGGGGAACCAGTGGAAACCAGCTCAGAAAACCACCATGTACCTTGGCACTCTACTGCAAAGGAATCTCCCAGTGCATTAGCAGAAACAAGGGAGGCAGCACTGCAAGGGGCCCCAGGAAGATAAACATCCTGCAGCACCCATCTACAAGGAGGTGAAGAAAGCTAAATGAAAGGAAAAGCAGGCAACCTAGAATTGCCTGAAAGTTCCAGCCTTGCTGATTCCAGCCCAACATGAGGTAAGCTGCCAGAACTCTATAGCCTCCAATTGCCAGCATAAGAGGCCCCAGCACATAAAGCCAGTGACCAAGACCTAGGCTCCCAACACAAGAAGATTGGGTCAGTGCCCTCTGTTCCCCAGCAGGAGAGCTCAATCTCTTTAAAGGCCAGGGAATAAAGAAACACCATGAGTAAAAAGAAACGTACCATGGACTCATATTATGAGAAGAGTGAAGATCAAGACAGAAATTCTGAAGACGACAACATTGTCAACAGACCCACATCTGCAACATCAAAAGGGAATATGAACTGGTCTGAAGCCCAAAAAGCCTTCTTAGAAGAGCTCAAGAAGGATTTTAAAAGTCTAATGAGAGAGGTAGAAGAGTCCCTAAAAAACATAATTGGCAAACTGGAAAAAAAAGTACACTGAAGAAAACAAATCCCTTAAAAATATAATTGGCCAGGAAAGGAGTAAACACCTCGCCCCTTATCATACCACCTTGGGAGAACTGAAAATTTGCAGGTCCCTACAAGTATCTCTGAAAACAGCCGTACAAACCCCTGAAGCTTGGGACAGTACATTCTCCACATTGGAAGCAGACTTTTACTTTAACAAAGAGTTTAAAACTCAAGTAATTGGCCAGGATCATGAGCAAGCAGCACAAAAAGAATCAGACTGTATTATCTTACTTTGGTGAAAAAGAAGATCAAAATATACAACCAGAAGAAGACAATAAAGTCAAAGCTCCTACATCCAAAGCCTCCAAGAAAAATATGAATCAGTCCCAGGCCTTGGAAGAGCTCAAAAGGGATTTTGAGAAGTAAGTAAGAGAAGTAGAGGAAAAACTGGGAAGAGAAATGAGAGTGATGCAAGAAAATAATGAAAAACAAGTCAACAGCTTGCTAAAGGAGACCCAAAAAAAAATAATGAAGAAAATAACATCTTAAAAAATAGCCTAACCCAAATGGCAAGAGTGGTCCAAAAAGCCAATGAGGAGAAAAATGCCCTAGAAAGAAAAATTGGCCAAATGGAAAAGGAAGTCCAAAAGATTACTGAAGAAAATACTTCCTTAAGAATTAGAATAGAGCAATTGGAAGCTAGTGACTTTGTGAGAAATCAAGACACTGTAAAACAAATCCAAAAGAATGAAAAATTAGGAAACAATGTGAAATATCTCATTGGAAAAACAACTGACCTGGAAAATAGATCCAGGAGAGAGAATTTAAAAATTATTGGACTATCTGAAAGCCATGATCAAAAAAAGAGCCTAGACATCATCTTTCAAGAAATTATCAAGGAAAACTGCCCTGATATTTTAGAACCAGAGGGCAAAATAGAAATTGAAAGAATCTACTGATCTCCTCCTGAAAGAGATCCCCAAAGGAAAACTCCTAGGAATATTATAGCCAAATTCCAGAGTTCCCAGGTCAAGGAGAAAATATTACAAGCTCCAGAAAGAAACAATTCAAGTACTGTGGAAACATAATCAGGATAACACAAGATTTAGCATTTCTACATTAAAGGACCACAGGGCATGGAATATAATATTCCAGAGGGCAAAGGAGATAGGATTACAACCAAGAATCACCTACCCAGCAAAACTGAGCATAATCCTTCAGGGAAAAAATGGTCATTCAGTGAAATAGAGGATTTTCAAGCATTCTTGATGAAAAGACCAGAGCTGAATAGAAAATTTGACTTTCAATTACAGGACTCAAGTGGAACATGAAGAGGTAAACAGGAAGAGAAATCATAAGAGACTTATTAAGTTGAACTGTTTACATTCCTGCATGGAAAATGACATTTATAACTCATGAGACCTTTGTCAGTATTCGGGTAGTTGGAGGAAAAAATTATGTATGTATGTGTATATAGATAGAGGGCACAGGGTGAGATGAAGATTAAGGGGTCATATCTGGAGAATAAAATTAAGGGATGAGAGAGGATTATACTCGGAGAAGAAGAAAGGGAGAGGTAGAATGGGGTGAATTATTTCACAAAAAAAAAACAGAAAAGAAAAGTCTCATACAGTGGAGGGGAAACGGGGGAAAGTGAGAGGGAATGAGTGAATCTTATTCTCATAGAATTTGGCTTAAGGAGAAAATAACATACACATTCAATTGGGTATGGAAATCTGTCTTACCCTACAGGAAAATAGGGGAGGAAGGGGACAAGAGAGCAGGGGGATGATAGAGAGGAGGGCAGATTGGGAAAGGGGGTAATCAGAAGTAAATACTTCTGAGGAGGGACAGGGTCAAAAGAAAGAATAGAATAAATGGGAGGGCAGGATAGGATTAAGGGAAATAGAGTTAGTTTTTCACAACATGTCTACTATGGACGTGTTTTGCATAACTGCACATGTACAACCTATATTGAGTTGCTTGCCTTTTCAATGAGGGTGGGTGGGGAGGGAGAAAGAGAGAAAATTTGAAATCTAAAGTTTTAAAAACATGTGTTTAAAAAAAACGTTTTCCCATGCTACTGGAAAATAAGAAATATAGGAGATGGGGTACAGAAGTCTATCCTACCCTGCAGGAAAATAGAAGGGGAAGGGGATAAGAGAAGGGGGAAATGTTGAAAACTAAAAATAAATAAATTTATGTTTTAAAAAAATACCATTGGCCAATTGAAGAAGGAAGTACAAAAACTAACAGAAGAAAAGAGAGTTCAAGGGGTCCATGAACTTGAATAGGAAAAAATTTATACTTTTGCTCTCATTAACTTTTGGTTTCCTTTGAAATCCTATGTGTTATATTTTATGTATTTAAAAACATATTATTATGTATTTAAAAACACAATTCTTAGAAGGAGACCTTGGGTTGTATCAGACTGTTAAAGGGGTCCCTGACACAAAACAAATTAAGAATTTCTATAATAGAGATATATCATTTCGGGTATAATCTTTTTGTCTTCTACTGTGTATATGGAAATGCTTATTTTATTTGGAGTTTGTTGAGTGCAGAATTAAAAACAAAGCAACAAACCTCCTAGAAGGAAAAAAATGGACTGCCATCTGGCATGGTCATTTTATGCATGAAGAATTGACAACCTATAGTAGAATAAAAAGTACCAAATTTGTAGTTAGATTCATAGATTCAAATCCTCACCCTTTTTGTACTGTGTGATCTTGGGTACACTGGTTAATTTCTCTGTTACTAGTTTCCTTTAAAGAGAAGGGGCTTTAGGGGCAGCTAGATGGCCCAGTGGATAGAGCTCTGGCCTTGGAGTCAGGAGGACCTGAGTTCAAATTCAGCCTCAGACACTTGACACTGGCTGTGTGACCCTGGGCAAGTCACTTAACCCCAATTGCCTCACCAAAAAACAGAGAGAGAGAGAGAGAGAGAGAGAGAGAGAGAGAGAGAGAGAGAGAGAGAGAGAGGGAGGCGGCTTTATTCCCTTGAGGAATATGCAGTGTAGTTAAGAATACTAGACTAACACAAGTTAAATATTATGAAATGATCAAGGTAATAAATAATGCAGTCCTCAAGCATGTGAGATAGAAAATGAGTGCTGTAAGTATTGAGAGGGATAGAGGATCAATCCGGGCTGAAGTAGTCAAGGAAATTTCATGTAGGAAAGTGGGATGGAGCCGAGTCTCGAATGATAGAGACTTGGCTAGGAGAGAAGAGAGTATGCCAGGCATAGATATGCTGCTTCCTCCAACCCTGAGCATATTCTTACTCATCAGTTTTTTCTCAGAGGAACTTTCAGGAGTGATGGTTATACTACCATTTTCTCAGAAATGGGTCCCATGAAGATGAAGTTTCAGTTTTCATCTCTTTTGACACTGTCTCCTCTCCATTTGAGTAATTTTTGTCTGCTGTGTTATGTTCTAGCCTTGGTGTCTGGGGCAGGACACTCTTTCCTTCAAAAGAGATTGTGAATTGAATATTAATCTCTAGAAAAAAATGATTATGAATTGAAGATTCCATGTTAAAATGTATCTGAGGATCCTAAGTATTTTAACTTTTTTAAAAGAGATTGTGAATTTATTAATCTCTAGAAAAAATGATTATGAATTGAAGATTCCATGTTAAAATGTGTCTGAGGATCTTAAGTATTTTAACTTTTTTTAAAGCAAAGATTACATTTAGCTTGCATTTAGTTTGCATTTAGTTCTGCATTTCATATTTTAAAGAAGAAATTGTTAAGCTATAGAGTGTCTAGAGGAGGGCAACTGAGATGGTATGGAATAGGATATTTACCTTAAAGTATTGGAAGGTCTGCCATGTAGGAAAAGAATTAAAATTGTTTTGTTGGGCCTGGAGGGGAGAACTAGGGATGAAGAATAGAAATTGCAAAGGGGCCAGTTTAGGCTTAGGAGAAGGGAAAACTTCCTACAATAGGCTGGGCTGCCTTAAGAGGTAGCAAGCTCCTTTTCCCTGGAGGCCTTTAAGCAAAGGTTGGATGGTTACTTAGCTGTGTTGTAGACAAGATTTTTGTTCAGGAATGGATCAGATACTCTGAAATTCTAGGACTTTCCAGGGTAAGTCAATGATTATCTTTCAGCAGGAAGGTGAATATTGTGAATCACTGAATAGAGATAAGAAAAGAGGTTCCTGAAGGCAGTGAGATAAATTTGGAAAGAGCTCTGGTTTTGAACTCTAACACTGGGTTCAAATTCTGTCTCTAGTTCTTAGAACTTTTGTGACCTTAGGCAAGCCCTTGGACTATTCTGAGCTTTAGTTTCTTTGTCTGTAAAATGAGAAGGTTAGATTAGATCATTTCTAGCTCGAAACAATTATGCAGACAAGAGAAAGAAGAAATGCTAAGAAACAATTCAGACTCCATGTTTTATACTCTTTTTACATCATGCTGGCCCTCAGTGAAAAAAAAATACAAAATGCTTACAAATGTACAGGATAAGTAAGAGTGCTGGGGTCTTCTTTTCTATTTTAGTAACTATAATGCATTCCTTTTTTTTTTCTTTTTGGTGAGGCAATCAGAATTAAGTGACTTGCCCAGGGTCACACAGCTAAATGCATTCCTTTTTTGGTATAGTGTAGTAGAAGGAGCATTGGATTTGAAGTCAGAAGGCCTGCCTTTGAGTTCTAGCTCTGATACTTCCTGGGGCAGGTAAGGCATTTGCCCTGTGGTACCATGCAAGGAAATTAACTTCTTTGAGTTTCATTCTTCTACTCTGCAAAATGGAGCTATAAAATACACCTACCCCAAAAGATTATTGTAAGAAAAGCGGTTTGTAAACCTTGAGGTGCTACCTTTTGTGACCAGATATTAGTAGCAGTAATAGTAGTAACTAAACTGTTAGATGAGATCCAGTATTGAATTTACTTTATAGTGAGTTAAATTATATTCACACCTAATATAGAAGCCAGGCTTTTTGTCTTCAAGGAAATGATGATGTAGTTAAGGTTATGAATTTGACAAAGATAATTCTAAGGACCTGTGAATGACCCATCATTTTCTTTTCTGTTCACAATAGGGCAGTGATTGAAGAGAGATATGGCAAAGATCTGATCAACCTCTGCCGGAAGAAGCCCTGTGGGCAAAGTGAGAATAAGTATGTCCCTTTCCCTCTTTTTTATTTCCCACATGCTAATGTTACCCAGATTTTCTCCCATTCTGCAGCTCTTTTCGACCAGGCAGAGTAGGCCAGTAAAGTCAGGGATCCTGAGCAGAATATGAACTCCAGGTCTCATAGCCATGTGCTCCTTCAATATGGGATGGATCCAAGCTGATGCCTTTTACTGTACCACTTTGTGATCGTCTGTTCTCTGGAGTAATGGTCCATTATTTGGTTCAATGAAAAGGTCAAAGTTGAAATAACAAATTTTACTAAGCAGAGGTACATACAAGTAAGCACAGATTCCCTTGATATTCCCCTATCAAGACACATTCAGTGACTCTCCTCTCTCTCTCTCCACCCTCTAGTAAAACCAGTGGGTATGGTAGTTCAGTGGGTTCTGAGAAGCACCAAACTCAAGACACAGGACCTCAGGGCCCACACCTGGGTTTCAGGTCAGTCTTTCTTGGGGCAGAGAGGCACAGGCTCTGTTTTTATAACATCTTGGCCCACAGTAGATTCCCGAAGTGACTCTTGAGGAAGGACCAAAAGCCTTTGGGTGCCTCCTTCCCTTGATGGTGTTTGCCCTCCACCAAAAGGGAACAAAAAAAGAGCAGCATCAACCAGAGAGAACAGTTAGTTCCTTAGTTATTATTGCAATGTTCAAGATGAAAACTTCTTTATCAAAAAAAAGATGCTTATTTTTAAGTACTCCTTAAAGTTCCTGATGAGGCACTCCAAATTCCACATTTATAGCAATGTGGAATCAAATGTACCTCCAGAGCTGCCTAAGGAAATAAGGGGCAGGGTTTCCTCATTTCAAGAGGTCTGAAACAAACCATCCCCACTTCCTTTCAGAGGATTTCCCTAAGAGGTCAGTGTCTATGGATAGACAATCCCACTTCTTCATTTCCACTCACTGAAACGATACACAAGCCATCCCACATTCTCATATCTGTTACTTCAAATTTTTAGACTTGATCTGTGATTTCAATCAATCAATCAATCAATCAATCAATAAGCATTTATTAAGCATCTACTGCATGCCAGGCACTAAATGCTGATTTCATTGGTGTAGGGAACTCCTTATGAGGAAACACCCTTTGCCAGTACCTATTGGCACCTGATCTGCCACTTATAGTCTTAGAGAGCTGCCTGGGGCCCTAAGACTTTAAGTGACTTGTCCAGAGCCCCATAACTACCATGTGTGAGAGAGGAGCCTGGATAAGTCACTTAACTTCTCAAAGTCCCGGGAATGTCTCTAAGACTATAAGTTGCAGATGTCAGTATGTGTTGATAGAGAGTGTTTCCCCATCAGGTTTTTTTTTGAGTTCAAGATTCATTATATCTTATTGCCTCTTAAGTGCTATTTGAAAATATTAAAAGTATAGTGGACCTGCCAAATCTTCACAAAGAATGATTCATTTATTTGTTTGTTCAACAAGAATTTATTGAACAATTACTATGTAGAAGACACTAGGATTGGTTCTAGGGATGCAAAAACAATTGGTGTTACTATTCCAGGCATATGCAGAGATGTAGATATTATATCAGGTGATGTTACAATAAATGCCAGTAGAATGAAATATTTGCATTAATTATAATAATTTTACAGTCATTGGTGATGTCATATTTAATAGCACCGGACTGGGAGTTGGGACAAGTTCATTTTGTTTCATTGCTAGTTAGCTCTTAGTGAGTGGGTCATGATATCTCTCAAAACATGGCAGTGTTCTTATCTGTATTAATATGGGGGGGGCAAGGAGGTTGGACTAGGTTATTTCCAAGGTCCCTTCTCATCTAACGTTCTATTACTGTATTTCAAAAAATGTTTTTGATGTAGAAAAATCTTAGTACAATGAAAGAATCAGGACAGTGTCAGGGAATCTCCAGAAAATTACAGTGAAGCTGGAAAAGTTTAGCGAGTCTCTTAATTTGGCAAACCCATTAGTCTAGCATTTAAATGATTTGCATGAGAACAGACCAAAAAGATGAGGCCTGAACTCATCATCTTTCCCTCCTAACCTACTGCTCCTCTCAAATTCCCTATTTCTGCAGCTGGCAACACCATTCTTCCATTTATCTAATCTGGAAATAGGAATCTTATCTGAGTCTTCTCTTACCCTCAACCCTCACATTCGACTGGATTTCTGTAGCATCTCTCTTACTGTTTTTCTGCTCTGTGCTCCCGCTGTTCCCACATTAGTTAACAATCTCATTACCTTTCCCTGTGGGCTATTGTAATAATCACCCAAATAGACTCCTGGTTTCTAGTCTCTCTCCTCTCCAGTCCATCCTTCACACAGTGGACATGATAATAGACAGACAGACAGACAGATATGTAGACAGATAGACAGACAGACAGATAGAACATTTATTAAGTGTTTACCGTATGCCAGGCACTGTGCTAGGGATACAAAACCAAGAAAAACAAGACGGTCTCTACCCGACAGCACATAGAAGGGGAACTAAGGAGTGAGGGGTTAAGCGGAGAGTAAGGTATCCATATCAAGGCAATCCCAGGGTAGAGCTATCCTTAGAAGGGCAAGGCAGCAGGTGAAGACCTAGAGCACACCATAGTAAGCTGGGAGTGAAGTGAGTATGTGATAGGGTGGCACAGACTGCAGAGTGTGTGTTAAGGCACTGCTCTGATGATGTCACTTCTGTGATCAAAGGAGAGGCACTCTGAGGTGTACTGGAAAGAACATTGGATATGGAGTCCAAGGACCTAGGTTCCAAATTCAGCTTTCTTATTATTGACCAAATAAATCCCTTCCTTTCTTTTGGCCTTGGAGCTCTCATTTTTAAAATGAGAGGATTAAAGTACATGATCTTTCAAGCCCCTTCCAGTTGGAAATCTGTGTGACCTTTTTGTACTTCCCTGTGGTTCTTCCTCTTTATACCTGCCTCTGATACAGGCCTTGGGCATGAATTCAGCGCTGTGATTGTCGAGGGATTCACAACATGTAGCTTCTGGCCCTGGCTCGCTCTCATGTCTAGCAATGGAATGTTAGCTAGTGAAGCAAAAATAGATTTCATTGGTGAGGGGAACAAAGATAGCGCCCTGATCTCTCCCTTTCACAAGCCAGAGGTCAGCAACAAAACAGTATTATTTTCCAGATAGGGTGGTACTTTTCCATAAGGTACTGTAGAGACCGTATATCTGCCCTAGCTCCTTCAAGTGGGAGATCTTCCTATGTATCTGCTAACATGTTCATTTACCTAATTTACTCTAGTAGCTACTCAGAGAAGCCCACTCATTTTTTTCAGGCCATTAATGAATTCCTTTAGGTAGAAGTTGACCTTATTTTGGCAGTGCAGCAGGTTCCTGGAAACTACCTTGAAAGGAAAGCAAATGTGTAATTTTAATGTCCAAACCTGGTATATCCCTCCTTTCCTGGCAGAGGTGGTAAAAATGTGTGCAGAATGTTGCATATACTATCTGATTTGGTTGGTGTATTGGTTAATTTTGCTGAGGTGCTTTTTTCTCCATTTCTTTATTATTCTTTTTTGCAAGGGGTAGCTAGGGTAAGGGGGAGCATTTTGTGAAAACAAAAAAAAGAGAGATAAAAAAGTTATGTAAAGAAAAGAAAGCAGAAGTCTGAGAAGTAAGGTATTTAATATTGTATGAACAGAGTGTCAGAGTAGAGCTGGAAGACAGGGACTGTCACGTCTGTCATTTAGTCAATAAGCATTTATTAAGCACTGCTACATGCCAGGCACTGTGCTAAGCACTGGAGAGACAAAGAAAGACAAAAACATGGTGCTCCCCAGGAGCCTGCATTCTAGTGGAGAAAACAGTATGCAAACAACTGTGAACATGAAAGATATGTAGCACGTAAATGGGAGGGAGTCTTAGAGGGAAAGCTGTACAGGGAACCAGGAAAGGCTTTGTACAGAATGTGTTTTGACATGTGAGCTGTGTCTTGAAGGAAGCCAGGAAGCTAGGTGATGGGGTGAGGAAGGCGAGCATTCCAGGCATGGACGACAGCCAGGGCAAATATCAGAGTTGGAGTCAGAAGATAGAGTCAGAAGGAGTGCCTTCTTCCAAAAAAAAATAAAAACAAACAAACCACAACCCAAAAATAATGTCAAAAAATCAAGAAGTGGTAGATCGTATTTTAAAAGGACCCTTAGTACTAATTTTCAGTCTTCTTTAAATAATAAAAGCTCTTAATAGGATGTTATCAGAGAAATGTAAGACTTAAAAAAATAATAAGGGTAGATCACAGTAAGAATGAGGGATAACTTTTGAATAGACCACGGTACTTTACTGGTGTCCAGGGGATATCAAAAAAATTGCAGGGAGGGCCTCAACATGTTGTGTAGAGGGAGCTCCAATGGGAGATTTATGGCAGGACATTATTTGGGCCTTTCCAAAACTGTAATCATATCCCTGCATTTGCTTTTTCAGCACCATGAAGAGGGCCCTGGAAGTCTTCAAGCAGCGTAAGTGCTATGTTTAAGCTTATTCTCTGTCTCACAATTTCTGTACCAGACTAGTGAAAGTCTAGTGGTGGGAGTACCTGTGAGGTGGAAAAAAAATTCAGCAGAATTCTTCTGGCTTTGTGATTTCAAGAGAGCTGAGCACCCTTGCGTAATTTCTCTTCATTCTTTTCATTTGTTCATTCAGCAAATATTACCTGGCGATTGACAAACGTGTTAAGTATCTGCTGTGTGCTAGGCAAAGGTGCTGTGTGCCAAATACACAAAACCAAAACTGAGCCAGTTCCTGTCCTCAAGGACCTTATGTTCTGTCTGTTTAATGAGAGGCAATATGATGTAGCAGAAAGTGTCCTAGACTTGGAATCCTGGAGCTCTGGGTTCTAATCCAGCCTCTTTTATTTGCTATGGAGGCAGCTCAATGTGTAGAGTGCTAGGCCTGAAGTTGGAAGACCTGAGTTCCAATCCAGCCTCAGAGACCCATTAGCTGTATGACCTTGAGCAAATCATTTAACCTGTTTGCCTAGGAGGCAGTCAGGTGGCACAGCAGATAGAGTTCCAGGCTTGCAATCAGGAAGATCTGAATTCCAGTACAGCCTCAGACACTTACTACCTGTGTGAGCCTGGGCAAGTCACTTAACTTCTATTTTCCTTAATCCGCTGGAGAAGGAAATGGCAAACCACTCCAGTATCTTCACCAAGAAAACCCCATGGATGGTATGGTCTATGGTGTCATGAAGAGTCAGTGTGACTGAACGACTGAAAAATAACAACGGTAACAGCATACTTTACTGTGTTCCATGGCCAAATCACTTAACTTCTCTGAATCTCAATTTCCTTGCCCATGAAATGAGGATAATAATGCTTAATTATTAATAATACCAACTTCATAGAACTATTATGGAGATCAAATGAAGTAAAATGTATTTAGCATTTTACATACCCTAAAACGTTTTTATAAATGGCCACTAATATTATTATTTGTTGTGGCTTGTTTTTAGCAAAAAGGACTGTCTTTCCCAGTATCGGGGCAGAGTTGGGTGATAACCATCATGGACCTCCTATGGGATCCCACTATCAGTGTCCTCAGTCAGACTATTATGCACAGACTTATCCCCTTGCCCATATTTTCATGTTTGTGCCAGTTCTGCAGACAACTCAGGGAGCTCCCATCAGCTGAGTACATCATACTCTGAGAGCATTTGCTCCCATCCTCAAATATTCTTACACAGGTAAAATCTGGCTAAATTGACTAGCGAAGGTAGCTTTATTGGTGTGTATAGACTTTGAGTGTGTAGAAGGGAAGAGAAGTACTGTGCTCAGGCTTTCCTGATGGATCAGATGTGTTGGATCCTTTTTCTGCTTTCTTAGATGTTTTATTGTTTTCCCAGACTGGATCTAACAATCAGTTTCTCCCAAATTTTGGTGCCATGACTGACGATTCCCTGGTGTTTGCTATCCTTCAAGGACTCTTGTTACTTTCTCTAGCACACACAATTTCTTCCTCCTTAGCCTCTTCTGTACAAACTCATTGTGACACTCAGGTGAAGTCCCACCATCTCACTCTTACTTAGTAAGCTCACCTGTGGATGGTGGATAGTCAGTTTATCTTGCCTCTTAAATCTTGGGGAAACTGAATTCAGGAAGGGGAAGCCCTTGAGAAGTCACCAATTGTCACAGTTTTTAAACTCCCAGTGTGAAGTAACCAATTCTCATTGTTAGTTCGATGGGGATGTTCCTCTTTTCTAGTTCTTTGTGGGCTGAGAAACGGCTTTCTTCCTGATGTAGCCATCTTTGTCTCAATCACAATACCTGCAAGTCAAATAGAAGACAAATCGAGAGGCCTTTTGTAATGTTTTTTTTTATCTCTGGACTATATTGCCTTTGTTGGGGGTGTAAATGAGATCTGGGGCTTCTGAGATTTGCACATGGTGCCAATGAATCACATGTGATAAGAAGAGTCAAATCTGAACTCTACTCTCGGCTGGCATTCACTTGCTATGGGACCTTGAATATGCCACTATATCTTTGTGGGTCATCTTCATTTATGAGGGGGTTATACTTGGTGACTGGGCAAGTAACTTAATCACTCTGGTACTCTGCTTCCTCATCTTTACAAATGAACTAGATGATATCTAAGTCTGCCTGTGTGCTTCACTTTTGGAAGCACTGAGTACCTTTCTCACGAGGTGACTCAGGGGATGTTCAGGTAGGATTAGCGCTTTTGGTGTGAGGGCTTGCTGACCCCTTTTCAGGACTGCCCATCCACCGAATTTGACGTCCACCTTCACCCAGCTCTCCCCTGTGGCTACAAGAAGCTGTATCATGCACAGTGACCACACCCCAATAAACTGACTCAGCAGACGGGCTAAACCAAGTTGAGGGTAACCCACATGCCTCAAACCATCAGTCAATTAGGGGGATGTCCACGCCAAGCATATGAAGACGCCCCTTGGTGGAATGGTTGGATGAGAACAATTTGTTCCAACAGCCATGAAAGCAGCTGAAGCAGGCACTGTGGAGTCCTTAGAGCTTGGTCAGTCATCGAAGACACCAAGGTCATCCACTGCATCCTGGGCCATCACCAGTCATCCTGACTTTTGACTTGTCACTGGACTCCAATGACCAGAAGAGAGAATGAGGCTGATGACTTTGCACGACTCTGCCTCACTTCAGTTCACATGCAAGTCAACGCATCGCCCATGATGTCATTGGTCTTTTTTGAAATAAAAGGCCAAACAACGACAAACTCACTGACCCACTGTTATAGATCTGATACCATTTCAGGTGCTACCCCCGAAGCCTTCCCTGATTCTTCTAGTGGTTAGAGCTCTCCCTTTCCTTAAGTAATCTTAGTTTTGCTTATCTACGTAATGTAGTTTTTCCTCGGTGGAATGAACGTCAGCTTCTTGAGGACTAGGACTGCTTTTCCTTTTGTCTTTGGATCCTCAGCCTCCAGGGCATAGCAGGCACTTAGCGATTGCTTGTCGGTTTTCATTGAATCTGTACCACTTGATATGGTTCTAGAAAGAGCTCTCAACTGGGAGTTTTTTGGGTTCTAGTCGTGGTTCTGCTACCGACTTGCCATGTGATAAGTCCCTTACCTTCTTCATCTGCTAGTGTCTCCATCTGTAACATCAGGACTAGAATGTTTCTGGGGTCTCTTCCAGCTCAACTGTTTTATGACATTCTCACTCCTGAAACTCAACACCTAATGCTTTCTGCTTCTCTGAGTGTGCTGAGTCCTTTTAATAAAGTTGTTATTGACGCGTACCAAGGGTGTATTGACAGTGATTGATCAGCAAGCTTTTACTAGGTGCCTGTTATGGGAAAGCAATCGGGGACACAAAGCTGGGGGCAACTAGATGGTGCCATAGTACACAGAGTGCTGGGCCTGGAGTCAGGAAGACCTGAACTCAAATTAGTCCTCAGACGCTTACAAGTTCTATGACCTTGGGCAAGGCACTTACTTCTATTTGCCCCAGTTTCTTCAGCTGAAAAAAGGAGGATAATAATAGCACCTTTCTCCCAGGGTTGTTGTGAAGAAGAAATAAAATAAAATATGTGTAAAGTGCTCAACCCAGCTATTATTTAATAATAGCTACTAATAACCTTATTACTATTTTAAATTTTAATATAATTTAATTTTTAATATTATTAATAATATTATTAACTATTATTAAATTATAAAGTCTGCCCTCAGGAGACTTTTCCAACAGAGGAGAAAGCACACACATAAATAGGTGTATATATATGTTCAGTTGTTTTTCAGCTGTGTCCAACTCTTCATGACCCTATTTGGGGTTTTCTTGGCAAACATACTGGAGTGGTTTGCATTTCCTTCTCCAGTTCATTTTACAGATGAGGAAACTGAGGTAAACAGGATTAAGTGACTTACTCACAGTCACACAACTGGTAAGTGTCTGAGGTTGCATTTGAACTCAAGAAGATGAGTCTTTCTGACTCCTGGCCTAGTGGTAAATATACACAACATACATACATAAAAAGAAAATACAAGGTAACTTTTGTGGGGAGGCACCAGTAACTGGGAGGGGAGGGATGGGGAGAATAGATCAGGTAAGACTTCATGTGGAAAATTGTGCTTGCACTGGGTCTGGAAGGAAACCAGGGATTTCAAGAGACAGAGGGAAGAAGTGAATGCCTTGCATGCACAGAGGACAGCCAGGGCAATGTTCAAGTTGACTTGCTCACAGTTCTGTTGCTATTTATTGAACAAGCTGGGATTCAGACATGAGCCTCTCCAGATGTTAATTCTTTCTCTAACTGGGGTTCTTTGTGTATTTTGTGTCATGGACTGCTTTGGCAATTTGTTAAGCCTGTGGACCCCATCTCAGAATAATGTTTTTTAAATGAATAAAACAAGATACAAAGGATTATAAAGGGAAACCAATTATATTATATTGAAATAACTTGTGAAAACATTTTTTTAAAAAGTTCTTGGATATCAGATTAAGAGTTCTTGTTCTATGCCATGTCCTTTCCAGTAGTGAATGAATTTTATGCCATTGAATTTGTGTCAAGCATTTTCACATGGATAAATTAAGATGAATAAATTAAAATTTGGATTCATGTCGACATTGGTTTCTTTCTTCTCCCTTTTGCAGAAATAGACAATGTAGGACAATCTCATCTCCAGTTGGCACAAACTCTACGGGAAGAAGCTAGGAAGATGGAAGAATTCAAGGAAAAGCAGAAAATACAACGGAAAAAGGTTAAGTTTTCATATTAGCAAAGAAGCTAATTCTCCTGGTAATAAATGTTGTGGCCCATTCTTGTCTTTAGACATTTTGGGTAGTTCATTTCCAGGCCCAAATCCACCCTTACCCAGTCCTTAGTCATTTTTTGAGAGAATATTGTTAATTTTGCAAGCCATTTGAACTTCTCTCCTTAAAAACTACAAACACCAAATTTCTCTGTATCTGGAATATGCTCCAGAGTGCTCTGTACACAATGTCCAGCTCCTTTCATGAATTTTCTTTCATAAATTTCCTCTTAGAATCAAAAAGTAAATCTTTTGTGTCTTCTTTAGAAAGTCCCAAGTTTATTTTAAAATTACATAATTATTTGTGTCATAATAGGTACTTTGTTGTACCTCTTCCTCATTCAGATATCTTATTCTTTTTTTTCTTTAAATACTCTTTGGAGAAAAATGAGTCAATGCTAACTTCTCTTTTTAAAAATACCTTTTCTTTCACTTCCTAGAAAATAGGTTGTAGAGAGAGATCTTTGCCCCCTTAGTTATAAAACCAAACTAGGTGTGGAGTGAGGGAGACAAAGAGAGATCTTTCCAGTCTTTTACTAGAGCATGGGAAAAAGAAACTCCCACCATCACCAAAATGTCTACCCTAAAGATATTCTGGCTGAAGTAACAGTATCAAGTCTTAGGCAGAGGCCTAGAGAGAGATCATGGGCTTCCCAAAACTGCAGCAGAAATAGACCAGGTATGACCAGATTAAGAGCCATTCCAGGGTCAACAGAAACCTCACTGAGAGTAAGATTCCCACTTGTGTAAGAGAAATGAATGCTTCTGGTATCCAGACCACTGTTGGAATGGGTTCATAAAGGCAAACTGAAATGGAGAGGTAGACAGCTATTCAGATCATTTGATCAAGGTTCATGGCCAATCTGGATTTTTTTGGTCTCCAAAACTCTATCTCCTAAGTAGTAAAGGTATTCTTTGATCAAGAATTACTCACATAATGAGCTTAATTCTTTTTTTCCTATTTCTTTTTAAAATTAGTTTCTTAATTTAATTTTTAAGATTATTATATAAAAATTAACTATTTCTCCACCCCACTTCATCCCTCCAAACCATTGGAAAAAGAAAAGGAAAAACAAAGTCTTCCCAACCAATATTCATAATCAAGTATAAAAAAATCTTTCATTGGCCATGTCCAAAAGAAAGAAAAATAAATATCTCAATCTGCATCCTGAGTCCAGCATTTCATCATGGCTCTTCTACAGTAGTGGTTGGTCATTACATTGATCAGAGTTCCTAAAAATGAGCTCAGTTCTTTCATTATTTGTCCTGTGTGGACAAAATATCCTTATAAGAAGTGTTTAATAGAACCAGAAGGAGAACCATTGACCTTATTTGATGTAGTCTTTGACTCTTGAAAATTAGATTAGTTGCTCTATTCTGCCCTTCCCCCTCACTATAATGTCACCCCATACACACCGTAATGTAGTGGAAAGAGCACTGGATTTGGAATCAGGAGGACCAAGACACAAGTCACAATTCTGACAGTTGATAGTTGTGAGACTCTGGCAAGTAACTTCTATGAGCATTGGTTCCATTATGGGTAAAATAGTCCTAAAAATATTCATACAATCTATGCCACAAAGTCAGGAGCAAAAGTTAAAGTGTAAAGCTCAAAGTGCTTTAGAATTGTGAATTATTATGTTACAGAGATTTTCTATTGTAGGTGCCAGATAAAAAGGGGGCATATTGAAAGCATGGCATAGTGCAGAGAGAAGAGCGTCAGGGGAGTCAATATCCAGTCTTCATTCTGCCATTAACTAGCTGTGTGCGCAAGGGTCTGTCACTTCACTTAGTCTCAGTTTTCTCATCTGTAAAATGAGAGTATTTAACTAGATGATGCCTAAATTCTCTTCCCATTCTACCATTTCCTGATGACAATGTGGGGACACTTTGTGACTTGACCCAGGTTGCAGAGGTAGTAATAGTTTTAGTTTGGGTGGCATTAATAAGTACTGATAGAGTTAGGAGAAAGGGGGGATCACTGTGGGATAATGGCGTTTACCATTACTTTGAATTTGCTGAGCACTTCAGTTTTACATTACTCAACACAAACCAACATTTGTTAAGTACCTGCTAGATGCAAGGCACTGTGCTAGATGCTAGGGACAGAGAATAAAACAGCCTCTGGATTCAAAGAGCATCAGTCTTATGGGGAGATATAGCACGAACCCAGATGAATGTGATACAAGATAGACAATAGGATGGACCGTGATAAGGACTATCCTAACAAAGTACTCTAGGAAAATTAGAAGAGGAAGAATTCAGCTTAAGACAGGATGATCAGGGAAGGTTTCATGGGAAAGATGGTACCTGAGCTCAGTTTTAAAGGAAGAGAAGGATTTCAAAAGTCAGAGAGAAAGTGTGAAATAAGTGTAATCTAGGCAGAGAGACATGAGGAAATTTGTGACAACTAGTTGTTTGTCTGGAATTTCTTGTATTGTACATACAGCTTCTTTCTTTCCCCCAGATATATTGGTCCTGGAGGAGGAGCTGACATACTCCTTGCTCTTCACTACCATTTCCAGACCTTCCTTTTGTGGTTGGCCTTCATTTTGGAGGTTCAATCTAGTGAGATATATCACTCTATCTAGATGTTAGAGGCAGTTATCTATTGGCCTCAAGATCGTTCTTCCTCAATTCTGAAGGAGTTTAGTATCTGGCTTGGAGTATTCCTCTCCACTCTCAATCCCTGACTCCCCAGCACCTTTGATCTACTCTTTCACTCTACCTCAACCACATGTAGTACAGTAAATTTTAATTAACTGGCTCTCAGAAAAATTAACATGGGCATGACATGCTTTTAAATTTAATATACATTATTAACTTTTTTCTCCATCCCTTTCTTAAATCTAGATAACCAACAAGGCAATAAATCAAGCCCTGATTTGTAGTGTTTGCCAATTTCCAAGGTATAAATGCTCACACTCAAAATTTAATGGTTGGATCTGGCTCCAGCACACCCCTGGCACACCTTTAAGATTAGCATTATCCACAAGTGTTCTACTTTTGTAATTAGGAATTCTGAATTTCCTCTACACACCCATAACCTTCTTTCATCTCTATGTTTCACTCTTTCAAACATATTTTTTGTCTTCACCGTGACCTCAGTCCTTCTATCCCTTAGTAATCTTCTGTGCCATCACCACTGATCTGGCTTCATTTTTCTCCCTTTCGGATCATGACACAACAGTTAACCAGTTAAATGTTACATTATCCTCTATGCTCAAATCCCTTGCTCCTTTGTTGTATAATGGCTCATGCTGTACCAGACCCAGACTCTCTCTTTTCTTATGAAAAAGTGGCCCCCATGTCCTACTTCTTATCAAGTTTAACACCTTTACTTGTATCTTGATCGTATCCCTTCCTATTTCTTCTGATTACCCTGATAATCATCTCCATTCTCTGTAATCTTTAATCTTTCTAAATGTAGTGGCTTCTTCCCTACTGCCTACAAAAATGCCTAGATCTCCCCCATCTGCAAAAAAAAAAAATGTCCCACGTGAATCTTCCATTTCCTTAAGATGTCATCCTGTAGTCAGTCTCTCTGTCTCTGTCTCTCTCTGGAAGAAAAACTATTTTCATTTGTTGCCTCTACTTTCTCTCCCCTTACTCATAGTCTCAGACTTTTTCAATCTGGCTACATTCTCATCACTTAATTGAAACTTCTCTCTCCAAAGTTCTCAATGATCTCTTAATTGTCAAATTTGATGAACTTTTCTCAGTCTTCCTCCTTCTTGAACCCTCTGCAGCATTTGGCACTATTGCCATCCTCTCTTCCTCGGCATTTTATCCTCCCTTTAGGAATATCTTCTTATCTCCTCCTGGATAGTTTCTTCTTTCTGGGTTTTCATGACATTACTCTCTCCCCTGTCTTACCCCCTTACTATTGGTGCTCCCTAAGGCTTTGTCCTGGACCCTTTTCTCTCAATAACAGAGATTCAAAGGGAAAAAAAAAAGAATTTTCCACAACTACATGAATATCTAGAAGAAAATATCTCTTAAGCAAGAGGTAAAAGTGAAATAAAAGCTCTGGAGGAAAGAATTAGAAAAATAACTAACTTAGAAGAGAGAGTATTAAATCTTATCCAAAAACTGGAAGCACAGGACTGTTGCCTTTCTTTGTATTGTCAGTGCTTAGCACAATGCCTGGCACACAGTATGTGTTTACTACATGCTTATTGAATGACTTACTAAAAACCAGTTTTTAAAAAGGCCTTGACGCTGTATTTCAAGAAATAATAAATGAAAACTGCCCAGATCTATTAAAACCTGAGGGTACAGAATGAAACATTTTTTAGATATGAACAGTGTGGAAGATTTGTTTTATTTCAGTATGCATATTTGTTACTAGGGTTTTCTTTTTCTTTTTTAATTGGGGTGGGGAGGTGGGAGATAGAGAATAGATTTTTTTTTAATTGAAAAAAAGTATAATTTTTAAAAAGAAGCAGAGGACAAAATAACAAAAGAAAGAGTCCACTAGTCACCTCCTGAATTGTGGAATTGTGGTTTGTCCTTTGGTCTTAAAGAGGACCATGGCATCAGGAAGATGATGACTTGCAAGTGAATTGGTTTTGGGTTTTTTTTTCCTTTTTTTGGTGAGGCGATTGGGGTTAAGTGACTTGCCCAAGGTCACACAGCTAGTAAGTGTTATGTGTCTGAGGTTGGATTTGGACTCAAGTCCTACTGACTCCAAGGCCAGAGCTCTATTCATGGCGCCACCTAGCTGCCCCAAGTGAATTGGTTTTAAGTGAGGTAGGACTATACAAAGTCACCAGCTTCACTTTCTCCTCCAGAGCCATCTGAGTCCAATGGCCAGATATAGATCAGGGCAACTGGAGATGGCCCAGGATGCGGTAGAAGACCTTGGCCTTTTCAAGCCAAGGCCTTTCTAAGTTCTTACTTTGACTGAGGCAATGCCCATTCAGTGATTAGGTCTGTGTTTCTGATATAGGAAATCTAGATTTGGAGTCCAAGGCCTCGAGTTCAAATCCTAGCTCTGATGTGAATTGACTGTATGACCCTAAGCAAGTCCCTTAACTTGTCTGGACTTCAGATTTGTCACCTCCTGAAAGAAACTACAAAAGGAAATGTTTCAGGAATGTACAAAAAAATACTTTAAGAATCTGAAAAGTAGTTCAAATAGAAGGAATTACAGACAGGCTCACACAAGAGCTGAAGGCTTGTACTAAAAATGAGAGAAGAATTCAGAATACAGTAATATTCCAAAAGGCAAGAGATACAGGCTTACAACCAAGAATAGCTTGCCCTGCAGTGCTGAGTATATTCCTTGGTGGGAGAAAATGGATTTTTAATGAAATAGAGAACTTTCAAGTATTTCTGATGAAAAGACTATAGCTGAATAGGAAATAGGGAATATAAATACAAGAGTCTGGAGAAACCTTGAAAGGTAACTTTAATTGTAAATTTAATTTAATTAATTACTTGAAAAAGATAAAGTAATTTGAAGGAGCTGTATAATGATGTAATGATAGCATTCTAATGGGGGAGAAGAAAAAAATGTCCCTTCAGAACTTTAATGTCTTCAAAGGGTATTTATTGTGTATTTCAGTAAGAAAAACCAAGGTCTTGAGCAGTATTAGTTCTATTCTTAGGTTTTAAGAGAAAGAGAAAGGAGGGTAAAAGGAAGAATATACTATTGTAGAAAGAAGGAAAATGAGGGTGGAAATTGCTGCTTCTCATAATTAAAGTGTGTGAGGTGAGGAATATACAAACATGTAGAAGGAGATGGGAAGCAACATCAGAAAAACCTTCCTCATCAGAAATGGACAAAGAAAGATTTAATACACAAAAGTTTGGTGTAGAAATACATCCAACTCAACATGGAAACAAGTAGAGATAGGAAGAGGAGGCATTTAAGAGGGGGGATAATACCAGGGAAGGAATAGTCATAAGCAAATCAAACTTTCTGTTCCTGAAGGGGTGACTAAAAGGAAGGAAAGAAAAGATAAAAGCAAAGAACTAGATCTAAGGAGCTGCCTTAGATTGCCTCTTAGACAACTGGGGAATGGCTGAACAAATTGTGGTGTAGAAATGTAATGGAGTATTATTGTGCCGTTAGAAATGATACATGATTTCAGAGAATCTTGGGTAGAATGAACAAATATAGTTAAGTGAGCAGAACTAGGAGAGCAATTTATACAGAGACAAAAACATTGTAAAAGAAAGCAACTTTGAAAGACTTCAAAACTCTAAAGATTACAATGACCAAATTTGTCTCCAGAGCACCTATGATGAAACTTCCTGGAAGAGAGGTGATGGATGCGAAGTGTAGAAAGAGAGATACAGTTTTGAACATAGCCACTGTGAGGTTTCCTTTTCCTTGGTTAGGCTTATTTGATAAAACTTATTATTTTTGATTTTTTCTTTTGGTTAATGTTGAGAGGAAGATATTAATGTTAATGTTTGGTTAATGTTGAAAGGAAGATATTAATGTTAATGTTTGGTTAATGTTGAAAGGGTAGCAATGGTGATGTCAAAAAAGAAGGCTATTGTGACAGTTTTAAAAATGCACAGAAGAGACAGAAAGAAGTTCAAAAGGAAGCAAAGAAAAGAAATGCAGTTTTGAAAGTAATTTGTAAACCCATATTAGGACTTTCAGAGATAAAATTCCACAGGGGCATTTTGTTAAGCTAGTGAACACTTGAGCCATTGTTGCCCCCACTGTTCTATACCAATTTTAGTTCAATAAAACAGATGTTAACTTTGCAAAAAAAAAAAAAGAAAGTAATTTGTAAATTTCATTGTTTACTTAAAAATAAAACCCAAGATGTGTGCAATGGAGATTCACAATGTTTTATCAGAAGTTTAAGAAGGTTCAAGAAATTCTAAATTTTAGTTCAAGGACACATCAACCACACAAGACAGTACAGAAAGCCTGAATTATTGAGGAGACACAATATAAAAGGTAGATGATGATGGAAACAGATCAGGGCTATTGGAACCTGGGTGGAATTCAGCTCATCCCACTTGAGTCCCAGAAGGAATGGTATACCCAGAAGAGTGCTTCCCCAAACCAGTCTGGTGGACTGTTATAGGACTCTTGTCTGGGTTGGGCAGTACTAGGCATAGGAGGAAGGAAGCTCTGGGTGGTGACTGGTTTTGATTCATGCTAGTGGGGTTGGGGAGGGAGCACACTTGAGGACTTAGCAGCTAAGTTGACGATCTGTTACCATTGATCTCATTCTGACAAGGTGACTTAGAGCTTCTTGTTTATCAGATTGGGAAGCACCATGGTTTCATATAGAATTCTTTTTCTGTATCTGTTGTGTATGGAAATGGTCTTTTTAGCATATGTCTAAGTTCAAAATTTCTTAAAAAAGAACAGAACTCCAGTGGCCCCTATTGCTTCTTAGCTCAAAACCAAACTCTTTTCTTTGACATTTAACATTCTTCACAATCTGGTTCCAATCAAGCACATTACATATGAATCCTCTTCATACATTCAGTGATCCAACCAAACTGGTCTTGCTGTTTCTATACATTGATTTCCATCTCTTATCTCCATTCCTTTGCATAGGTCATCACCCATGCCTGGAATGCCCTTCCTCTTCACCTCCAAATAACAGAGTCCCTAGCTTGCTTCAAAGACTGGCTCAAGTGTCCCCTTCTATATGAGGTCTTTCTTAATCCCTCCAGAGGCTAGTGCCTCCTCCCCTTGAAATTAATTTGTATTTATAGTGTGTGTTTGTGTGTGTATGTATGTATATATGTATACATACATGTGTACACATACACATATATCACATATGCTTACTTGGAGCCACAAAGACACAGAGTTTAAGTACTGGCTGAGATCCTTACTAGTTGTGTGATCCTGGGCTAGTCATTTGATCTCTCTCAGCCTCAATTTCTTCATCTTTAAAATGGGGGTAATAATGACATTTACCTCACAGGGCTGATACAGTGAGATAATTTATGTAAACAGATTTGCAAACCTAGAGCACTATGTATTTATTGCTATGGGTGCACTTTGTTTCCCCTAATAGATTGTAAGTTTCGTGACCATAGGAAACTTTTGTCTTTGTATCCTTGGTTCCTGGCATGGTGCCTGGTATATAGTAGGTGCTTAAAAATGCTTATCAGTTGAGTGATTGACTGAAATGGAGTGGTATAAGAAAAGACTAGATAGGTGGTTCAGAGATAGATAGACAGATATATTTTATCTAATAGGTCATAGGGAACCACTTATGGTTCTTAAATAACGAACTGGCATGGTCAGCCCTATGCATTAGGAAGATTAATTTGGTAAGTGTTTGAAAGCACTATTGAGAAGGGGAAGGAAGAGTAGTTGGATTATCAGTTCCTAGGAAAATAGGATTGTAAGCTTTCAGTCTGGAAGGTCGTGTAGTCTAACCTCCTCCTTTTAGGATTAGGGAAACTGAGGCCTAGAAAGGTTGCCCAAAGTCATGCTGGGGAAAAGTGGCAGAGCAGAAATTCAAATCCAAGTCCTTCCCTCCTTCAAAGTTTTTCCTAAATGAATAAGTTCATTGTCAAAAAAAATGTCTAAAGTCTAAAATCAACCTTTTTTCCAACTTAGTATGTAGACTATGATGATAGAACGAGTGAGAGCTGCCTGTTGGCAGCATTAATTGTGAGGAGAGGAAGGACACGAGAGATCCTTGTGACAGCAGAGCCAACAGGACCTGGCAGCTCACTGGGTGTGAGGGAGGAGGGAGGCTGGAGGAGGAAGGATGGAGGACGGAGGAGGGAGGAGGAAGAGTCAAAGAGGACTTGGAGATTTCAAACCTGGATCGCTGGGAGTGGGGTGGTGCCATCAGGAGACACAGGAACATTGGAGAAAAGGATGAGTTTTTGTTAGAAATTGGATGGAAGTACCCCAGACATTTGCAGAATTTCCTTTCCTATAAATCTTCAGCTATAAGAAAAATATTTAGTTGGGAAGATTTAAGCATGACATCACTTATGGGTATAGGGGAAGAAGACTAGATGATCCCTCAAAGTTTTTTCTAGTCCTAATATTTTAGGAACACAAGGCAGCAAGGTTGGGATTAAAAGATGATTTGTAAAGTGGCTTTTTGATTTGTTGAAAGGCAGAAGGACAAAGGTACTTTCATGCTATATTAATTTCAGTTTTCTTTTTCTATTTTGATTATTAATTATTTTTGTCATTATTATTTTGACTATTGTGATTATTAATTTTATGATTAATTATTAATTGTGTTTTTGTTGTTCCTTCTACAGATAGAAGTTTTGATGGATAACATGCACAAACAAAAACAATTACAGTATAAGAAAACTATGGAAGTGAGTAATCTTTTGTTTTTGTCTTTTAAAGATGAGCAATCTTGACGTGAGACATGGCTTATTGTTGGGTATAGAGACACTGCCTTTGAGTCAGGGAAACCTGGGTTGATGTCCTGCCTCTTACACTTACTGTTTGGATGACCCTAAGAAAAACACATACCCTTTCAATGCCCTGGCATCTGATTCTCTAAGACTTATAAGTGGAGAAGAGATTTGTGCCAATGTGCACGAGGAGAGTTTTTTCCTGATGGGAGGTTCCCTGCGTCAATGAAATCACAGGTCTAGTTACTCATCCCACCCCCAGAATTATTGATATATTCTTGAAGTCCTGTGGCATACCTAAAAATGTTTTATTCTGAACTTGTTTTCCATTTGAACTAAAATTTTAAAATTAATAAAGGTATTCATAGCCTTAGATGTCAGATGAGTCTAGTAGGAAGATCAGGAGCCTGGCTTCTAGACTTGGTTTTGTCACTAGCTAGTTGTGACTCTGGGAAAGTAACTGAAGTTCTCTAGGCTTCCTTTTCTTCATCTGTGGAGTGAGGAGGTTGGACCAGGTAACCTCTAAGTGCTCTTGCAGCCCTCAGCCTCTGATCTTGTGATCTGTTTCCCATCTTTGATATCACAGATAGGAAGACTCTAAGAATTGGCTAATACAAGAGATCTGGATGTACAGGCATGGGAGACAGAAGTTTCCAAATAGAGAAGTTCTAGATAGACAAAAGTAGCAGTAGGAAGGGACATGTTTAGGATAGACATCCTGTTTCAAAAGAGACTTATGGCTGTAAGAGAGCCCCCTACCCGAATCTAGAGTTTTTGAACTACTGTGGGGCAGTTTAGATGATGACTCAAAATCCACTTTGGTATATTTCTTAGTTGGATCTTCTTTACCTCTTTCTTCTACCTCTAAAATTTTATGAGTATGTCTGTACTGCTTCAGTTCATATAGCATATGCCTGGCTCTTCCAGGTTCAAAATTCGATGTTTCTGTGCCTGTAGAGATCAGTTAGGCTTAGAATCATAAAATCTTAGAGTTGGAAGAGCTCTTATGGGTCATCAAGTCCAGAGTCTCACTTAGCACAGGAATTCATTCCACAATATTCTTGACAGATGATTATCTGGTCTCTGTTTGAACACTTTTTAATTTCACGGAGTTCGTTGCCTTAAAAACCAGCTCATTTTATCATTGGAGAGCTCTAGCTTTCAGAAAGTTTTTCATTACAGTTAGTCAACATGTAATTTTATGTAACCCATACATTCATCTTACTTCTGTCCTCTGAAGCAACAGAAAACAAGCCTATCCTCTGCCTTTTGTATGACAAAAATATGGTGGGAAGTTGCAAAGAGGCAAATAGAGGCTTGATGCTAGGAAAAGCCCCCTAATAGGGAGAACTGTCCACAAGTGGCATGGACTGCCAAGGGAGATTGTGGGTTGCCACTTCTTAGAGGTCTTCAAGTAGAGGTTGCCAGGTATGTTGAGTGGGGGTTCCTTTATGGTATGGACTGGATGAGATGGTGACTAATGTGCTTTCTAGAACTCAGACTATTTGATCCTGTGGCATCCCGTCAGTATTTGAAGATGGTTTTCATGCATGATCACTACATTGTAGGTTTTGCTTAACTGCTCTACTTTATTATAAGGAAAGTTTCAATCGCAGGGAGAGTGTTGGGATCTTTTTCAGAAATGTCTGTGATATATAAAAAAAGGCATCAATAAAATGCCTTTGAAATAAAATACATAATTAAAATTACTTTTCGTTTAAAAATAAATAAATAAAAGTCAATTGATGCACCTTCGTGAGGTTAACAATCAGTAAATAAAAAAAGCTGTAGACACACATATGGAATTGTTTCTAATCATGCAGTTTTTTTATTTACTGGTTTCCACTTACCTGCTCATTTTAAAATGTTCTTTTCTTATGCTCTTTTTCATATATTTGAGTAGCTGTACTTGCATTGGAAGCAAAAATAAAAAATTATTTTTAAATTTTTTATTGTTTAATTTTTAGTTTTCAATAATCACTTCCATAAGTTGAGTTTTAAATTTTTCTCCCCCTCCCTCCCCTCTTCCTTCCCCAAGATGGTGTGCAATCTGATATAGGCTCTACATATACATTCCTATTAAACATATTTTCATGTTAGTCATATTGTAAGGAAGAATTAGAACCAATAGGAGGAACCACAAGAAAGAGGAAACAAAACAAAACAGAAGAAAAAAAATAGCAAATACTCTGCTTTGATCTGCATTCAAACTCCATAGTTCTTTCTTCTTTGTGGATAGCATTTTCCATCATGAGGCCTTTGGTGATGTCTTAGATTCTTGTATTGCTGAGAAGGGTTAAGTCTATCAATATTAGTCATCACACAATGTGGCTGTTACTGTGTACAATGTTCTCCTCATTCTGCTTACTTCCCTTAGCATCAGTCCATACAAGTCTTTGCTGGTTTTTCTGAAGTCCACTTGTTCATTGAAAAAAAACTATATTTTTTAAAAATAAAAAAGAGGAAGCTTTTCACGATCTCACAAGCTTTCTTTATTCCAGGCTAAACACCCATGAATCATTAATTTGTCCTTTAGATACCACAGTTTTTGTGCTCTTCACTGTCTAGTTCATTCTTCTCTGGAAATGGCCAGATTTATCTAGTAAATCTTCTGAAAGTGTAACCTCCATGGGGCAGCTAGGTGGCACAGTGGATAGAGCACCGGCTCTGGATTCAGCAGGACCTGAGTTCAAATCCAACCACAGACACATAACACTTACTAGCTGTGTGACTCTGGGCAAGTCACTTAACCCCATTGCCTAGCAAAAACAAACCAAAAAAAAAAATTTAACCTCCATAACTGGACACAGTTATAACAGTTCCATATATGGTTTGACAAATTACATTTTACAGTGGAAACTTTACCTCCATTGATAAGGATGATATATTTCTAACAATGGAAGAGAAGGCAAAATTCACTTTTTAGTAGCTCTTTTGTACTCTATTAAGGCTTGTATTCAACTAAAATCCCCAGATCTTTTTCGCATTAACTTCTGCTTAATTGGGTTTCCACTTATGTACCTAGGAACTTGGTTTTTTTTAACCTAAATGTAAAACTTTATGTTTATCCCTATTCATTTTAATATTGCAATTTGTGCCCATTGTTCTAACGAGTCTAATCCATTGCAAATCTTTTACATATTAATTCTGTCTCATAATGTATAGTTAACCCTCACAATTTTGGAGAAGGTAAGAAATGGGGGGAGTATTTCATTATATACAAGACACAATATCATTAGGAGAATACTGGTATTAACCAAATGAAGTAATATTTGTAAAAAGTGCTTAGCAAAGTACCTAGTACATAGCAGGCACTTGATAAAAGCTTACTTCATTTCAGCCATGTATCTAACAAAAGGGATATTATTATGCCTTCTATATATTGGAAAATCATGCTTTCTTGTCGTACATCAAAGATCTTGACAAAAAAAATGTTGGAGCAGAGAAGACTGAGAGCCCTGCAGCACACAACTAGAAACCTTCCTCTAGTTGAGGTAGATAATTATCTGTAATCTGTGTGTTAGAGGTTTTTCTAACATGAAGGGATCATATTCATTTTGGAGATTTTCAAATTCTTTGGCTCCCAGCCCCCACTGTATAAGGTGATCTGACATCATCTTATATACAGACATCAACTTTACTTAGAAAAATATAATTTACAAAAGAAAGAAAATATAATTGAAAGGACCCTGTGATCCCTATATACATCTAACACACCAGATGCCTTTTCCTAGAACCATCAATATTTTGGGGATAGCAATGTTACACTCAGCTTGTCCACTGTTACTATGAGACCAATCAACCTTCTTTACAGGTCATCTGCCTTCCTGATTTTTTTTTTAATTGTAGGGTGCCTTTTTATAAAGCATGTGCAGATAGCCTCTGCTGGCTGTTGAGCTAGAACAGCTAAGAACCTTTTTTTCCTTTGTTTTTGCTAGGCAGTGGGGTTAAATGACTTGCCCAGGGTCACACAGTTAGTAAGTGTCAAGTGTCTGAGGTCAAATTTGAACTAAAGTCCTCCTGCCTCCAGGGCTGGTGCTTTATCCACTGCGCCACTGCCCCCACCCTTTTCTTTCTTTCTTTCCTTCTTTCCTTCCTTTCTTTCTTTTATTTTTGAAAACCTTTTAAAGAGGAGACAACCTCTGACTGTGGTTTTTTATCAAGAAGGCAGAGAATAACTGTGCATATTCTGTACAAAGTTAGGTGACATTGTAATAGCTCACATTACATAGCACTTTGAGGTTTGCAAATTCTTTCCTCACAATAGCCCTGAGAGTTGGTTAGTAAGTACGATTATCCTCAGTATATATATATCATGAAACCAATGCCCTGAAGAGGTTCAGTGATTTATTTGTGGTCAGATAGCTAGTTAGCATCTGGTTTAAATGCAGGTCTTATAAATCCAACTTCTCTACTCTTTCCATCACGTCACATCGCTTCTGGTGTGCGAGGCATCATGGGCAATAGGCTTAAAGGCGGCCTACACCTGCCATACATCTTTCCATTCACTTCCGGGTCCCCCTAATTTGTAATTATTCTGAAATCATGGTATTCCATAATCTACAAATATATAGCATCACTGAGAAAATGCTGGGGTTAACCATATGTACTACAATTAGAAGATTATTGTGTCATAAGAAATGATAAACTTAAGGATATAAAGAAATATGGAGTAATATGGGCATATTTATTTTTTTATTTTTAAATATATTTTATTTTATTCTTTATGGGTTTTTTTAAATTTTTTTTTCCATATGCTTTTGAGTTGAAAATTTTTTCTCCCTTTTTCTCCCCCCCCACCCTCCCCAAGACGGCGCACAATCTGACATAGGCTTTACATTTACATACCCATTAAACATATTTTTACATTAGTGAAGTAAGTAAAAATTAAAACCAATAGGGGGAACCATCAGAAAGATGAAACAAAACTCAACTGAAGGTAAAAATAAGTGAGAACAATTCGACTTCCATAGTTCTTTCTTTGGATGGGGACAGCATTTTCCATCCCGAGGCCTCTGGAGATGTCTTAGATCCTCGTAATGTTGAGAAGGGTTCAGTTTAACATTCTTAGTCATTGCGTAACGTGGCTGCTATTGTATACAAAGTCCTCTGGGTTCTGCTCACTTCACTCAGCATCAGACCATATAAGTCTTTCCAGGTTTTTCTGAAGTCAGCCTGTTCATCATTTCTTATAGCACAATAGTATTCCATTACATTCATATACCACAACTTGCTCAGCCATTCCCCAATTGATGGGCATCCTCTCAATTTCCAATTCTTGGGCATATTTATATAAAGTGATAAAAGCAGAATCAAAACAACAGTGTACAAAACGACAGCAACAGTCATCAGATTCATCATAACGATGAATGCAACAAAATCTGGAAAAGCACACAGAGGGAAAAAGGAATTCAAAAGGAGACACAGAAATGGAAAAATGTTGTTATTTATCTTGTTATTTGACCTAGTGGATCAAGCACTAGACTTCAGGGCCAGGAGACCTGAATTTCAATCTTACCTCAGACACTTACTAGCTAGTCGATCTGTCTGCCTGAGTTTTCTCATCTGTAAAATGGGCATAATGATAGCACTTACCTCACAGGAGAGTTGGAAGGACCGAATGAAATATATGACGTACTTTGCAAACCTTAAAGTGGTACATATATGCTAGCCATTGTTATTAAAGTTAATATATACATTAAAATCAAGCTATAAGTAAATATTCACTATTTTATATAAAACTCATTGTTTTTTTTAAACCTTGTTCTGGTTTGTGTATCTAAAATATAATAATCACTAAATTTACAGCACATGGCTTCATCAAAAGCAAGACATGTCAGATTGGCCTTATTTCCTTTTATGACTGAACAACTATATGTGTATAGTAAGGGTCTGATGTAGACAAAAAATCCTTCCATTTCAGCACAGCATTTGACAAAGTATCTCATGTCTTGCCTATAGATAAAATTGAAAGTTAGGTACTAGATGACAGTACATTCAGGCATATGTGGAGCTAGTTGAGTGACCACATCTAAAGAATACTCATTAACAGGTTGGTGGTAACTCAGCTCAAAGCCTTAGGGATCTGTCTTTGGCCCTGAGACGTTCGACATTTTTATTAGTGACTTAGATTAAGTTATAATTGAAATGCTTGTCGGAATTGCAAATCGCGAAGCTTGGAGAGTTAGATAGATGACAGGATTGGTTTGCTTTCTTCGTTTTTAAACATCTCAGTAGATAGAATTTTGGTCTGAATCTACTCAGATGAAATTCACTAGAAATAAGTAAAGAGTTCTATGCTCAGGTCAATATACTATGCTTGAAAAACATAGAATGAAAAAAGTATAGTTGGATAACAGTTCCTCTGAAAAAGAATTGGGTGTTTTAGTGATAGTGCAAGCTTTTTTTTTAAAAAAAGATTCTTTTGATATCTTTTTTATATCACTTAGATTTTCCCCGTCCCCTCTCTCAAAGAGCCATCCTTTAATAATGAAAAATTTGTTTTTTTTATAAGGAAGGAAAAAAGTAAAAATTCAGCAAAACCAACCAATTCATAAAATATCCTAACATCATATGAAATATTCCACTCTTGTAGACCCCTCAGTTTCTGAAAAAGATTGGGGTGAAGTATCTTCTTATATCTCTTCTTTGGGGGCACATTCTTTATAATTTTGTACTATTAATTTTTAACTATTTCGTGCCTGCCATTTTTTTTTAAATTTACCTTGTTGTAGTTATTGGGTATATTGTGTTCTTGGTTCTGCTTACTTGGCTTTTCAACAGCTCATGGAAGTTTTTTTCATGTTCCTCTGTATTCATTATATCTGTTATTTCTTATGACACAGTAATATTCCACAACATTCATGTACCACAATTTGTTTAGCCATTCTCCTATCGATGAGCATCTACTTTGTTTCTAGTTCTTTGCTACCACAAAAAAAGTGCTGCTATAAGTATTTTGATGTGGTCTCAGCTTTTCTTTTTGTCAGTGACTTCCTTTGTATATATGCCTAGCAGTGGAATTTTGTGATTAAAAAATCTGAACATTTTAGCCACTTTATTTGCACACTACCTAATTGCTTCTCAGAATGGTTATGCTAATTCACACCACTAGCAACAATGCATTAGTGTGCCTATCTTTCCACAACCCCTCCAACATTGACAATTTCCATCTTTTGTCATCTTTGCCAATTTGCAGAATACAAGGTGAAACTTCAGGACTGTTTTGATTTGCTTTTCTCTTATTTTTACAGTTTCTTAGCACCTTCATATAGTTGTTAATATTTTGCAGTTCTTCATTTGAGAACTGTTTATTCATATCCTTTGACCATTTATATATTGAGAAATTTTTTTTATTATATTTGCATTTATAGTATGTATTTTAGTTTCAAATGTTTCTGTTAGTTGTCTCCACATCTTGGATACCAAATTCTTATCAGAAACATTCAATATAAAGACCTTTTTCCTAGTCAACTGCTTCCCTTCCTATCCTATATGAATTAATTTTATTTGTACAGAAGCTTTACAATTTTATATAATCAAGTTTCCTATCTTATCTTTTGTAATTGCATCTGTTCCCTCTTTGATAAAGAATTCCTTTCCTACCTATAGCTAATGAAAGGATATAATATGTTTGTCTTCTAATATTTTATGGTATTTATATTTAGTATTTAGATTTTGTGTATGTTTTGGATTTGCTGTGGAATATGGTATAAGACATTAGCCTTAAGTCTAATTTTTTCCAGACTGTATTCCAATTTCCCCAGTTTTTATCAAATAGGGACTTCTTTTCTAGGTAGCTTATGGTTTTTGGTTTATTGAATATGGAGTTATTTGGTTTCATTGTTTGTCATTCTTCTTTGTTTAATCCATTCTTCTTTGTTTAATCCATTCTTCTTTGTTTAATTGTATTTCTATTTTTTAATGATACCAAATGGCTTTGATGCTTCTGTTTTATAATGCAGACATCCAAGTTTAATGTGAGTGTGACATGGCAGCCAGAATAGCTAATGACATCCTAGGCTTTATTGAGAGACATAGTATCAAGAGCAACACAATGGTTTGGTCAAGCCATATCTGGAGTACTGTGTTCAGTTTAGGCAGCATATTTTTAAAAAGACACAGGCATAGGAAAGATGGAAGACAAGCAGAAAAAAGCAACAAGGATGATGAGAGCATTGGAGCCCTATAAGAATCAGTTGAAGGAACTGGAAATATTTAGCCTGGAGGGAAAAACAAATGGACAAACATAGGAAACATGAAAACTAACCTCAAGTATTTAAAGGCTATCAGGTAGAAGAGGGATTTAGGGGAAGTTGCAAGAAAAGCAACATTTAGTCTTGGTCTAAGTAAAACTTCCTTAAAATGGAAACTATCTTAAAGTGAAATGGGTTTCCCTGAGTTCATTCTCTCTCATTGGAAGTCTTCAAGAAGAAGCTGATTGAGTACTTGCTAGAGATCTCAGTAAATTACAGAAAGGTTTTTTTGATCAGGTACAGATTAGACTACATGACCACTGAAGTCCTTTCCCTCTCCTAGATTCTCTGATTCTTTGATTATTTTGTTTTCATCTTTTCCACAAAGGTGATCGATCTTTGAACTAGAAAAGGCAATATGCAAAAATTAGAATGGCAGAGGCTCAGCATCTAGCACAGTACCTTGCAGAGAGTAGACAATTAATAAGCCTTTTTTGAATTCAATTGGAACATCATCAGGAGAGAACTGAACACCAAAATAGGAGTGAAGATAGTGGAAAACACTTAGCTCCACCAAAGATTCTAGGACTAGACAAATAGCAGTGCACAGTAGTGAAGTAAATGAATAAGTAACCATGGAATGACTATTGGTTACTTCAGAGAAATCCTGGAAAATGGGAAAGGCAACAGAAATCTGGAGATCCATGAATGCTGTTCTATTTTTGATAAGTAGGAGGTTAGGAGTAGGTCTTGTAAACTGTAGGCTGCTGGTATGGAATAAGGCATATACCGTCAGATGTGGTCGCTATGTCAGTTGGTTTTACTCAAGTATTTTTCTTTGTTACTAAGAAGACATGTTTGTTACCATGGGAGGAAGGTATATTGGAAAATGACTAAATATGTAAAAACAAAAGACAACATTAAACTTTTTTTTTAAAAAAGATGATTTTGAGAGCAATTAGCAAATAACAACAGCAACAAACTATCAATACCTAAGAAACAACACTAAGATCAAACCATGTCAGGTTAACCTTATTTCCTTTGATGATAGTTATGAGACTGATAGATCAGAAGAATGCCAATGTGGTCTAGAATTTTACCAGAAATTACAGTCAAGCTTACAGTCTCTAGTTTGCAGACTCTACCATCTTCCCTTTTTTGGAAATTGGGACACCTGCCCTTCTTCCATTACTGCTAAAACTCTTCTGTTCTCTCACATCTTTTAGACATTGACAGTGGAGACTCAAGAATTAGATTTTCCAGATCTTTTAATATTCTGAGATGATGTGGTTAATTCCAATCCAACGGCTTAAACTCATTTTGAGAGTAGAGAGGGAGGAGGGTGCAGCTAGATAAATAGGACCTAAGTAATTCTACTTTCTCTTTGTCATCAATTACCATTACGCCATCTTCCCCAAGGAAAAGACACCCTTTCTAACTTCAGCATTTTTTTATGTCTCAGCTCACTCTGGGCTACAGCCTCCCTGATACTAGTCTTATAATTTCACATCACTCTTTTATAGTCTTTGATTACAAGCTCTTTTACAGCTGTTATATAAGTCCTTTAAAATCTGACCTCATCTGGCATGCTCCTCATCTCCTGATGGAGAGATGATAGATTTCAAGAAGTAGACTAAGGCATATGTTTTTTGGACCTGGACAGTGGGGGAATTTGTTTTTCTTGACCATGTATATTTGCTACAAGAATTTCTTTCCTTCTTTCCTTCCTTCTTTTTTTCCTTCCTTCTTTCTTTCCTTCCTTCTTTCCTTCCTTCTTTCCTTCCTTCTTTTGTGTGGGAGGGGAGGTAGAAGAGAGAATGGGGAAAAGAAAACAGATTTGTATTCATTGAAAAAATAAATTAAAAATCTGACCTCATCTAAGAACTTCTTATGTGGTTATACTAATTTCTTTAGATATATTTCCTTTTTCTTCCTCATTGAAATTTGTTATGATTGTAAGGACAGATTTTTTTTTAGAACTTCCCATCCATAGAGAACCAAATTTCCCTTTAGAGTTTCATTTCCATTTTCTTTAGATTCAAAAAAACCAACCAAACAAAACCCCACTTTTTAAAGGCTAGGATGCCATCATAACTGTATAGTGTTCCTTTTTTCCACTCTTATGAACTCTAAGAGGATGTGGTTTTCCTATTGCCACTTCTCTATCGTGAAGTAGTTCTTCCATATTGGGCAGAATTAGCTTCAGTGCAGCAGTTCCTCTTGTTCCTTCCTCTCAACAGTCATGATGGATCCTCACTTGAGTTCTCGTATGTCCAGATCCTCTGCGTAATCTTGGATTTTTGTTTTTGTTTTGCTGTGCACTGAGCTCAGAACTTTGCCAAGTCAAATATCAAAGCTGTTTAGGGCTCAATGTCGTCAAAGACTTAAATGCTGCTTCTGTGGATATCAGCTCTAGATTCAGATCTCTCATTTTGCCAGATTCACAGACATGGTACATGTGCCTCTGGAGTGACCTTGTTCCTTACTCATTCCCATATTTCAGCAGAACTAGGCTTAACAACTACCTCTGGGCTCCCCAAGAGCCAGATCTATGCCAACCACTCAACCACCTAAGAGTTAGCTTAACCATATCTATTTCTACCACAAATATCAGTGTTAGGAAAGGCCCTGATTCTTGTCTTGTAGTCCTGGGAATAAAAGGAATAATTTCATGTAACAAGAAGCTATGAGCTCACTTCAGCTCAAACCACTATAATTCTTCTTCTCTTTGAAAGAATAATTTAATGTTTAAAAAATGTGTTATGAACTTAACAGTAACAATCACAAAAATTTCAATATACAAAAAAATGATGTATGAATGTATTATATAGTTTGTATTTTAAAAGTATGCATTATTTTTAACAAAGTAGTAAAAAAATTGACTTGTTTCCTCTTCTGAACTTTTTTGTTTTCTTTTATATATTTTTCAACATTTTATTTATGATCTTTTCTTTTTTGCATTTTTTAAACTACCCAATAACTCACTCTCCTTTTCTTCTTCCATAACCAAATAGAAGCCCTTCCTTGAAGCAAATAAGTAAAGCAAAACAAATCAATACATTTGCCAAGTCTGAATATGTATGCTTTATTCTACATTCCTACTGCATTCCCCCCAATAAGCATTAGGAGGCATGTTTCACCACCCATCTTCTGAAGAAATCATTAATCAGCTGTTAATCAAAAGCTTAATCAACAGTTGATACTTGAAGTCTTTCAAAGATATTTTCCTTTATATCACTGTGACAATTGCATAAGCTGTTCTCTTGAGTGTACTCGTTTCACTCTGTATCAATTCACACAATTCTTGTTTCTTTTTTTAAAAATATTTTTCTCAATTACATGTGAAGACTTTTTTTTAGCCTTCCTTTTTCTTTTTTGAAGCATTCCTTTTTAAAAAAAAAAGTTGAGTTCCAAATTTTCTCCTTTCCTCCCTCAGCTCCCCTCTCCCTGAGATGGTAAGCAATTTGATATAGGTTACACATGTGCAATCATGTAAAATGTATTTCTATATTAGTCGTGTTGTGAAAGAAGACACAGACCAAAAGAAAAACACACACAAAAATAAAGTGAAAATAGTATGATTGGATCAGCATTCAGACTTCATCAATTCTTCTTCTAGAGGTGTATAATATTTTTCATCATGAGTCTTTTGGAATTGTCTTGGATCATTGTATTGCTGAGAACAGCTAAGTCATTCACAGTTATTGTACAATGTTGCTGTTACTGTGTACAATGTTCTCCTGGTTCTGCTCAATTCACTTTGCATCAATTCATTCATATAAGTCTTTCCAGGTTTTTCTAAAGTCAGCCTGCTCATCATTTCTTATAGCACAATAGTATTACACTACGATCCTATACCACAAGTTGTTCAGCCATTCCCAAATTAATGGGCATCCCCTTAATTTCCAATTCTTTGCCACCACAAAAAAGAGCTGCTATAAATATTTTTGTACAAGTTTATCCTTTTCTCTTTTCTTTGATCTTTTTGTGGTACAGATCTAGCAGTGGTATTGCTGAGTCAAAGGGTATGCACAGTTCAGTTGCCCTTTGAGTGCAGTTCCAAATTGTTCTCCAGGATGGTTGGATCAGTTCACAACTCCACCACCAGTGCATTTGTGTCCCAATTTTCCCACATCTTCTCCAACATTTATCATTTAACTTTTTTGTCATATTAGTCAACCTGATAAGTGTGAGGTGGTACCTCAGAGTTGTTTTAATTTGCATTTCTCTAATCCATAGTTTTTTAGAACATTTTTATATGATTATAGATAGCTTTGATTTTTTTATCTGAATCATACCCTTTGACCAAATATCAATTGAAGAATTACTTGTATTCTTATAAATTTGACTCAGTTCTCCATATAATTTAAGAAATCAGGCCTTTATCAGAGACATTTGCTGAAAAATTGTTTACCTACTTTCTGTTTTCCTTCTGGTCTTGGTTTTATTGGTTTTATGGAAAAAATTTTAAATTTTATGTAATCAAAATTATCCATTTTATACCTTGTAATGCTATCTCTTATTTGTTTATAAATTCTTCCTTTCTCCATAGATCTGACATGTAAACTATTCCTTGCTTTCCTGATTTGCTTATGGTGTCACCCAGTCATGCACCCATTTTGACTGGTTGGCATACAGTAAGATATTGGTCTATACATAATTTCTGCCATACTGTTTTCTAATTTTCTCAGCAGATTTTGTCAGATAGTGAGTTCTTGTCCCAAAAGTTGTTTGCTTTGGGTTTACCAAGCACTAGATTGCTATAGGGTCATCTACTACTGTGTCTTGTGAATCTATTCCACTGACCCACCCCTCTATTTCTTAGCCAGGACCAGACAGTTTTGATGATTATTGCTTTATCTTCACAAAAAAATTTTTTTTGTGGCTAGGCAGTGGGGTTAAGTGACTTGCCCAGGGTCACACAGCTAGTAAGTGTTATGTGTCTGAGGCTGGATTTGCTATGTCTTAGTACTATGATTCTCAGTTATGAATTTAAAACTATAAATTTTCCTGATTTTTTTGTCTTTGTTTATTTCAATCAAGTATTTTTTTTTCCTTTAAAGAATGGTTTATATATGCTCTTAATAAGAGATGCCTCTTCCTACCCTTTGACCCAGCAATAGCACTTCCAGGGCTATATCCCAAAGAGATCATACAAATAGGAAAAGGACCCACATGTACAAAAATATTCATAGCAGCTCTTTTTGTGGTGGCAAAGAATTGGAAATTGAGAGGATGCCCATCAATTGGGGAATGGCTGAACAAGTTGTGGTATATGAATGTAATGGAATACTATTGTGCTATAAGAAATGATGAACAGGATGACTTCAGAAAAACCTGGAAAGACTTGTATGGTCTGATGCTGAGCAAAGTGAGCAGAACCAAGAGAACTTTGAACACAGTAACAGCCATGTTGTGCTATGACTTATATTGATAAACTTAACCCTTCTCAGCATTACAAAGACCTAAGACATCTCTAGAGGCCTCGTGATGGAAAATGCTATCCACATCCAAAGAAAGAACCATGGAAGTTGAATTGCTATCATTTTTTTTCCCTCTTCTGTTGACTTTTGTTTCCTCTTTCTGATGGTTCCTCCTATCGGTTTTAATTTTGACTTACAATTTCACTAATGTGAAAATATGTTTAATAGGAATGTAAATGGATAGCCTATATCAGATTGTGCACTGTCTTGGGGAGGGTGGTGGAGAGGAAGGGGGAGAAAAATTTTAAACTCAAAAGCATGTGGAAGTGATTGTTGATAAATCAAAATAAACTAATAAAATTTAAAATTAAAAAAAAAGAGAGAATCCAAAAAAACAAACAAACAAGAAAAGAAATGCCTCTTCCTTGAAGAGGCTAGCACTGACTACTTAGTGAAAATTTAGAAAAAGAGCCAATCACTCACTTTAGTCTTCATTGCATTATAAATAATTCAAATTATTAATTTATTTTTAATATTAAATCTATGTCTTTACAATCTTCTTTGGGGTACACAGCCTTAAAGATGTCAGTCTCATGTCTTGTGCATCTCACTCTGTTTTTCCTTTTGGAATAACAAAGGCAAAGAAGATCTATGAACAGAAGTGCAAAGATAAAGATGAGGCAGAACAGGCAGTGCATCGGAATGCAAACATAGCAACGCCAAAGCAGCAAGAGAAGGTAACTGAAAAGACATTTTTTTACCCCTAACACAACTATTTCACTAGCATAGGTTATGAGCTTAAAAACTGAAGAGAAATAATATTGGGCCTAAACAATTGGTTGAAGGCAACTAAGAATTGTTTTTAAGAAGCATAATTACTATCAATTATTGGTAGCATCTTCTTTCAAGGTCATTGTTATTCAAAGCACACTAATGATACTATTGGGATTTATTTTGTGAATGTTTTGGGGACTATGCTTTTAAATAAATTTCTTTCCAATATTATTGTGGAAGATACTTTCATCTGAAAGTATGAATTATCCATTTAATTTTGCAACATGTGGGAAATAAAGATTTCTACCAATCAGAAGATAGGACTACTTTTATATCTAGGATAGTAACAAGTGGGAAAGGGTACGTAGTGAATACTTTGGGATTCTAACAATAAAACTAAGACTCAAAGTGAAGGTATTGGTAGGATTACAACTTCCAACTGCCCTGATCACTCGATAGTTCATCTAGTTTTAAGGACTGACCCAGCGTCATGGATCACCTGGAGAATTGACCTTGTACTCATGGTCTCAGATCAAGAATAATGCTTTTTAGATGGGAAAAGATAGAATAAAGGGGACTGAGGAAAATTAAAACCCAAGATAAGTAAGGAGTTAGTAAGAGTACCTACCTGCCTTGAGAAACTTTGAATGTGATTCCTGTACTTTAAAGAATCCATGATGAATAGGAAAGATGCTGCTGGAAATACAAATTAAAGGGTTGTTGTGGACAGTAGCTTTTCTGAAAGAAATTTGGGAGTTTTTGTGGATTGCAAATTAAATATTAGTAAATAGTGTTAATTAGTCAAGAAGTAGTTAAGTACTCACTACGTGCCAGGCACTGTAGTAAGTGCTGGGGATACAAAGAAAGGGATGGATGGCATTCAACAATGTCATCTTGGGTTGTGTTAAGAGAGGCTTCATGTCTAGAACTAGGTGGGTCCTATTGTTATGTGTCCTTGTCAGACCAGCCCTGAAACATGACATTCAGTTCTGGGGAAGGACATTGATAAACTAGAGAGTAAGCAAAGTTGGGAAACCAGGGCAGTGAAAGATTCAAGTTTATGTTATGTCAGGATGAGTTGAAGGAACTAAGGGTGATTATACTTCAAAAGAAAAAACTTAAAGGAGACATGTCCTCAAGTATTTAAAGAGCCATCATGTAGGACAGGGTTTCTACTTGTTCTGCTTGGCCCTAGGATATGGAACTAGGAGCCATGGATTGAATGATTCTGTAGGTTTCTCATTCCCTTTTTGTTTTCAAAGCTCTTTGTGAAACTGGCCACTTCAAAGACTGCTGCAGAAGACTCTGGTGAGTAGGGTTATCTTTATAATCACATTTATTAAGTATTTAGTATGTGCTATATATACTATGTATGGTAGGTACCAGTGATATAAATTCAAAAGTAAAACAGTCTCTGCCCTTAAGTAGCTTGTGTTCTACTGGGGTTTGGGGTTGTATACAACATATTCATAGGTAAGTAAATACAGGATACACACACACACACACACACACACACACACACACGTGCGCTAGACAATAACGTATTAGGAGAGGACAGTAACAACTGGAGAAATCTCGTAATGAATGTTATACACTTTTAATGGTTATAGGGCATTTTTTCTTTGCACTACCAATGCAACTCAAACATAGGATATTCTTTCCTCTGGCAAGTAAAATGAAGAAGTTGCCTTTGTTATTTGCTAAGCTAGGGTCCCCAGCCATTTTTAGTAAAAGGTTGGCTTTGAGTGTTTTTGAAATAAACAGGATCCTGGGAAAAGGAAAAGAGCTATTGGAATGAGCCCTGGATGATGAACTTTGAACCTATAGAAGCCCAGGGAAAAAGCACTGTATTTGGACACTGAGAACCCGCATTAGAATCCCAACTATGCCACTTACTACCAATGTTACCTTGGGCAAGTCATTTTCCCCTTGCTGGGCTTCAGTTTTCTCATCTACAAAATGAGTGGGTTTGAAATAGATGGACTTTATGATCCTGTCCTCTGCAAGCAGGGTAGTATGGTCAGAGGCTGACAGAGTATCTCCTTCCCTTGGGTACCTTGGTGTTTCAAGTGGCGTGCTTCAGTGAGGGGAACAACTTCATGTCACGCTGCACTCTGTAAAGTTTGTCATTGTCCGGGACAGGAGTGTTGTGGTAGCTGCTTTATGATTCTTCTACTGGGGAGCCCTGCTTATAACACGATACAAAGGAGAATGTGTGTCAATCTACATGACTCTGCAGCTGGCATTGGGGGAGAAGTAGCCATGAACTGAGAACATGGGTTACACTGGTTCCAAGAACTCCCTGCTCATTGGTTTGCAGAGTTGTAGAATACTCAGCACACAAGATAGCAGACCCTATTCTTCTGATGCCTTGGCCTTCTCATTGCCTTTTTATATGGGAAGTGAGACGAAAGTACCTCTACAAAGGACTTCTCTGAACGCATTACTGACCATTTTATTTCTATGCAGAATTTATCGTAGTCACCTTCCCTATTAGATAAGTTTTCCTTGAAATATGTCTAGCTTTTTGTTGTTGTTGTTGTTGTTGTTGTTCATGGCTTTCAGATCATCTAATGATTCTTAAATGATCTCTCCTTGATCTGTTTTCTAGGTCAGTTGTTTTTCCTATGAGATACTTCACGTATTTTTTCTTTTTTTTATTCCTTAATTTTTTTGTTTTATTGTTTCTTGATATCTCATGGAGTCATTAGTTTTCACTTGGCCAATTCTAATTTTTAAGGAGTTATGTTCTTCAGTGAAATTTTGTGCCTTTTACCAAGCTATTCTCTTGTCACAATTTTCTTGTGTGGTTCTCATTTCTTTTCCCAGTTTTTTCTCTACCACCCTTATTTGATCTTTAAAACCTTTTTTTTTTTGCTTTAAAAAACCTCTTTATTTCTTCTAGGAATTATTATTGGCTTGTATCCAATCTGCATTTTTCTTTGAGGCTTTGTTTGTAGATATTTTCAAGTCATTGTCTTCTTCTGTGCTTGTCTTGAACTTTACTGTCACTATAGTTGCTTTTTATGGTCAGGGTTTTTTTACTCACTTTTGCAACCTATTTCTTGACTTTGGACTTATTAGTGCTTGGGTCTGCCCAGTTCTCAGGGGTTATCTAGCTGAGCTTCAGTCTTTTTAGGTCTTTTGGCTGCTTTCACAGCTCATTCTGGGGGCCTGTACTTTTTTGGTGTTTCCAAAGTGATGTGATCTAGGATGAGATCTGTTCACTGCTTCCTGGTCTATACTCTACAAGTTCATGATCTGGTTTGGCTCTGTTGGATTTTGTGTGGTTGAATTTCTGTTGACTACTGCTAGACTCAGTCACAGTTCACCTGCTAGAAGGTTCTGCAGGCTCATAGCAACTCAACTGATGGCTCCCCCTTGGTTTTCCTCTCTTGCCCTGATTATTTCCACTGCAGGATTAGGTGTAAGAATAAAAGTAGAACCGAGTTCCCACTCTATTCTTGGGCGCTAACTCACACAACTATGTTTCTGGAACTTGTTTTTTGCTCCTTACGCAAGTAGTGTCCTCTGCTCCCTCTGTGACCCAGTAATGGGTCATGGGCAACAGAGTTGCCAGATGCTGCTGTTCCTGCTCCAAGTGCTAGTAATGTGGTTCCCTGGGATCTTTTTTCCCTAGGTGCTTCTTGCCCTGATGTTCTTTTTTTTTCTTATTAATTTATTTATTTTTAGTTTTCAACATTCATTTCCACAAGATTTTGAGTTCCAAATTTTCTTCCCATCTTGCCCCTCCCCCCACTCCAAGATGGCATGCATTCTGAATACCCCTGTCCCTAATCTGCCCTCCCTTCTATTCCCCCCCCCTTATCCCCTTCCCCTTCTATTTTCCTGTAAGGCAAGATAGATTTCTATACCCCATTGCCTGTATATCTTATTTCCAAGTTGCATGTGAAAATAATTTTTAACATTTGTTTTTAAAACTTTGGGTTCCAAATTCTCTCCCTTCCTCCCTCCCCATCCACCTTCATTGAGAAGGCAAGCAACTTGATACAGGTTATACATATGTAGTCATGCAAAACACTTCCATAGTAGTCATGTTGTGAAAAACTAACTATATATTCCTTCATTCTATCCCACCCCCCATTTATTCTATTCTCTCTTTTGACCCTGTCCCTCCTTAGAAGAGTTTGCTTCTGATTGCCCCCTCCTCTCTATCATCCTCCTGCTCTCTTATCTTCTTCCCCACTATTTTCCTGTAGGGTAAGGTAGATTTCCATACTCATTTGTATGGTATACCCTCCTTAAGCCAAATCCAATGAGAATAAGATTCACTTTCCCTCTCACCTTCCCCCATTTCCCCTCCACTGTAAAAGCCTTATCTTGTCTATTTTATGTGAGATGATTTACCCCATTCTACCTATCCCTTTCTCCTTCTCCCAGTATAATCCTCTCTCACCCCTTAATTTTATTCTCCAGCTATCACCCCTCCATCTTCAACTCACCCTGTGCCCTTTATCTATCTATCTCTATCTCTATATCTAACTATATACATATACATATAATTTTTCCCCTCCAATTACCCTAATACTGACAAAGGTCTCATGAGTTACAAATATCATCTTTCCATGTAAGAATGTAAACAGTTCAACCTTAATAAGTCCCTTATGATTTCTCTTTCCTGTTTACCTCTTCATGCTTCTCTTGAGTCTTGTATTTGAAAGTCAAATTTTCCATCCAGCTCTGGTCTTTTCATCAAGAATGCTTGAAAGTCCTCTATTTCACTGAATATCCATTTTTTTTATTATGAAATATTACCATCTTGATCATAAAAAAGGTTTACTTGAGCACAATGATCTTTGATTTTTCAAGACTGACAGAATAGGATTATTCAGCCCAGAAAGACTGGTAGGTAACAGGTCCACCAGCAATTACAGAGGGAGCTGAGCTAGATACCACTTTAAGGACAAAAGAAGCCCTGCACAAACTGATGATAATGGAGCAGGATTAAGGTTATTAGTAGAAACATCTGTAAAAGTAGCAGGAAAAGCATATAATACTACTCTTATTTCCCCAGTATAACCATGAGGCCACGAAGTGATTGTGAGCTTTTACCCAGTATAAGTCCTACAATTCTAGGAGAAAGTGGACCGTGTACACCTGTGGGAATGGAAACTACTTCACTATAGATTTCCTTAGGTATAATAGAGCTTAAATCCAATCCTGCACTGCCAGAGGTAGCATGTATAAGATCAAGCACAGTGCTTATTGTGGAGTTGGAGCTGGCCTGGGGTGTATAAGAGACAGCACAGCTCCTATTGTTTGCTGGGCCAGAATGGGCCCCGCTGGGGTCTTAAGGGTTGCCCATCAATATCAGTAGAAGATCTACATTGAGAAGCCCAATGATTACCATTGCGACATTTGGGACAGGGCGTACTGGGAGAATTTTGTGGTATCCTTTTGGGTGTCTTACACTCTCTTTTTAGGTGACCTGGTTTCCCACAATTAAAACATTTTTGTGTTCATTGAAGCTTTTTGACATTATTAAAGGCAGCTGCTGTGACTTGTGGTTGGAAATGTGTGGTTCCTCTTACTCTTTTTTTCTCTGCTTTTATAATTGCTTCCTCTAATAACCCTTTACAATGTATTTTATGGCTTTTTTGATTTTTATTCATCTCCTCACTATCTTCTCTGTATGAGCCTGATCTATATGAAGGTGGGGATCTTAATGGTGCAGAAGGTGTGATAGGTCTTGCATATATAACCTCCTCCCCCTCCTCTTCTGCAGTTCTAAGCTTCTCATCAAGTACTCTATTCATCTCTTCTTCTTCCTCTGTTCCCGCCCCCACATCTGCCTTAAGTACTTTTGTTGTTAATAGCACTTTCTCTGGAGGAGTGAGACTATTTTAGCACATTCTGAATTGAGAATGTAGCTATGGAGAATGTGCCTGGACTACTTCTCTATAGTACTCACTCATTTGTCGGCCCACCATTTCCCATGTTTCCAAGTCTATTGTTCCTTCTTGAGGGAACCACGGGCAGCATATTTCTACATATTCCAAAAATTCCTGTAACTGACCATCTGTAATGACTAAACCTCTTTCTTTCACTATTTTCTTGGAAAGTTTTAGATAATATTCTCTGTCCTTGCTTCCACTTTGTGTTTGACCCATACTTTCAATCTCAGGCATGTCTCCCAAAACCGAAAGTAAGTGCATGTGGCCATTCCAAAGCAACACTATTCTTATGCTCGAGCCCTTTTTCTTTTCTTTTCCCCATATCCCCACTTTAGCCTGGTGTCCTTTTAGCCCTAAAATTGCCAAAAGATTGGGTCTTGTGACCTTTGCTCTTTTACCTTGTTTCCACGGTGTTGAGCCGCCAAGGTTTTTCTTTTCTCCCGAGTCCCAAGAGCGTCACTCCCCTCATACCTTCTTAGGTCCCTGTGCAGGCACCACCTGCCGCCTGATCAGGCACTCAATCCCCTGTCTGTGGGCTGTCATCCAAGACTAAGTGTTGCATCAAATGGAGAAGTGTGCAATGAAGAAACGTGGGCCAGGCAGGTCAGTGAAAGACTGAGCCATTTCTTATTCTGAGGGTCTGGGTTATATAGTGAAAGCTAACAATCACCCGAGGTGTTCCCACAATTCTTATGTGACTAATCCCAGCCCTTATGCACATCCTTAATTGTTCACACCTGTTTGCCATCAAGGTTCAAGTGGCAGAGTGTTCTAACACCTCACAAGGCATGGGAAATTGGTGAGCCAAATATTCTGAATAAGTAAGCCCTTATGGGTAGGAAAAGGAAAGAGTCAAGTTCTAACCTAAATTCCTTATCCCATATTAGACTCTTCAGCTCTGGCCCTCAACAGTGGGCCAAGAGCTCAGGAGGCAGTCGCTGCCACCACTGCCCCAGGGCTACGCTCGGGCCAAGACTGGACAATGCTCCTTTCTCACCCAGGTCCAACAGACCTTTCCCACTGACCTTATAAGTTGTCTTTTGCATTTGTGAGTTGAGAAGTCTGAAAACCACCACGGCTGCCTGTAATTCAGTCCCCGAGGTCCACGCTGAACTATGCCCCTCTCCCAGCCATAGGTGCAATAGGCCTTTCCAATCAACCCTCCAGGTTGTCTTGGACTGCAAATTTGTTTCACTCTGTCTTTTTGTGGGTTCTGCTGCTCTAGAATTTGTTAAGAGCCATTTTTATAGGTATTTGAAGAGGTTTAGGGGAGAGCTCAAGCAAGTCATTGCTTTTACTCCACCATCTTGGCTCCGCCCCGCCTCTTCCCTGATGTTCTTCTTACCATCCATGGGTGCTGGAACACTCCTCCATGGCTGCTGCCAACCCCACCCTTCCCCCCATGTTACTGCTGTTGCCTTACAATACTAGCCAAGCCACACTCTACTGTCTGCAGACCTTTCTGTCTCTCTCCTTTCCTTGAGCTGGAAAAATGACTCACTATGACTTCTTCTTGGCTTTCCCAACCAGAATTTGGTCTGACAAGCTTTCTAGTTCATTATGGAGAAGGTTGTGGAGGAGCTAAGGCAAAAAATCTTTCTTTTTTTTTCAGTTTTTTTTTTTGGCTAGGCAATGGGGTTAAGTGACTTGCCTACGGTCACACAGCTAGTAAGTGTTATGTGTCTGAGGCCAAATTTGAACTCAGATCCTCTTGAGTTGAGCTCTGCTAATTACCTCTGTTTCTATGCTTGTGTGGTGCAGTGGATTCAGCCTTAGACACTTACTTGTTGTGTGACCCTGAACAAATCACCTAAACCTCTATTTGCATCAGCTTCCTCATCTGTAAAAAAAGGGATAATAATAGCACTTACTACTCAGTTGTTGTAAGGATCAAATAAGATAATATTTGTAAACTGCACAGTGCCTGGAACATAGTAGACGTTTATTAAATGCTTATTTCCTTCCCCTCCCTCTTATCACCAAAAGTGCTGATGAGAAATGTAGTTTTTCACAGATGGAAGGAAGGGCTGAAGTATCATGAGAGGTTGAAGTTGGGCAGGATGGGGAAAGTCTGATAACTTTTGAACTCCACTGAGAAAGGAGCCTATGGGTGCAGACATGTACCAGCAATGAGCTAATTGCAAGGGAAGGTCATTGCTACCCCTGAACTGACTGTAATCCTGAGCACTTTGAGCATTACCTGGCTTACTGACCCATTTAAGGAAAGATATACCTAGGTAGAATTTTGTGCTTTCCTTGACTGCCACTGTTACTACAACCTGATAAATTTTCCCTTTTCTCATTTCATCCCCCTGCTCTGCCTCATAGTTACATGGAGAATTGGCCTTGCTTACCCTTGGGAGTTTCCAACTCTCTTTAAACTATATTTGTTGTATATACTTTTATAGTGGGTTTATCTCCAATTAATTAAGTTGATTATTATTGCATTCTTAGAAACTGTTTGCCATAAAGGGGTGGACCATACAATGAGGAAGGGAAAAAGGGAACCCATGGACTCAATAGAATTAACTTTGGTCATATATTAAGCTGTACTCTTCCTTCCTTCCTCCTTTTCCCACTCTTGTTCCACAAAAGGGCTTCCCTTGGAAAAGGAGGCTGCTGATGGCTTCCACTTCCCAATTTCACAGGGAGCCCATGAGGATGAAAGAGATAATGATGTCCACAATATATTTAGCATTCTTTGGAGAATGACAGTACTGCAGCTAAACAGGAAGAATTTCTAATTTCTTCCTTCCTTCCTTCCTTCCTTCCTTCCTTCCTTCCTTCCTTCCTTCCTTCCTTCCTTCCTTCCTTCCTTCCTTCCTTCCTTCCTTCCTTTCAACAGAATCCTCATCTTTTGTCTTGCTAATTTCCATTTCTCTTGCAGACAAAACATACTTATTGAACATCAATTTGCTGGAGAAGATAAGAGAAGACTGGCAGGGTGAACACAGCAAAGCCTGTGAGGTAAATCTGTCAAGAAATTGCTTGGGATGGGAGGAGCTGCCTTGGAAAACTAACATATATGCAAGCAGAGGCTTTTCTCTACAATGACAGACATTGCAATTGTCATAGAACTGTAAGGTATAGAGGTTGGAAAAGGACCTTATCAGTCATATAGGATGATTGTCTAGATGCCTCTCACTGACTTTGTTTTGAGAGATGATATAGAGGACCAGAGAGAGGATAGGACTTGCCCAAGGTCTCAAAAGTGGAAGAATTTGGACTAGATTTCAAATTTCTTTATTCCCAGTTCTTTCTGCTTAAACTTTCAGGATATTAAGGTGACTAAAACCTGACTTTCTGTTTTCAAATTTTTCCCCTTCAATCTCTAACATTTCTTAGAACATATTCCTTTGTTTTTAATTATATTCAGGATTTTTGAATAGAGTTGATTCTCAATCATTCACAGCAAAGGAAGGGATTGAAGCTTTGGTGCCGGTAAATACCAAACAGCAGCTAATCCAAAAGTAATTTCTATTTATTCTGGGAATGTATGTAAACAAACATACATGCATACATGCATAAACATATATGTACTACATACACACATGCAAATGTGTGTATAGGTTGCCTTTGAAGACAAGAGGACCTAGCATCAAGTCTGCCATGACTCATACTGCTGAGCTAGTGATTTGCATCTATAGAGGGAGTTTACATACCTGAAGTTTCCCCAAAGCAAGAAAATCACAGGTCCAGGCATCTTTTTCTCAATTTAGAAGATTTTGATATATTATGCAGTTGGTTCAGTTGTGTCCAAGTCTTTGTGACCCCGTTTGGAGTTTTTTTTGGCAAAGATAATGGATTGGCTTGCCATTCCTTTCTCCAACTCACTTTAAAGATGAGGAACTGAGGCAAACAGGGTTAAGTAAGTGACTTGCTCAGGTTCACCTAGCTAGTAAGTGTCTAGAGGCCAGATTTGAACTCATGAAGATGAGTCTTCCTGATTTCAGGCCCAGTACTCTATCCACTGTGCCACCTAGCTGCCCACATATTGATACTCTATAGATGTAGATATAAAACGAACTATATATTTATGTCTATATGCCTATCTCTATCTATTTATCTATCTATCTACTTCCTACTTATCTATTGGTATATATGCTAAGAGGCAGCTAGGAAGTGCAGTGGATAGAGTGCTGGGCCTAGGTTCAGAAAGACCCGAGTTCCCAACTCAAACCCTCACTAGCTGTATTACCTTGGGGAAGTCACTTAATCTTAGTTAAGTTTGCCTTAGTTTCCTCAATTGTAAAATGAGAAAAATAATAGTACCCACTTCCCAGGGTTTTTGTGAGGATCAAATGAAATAACATTTGTAAAGCATTTAGCACAATGCCTGGCACATAATAGGCACTATATAAATACTAGCTGTTGTCATCACCACCACCATCATCATTATCATATTAGGAATATAAATTGGCTACCTAGATTTTTAGAATAGTTTCCCTCCTACCCCTCCAAGTCTCGACCATGCCTTCAGTTCTGATCAAACCTTCCATCAGCCATCTAACATTTGTGGAGGTGGGAGAAAAAGGAAAGACTATAAAAGGAATTCAAGAGATAGTAAGTAAAGGTTTTATGGGAAAGGAAGGCAAAGTAGTTGTTTAGATCAATTTATACTCATTCAAAATAAAAAAAATATTTGAATTTGTATTGTAAACTTTTAAAATGTCTTTCATATGCATTCTCATTATATCCTTAGAACAACCCTGTGAGGTACATAGGCCAGGTGATGTTTTCCACATTAAGGCAGAGGGTGAAGAAGCATATTTTTCCAAGTCGCATAACATCAGTGGCTAAGCCAACACTATAATCCAAATCATCTGGCCTATTCCAAAGTTGTTTTTTTTTTTACCACATCCCATTGCCTCTTAAAAGTTGGGGTAGGTGGGTGAAATTAATTCTACTAAAATAAAAATAGCTGGAGTTTTAGATCCTTCCCTCCTCACACTGTTTCTGATTATAATTGTTATTAAAATTAATTTTCATTTTCCCAGTACATAACCAAACAGTAGTAGGGAGTTGACCTCGGAGTTTACTGGGTGATGGAAGAAAGCCAGTTTGGATTTAATACACAAATTAGGCAATGCACATTGATCACTGTTGTTTGTATTCCTTAAGTCACTGCCGATCTAAAGACTACATCACACCATACCCTTTCTCTACATAAATGTATACATTAATTTATATCTCTTTAGTTCTTTGAGATTCAAGAATGTGAACGAATAAACTATTTCCGGAATGCGTTGTGGCAACACATGAATCAACTCTCACTTCAATGTGTCATAAGTGATGAGGTAAGCAGTCCAGCATCATTTCCAGACCTGTTAGGTAGATATTGTACTAAGTTATGGAATCTTAGAACTGCAAGCATGGTGAAGTAGAAAGACAGCTGGATTTGTAGTCAAAAGACCTGAGTTGAAGTTCTGGCCTTTTACTTACCTGTAAGTCCTTGGGCAAGTTAAGTAGACTCTTTGGGCTTCAGTTTCATTATATGCAAAAAGACAGGAGATCACACCCAATGACTAACCTCTAAGGTGCCTTCTAGTTCTAGATCTCCTATCCTATGGAAGATAATTTAGAGGTCATCTAGTCTAGGCATTCATTTTACAGATGAGGAAACTGAGGCCCAGAAAAGGGAAGTGACTTGTTTATACTTATATACTTGTATAACCTAAATTAGAATCAAGATCTTTTGTCTCCTAGCCTAATGCTCCTATCTGAAGATATCTTCAGCTATAGATAGTATTCAATTGTCTAAGTTTTTTCTTTGTAAACTTAATAAGCATCAACAAAAACAAAGAAGCATTCAAAATAAGTAATAAAATCATGAATAAAACTATAAACATACTATCTCTTACATTGTAACAAAGAGCACAGCAAATTAACAAACGCATGCCTGAAAAGAGAAATATGGTCATTGTCTCTTTCATTCCCTGATCTTTAAAGTGAAGAGGAACCTTGAAGTCTGGACATTGAAGTATCTAAACAGCCAGGGGATCATTTAAGGGAAGTTTGTTTATTTGAAATGTATCCCAAGCTCTCCTTACATGAGGTAGATTTGTCAAAGACTGGAAACTCTGAAATGGGGGTTGTTGCCACTCTTGTAAGCACAGCTCTGTTTAGGGTGTCAGGCTATGAAGGAACTTTAAATTCAGATATTAGGTACTAGGCTATAAAACTTGTATTTGCCATGACATCTCCCTTGCCTCTTGGCCTTTTATTGTGGTCTGGGGACCTGATCCCTCTGGCTTGGAAATCTGACCGTAGCACCCATGAAGTGCATTGTACTCTGCTAGGTATCTCAGAGCACACAAAGGATCATGATGCAGAGCTGCTGCCTTGAAAGAATTGGCTGGGGAAATGAGACACATATACACAGAAAGTTAAATAAAAATATGAAAGTTCCATAACATTGTAAGACAACAGCACCAGAGATGTCACAAGGCATGGGGAGAGCAAGGGCCAAATAAATAAATGCCTTCTAGCTATAGTTCGTAAAATGTAGTCTGGGGATCCAAAGGGCCTCCAAGACCCTGTTAGGGGTTCCATAGAGTAAAACTTACTTTCATAATAATGCTAAAATGTTTTAATTTCTAATACTGTAAATGTTGATAGACATAACTCACATAAACAAAAGCTCCTTGGGGTCTTCAATAATTTTTAAGAGAGTAAAGGGGTCCTAAGATCAAAAAGTTTAAGAACTGATGGCTTAGAGCAATAGATGTTATGAATTCACTATGAAGAAGAAAATGCCATTGAGAGACAACTCTACCTCTGAAGATTAGCTCAGGGTCCAGATCACTCTTAGGAGGTTTAGGCCCAGGGCAGAGAGGCCAGGTTTGGTTAGATTCTGTCGGCAACATGGTCAAGTCCTAAAAAGGTTCCATTTTGGTCTAGAAGATCTGTAATGGCTACTGAGTAGCCTTAAGCAGACTTGAGCCTCTTGGACAGTCTCAGAATGACTCTAGTTTTCCATTGACAACATTGACAACTATAGATTGGATATCAGTGCAGAATTAGACCAGGATGGATTCTCTCTGCCCTGCTTCTCTCCTTATCTAGTGCACGGATCATGGATCTCAAGCTGGAAGGGACCTTAGAGCCCATCTAGTCCAAACCTCTCATTTTATAGATGAAGATACTATGGTGAGAAGTAAGTGATTTGTTGACGGTTTCACAGCAAGCGTCAGGGGCAGGATTTGAAGAATACAGGTATTCCTGAAATTCTAGACCTGCCATCTAATAGAGAAAAAACTTTTGGTCCCAGTTTTCTCTGGATTGACACCAGGCTTAACCTGAATGTTCCTTACTGGCCATAAAATCATCCTTCTGATCAGTAATGCAATAGCCTCAATTATATTAGGCACAATGAAGAAGGGCTTTGTGAATGAAGAGAAGGGTACTAATACGAGAGAGGTTTGGGGAAGGTACAAACAACATAATTTGTCAATTGATTGGGTATATGGGGTGAATGATAGTGAAGAAATAAGCCTGACACTAAAGTTGAGAACCTGCATGGTGAGAAGAATGGTAGTGCCCTCAATAGAAAGAGGAAAATTGAGGAGTGAGGTGAGTTTAGGGTGAGTGGGTAATACATTTTGTTAGAGAGAAAATTTCAGAGTTCAAGATCTTTGATGAAGCCTTTGTCCAGTGATGTTCATGTTTTAGGTTGTGCTGATGAGTGGTTCAATTAGAGTAGTGAATTGAGGTCATAGAGATAGGATGGAAATTTTTATTTCAAAGTAAAATTATAATAAAATTTTTGTGTCAATTGATATACTTGGTCCTTGTAGGGTTAAGGAACTGTGAGACTAATATAATAGAAAGGTCATTACCATTGACATTGAAACATGTTACCAAGTCATCCTCTTTTTTTAAAAACAAAATCCGGAAAGAAATACCAGTTATTTAGTGAATCTCCTATGTGAATGAATAGTGTCACTGCTGATGGAGTTACTGGGCCTTTTGATTTATCTGCTTCTCTTTTACTAGATGTTTGAAGAAGTCCGTAAAAGTTTAGAAATGTGTAGCATTGAAAGGGACATTGACTATTTTGTAGCTCAGAGAAGGACTGGACAAGTGCCACCAGGTAAGTGGTTCAATGGGGGTTATTGAAGCAGTTCTACGAGCATGCCTTTTGTGCATCCTGTGTTTATTTTGGAGAACTGCCCTTTAACATTCTATTTCTTGATGACTTTTACAGCACCTATATTGTATGAGAATTTCTATAACTCCCAGAAAAATCCAGTACCAGGACGAAATTCATTACCTAATGTGGGAAGGTAATAATGGACTAGTTGCTCTTCTCTTGCTTTGGAGATAAATCATTTCTTAAAAACTTATTTATACTGATATCTTTTGTTTCCATATACCCTCATTTACAAATATATCTCTCTCCCTTTCCTGCCCAGTGAAACATCACTTGTAACAATGTTTAAAAAGGGAAGAAGGGGGAAAAAGTTCAGCAAACCCAATCAACACATCAACTATGTCTGACAGTATGTGTAGTACCCCCTACCTCTGCAAAGAGCAGAGGGAGGTATGTGTGGCAAAGCTTGATCATCATAATTACACAGCTTTCAGCTTTGTTTTTGTTTTTGAAAAAAAAATTGTAACAAACTTTTTCCCTCTTAATTTCTTAAGGCAGATTTAAATTGATAACTTACCCCCTATATTCTCTAGGTGACATTACTAGAGATTTAGCCATGGGGCATTTAGACATTAAGGTATGAAATAAGAAAGAGGTTCAATAATTTCGCTGTTCCCTTCAAACTTAGTTCAGGTAGAACTATAAAAGATACTTCAACTTCAGGTAACTATTGTTATGCATTTAATGAATGCTCAAATATTCAAATGTACATGTGATTCATTGATTTGGGAGTTCCTTTCAGCAATGTAGATTGCAGCCCATGTGTGCCTGCCTATCCTGTGCAGATTTTATGTCTGTCTTCCCATATATTTCCTACAATAACCCTACCCAATGGAATAGAGGCATTCTTCACTTTCTCCTGACATCACAAGGGTACTGGTAGAGAACTCTTGCTGTCTTTTCACCTGTTATCTTCTCTCATTCTTGTCTCATGACCTGACCATCCTTTCATCTTATCATACATTTTCTTGATGACATCCTTTATGCCTGTTCTTCTTCAGAATTCCTCCTTGGTTATACTTTCAGGCTGCCCACCCCCACTCTGCACCTTTTCATTTCCTTCTGTGTAATATTCATTTTTAACTCTTTGAGGATAGCTATTTCCTGTCTTGCTGTAGTATAGCAACACTGGTTAGATCTTGGTATTAAAAAGATGGGCTTTTGTTTTAATTATGTAATTATGAATAGGATAACTTTTTATCATTACATGTCAGAAAAGAAATCAGAATTCTAGAAAGTACACAAATGTGTCCAGTGTCTGACAGGAGGTCAGGTATGGAGTGCAGTATATCCAAATCTCTAAAGTCTTAGTTTCATTTCAATTGAGTTCTGAGGGCTCCTGATCCATGCTGGGCTAAGGGTAGTCACAGCATTAACATATGAAGCATAGGTTCTGGCGGAGCTGTGCTGCATGTTGGATATTTTGTTTAAAGTCTTATTGAAGACCTCAAACCAAAAACCAAAACTGATACTGAATGAGGAAAGTGGAGGCTTATTGTAACATAGAATATAACAGGATTAACATAATCCAAAGAGAGAATGACATTTAATTTTCATCTCTTTTGCAGGAGAGGACCTCTACCAATTCCTCAAAATGTATCAGGTATGTCAGGATAATTCCTTTTTAAATACTTGAATTAAATTCTCTGTAAGGTTGGTTATTTTGAATTTGGCAAAGCAAAGGGAACAAGGACCTAGTTTGTGAATTGGTTACATGAATGAAAATAAGCTTGTAACCCTGCTATAACACTATTTATGAGAATAGGGTATATGTTTATGGCAGATCTATTTTTGTTGTCCAGACAGAGATTTAGTTACTGAAGTGACCAAAGGAACTTCTTCTCAGGCAGTTTCCTCTATGAGCTACCATAAGGACAGTACAATTCTGGGGTAGTTTCCTTTGGATTATGTCCAAGGAGGGTAAATAAAGAGCCTGGGCCAGCTTATATAGGAGGCAGATGTTCAAAAATGAATCAATTATGCACAGATTTGTTTGCTTAGTCATGAAGAAATTAAGTCTGATTGTCACAGGACATTGGGCTGATTTTTCACCTTCCCCCTCCCTTGTTTGAACCCTCCTGAATTAACTTACAGTTTAGACCTTAATTAATTGTTTTCTGAATGTTTCTTGTGTGTGGGTTTTGTGTTGTTTAAATAAGATTTTAACAGTATTTCACAGTAATTCCATCACAGTGTTCAGTACTGCCTTAGAGATAAAAACATCAGATTGTGAGCCCTTTGAAGGCTGATACTGCATCTTTTCTTCTTCCACAATGGTTTTGCATAGGGTGGGAAGTTCATAATTCTGGGTCTTGTATTCAAGGAGTTCCAAATCTATTAAACTATATTATTATCCAGTCCGCATCTATACATCTTCTCCACAAAGAGAGACTTGGTTAAATGCTTTCCAGGAATCCAGGCATACTATGTCTACAACATTAATCTGCTCTCTGCCCGTCTAGTAACCTTATTATAAAGAAGGAAATGAGTTTAGTTTTGCATGGCCTGTTTTTGATGGACTTATGCTAATTCTTAGTGATCACTGTTTTCTTTTCAAAATGCCTTAAAGAAGGTCTTTTTAATAATGTCCCCAAATTTTCCCAGAATTTGAATTCCAGTTTAACAGTTTATAGTTTAAAGAATTCACCTAGCATTAAAAAATTTGGGACATTTGTTCATCTCCATTTCTTCCTTTACAATTCACATTTCACAACATCAGCTCAGCAATCTGATCGTCTCTTTTGTGTAACTCAGGGATGCGACTGTTCTATATATCTCATAAGACTGTTCTGAGAAGAGCTCTTTGTAAAACTTAAAGTGTAATGTGTAAGTTATTAGTTTTGTCTTACCTTGTATTCTTTCTCTTTCACAGAGGATGATGATTACTCTTTGGTGACTGAATGCAATATTATCTCTAACTAGTACCAACAGTAAGAGCCTTTATTCCAGTCTGATATTACTTTAGGCAAATTGTAGTTGTGGAGCCTTTTTTTGCCATTGATAAACATACTGAATTACTTCTGGGTGCATGCGCTATTTAGGGGAATACAGAGAATGCATGATAAAATGGAGAGAGCATAGATCTTGAACCCCTAAACCTGAGTTTTAAGTCCTAGCTCTGACACTAGATGAGTGACCTTGGGTAAGATACTTTACTTCTGACCATCAATTTGCTTCACTGGTAAAATGAGGATAACAATACTTGTGCTACTTACTTCACAGGGTTGTTGTGAGGAAAAGGCTTTGTAGACCATAAACTGAGTTATTATCATAATGCTAACTTATATTATACAAGTATTAATTTTTATTTCTATCCTGATAGGAACTGTGTTGAATTGGATAAAAGCCTGGCCTTAGAGTCAGGAAGACCTGGTTTTAATGTTGCTTCTGATGCATATAAGCTGTATGACCCTGGGCAAGTCACTTAACTTCCTGTCCCAGACAATTCTCTAAGGAAACTGCCAGTTGGAATGATGGAAGGAACTCCATACTTGGAGTTCTCTGGTGAAATCAAGAGATCTGTATTCAGACCCTCTCACACTACCCTGCAAAAGAAAAAAAGCCCAAACCTTTTATCCCAAGCTTACCTTTAATTCTCATGTTTAGGCAGATTTTCCTCCATCTGATATTGGTGATGTTGATTCTTTTAATCTCTCTCATTTTTGTTGGTTCATAGTATTTCTTGTATAGTTCTAGAAAATAATTATATTTTATTAAATTATATATGCATAGTGCTTGGTACATAGTAGGTGCTTAATAAATGCTTGTTGATGGAATGACTCAGTTTAGCACTTGATTCTCTGGGTTGTTTCATTTCCTACTATTTTCTGTTTCTTTATCTTCTCTTCTCAAATAGATGATAAGTTATGAGGGAAGCCACAGTGCTGGGCATAGGGGGATACAAAAATTAGAATGCCCAGCAATTTCATAAATAGAGGGGTTCAATAAATATTAATAAGAGAATCTGTTTCATGGTATCTTAAAGCAGGGAAATTAGTTCAGTTAACATTTGCACATGGAAACAATTTTAATGAATGTTTAAGAAGGGTTTGAACAAACTCTTTAGCCTTAGAATAAAAGAACAATATATAAACCCATTGTTTTTATTTGTTATGCACTTCATCTGGCCTGCTCATCTCTATTTCTTTAGTTGTAATATTTACTATGCAAATAACAACAAAATCTGGCCTGAGGATTAAAATAAATCTCAATTATCCATTTTTTTTTGGGGGGGGAACATGGTCAATATAAGAATCTGTTTTGCTTGGCTACAAATGTTTGTAATGTTTTTGTTTTTCTTGATTTCCCAGTGGTAACTCTGGGAGGAGGCAGAGAAGGTGGATTTTATTTGAAAAACTATTTAATTAAATTTTATAAAAATATAAGAAAATTTTTAAAAAGCAGCTATCAAAAGATGACAAAAGATGGGAATAGTCAGTATTGGAGAGGGTATGGGAAGAGAGGAGCATTAGTACATGGTTGGAAGAGGCATTAGAAAAAAACAAATAATCTCAATTTCCATAAAACATTGTCATTATCAACAGCAAGATTTAGCTCAGGGCTATGTACATAGAGGAGACTAATAACTCAATTCAAATAGTTGAATAGTATAGAAAATTATATTTATCATTCTGTGTACTTGCTCCCTGCAATTTCCTTTCCTCTCTTGGAAAATATACTTTTTTTTTGCCTCTACATATATGTGAACTCGAATACACATAGCGTCCTACATACACATGCACACATACTCTTAGTCATCTCATACCAAAAGCTGGTCATCCATGATCGTTCTCCTCTAATAGATTGTGATTTGCTATCCTCTTTCAGGAATTGAAGACTCTCAACCTGATGCTTCTTTGACTGTACAAGGAGTCAATGTGGAATAGATTTGGCTGCCATTTTGTATTAGTCATGAAGACTCTGAAGTGAACTATTTCTTTTGTAACTTTTAATATTTTAAATTGGTGCAAAAGTTTTTGTTCTACTTGTCATGGATGGGTTGTGAAAGTTCCTTGAAGACTGTATAAGTTCCAGGCAAAAGAGATTCCTCTTCCTAATCGATGGTAGCAATTGTGGATAACATTTTGTTTTCTACTTGGAAACTATGAAATGTTTATAGAATTTGAGATCTGAATCTTCATGTAGTAGAAACATCAGAAGAAGGGTCATCAGTGTGAAAGCTCTTCTTGGTATTAGAGATAATTTTACTCAGAAAAAAAGAACTGTTTTCCTACAATGTTTTCAGTAATAGTATTATTTCATTAGTGGAGGAATAAGAATCTTAGAGTTAGAAAGGACTTTATAGATTATGTAAATCTTTTCACTTTCTAAATGAAGAAACTAAGGCCCCTGAGAGGTTATATGATTGTCCAAGGCACAGCAGCTAATAGTAAAGCTAAGATTAAGATATAGGCCTCCTGGTTTCCACTACACCTGTTTTCTCTTCCTCCCTTAAAGTGACCAGTAATACTACTGCTGAAATTTAAGCTAGTAAGTGTTTTGTCCAGGCTTCTTTACTGTTGAAAAAAATTTAGGGCTGGTTAGGAGCTATGATTTCATAAGTGAAGGCAATTTATGGTGTAGAAATTCTTTCTACTAATGTAGTTGAGAAACTCACTGGTAACTTGAAATCTTTGAAAAAAAATTGTTCGGGGTATTGAGCAATTAAGTGATTATCTTGTATTTGTCAAAGGCAGAATTTGAACCTAGCTCTTCCCAACTTTGAGGCCAGCCCTATATCTTTTATACTGCACTCTCTTTGTTGAGAATACCAACAACTAAAGTGTCATTCTTGTTTTTAAGATAGATCACTGATGAACAGTATGTAGTCTAGTTACTCTTCTTCATAATAAAAATTTTGTAGTTATGAAATCACTGCTGGCTGGGTTTTCTCAGGGAAAAAAAGTTTGTGTATGTGTATGTATACATATATATGTATATATGTATATATGCCCATCATATATCCACACATAAGTGGATGTTATACACACACACATACATATGTATGTATACACACCGTGTATCTAAGATATATATGTTTGTGTGTGGTTTAGTATATATACATATACATGTACACATACACTGGACTTTGGACATTCAGACATATGAACTCTATACTCCAAGTGATACTTTAGTAATCCTTCTGTGGTCCCAAGGGACCTGTGATCCTAAGGTACCTGTGGTACCCACATTGATAGTGGTATTGTCATATAACTTCTAGAAAACTTTAGCACCCTCAAGATGCTCAATAAATTTTAACCACCAACTTAAAATAAAATAGCATTTATATAAAACTTTTTTTCTTTAGCATGCTATAAATGTTCACACAAGGGACCCATGTTATTCTGTAAATTGTAAATCGATCCTCTAGCACTTTAGTGAATTAAACTGTTTGAAAGCAAACTGGATGCTTACTCTTTTCTTATGCAAGTGCCTAGTGGATTTGAGGGAGGTTAGGCCAGGAAAGTTGCAGAAATTGAATATCCTTTTGTGGTAATTTCAACATAGTAAAAATAGAGAAATTAAAGTATCATAAAGATCATCACTTTCTCAAACTAAAAAATGTCAGAAAATTTTCCTTTGTTGGGGAGCAATAAATAAAAAAAGTTTTATTTATTGTTGACTTCCTCAGGGATTTCACCTTTTTCTTTATCTATTGGAAGCATAATTATATGGAGGAATTGATTTAAAGGTTTGTAAGCTTTTAAGAAATGTTAAGAGCTCAATTCTTATTTTGCTTTCTTTGAAAGAAAATTAAATTCACTGCAGTAGTTCTTGATGTTTTGTGTGTATCTCTGAGGTTTTTTTTTCTTTTGCATTTTTCTTTCAAGGAAATTTTTCTTTTTTGATTCTGAACTATACTCATTTATTTCAAGAAATATTTATTAAGGGCCTGGTATGTGTAGAACAGTATGATAAGCACTGAGGAGCGCTGAAAGCACATACAAAGTTTACATAAGATACACTCTCTGCTCTTTGGAGCTTACACCCAATTGAAATTAAAATTATTCCTAGGCAGTAGAAAATGAAAATATCCTCTCCTCTTGAGGCCATTCAGGTATTGGAAGCCCCTAAAATATTTTAAATGAGTTAGAATCAGAGAAAGAAGAGCAGAAGTTACATAGGGTCATATGAGTAGAGAGAAAGGGTGTCACATAGGGGCAAAAGTGTTGAGCTTAAGAAGTACGGACAATGTTATTATTGTTGTTGCTGTTGTTGTTGTCCAAAATCTTTCTTCAAAGAGGCCCATGGCATCAGGAGGGTGATGTCTTGACTTGCAAGTGAATTGGATTTAAGTGAGGCAGGCTGTGCAAAGTCATCAGCTTTGCTTTCTCCTCCAGAGTCATCAAAGTCCAGTGGCAAGACATAAGTCAAGATGACTGGTGATGGCCCAACGATGTTATTAGATGGAAGTAGAGCAGACAACAACATGTCCACTTGTCCAAGTTATTTAACAGCCAAAGATGTAGCAAGTAGAAATGTTTGAATAATGGAGGGGCAGTGAGGATGAGGCAGGAGGGCAAGGAAAGAGAAAGTAGATTTAAATGTATTTCACTCCAATTTACCTTTCTTCAAAAGAGGAGACCATTAATATCTTGGACTTGAAAATTTGCCTACTGTTTTGCAAGGGTGACTAATTGTCTAAGGTATCTCAGGATTTTAGTGCTTGGAAAGATTTTACAGACAAGGAAACTGAGACCCAAGGAGGTGAACTGTATTGCCTAATGTCATACAAGTGGTAAAAGTAGCAGAGCCAAGTTTCTTAGCCAAGTCCTCTGACTACATACCTAGTGTTCTTCTTGCCATTATATCATAAGTTAGCTGATAAGAAGTCCTAGGACTAGACAGATTTCATAAGAAAATTGGCTTTTTGTCTAGAGCTGGCAGGAATCTCAGAGGATTCTTATTTTATAGATGAGGAAACAGTTAAAATGCCTCGTCCAAGGTTACACAGGTAGTAAAATGTAAGGTGAGATTTGAACCCAGGACTCTTGGGACTCCAGGTGTCCTTTTCATTTCACCACAGTCCAGTTACATTGTTTGTTCTTTCATATATTTATAAAGTACAATTGTTAATGAGGAATCAATCATTTATTAAATCATTATTGTTAGTCACTACTAAGCATTGGGAATACAAGAAAAGAAACACCAAGTCTCTCAGGAGCATACATTCTATCAGGGGAGACACATAAACATACAGAATATGCAAGGTAATGGGTGGGGTGAGGAACTAGTAAAGGAGATTAGAAAGGTGTGTAAGCATAGGTAGGAGGAGAACCAAGAGAGAGTGGAGTCATGAAAGCCAAAGGAGAATGTCTAGGAGGAGAGGATGGTCAACAGAGTTGAATGCTACAGAGATGCCAAGGATGGGCAGTGAGAAAAAGTCATTCAATTTCACAATTTAGAAATCATCGGTAACTTTAGAGAGAGCAATTTCAGTTGCTAATTTGGGCAGTCAGAATACAGAGGATTTAGAAGAAAGTAAGATGAGACAAAGTCTCAAAACACCAATTATAGACAGCTTTTTTGAGTTTAGGTGAGAAAGGGAAAAGAGATAAAGGAAGAGTGGAAGATTTATTGCTTGGTGTGGCACATGGGCTCTGGGCTCACTCTCCTAAATCCCAGCTAGAACTTGTGGGTCATGTCCCCATATTAGGGCTGCTACATTTCTCCTTAGAGTTCTCAGCGTCACCTGGAAGGTTGTGGGCTGGTCTTCTAATATTATTGCTCATAAGCCCTCATCCAGTATGTCCCTCTCCCCTCCAGATATCAATTGCCAATTAATATCTCCCCAATATTAATTCAACTAGGCCAATGAAGGCTTAGTCCTCCAATTACATTAGTATAGTGCTATGATGTTCAGTCTTATGTAGGAGGAAGAACATAGATTGGGAAAGCTGGATTCTAGTTCCACTTCTGTTATACTGGTGAAGTTGCTTGACCTACCCAAACTTTAGAATCCAGGCCTCATGTGTTTAAAACAAGACCTGTAAAGTCTTGTCAGTTCCTGGCACTCTGATATCTAGCACCGCCTTGCACATAGTTAGTCAGTCAGATAGCCAACTTAATGTTCGCTAAATTGAAATGAATTTAATTATATGATTTTCTTGTAGAATGAATAAGGTGGAAATAATATGATGTGGGAGCAAGAAAATGCCACTAGATGGCAACATAGGTTACTTGGAAACTGGTTTAGCAGGATTACAAGTGTAGAACTGGGTTTTCTTAAGATTTACAATATGAAAATTTGAGATGTATTATAGTTATAATTTTCATGAAACACTATAATTGTAAGAGTGTATATTGTCTCTTGCTTTGACAGTGATCAAATATGGAAAAAAATTTTTTCACTAAAGTTCAAGCATTTTGGACTTGGCCTACAAGAATCTGACATTTGAAAACTTGGATGGCGATATTAATTCATCCAGTGAACATTTATTAAGCACTAAACACATGCTTTAAACTCTAATATCTATGAGCATCTGATACTCCTAGAGTCTTCATGGGTATCAGTAGGATCAGCTATTCAATTGCTCATGGATTATTTAGAGAGATGAAAGAATGTTTTGCGTTCATCTCTCCTATTCTTTTGCCAGTTTTAGGGAGGTGAGTATAATAATCTAGTGTGATTTTTTTTGGGGGGAGGGTTTGGGGGGAATGAGGGGAAGATCTGCTCCTGCCCTGAGCCATAATTGTCTCTCTCAATTTTAGATGAAATGACCAACCATGATTCTAGAGGACCAACGATGAAACATTCTACTCACTCCTGAGAAGCAGAAACACACACACACACACACACACACACACACACCCCTTTACCAACAATGTATTAATGTGCCTGTTTCCTACGTAAAGTATAACCTCAGAGTTGTTTTAATTTGCATTTCTCTAGTTTCTAGTGATTTGGAACACTTTTTTGTATGGATAGTGATAACTTGAATTTCTTTCCCTGAAAACTGTCTATTTGCTATCTTATTGTGGAATGGCTTTTATCCTTATAAATTTGAATAAATTCTTTGTTTCTTGGAAATGAGACCTTTATCAAAGAAACTTGTTATAAAGATTTCCCCCCCTCCACAATTTAACTTTTCCTTTTAATCTTAGTTGAATTGATTTTGTTTATATAACCCCTTTTTAATTTTGAAAAATCCAAATTTTCCATTTTATGATCCTGTCTATAACTCTTCCTACATCTCTAAATCTAAGATAGTTTCTTCCTTGATCCTTTGTTTATAATGTGTCCTTTTATATCTAAGCCATGCAATTTGAAGCTTACTGTGGTATATGGTGTGAGGTCCTACCTTCTTCTTTTAGAGAAGAAGAAACTGAGACCCAGAGATAGAAATGATTTACCCAAGGTCAGTCAAGTAAAGACTGGAAAAAAAGGTTGCTCTGCCGCCTATGTGACCTTGGTCAAATTACTTAGGTTCTCTAGGCCTTCCTCATTTGAGAAATAAGGGGGTTGGAATAAATAATCTCCAAGTCCACTGTTCTTTCCACAACAGTGATGCCCATGAAAATAAGAGTATTCCTCTAACATGCACTCAGTCTTTGAAGAAGCATCCTGTCTATCACTCTGTGTGTTAGTGAGGAGAGAGGGTGGGGATAGAAGTGCTAATAAGTGGCTAGAAAGGAGCTAGCTTATCTGTGTGGTACAGGGTTAAGGAGAGAGGGGTGTGTATACGTGTGTGATAATTAAGGTGTCCATAAACTGTATGCCTGATATATGATAAAAAACAGTGGTTCCCCTATCCTTGGCATGGAGATAAGTGGTATCTCCTGTGTTTGCTTTCTATCACACCCACTCTGGTCTAGACTTAACCCCTCAGCACCAGCTATGAATTTACTGAACTCAATTTAGGAATTTGAAGCATTCAAAGTTTTACTCTAATGCATTCTTAGAGATGTAAATTATTTTGGTTTTGCATGGAGAAGACCTTTCTCTTCTTGCTTTCTTTGAGTGGTACAAGCTAGGTAGCATACCTTAAACTGGTTTGTATTAGAGCACATATAATTATTATTTTAAAAAATAAGGTGTTGGGGTAGCTAGGTGGTGCAGTGGATAGAGCTCTGGCCTTGGAGTCAGGAGGACGTGAGTTCAAATCCAGTCTCAGACACATGACACTTACTAGCTGTGTGACCTTGGGCAAATCACTTAAACCCCGATTGCCTCACCAAAAAGCAAAAAAAAAATAATAATAAAAATAAGGTGTTATCCTCATTTCTTATCAATATTCAGTAAATTCTTGACCATGTTTGACATAATTATTATGCAGTATTTGTTCATCACCTTCTTTATGATTAAGACTAGGGAAGCATCAGGCATGTTCCCAAATTTCCTCTAAGTTCTGAAGACAGGATTCTTAACATGATGGAATTTGAAGTCTTTCCATCAGGCCTTTTTTGATCTTCCTCTCTACACAAAGGATATCAAAAGATTTTGATCTTGAGGTAACCTTTGAAATCTAGTGTAACTCCATCATTTTGCAAGGAAGCAAACTGAGACTCTGAGAGTTTACATGCCACTTGAAGGTACTGTGATGTTTAAAAAGATGTTTAAAGTTTAAAGATGCAAAAAGTTTAAAACTATGTCAAGAGACATAGTTCCTAGGCAAGTAATCATTTTATTAATAATGCTAGCATTTTATTAATAAAAGGAATGATCATTTGGCTGTCTTGGACCAGAGACAACTCATGATGCTGGGCTCACAATTTATATGCCATTGGAAGAGTGGGTGTTCCCTAGGGTAGCAATCAATTCTGATTAATGAGGAACTGGGAGAGTGACATCATATCATTATTGGATAAAGGGATTACCTCTACACCTAGACCACCCATAGCCCTGAGCAACCTAGACAGAGGATCTACCTCCACTTAAATTAGCTGGAGTGGAACCAATGGGCAGGAATTGATTTTAGATTAGAAGTGTGAAGTAGTTGGATAGAGTAGCAATATCCCAAATAAGGAGAATGTTAATCCTATTTTCCATTAGCCCTGAGTGTAGACACTTGCCTTAGGACAAAGAAATAGGACTGGGAAAAAAGCTTGGGTCTCCCCAATTTTAATAACTAGCTATTAATAGGAGAGAGAAATTATTGTTTCTCCCAGTATCCTCAATTGATAAAACATTTATTAAGCACCTACTATGTTTCATGCACTGGGGATACTAAAGGAGGCAAACTACAGTCCTCACCCTCAAGCAATATTCAGTATAATGGAAGAGGCAACATGAAAACAAATATGTGTAAACAAGCTATATATTGGAATCACAGAAAATAATTAGCAAAGGGAAGGCACTAGAATTAAGAGGGGTAGGGAAAAGCTTCCTGTAGAAGATGGGAGTTTAGTTGGGACTGAAAGGAAGCCAGGGAGATCAGTAGGCAGAGTTGAAGAGGAAGACCATTCCCTGCTTGAGGGAAAGCCAGAGAAAATGCCTGAAGCTGAGAGATAGAATGTCTTGTTCGTGGAAAAGCCAGGAGGCCAGCGACATTGGATGGAAGTAAGTTATAAGAAGACTAAAAGAGGGGGAAGGAGTTAGGTTATGAGGGCTTTGAATGCCAAATAAAGTATTTTGTATTTGTTCTTGAAGGCAATAGGAAGCCACTGGAATTCAGTGAGTCAGGTGTGTGTGTGTGACATGACTGGACCTGTGCTTTGGAAAAATAACTTTAGTGGCTGAATGGAGGATGGACTGAAGTGGGGACTCATAGCTAGATCTGCTTGCAGCCTGTTACAAGAGTCCAGGCATGAAGAGATGAGAGCAGGCACCAGAATGGTAGCAGTGTCAGAGGGGACAAGGGACCATATTAAAGAGATTTTGCAGAAGTGAAAGTCACAGGCCTTTGCAACATTTTGGGTAAGGGGATGGTGAGATATGGTGAAGAGTTGAGGATGATTCCTAGGTTAAGACTCCCAGGGACTAGGGAACTAGGTAAAACTCAGGACTAGCAACTGTGTTGTTCTCCATAGCAACTGGGAAGATAAGAGGTGGAGAGGTTTAGGGGGAAAGGTAATGAGTTCAGTTTTGGACATTTTGAATTTAAGATGTTTACTGGATACCTAGTTCAAGATGTCTGAAAGGCAGTTGGAGGGGCAAAAATGGAGACCAACTGACAAGTTAAAGCATCATACAGTAGATTTGAGAATCATCATCATAGAGATGGTAATTAAATTTGTGGGAGCTGATGAGATCTCTAAGTAGCATAGGGGTCTAAAACAGAATGTTGTGTGACACCTCTGGTTAGAGGGCATGATTTGGATAAGGATCCAGTGAAAGAGACTGAGAAGTCAGATAAGTAGGAGAACCAGGAAGGAGTGGTGTTCCAAAAACCTAGAGTATCAAGGACCAGAGGGTGATCAACAGGGTCAAAGTGATGAGGATGGGAGCTAAATCCCAAAAAGGAAAAACCCTGGACTTTCCCACAGGGCCAAATCTCTAAGTGTTTGCCTGAGGTTATAATCCCATTAACTGGCCTCCATTGTTTTACCCTCCTATGTTCCCCCAGGCTCCATTGTCCAGGTCCCAGGAGTTCTGTTCACCCTAGCTTACTGGCCACTCCCATTCAGATCTTCCTTAGACCCCTCCTCCAGTCACCCCAAAACTACTTGGCTACTCCTAAATCCCTTCCACAGTCTTTTTGTTTATAGGGTCCATCTTGTCTCCATGAAGGTGCTCAGATTCCTAAAATCTAGCCACTGCTCTTATTCTTAGAATCTAGCCAATACCTCACAGACTCTCAGATTCCTCAAGAGCCTGGCTAATATGACGGATCTTTAATAAACCTTGTCTTTGGCTAAAAGAAGGCTTGGGTTGAATTCTTTCAGACAGGACCCGCCTGTTATGATCTTGGGTTCCCAGCACCTCTCACCTCTAGACCTCATTACAAGACTGCAGAGAGCTTGTGGAGAATGAAGATTGAGAAAGGGCCATTGGATTTGGCAATTAAGCAATCATTACACTGCAGTTTCAGTGGAATGATGAGGTCAGAAGCAGGATTGTAAAGGGTTGAGAAGACAGTGAGAAGAGAGACTACGGAGGCATCTTTCAAAGATTGCCTTTTAAAGGAGTTGAGCCACAAAGGGTAGAAGAGATATTGAAGGATAGTTAATAGGGATGGAATGATCAAGTGAAGGTTTTTTGAGGATGGAGGAGAGGTGGGCATGTTTAGAGACAGTAGGGAAGGATAGGGAGACACAGAAAATAAGTGATAAAGTGTGGATTATAGGGAGAACAATCTGCTGGAGACAATGCTGGAATAGGTGGAGGGGTTGGTCTTGGTTAAGGATTAAAGCCAACCTGTCATGTGAGACCTGAGTGAAGAGATTGCGGTAGAATGTGAGTGATATGAGATGAAGAGGAAAGAAGAGGAGCTCAAGGTGATTGGTCTTAATCTTTTCTGTAAAATATGAGCCAAGTTCTCAGCTTAGAGCATGGGGAGAGAGGGAAGCATGGGAAGTTTGAAGAAGAATGTGAGAAAGGATTAGAAGTTAGGCTTCCACAACAGAACAAAGGAATTCTGAGAACTTCTAAGATCTGGTGGATTGTCCCTCAACCAATCAGAAAATGCCCCAAATATTCCATAAACAACTAATTCCTTAAGAGGGAGCCCTGGAGGCTAAACCTGGTTTGGGCAAAGGCTTTTCTCCAAGCTTGCTGAATAAACCTATTGAATATTGACACATCCCGAGGGTGGAGATAGCCGCCATTTTTGAACATGGGATGCATGGAAGTGGGAGGAGTTAACAGAACCTGGAGGAACATGGGATAGGCAGTTCAGGAAGAGTGAAACTCAGACGAACTAGACCAATTCTAGCCCTGGTGGGTGGAGCACGGATCTTACTATTTAAAAGTTGATTCTACCACTGAACCAGCACATGTGCCATATAAGAGTTCATTGTACCTTCTTCTCTCTCTAGAAGTGTAATAAAGGCTTTCATTTACTCACTCCTTCAGTAGATTTTTGTTTGAGATTTTTCTAAGAAGAAGAAAAAGATTCAGAAGAGTCACTATGCTGTAACTAGACACTAATTAAAAGCATTTGCAATGCATGTTTAAGAATGTCTCTAAAGAAGGTGGTCCTGGATTCTGGAAGGAAGTCAGTGCAGGAAGAGTGCAAACTCTGGCAAGTCCCAACTAATAGTTATATAATTTAGTGGTTATTATGTGCCCACTAAGCACTGTATTAGGTTCTGGAGACAAATAAAAATCAAGAGTGAAATTATTCCTGCCCTCAAGGAGCTTACATTCTATAAGGGGTCACATAAAAACATATAGAGTTAAATGATTATTAATACTGAGGAGATACAAGGTTTTTTCCATTTCCTCATTCAAAGTTCAGTCCTAAAGAAGACCAATGCTGATAGGAGAGACTGCCCAAACCTTCTCGGTAATGTGCTTCTCACCTCACCCAACTAGAAGACCTTACAAAGAGAATCTTGAGGCCTGAGGCCGACTGTGTGTATCCCTTTTGTACAGATTGCCCCAGGCAGGGTGGTCAGGGTATAGAGATAGTCCCTGTTGATTTCCGCCTTAGGAACACTCACCCCCAAGTGGATTTTTTTTTAGGCAATTGGGGTTAAGTGACTTGCCCAGGGTCACACAGCTAGTAAGTATCAAGTGTTTGGTCTGAGGCCCAATTTGGACTCAAGTCCTCCTGACCAGCGCTAGTGCCTTATCCACTTCAGCACCTAGCTGTTCGCCCTGACCCCCCCCCCCCCCCCCCCCGAGGATTTGAAGGTTGAGCTTTCTCCAAGATTCTTCTTTGGTTCCTGAGAGTGCCAGTGACAACACTTTATTATTTGCTAGCCATAACTAATAAAATTATTACCCAGAAATTATGTCTCTGGGACTTTTTTCATTTGTCACAGAACAAATTCAAGTTAATAGTAAACATACAACAGTATTGACAGCATTAAAGTATATAATACGTATTAAAGTCAGTATATAAGGATAACTCAAAGTAACTAATAAGCATACAATATGAAGCATGCAATATTATTAAAATATGCAATAATATTAAGAGTTGACATATAAACAAATACTAACAAACTCAAAGTTAATTAATAGTAAAGTATACAAAGTAATTAACATGGGGGAAGGGTTAGAGGATAAGCTCCAGGCACATCTGGCTAAGACAGCTTCAGGGTTGGCCCAGGGCTAATGAATTTTTTGGCCACAGCAGCTCCGAGATCTTCAGGGGCAGCAGCAAAATCTGAGAAGCCAACTATGGGCTGAAATAAAAGAATAGAAAAGACAGCTTCATGTAGTCAGGCTTCATACCCATTAAGAGCTGGGTTCGAATTTGGCCTCGGATACATGCTGCTGTGAGACCGTGGGCAGGTACCTCAGCCTGTCGGTGCTCTAGGCACCTTTTTAAGACTAGATAGATTGCTGATGGGACGTCGCAGAAGAGAAGCCGATCTGCACTGGCAGAGGGAGTTTCTTCACCCGGGAGTTCTCTATCTCCACAATGCAAAACAACAAAAAAAAAGCAAAGCTTCCAACGAGACAATGAGGGCGGTTCCAAAACGGAACGGGCCGCTTCGGAGGGTCGTGGGCTCCCCAGCACAGGAACACTACAGAGAAAGGCTGGACGAGCACTCGCGGAGTTCGGGGTCAGGAGACCCCATGGCCCCTGAAGCGCCGGTTCTACGCTCCGGGAGAGGTGGAGGCTGGAAGGAGGCGCTGGGCGCATGCGCTCCTCTGTCTCCTCCCCGCCGAGCACCCGGCACCGAAGCAGGGCGGATCTGGGTCACCGGGAGAAGCAGGGAAGGCCGTGAGCCCCTCCCACTCCCGGGAAAAGAGCCGCCGGCGGGCGGTAGTTTGCGTTATTCCATGGCCCGCAGGGCGTCCGGGTCTAACCCCTCGTAGGGGATTGGTGGAGGCGCAGGCCACGTGATTGAGGCCGGAAACTGAAAAGGACAGTGCTTGGGGAAGCATTTTGACAATAACAAACCCGGGTCAGAGCAGGAGGCGGAAACATGGCCGAGGCGGTGAGGCCCCCGCGTCGGACCAAGGCCAAGGCCAGCCGGTCTAAAACCAAGGTAGGTCTCCGCGGGCTTACGTCTTCTCCATTATGCGTTTCCCTCCTCTTCCGGGTGGCTCCCGCCTACCTACCCCCAATACCCCGGCGCGTCACAGACGCTCCCCCTCTCCCCAGTGTCGGAGCCCTGACCCTCACCTGGCCCAGCATCGAGCCCTCGGGGGCCGCCCCCCAATCACAGACCCCGACCCTTCCTCACCCCCCAATCACAGACCCTGGCCCTTCCTCTTCCCCCAATCACAGACCCCGGTCCTCTCTCACCCTCCAATCATAGACCCCGGCCCTCCTTCACCCGCCCAATCACAGACCCTGGCATTTCCTCGCTCCCCATCACAGACCCCGACTCTTTCTCAGCTTCTCCCCCCCCTTACCCCTATCACGGACACCTGTCGTCCCCTCCCCCAGGCCCGCACCAGGACTCTCCCTGCCCTTCAGTGTCGGACTCGGGCTCTCCACCCCCCAATCAGAGACCCCGGTCTTCCGAATCTTTCCCTCCGTCACTGACGCTGATTGTCCTCCCTAGTCACAGACCTCGGTCCTCCGGAGTCCTCAGTCATAGATTCCCATCCTCCCCATCCTCCCATCCCAGACCCTGGCCCTTCCTCCTTTTCCCTCCCCGTTCCCCCAACCCTCCAACCCAATTTAGGCCATAGACATTTCCTTCCCCCCCCAACCCCCCGCAATCGCAGAATCGTTCCTGGCCCTTCCCCCCAAATTAAGGACCGAATTTAACCTGCTCCCACTGTCTCTGCCCCGCCCCCCTCCCCTTTCCTCATCTTCTCTCTCCATACCCTAGGGGCTGCCCTCAGTTTCCAGTCACGGGGCAGCACCGACACTAAGCCTGCCTAGCCACCGAGGGCCTCTTGTTGTCTTGCCTCAGTCTGTAGGCCGAAGAATTCTTTTAATGAACCCACTCCCCATTGTTACAGACCATATTCTCTATCTTGAGTGCCCCCCTCCCATCTCCTGCCCCTGCTTCCTTTCTTTATCAAACTTTGTCAGGGGCTCAGACTTATGAACTTACTGGGGGCACTCCTTTCCTGGGGTTTCTGGATTTCATTAATCTGCTAGTTCTCTTTTCCAAGATTTCATCATTCCCACTGTCTTTCTGGGGACCAGAGTCTCTGATCTGGAACTAAATCTTGACTGGGGTGAGGCTGCTGAAGGTTTGTCATCTGGGCCCAGAAGTTTATCTCCTTTCCCTCTCCAGCTAGTGGATCCATTCCAGGCCCCTGGTTGATTTCTCTCCCTCTCTTCCTAAAAAGAGTAAAATTCATTCTGCCCCAAGGTATGTTTCTCCTGCTCCTTCAATTCCACCCTTCTTTGCCCAAGTTTAAACATTTCTTAGTGTATTCTCTGCCTGCAACCTGTTTGACTTTCTTGGGTGCCATCTACCTTCATCTTTATCTGAAGCCCCTTGAAGTGAAAGTACCACTCATGGAGACAGAGAAATGGAAGTTAGACTGTGTAGCATGGTTTGTGTGGGATGCATCCAAGAATGTTTTCCAGACCTCAGTCACACAAAAAAATTCAGAGGTAAAAAGAAGTCTCCTTATTTTTCTCTTGATTTTGTGTTATTGGGTTGGTGTGAATGAATGTTCAGCAGCCTGAGCTACATACTAGGCCCACACATTTGAGACATCTGCTTATCTGTTTAAGATGATCGTATCTGGATTCTCTTGGTTAGACTGACATGACATTTGTGGTAAGCTGGGTTAGGATTTTGAATTTTTTTTGTATATCAGACTCAGTATACTTTAATGGATCTGTGATCTCTCTCTAGTGATGTAGGTTAATGGCACTCCCTTCAGTGGTATAGATTGTACCTTCATATTCTGTGTTCTTTTCATTGGCTTCCCCAAATCTTCCAGATACAGAGTATGCATCCAGTATACTTATTCTATTCCCATGTCCTGAAAGAATTTTAATAGATATAGAAGAGAATAAAAGTGTTCATGATATAAGTCTGGAGTCAGATAATTTTAACTTTCGGACAGCCTGGTTTACATGGAAAGCAATAATGGTAGTCAGATGCCAAGTAGTCCCTAGCAAGTCCTCATACTTTCATTCAATTCCACTGTTAGGTATACATTCAATTCAACTCTACATTTATTAAGCCTTTTTATGTACTTAGTGTTCCAGAGAATAGGTGTTGGAGGCACTTGGACTCTGATTACCTATATAAGGAAATACAAGGTATTTGAGAGAGTATTAACAACTGTGGCGAATTAGGTTAAAAAAAAAGTATTTGAGCTGAGGTTTTTTTTTTCTTTTCTTGGCTAGGCAGTGTGGTTAAATGACTTGCCCAGGGTCACACAGCTGGTAAGTGTCAAGTGTCTGAGGCCTGATTTGAACTCAGGTTCTCCTGACTCCAGGGCCGATGCTCTATCGAATGTGCCACCTAGCTGCTCCTTGAGCTGAGTTTTGAAGAAAGTAAGGATTTATTTTAACAGTTGAAGGTGAGAATGGGGGTAGACTTCTTATGTGAAGGAATAGAGATAGGAAATGAAATCTTGAGTTCACAGAATAGCTAATAGGTCAGTTGTCTAGAACACAAAGTTGTATGAAGGGGAGTAATATAAAATAAAGCTATAAAGGGAGGAATGAGCCAGTTTGTGGAAGGCTTTAAATGCAAGAGTGAAAAATTTGTATTTTATTCTACAGGAAATAAGGTGCCATTGAAAAATTTTGAGTAAGTGATATGGTCAGGTCTGTGGCTCTGAAAGATTATTTTGTCAGCTTGTGTAGCATGTATTGGAGAGAGATGAAACCACTTAGGAGGCTATTGCCTTCTAAGGTAGTGATGAGAGCTTACAGTTGTGCCCATATAAATGGAGAGAAGGTGATAGATATGAGAGAGAAGAGAGAATCAGTAAGACTTAACAACTCTTTGGATGTGAGGGGCTTGGGAGAGGGGAGTCAAAGCTGAGTCCAAGGTTGTGAGCTCCACAAGATTAGAAGGGATGGATATTTGTGGCCTTAACAGAAATGAGATATTTTGGAGGTGGAATATGTTTTTGGAGGTTTGTCATGATTTCTGGCTTTAATGTACAGAATTTTATATCCTTGAGGAATATCCACATATAGTTGCTTAATAGGCAGTTAGTGATGTAGGATTGGAGTTCAGGAGAGGAGCTAGGGAGTCACCTGGGTAGAGAGAAAATAATTGAACTTATTAGAATTGATGAGATCACCAAGGGAGAAGGCCCAGATAGAGCCTTGGGTGATACCTACAGCTTAGTGGGTAGAATATTCAAAGGAGACAGAAGTAATAGTTAAACAGGCAGGAGGAAAACCAGGAGAAGGCAGTATGGCAAAGGCTGAGGTATGAGAAAGTATCCAGAAGAGGAAGGGGGTGAAGGATGATTGACAGGGTCGAAAGTTGCTGCAGAAGGATCAAGTAGGTTGAGAATTATAGTTAGTCAGCTAACATTTTTTAAGCCCTTACTTTGTTCTAGGCACTATGCTATATGCTAGGGATGCATAGAAAGGCAAACAAGAGCAAAAACAAATTTAGTCACTGCCCTCAGGGAGCATACATTCTATTTAAAAAAAAATTTTTTTTTCCATATGCTTTTGAGTTGAAAATTTTTTCTCCCTTTTTCTCCCCCCACCCTCCCCAAGACGGCGCACAATCTGACATAGGCTTTACATTTACATACCCATTAAACATATTTTCACATTAGTGAAGTTGTAAGTAAAAATTAAAACCAATAGGAGGAACCATCAGAAAGATGAAACAAAATTCAACTTAAGGTAAAATTAAGTGAGAGCAATTCGACTTCCATAGTTCTTTCTTTGGATGTGGACAGCATTTTCCATCCCGAGGCCTCTGGAGATGTCTTAGATCCTCGTAATGCTGAGAAGGGTTCAGTTTAACATTCTTAGTCATTGCATAACGTGGCTGCTATTGAATACAAAGTCCTCTGGGTTCTGCTCACTTCACTCAGCATCAGACCAATATAAGTCTTCCCAGGTTTTTCTGAAGTCAGCCTGTTCATCATTTCTTATAGAACAATAGTATTCCATTACATTCATATACCACAACTTGCTCAGCCATTCCCCAATTGATGGGCATCCTCTCAATTTCCAATTCTTTGCCACCACAAAAAGAGTTGGGGAGCATACATTCTAATGGGGAGAACCCTGTACCAGATCCGTGTGTACAGTTTAAATGACTGGCAATCTTGGAAGTGAGGATGAAAGGCCTCTTTTGGGTGGGGTTTGAGTAGAGCCAGGAGGTAGAGGTGACAATGAAGAGTGTATCATTCATGGGAGAACTGCCTTTTGGGAGTTGGGAGATGGAAGAACAGCAAGTAGACTGTATAGCTAGATTATAGAGGTAGAGAGAAGGTAGAGGGTAACAAGACTAGAAAATTGGTATGGGTTTTGATTGTGACGTGCTTTAAATGCCAGAGTATTATATTTGATCCTAGAGGCAATAGGAAACCTCTGGAATTTATTGAGTGTGGGATGGTGGTGGTGGCAGTGTTATATTTAGACTTATACTTTAAGAAAATCACTTTGAGTTGAGGGATTGGAGTGGGGAGAGAACTGAGGCTGAAGGACCAATCAGAAGGCTGTTGCAGTAGTCCAGGTTGGAGATGATAAAGTCCTGCACTAGGGTCGCTGCTATGTGAGTGGAAAGGGGTTATAAATAAGAGCTGGGTGGAAGGTAGCTTTGCTGGGGTTTGACAATTAATTCTTTAAATGGAGTGAGTGAGAATGAGGAGTGGAGGATGATACTAAGATTTTGGGCCTGAGTGACTGGGAAGATTGCCCTCAGCAGTAATAGGAAAGTTGGATATTGAGGGAGGTTTTTTGGGGAAAAGAGAATGAGTTCTGTTTAGATGTGCTGTTTGAAATGCTTATACAACATCCAGTTTGAGATATCCAAAAGTCAGTTGGTGGTATGAGACTGGAGCTCAGGATCATGTAGGGCTATATTTACAGATTTGGAAGTTTTCTGTGTAGAGATGATAATTAAATCTCTGGGAACAAATGAGATCACCAGGTGAGGTAATACATACAGAGAAGTCTCAGGATAAGGCCTTTGAAAACACCCATAATTAATTGGTGTGACCTCTACAAAGACCCAGCAAAGAAAACTGAGGAGCAGTCAGCTGGGTGGGAGGAGAAACCAGGAACAAGTCTAAAAAGAGAATATCCAGAATAAGTGGGTGATGATACAGTGACAAAAAGCAAAGGATGGAACAAATCAGAAAGTGAAGGAATTGCCGTTATAATCTTATAATTCAGAAGGGTTTCTTGAAATGAGATTTTGATAGGCAGCTTGGAGAAATGCTTGGAGAAGCATAGGGCCTTTGCAGAATTTTTTTTTTTTATGAAACTGATCCATTTAAGTTTTATTTTGCTGTCTTCCTTTTTCTCGTGGTAAATTTTCTTAGAGCAAATATTATTCAATTCACAACACTTATTAATTACCTCCTATGTTCCAGCACTGTACTGAGCACTGAGGATACAAATAAGGAAAAGAAAGATACAAAGATACAAAAAAAGAAAAATTTCTGCCCTGAAGGAGCTTACAATGTAAGGAGAAGCTGCAAAGTTGGGAAGAGGGGGAAACAGGACATCAGGGTGTACACAGTGTGGGGTATGGAGTGTTCATCTTGTTCTGTCGAGTTGAAAGTGGGCAGAGCTGCAGATGCAAAGTGGAGTGAACTGCAAAGTCCAGGTTATACCCTCTATAAAGGAAGGTTTTGCCTGGAGTTTAGTGCTCTACTCTCCAGCCTTCTAGAGATAGTAGCTCATTTGTTTGGCACTTTATAGTTTACAAAATGCTGGCTTCTTATAGTGTAAATACTTTTAAATCTACTTTACAGATAAGGAAAACTGAGGCTTAGGGAGTGGCAACTAGCAAGTGGAAGTGATGCGGTTTAGGGTTTGGGTGCTGGGGAACCCAAAATCACAACATGCGGGTCCTGTCCGAAAGAATTCGACCCAAGCCTTCTTTCAGTCAAAGACAAGGTTTCTTAGAACATCCATCGAGATATTGGGCAGACTCTTAAGGAATCTGAACATTAGTAAGCTATTGGTTAGATTATAAGAATCTGACCAGTGGATAGATTATAAGAATGTGAGCATTTTAAGGGAGACAGGATGGACCTTATATACAGAAAGCCTGTGGGAGGGATCTAGGAGTGGCCAACTAGTCTATGAGGTAATAGAATTCCAGGGAAATTGGAGCCTAGATAGGACCAAAGGTGGGAAGTGGCCTGGGGCCATAGGGGAGGCAAGATAATGGAGGGCCAGGCTAGGTCTTTTATAATAGAATTGGGGGATTGGGTGTGGCCAAAATGAAAGGCCAGTTGTGGGAATCATGGCCTCAGGAGAACACCAGAGATTTGGCCTTGTGGGAAAGTCCAGGGTTTTTCCTTTCTGGGGCCTAGATCCCATCCTCATCAGAAAAACTGGAATTTGAATTGTCATGATAGCAACAAGTACTAAGTGCTTACTACGTGCCAGGCACCATGCTAGGTGCTGGGGAACATAAAGTCCACTGTTCTTTCCAATACATCACAAAAGTTGTAGGTCGTTTTGCTGTTTTGGAGCTAGTGATCTCCTCAAAACTTGGTGACATGTTCATTCTTTCAGTGTTTGCCATAAGTGCTATAAATAATAGTAAGGCTCTAATTTGCCTCCTAGCTTCTCTTGGCTTCCTTCAGACAGGTTTGAATTGAGTTCAGCCACTTACTACTTATGAGATCTTGGGAAAGGCACTTAACTTTTCTTGGCCTCAGATTTTTCAGCTGTGAAGTTGAGGAAGTTGGATTAGATGATTGCGGTAATATCCTCCTTTCCAACTTCAGATATATGATGCTATGATCCTTTTCTCTTCCCCTTCCCAGAGAGCCATCTCATATGACAGTAAAAAAGTTCATTCCATCAGCTCAGCAAAGAATGGGGAGAGAGGTGCCTTCTCATTTCTCTTATTAGGGTCCAAGCTTAGCTATGATATTTTCACATCTTTCGGTTTCAATTTTGTTGCTGTTCTTTACATTTATATTATTATAATTATCACGTATATTGTTTTCCTAATTCTGGTCTTCATTTTGTGTTTCCCCATGCTTTTATGTATTCATCATGTTCATCTTTTCTTACAGCACAGAATTATTTCATGTGTTACATTCATGTATCACAACTTATACACTGGAATGGTTAATCCCTCAATTTATGGGCATTTTGTTTTCAGGTCTTTACTACCACATGCTGTCATAGTAGTTGCTATTAATATTTTATTGTGTATGGGGCCTTTGTTTTTGTCTTTGATCTCCTTGCCCGTTTTATGAGAAATTCTGAAATAATCACTACTGGTGTTCAGGCAGAGGCTGGTTGACTTTCTCAGGGATAGACAGGGCATGCCTGCTTTGGGAAAGAGACTGGACTAGATGTCTTCTCAACAGCACAACATGTACCTACTTGTTTAGGGCAGCTAGGCCGTGTAGTGGATAGAGCACTGGGCTTGGAATCAGAAAGATTCATTTTCATGGGTTCAAATCTTGCCTTAGACACTTACTAGCTGGGCAAGTTACTTTGCCCTGTTTGCCTCAGTTCTTCATCTATAAAAATGAGCTGGAGAAGGAAATAACAAACCACTTTAGTATCTTTGCCAAGAAAACCCCAAATGGGGTCATGAGGAGTCACAAACAGTTGAACAACAAAAGTATTCCACCTCCAAGATGCTGAGATTGTTAATAATAATAATTCACAATTATGTATCAGTTGAAGGTTTACAAAAACCTTTATATATGTGTGTACACACACACACACACACACACACACACACACACATACATACACACACCCATACACACATACACACACTGTCTCTTATGAACTTTATAACAGCGTGGTGCTATAGGTGCTATTATTTCCAAATTGTTAGATGAGATTGAGGCTCATAGAGGTTAAGAGAGTTCCCCAGGGTCACAGCTAGTGAGGGTCTTAAGGCAGGAGTCCGATCTAGGTCTTGCTAGCTCCAAATCTAGTGTTCTGTCCACTATGCTATGCTATTTCTCCAGACATTGATATTTTAACCTGAAAACCTTGGACCTTAGTTTTTCGGTCCACTGTAATTCATAACTACTTTATGGTAATACAGCTATTTTGCTACATTTTCAAATGAAATAATCTTTCATAAAACTAGACCTGGAAAATTATTAACAGAACTCCCTGATATAGCATCATGTATGTTCAAATATCTAGTGTATCAACTCTAGAAACATTGTTAAGTGAACCACAGAAACAGCAATTTGGAGCCAGATGGTTTTTAGAGGTAATGTAGTCCAACCTGTTCATTTTAAATATTATGAAACCACAGGGCTACTTGGTGGCAGAGCTAGATCTAGAACCCTGGGCTTCTTGTTGTGGAATCTCAGAATTGGAAGAGATATCACTGTTCATCTAGTTCAGCTTGTACCTGAAGAGGCATGCCCTCTACAACTTACCCAATAAGTGGTCATCTAGCCCCTGATTAAAGATCTCTACCAAAGAGAAACCCACTGCTCCCCAAGATACCCCAATTTACTTTTAGACAAATTTAATTCTTAACAAGTTTTTGTTGTCCCTTGTCAGCTTAGCATCCTTGTCTAAAAAGGAAATGAGATTAGTTTGGCGTGACTTATTTTGATGAAGCCTCATTGACTTTTAGTGATCACCTCTTCATTTAAAAGAGTTGTCTTAGTATTGCTTTCAGAATTTTTTGAGGGGTATTTCATATACATGTATACATATACTATGTAGATATGCATATACATATACACATACAGATAATATTAATTGAAGTTGAAGTAAAATACAGTTTGACTTTCAGAATGTTTTATTTTTGTATTTTTTTAAAGTTTCATAATAATTATTATTATTATTTTTGGTTAGGCAGTGGGGTTAAGTGACTTGCCCAGGGGTCAGCTAGTAAGTGTTATGTGTCTGAGGCTGCATTTGAACTTAGGTCCTCCTGAATCCAAGGCTGGTGTTCTATCCACTGCGCCACCTAGCTGCCCCTCAGAATGTTTTAAAATTGTCATTTAAGGGTCCTTTGGTCTTTATAACAATTTTAAGAAGTAAGAATATTTTCAGTGTTTTTTCAGATAACTCATTAATTACAAAATTTAGAATTCCATAAGTTATTTTGTAGTGATAGATAAAATTCATAGTACCATTTTGATATGAGACAATTTTCCTACATCAAAAAATGAAGGAAAAGCTTTTCTGTAATTTCCCCCATATTCACTTAAACTATGAGTCTTTTTCCAAGAAGAGCTTGAGTGCTAGATTTGAATACGTGTATACTTCTATTCAGAATAAAGAAAAATCATTGGTTAGTTTCACCTGCCAGTGATAATTAATTGCCTTACATTTATTGTTATGTTAATTGTATTTAAAAAAAGGGAAAAGAAAAAGACAAAGCTATGGAAAGAACAAGCAGGCTGTTAGCAAGGGTCTATTTGATACTTGCCAGTGTGTAAAAGTATGTGCCTTAGTAGAAAGATTTTTTTAAACTAGTGTTATCCATAGTTGATGGCTTTAGAAATGCCTGCATAAAAGAATAATTTACCATCTTTGCGATAAAATTTATTAGCTTATGAATTTGTGCAATTTTGAACAGGAAGGGGAATAGTGTTATTATTAATTCACTATAAATATCCTCTTTGTTTTACCACTTGATTGACCTACATTCTTTGATATTAATCATATGATGATTTCCCAAGGTCAGTTTGTAGCTCTCGTGATGTTCATCTGATCCCTGGAAAATCTTCTGTAAAATGATTTAAAAAAATTTTTTTGAGGTTACTATTTATATATTGCAGGTAATGAAGTGAGACTTCATTAGTGAGACATTAATTCCATTGGGGTATATACCCCATCTCCCAAATAGTGGTAAGGATGAGATCAGTAAATGCTCCCTCTTATCTTACCCTGCTCTTACAGTGCTCTCTAGGAATTATGACAGTTAACACTTGTAGCATTGATAACTAGGGAGGGAACAGAGGGACATGTCTTCTCTCTTCTCTTTCCATAATTTTTACTTGGCCTCCACTTGGCATTTGTCATGATGAATTGTGAAACTTCACCTACTTATCAATCTTGGGAAGATTCACTTGCAGAAAGAGATCTCACCTCAAATACCTATATGTTCGTGAATGTTTCTTTTGTTCTGAAGTACATTTTCATACATATAGAATCTATCATTCAAATGTCCGCATATTCACTTTGGCTTTGGTCCTTTCCAAGTTGGGGATTATATTATCTTTTGAATGTGGGGAAATTATTCCATGATGGAAAAACAAAGTTTTTCAAGCCTAAGCTATTCTGAAAGAATATAGCATAACTATATATAAGCATTGTGGGAGTATGTTGAACTTATTTTTGGAGGCACGTGGACATATATGGAGGATGGATGACAGAAAGACCCTACATATTACCATTGGTTGCACTTTAAGGATGTGAATAAAATTGGAGGCATTCTTTCAAATACTACATAGGAACTCTACAATTTCTACTTTATCAGCTCTTGCCTAGACTACTGCAGTAGTTTCTTTAATTAGTCTCCCTGTCTCAAGTCTCTTCCCCACTTCTTTGACCTGTCAGCAATGCTGCTCCCAACATGGTTTTCCTTGAATAGTACTCACCATGTTGCCCTCTCCCCCTTTTCCACTCCCCTGCAGTGAACTCCAGTGGCTCCTTAATTGTCCCTTGGAGAAAATAAAAATTTTCTTGGGCTTTTAAGCACTTCATAACCTCACCTCAACCTACCTTCCCAGCCTCTTTATACATTATTTTCTTACCCTCACTTTTAACATTCAGCCAAAATATTTTTGCTGTTCCTTAAATGACACTCCATCTCCCATCTCTATTCCATTACACTGGCTGTCTGCTGAATTCCTGGATGCACTCCCTACTCATCTGTCTCTTAGAATACCTTATTTCCTTAAGATAACTAAGATACCATCCTCTACGTGAAGCCTTTTCTGATCCCCTACTTGCTAGTGCGCTTTCTGTCACAGTTACTAGTATTTACTTTGTTTATATTTTGTATATACGTACACACACACACACACACACACACACAGTCTTCCTTAATAGAATGTAAGCTCTTTGAGGACAGGGTCTATGTAATTTTTATCTTTATATTCCTCTCCCCCTAGTGCAGTGCTTACCACATAGTTATAGCTTAGTAAATGCTAATTGATTGATTCAAGGAGTAAAAGGAGTTATAATTTTTTTTTGCTTTGTTATATGGTTAGAGAAGAGATAGTTATATAAAGATTGTTTTGATATTTTCAGTTATTAACTATATGAATGCTAAATTTTATAGACAATAATATTTTATAAATAATAATTTTCATTTCTTTTTCAACAAATCTCAAAAAGCTTGTTGAAGTTTTAATTATTCTGGAGTTAAATATTTAATTGTTGGTGCCCTGGCTATATAGCTGTGATATGGGAGGTTGAAAGCAATCTGAAATAAATACCCTATTGGTCTTAATACAGGCTATATGCAAATAAGATCTTTGCAAGAGATCTAAGTAAGTACACACTGATAAATAATTACATAAAATTACCTTATTAAAATGTCCTTACTGTGAAAGGTTTAAAAAACATTTCTTTTAATTCAAATCCATAATTTTTTTCATTTTCTGTCACCACTATCTCTTAGTCTTATTTTAGTAATTTTTCATTGTATATTAAAAGTATAGTTACAGACTAAACTTAGTTTTTATGCAAACCGTTTACATTTGTATTTTAACCAGTATTTTAAATTAAGACTAATTTAAAAACATTTTAATTGTTTTAGTCAGCCAAGATGCTCCTTCTTATACTCCCCCCTCCCATCCCCCTGTTGAGAATAGAAGTGAAAAAAAAACCATTACAAACATGTATGGTCAGTCAAAACAAACTTCTTCATTGGCTAGGTCCAAAAAAAACTTGTCTTATTCTGTATTCTGAGTTCTTTACTTCTCTATCAGGAGGTGGAGAACATGTTTCATTGTTGGTCCTCTGGAATCCTGGTTGGTCATTACACTGATAAGAGTTCAACACAAGAGTTTTCCATTGCATTTATATACCATAACTTGTTTTACCATTCCCCAATTAATGGGTATTCCCTTAGAGTCCCATTGTTTGCTACTTCAAAAAGAACTATAATTATTTTTGTACATCCTTAGAGTTTGTTTTGCTTAGGGCTAATCCTTAATATACACTCCTTCTAATTCCCCTCCTCCTTTTTATTTTTTCTTGTTGAATGAAATATATATTTCTGTACCTGACTGTGTGTATATTCTTCCCTCCTTTGACCAGTTTAGATGAGAGTGAGACTCATGTCAGCTGATCTCCCTCTCCATCCTCATTTATATAGATATAGACTTGTGCGCCTTGATTATGTGAGATAATATTCACTAACCTTCCTTACCCCTCCCACATGTATTTCTTTTCCCCTCTCTTACCATTCTTTTTTAAAAAATTTATTTATTTTGAATTATCAACAATCACTTCCATAAGCTTTTGACCTTACCATTCTTTTAAGATTATCAAGAACATGACAAAACTATTGCCAGGCCTTGTCTAATAGCATTCCCTCTGTGAACCCTGATGATGATAGGATTCAAATGGGATATGTGTAGCATCTCATATTTGAATAAGCAGTTTATCCTTGCTTAAAGATGAATTTATTTTGCCCTTTTGTATTAGGAGCATTGTTTGCCTCTTTAACTCTGTAAATGTCAGTTAACCAACATAGAACACTGGATTTGGGAGTCAAGAATGAATGGAGGTGGGAAGACAGTCAAATGAAAGTGATCAATCTTTGTTGGCCTCCTCTTTAGCTACTGAAAAAGCCTGTTGATCTTCAAAAAGGAGTAAAGCTAGGGGGCTTGTAAATTGATCTTGCAATAAAAGGAAGCAGAATTCTTTGAGTATCTCTACTGGATGCCATTCCATATGGCTGGGGTGGAGGGGCAGAGTAGTAGATTTGGTGGTATAATTTTTACACTTATGTCCAGCCTGGGATGAGTTCTCTCTCATCTTTACTTCTTAAAATCCCTAACTTCCTATGAAAAGCACAGCTCATGTTCTGTTTCCTGTATAAGGTCTTTTCTTAGCTACTTTCATCTCCATTCCCTGTAATACTCTCTCTGGCTTGAAACTACTTTGTGTTGGTTTATTTGTGGACTTATTTTATGCCTTAGTAGAATATAAGCTTCTAGTGGGCAGAGGCTTTCTCTTCCCTTTTTTTTTTGTCTTTGTATCCACAACACTTTGCAGAGTGAGTTGCTGCATAAATATTTGTTGAATTGAATTTTGCACAAGGCCTCCTTCATCTGTCCCATCTGCCACTGGAAGTTGAGGAAAATCTCTAAAGGTTTCAGTAGTCTCTGTGGAATTGCTTGTAAACTGTGCCTGCTTTCTATATTTCTTGGGAATGGCTTAAGTGTGGTCAAGTCAAGCATTTATTAAGTGCCTACTATTTACCAGGCATCGTGCTAAGTGCTTTACAATCATCTCACTTATCCTCACAATGACCTTGGCTTGTAGGTGCCATTATTATCTCCATTTTATAGTGGGGGAAACTGAGGCAGAGAGTGATTAAGTAACTTGCCCAGGGTCACACAGCTAGTCTGAGGCTGAATTTGAACTCAGTGCTCCTTAACTCCAGGCCCATAACTCTACCCACTGTGCCATCTAGATGGAGGAGAAAACCTACAAACAACTTGGCATGTACAAGATCTATTCAGAATGAATTGGAAATAATCTCAGCATTAAGGGGAATGGGGGAAAATTTCCCAGGCAGAATTTTATCTGAAACTAGAAGGAAGCCAGTAGTCAGAGATGGGGAGAGAAGGGATTCCAGGCATAGGGGATAAGAACTTAACACAGTGCCTGGCACATAGTAAGCTCTTAATAAATATTTATTGACTGACTGACAAGCCAGTAAAAATGCATTGAATTGAGAAACTAACTGTGCTAGGAAAAGGAGACCAGTGTCACTGGAATATTACGGAGGGGAATAAAGTGTAAGAGGACTGGAAAGGTAGAAAGTGACCAGGTTATGAAGGGCTTTGAATGCCAAATAGAGGATTTTATATTTGATCCTAGCAGGAATTTGAATTTATTAAATAGGGGAGTGGCATGGTCAGGTCCTCACTTCAGGAAAGAAGGAAGGAAAGAAGCATTAAATACTATTATATGCCTGCTAAGTGCTTTAGAAATGTTATCTCATTTGATCTTCATGACAACCCTGGGAGGTAGGTGCTATTATTATCCCCATTTTACAGTGAAGAAATCTGAAACTGATGGGGATTGAGTGACATCACACCACTAGTAAATATCTGAAGTTCAGGTTTTCCTGACTCTAGGTCCAGTGTTCTATCTACTGTACCACCTGAAGATCACTTTGACAGTTGCGTGGAGGATTACTGGAGTAGGGAGAGACTTGAGGCAGGGAGACCAATCAGAAGGCTATTGCAGCAGTCCTAGTATGAGGTGATAAAAGGGGCATGTAGGAGAAATGATACAGAGATAAAATCTATGGGACTTGGTAACTGATTGGATATAGGGTATGAACATGACAAGTCAAGGATGACACCCTAGGTTCTGAACCTGGGTGACTGGGAAGATGGTGATGCTCTCAACAGTAGTAGGAATATTGAGAAGAGAGGAGGGTTTGGGAGGAAAGATAATGAGTTCTGTTTGTATATGCTGAATTTGAGATACCTACAGGCATCAAGTTCAAGATGTCCAGAAAGACAGTTTAATATGGAGTTGTAGCTCAGGAGAAAAACTAAGATGGATATCTGGATCAAGAAATCATCTGCTTGTACAGATAATTGAACCCATGAAAGTTGGTAAGATCACCATGCAAGATAATATTGAGGAAGAGAAGAGAGCCTTGAACAAAGCCATGGGGAACATTACCTGGATGAAGATCCAGCAGAGGAGACTGAAAAGAAGTCCGGTATGAAAACCTAGACCAAAGAAGCATGTAGGAGGAGAGATTGATAGGTTGTAGAGAGGTCAGGAAAGATAAGGTTTAAGGAAAAGGGTATTAGATTTGGCAATTAAGAGATTTTTAATAATTTTGTTGTGGGCAGTTTTGGTTGAATAAGTGAGAGGGGAGGGAGTGGGAGTGGAGATACCGTTGTAGTAGTGTAAATAGTGTAGATGGTATAGATGCGATAGAAGTATAAATAGCTTTCTCCAGGAGTTTACCCACCAATGGAAGGAGAGATAACAGGATAGCTAGAGGAAGATGGTGGTCATGATATCAAGTAAAGTTTTTGGTGGGAAGGGGTTGGTGTGCATCTTTTTTATATGAAATAAGAAATACATTTTATTGCTATCTTCTGTTTTTTACCTTACCCAAATTTTCCTTCATATGTACCCCAGCCCTCTCCTAGAGAGCCATTCCATATAATTAAAAAAAATAAAAACAATGAGGAAGAAGCAAAAACTAATTATAACTGATCAATTCATTAAACAAATCTGAAAATGTATGCAGTTACCTTATCTGTGATCCTACATCTGCAAAGGAATGGGGGAAGTATCTTTTCATATTTGTTCTTTATAATTTGTAACATTCATTTTTGATTGTTTTCTGGTAGTGGTTCTTAACATTTGCTGTAGTCATTTTACATATTGTTTTCTTCACTCTTATAGTTCATATAACGCTTCCTGTGTTTTATATTCATCACATTCATTGTTTCTTACAGGATAGTAATATTCTATTATATTTATGTACCACAATTTGTTTAGCCATTTCCCAGTCTATGAACATGTATTTTGTTTCTGGTTCTTTTGTACCACAAAAAGTATTACCACAAAAATATTTTGATGTATATGGAGACTTTCTTCTTATTTTATTTTATTTTTTTATGAATTAATTTATTTTGAATTATCAACAATTACTTTCATAGGCTTTTGAGTTTTAAATTTTTCTCCCCCTCCCTCCCCACCTCCTTTCCCCAAGATGGCAGGCAGTCTGTTATAGGTTATACACATAGAACTAATAGGAGGAACCACTAGAAAGAGGAAATAAAACACAACAGAAGAAAAAAATAGCAAATCCTTCCCCCCCCCTCCCGTTTATGCTTTTCTTTCTCCTTTTCGCTCCTCACTAGTGTTTTGCTTTTGACCACTGCCTTCCTCAGTCCTGCCTCCCTTATTAGCCCCTTCCCTTTTCTTTCCCTTTTCCCATACTCCTTGTTCCCTCCCTTCTATCCCCCCTCCCTTTTCTTTCCCCCCTCCCTTTTCTTTCCCCTTTTCCTTCCTTCTGCCTATAGGGCTAGTTAGATTTCTATACCTTATTATGTTATTCTCTTCTTGAACCAAATCTGATGAGAGTAAGGTTCAAACAATGCTCATCTCCCTCCCTTCTTTCCCTCTGCTATAATAGGTTTTTGCTCCTTTTCCTGTAATGTAATTTACTCTTGTCTGCCTCATCCTTTCCTTTTCTCTCAGTACATTTTCTTAGATCAGATTAATCCATTTACTTGGATCCATTTAACCTACTTAGATTGTTTTTTTAATCATTACATCAAAGTCAACTTATATCCATTCCCTTTAACCCCTTGAACATGGTGTGTAGTAACAGTACAGTTCTCAAGAGTTACATGTGTCATCTTCCCTTGTAGGGATGTAAACAGTTTGCCCATGTTCATAACATGTTGTATTTTTCTGTCCCGTTTACCTTTTTATGTATTTTTTGAGTCTTGTATTTGAAGATCAAATTTTCTGTTGAGCTCTGGTCTTTTTACCAGGATGGTTTGGAAGTCCCCTATTTCACTGACTATCCATCTCCTCCCCTGAAAGATCATGCTTATTTTCACTGGGTAGTTGATTCTTGGTTGTAATCCAAGCTCCTTTGCCTTACAGAATATTATATTCCATGCCCTATGGTCTTTTAATGTAGAAGCTGAAAGGTTCTGTGTAATCCTGATTGTGGTTCCATAATATTTAAATTGTTTCTTTCTGGCTGCTTGCAGTATTTCTTTGACCTGATAATTTTGGAATTTGCCTACTGTATTCCTTGGCATTTTCAATTTGGGATCTCTTTCAGGAGGTGATCAGCGGATTCTTTCTATGACTATTTTACCCTCTGATTCTAGGACCTCAGGGCAGTTTTCCTTTGATTTCCTGAAAGATACTGTCCAGGCTCTTTTTTTCATCATGATTTTCAAGTAGAACAATGATTTTTAAATTGTCTCTCTTGGATAGGTTTTCTAGGTCAATTGTTTTACCAGTGAGGTATTTTACACTTGTTTCTGTTTGACTGATTCTTGCTCTCTCATAGAGTCATTAGCTTCCATTTGCCCAATTCTGATTTTTGACAAATTGTTTTCTTCTATTAGATTTTGTACCTCCTTCCCCATTTGGCCAGTTGTATTTTTTAGGGACTTGTTTTCTTCAGTATACTATTTTTCCAGTTGGCCAGTTGTATTTTTTAAGGACTTCTTTTCCACAGTTAATTTTTGCCCTTTTTCCAAGCTGTTGACTCTCTCTTGCATACCTCTCATTTCTCTTCCCATTTTTTCTTCTACTTCTCTCATTTGACTTTTAAAATCCTTCTTGAGCTCTTCTAAGAAGGCTTTTTGGGCTTCAGACCAGTCATAATCCATTTTGAGGTTCCAGATGTGGGTTTGTTGACAATGTTGTCCTCTTCAGAATTTCTGCCTTGATCTTCACTCTTCTCATAATATGACTCTATTGTACGTTTCTTTTTACTCCTGGTGTTTCTTTATTCCCTGGCCTTTAAAGAGATTGAGCTCTTCTGCTGGGGAGCAGAGGGCATTGATCCAAGCTTCTTGTGTTGGGTGCCTAGGGCCTGGTCACTGGCTTTGTGTGCTGGGGCCTCTTATGTTCGCAGTTGGAGGCTGTAAGGTTCTGACAGCTTATCTGGTGGAATCAGCGACACTGGAACTCTAGGGGTAGGATTGGGTAGTTTGGTCCCTGGAAGTTGCCTGCTTTTCCTTTCCTTTAGCTTTCTTCAGCTCCTTTCAGATGGGTGTTGCAGAATGTTTATCCGCCTGAGGCCACTTGGAGCGCTTCACAGAGTTTTGCTGAGGCACTGGGAGACTGCTGTAGAATGCTGAGGCACCTAGTGATTTTCCACGATGGTTTCCACAGGTTCCCCTGCCTTCATTAAGGCACTTACAGGTCCAGGTGTTTGTGTTTGTTTGCTCTACTACCTGGGTTTCAGGATCTTCTCCTGGTGTGCTGAGGTAGGGCTTTCTGCTAGCTTACTGGGGTGCCTGCCTTCCATACTGCTCCCCTTCCCCCAGGGCAAGAGGGAACTTTCCCGTTAATCCCTTAAACTACCTGGGCTATTGGATTGCAGTACCCCATCTTTCTTCTGGTTCAGCTGTTCCAGGGTTTTTCCTAGGGTGATATTTTCTGGACTTTCAGAGGTTGATAAGGGAGAATAAGAGCAACTGACTTCTTACTCCTCCATCTTGGCTCCCGGAAGCAGAAGTCTAGACTTTCTTTTTATCAATGACCTCCTTTGGGGTATATGCCTAGCAGTGGAATCTCTGGGTAACATTTTTTTGCTAATTCCAAATGCACTTCCCAAATGGTTAAACTAATTCCTGGCTCTACAAACAGGACACTAGTTTGCCTGTTTCTCCACAACCCCTCCAACATTACCTATTCCCATCTCTTGTTGTCTTTACAGTTAGCTCGGTGTGAGGTGAAACCTCAGGGTTGTTTTGATTTGCATTTCTCTCATTGTTAGTGTTTTGGAGTGTTATTTTGTACGGTGGTTAATAGTTTGCAATTGTTCTTTTCAGAATTGTTTATTTATATCCTTTGACCAAAGTGAGGGCTCCTTTTAGTTAGGGCTTGTTTGTAGGTAGCTGGGAAGGAGCCAATGGCTAGAGAGAGATTGAAGCTGAGAAAATGAGGGCAATCTGTTCAGAAGACAGGAAGGGACTTGGGTGCATATAGAGATAGGGGTTTGCCTTGTCAAGGAGAAGGAAGACCTCTTGATGCTTTGCTAACACCCTACAATGACCAAATTGGGTTTACCTTTAAAACCACATTTAGGAGTAAACCTGATGTGTGTTGCTATCTACTTGCACTGAGCTCTGAAATTAGTAAGTTACAGAGCTTTTTGTGCCTCCATGAGAGAGATAAAGCCTTTAAGCACAGCTGGGAGATGTAACAGTTAACTGGAGCTCAAATTTTTAGTCACTTAGCAGATAAATGATTGATTATCTTCACTGCCCGCAGTACAGTTTTCATCAGCAGTTTGGGGACCATGTATAGGGGATCCATGAGGTTAAAACTATTGCCATATGATATTAAGACATTTTAATTTCAAATGAGGTAAATATTAATAGTGTAACCCATGTAAACAAAAGCTTTTTGGGGTCCTTGATGATTTTTAAGAGTATAAGGTTCTTGAGACCAAAAACGTTTGAGAACATGTATATGAAATTTCAAAGAGACTATCAGCTATTCTTTTGAAAAGCCGCTCATTCATTTAACAAGTGTATGGGTACTGTGGTACTAAAGTGCATGGTGTACATTTTATACAATGTGGGCCATAGAAAATGAGTACGGTGAGTATTTCTGTATGACTTCCTAGCTTATATTTTGTAAAGAAGGTACCTTTAAATAGAGTTTTCAAACCTCACATATTCAGTTTGCATTTATTAAGTCCCTACCATGTACGAGGCATGGTGTCAGAGGCTGGGGATACAAAACCAAAAATGAAACAGCTTCTGCTTCTAAGGAACTCACATTCTAGAGTTTTCCTTAATCTATAACAGAATTGAGAATGATCTAATCAGAATTTCGCTTCAATTCTAGTCTGTTAATGGCAGTTCTTGTCTGCTAGTTAACTTAAAAAATATTTGTTTTAAAAATTTTTAGGCACTTGGGGTTAAGTGACTTGCCCAGGGTCACACAGCTAGTAAGTGTCAAGTGTTTGGTCTGAGGCCAGATTTGAACTCAGGTCGTCCTCACTTCAGGTCTAGTGCTTTATCCACTGCGCCACCTAGCTGCCCTGCTAGTTAACTTTTAAATTCAGTGTAATATTCAAATTAGTAAGATTACAGGCTGTGTAAGATGCTGTCTATTAAAAGATTTTGGTTTTTTTTTTAAACAGAAGTCATCTTTTATATTTTATATGCAATATCAAGAAAAATGATTTCTAAAGTATAGCTTGTTACTGATTACCTAATGTTTTTAATTTTGTTCTAGGAAAAGAAGAAATATAATGAAGCTCTTGAGAAAGAAAAACTTGATGAGGTGGACCTTTCTGAAACTTGTAGAGAGCAGAAAATACCATCTCCAGCAGGGGAAATCCTAGCAGCATGTCCTGAGGCATTAACTGAGGTTCAGTTGCAGGACGTCAGTAGCCTACAAACTGTGAAGGAAATGTTTGATGTCCCACTCACTTCTTTAACTTTAGACATTGAAGTATTCCAAACACATAACCTAGAGACAGTAATAGAAGGGAAAGAGGTCAAAGAACATCAGCTGTGTGAAGAAACTGAGCCAAAGTACAACCCTGAGGAAGATGTGAGCACCAAAGCAGAAGGCTCTCAGGGCCTTAGAGATAGAGCCGATAATCCATCAGCACTATGTGGACTCTCAGAAACCACATTCCATCCTAGTCCTTACAGTCAGCAGGTAGTAGGACATTTAAAGGACAGAGGAACTGAGAGTAGACAAGATTATAGACAATCTGTTGGCCTTTCTTCAGAGGTGCTACACAACGTGGACTTACAGAGTTGTTATGAAGCCAAAGAGGTCTTTGAGCCAACTAGATTGAAAAAACTCTATCCTGAATTACCAGCTGAATTTTCTGGAGAAAGACCAGCTTTAATGGCAGTAAAACCATTGTTACGGAATGAACGACTGTATCCGGAAATCCCTTCTGAATCAGAACTAGTACCATTTACTAAGGAACAACTGAAAATTTTTGAGCCTTGTTCCTGGTTAGAAAATGTTGAATCATACTTGGAAGAATTTGACAGTATGGCTCACCAGGACCGTCATGAATTTTATGAGTTGCTTTTGAATTATTCACGATGCAGGAAACAGCTGTTGCTGGCTGAGGCTGAGCTGCTTACCTTGACATCTGATTGTCAGAATATCAAAAGCCGATTATGGCAGTTTAAGGAAGAGCAAATGACTGTACAGGTATGATGACTAAAGCTTTCTGGAAGCTGGCACTTTTGGGATATAGATGCTTTACTTGAGTTGTTATCTTGGTTTGCAGTCTGCTTATTCTTATGTTTCTTCTATTGATTACAAGTCTTTTTCCCTAAAGAGGTAGATAATTCTAGACCATAGGCAAAGATTTTAGTGTTTGTTCCTATCTTAAAGGATTAGGTACCACTATAGTTTTTTGAATTATGTTGTACATTTTAGATTTTATATGCAACATGGAGAAGTTTCTTACTGATTACTTAATATTTTTTATTTTGTTTTAGGAAAAAACATAATGAAGTTTCATAAATTTGGAAGTCATGTATAAATTTAGGTGACAGTTGAAGATGTGAAAATGACAAATTTATAAGGACTGAACCTTGAGGAAGACTCATATTTAGGGGATGGTAGAGGAAGAGAAGATAGCAAAGGAGATATAAATGGAGCAGCTAGAAAGATAGAAAGAAAACTAAGATGTTCTGTAAGATATCAGTAGAGCGAAAAAGTTTCAAGGTCAGTGTCACATAAGGTAGAAGGTACTAGGATAATGTAGTTAGAGAATAACCTTTGGATTTAGCAACAAGGAGGTCATTGGTGACTTCCAAGAAAGCCATTTCATTAAAGTGATCTGTATGGAATTAGATCACAGAGGGCTGAGAAGGGATGGAGTGTGGAGCAGATGAAGGTAGCAAATGTAATCCATCTTTGAAATGTTTAGCAGTGAAAAAGTGAGAGAAATATGACAGGAGCTATAAATGACAGCATGGTCAGTGAAAGAATTTTTCAGGGTAAGGGAATCCCTGAGTATATCTGGAGATAAAAGGTAAAGATACATTGGTTAGGCAGATTGGGAGTACCAGAAAGAGGATAACTTGAGGGTAGTTTAGTGCTTTTTTTTTTTCCTTTTTGGTGAGGCAGTTGGAGTTAAGTGACTTGCCACGGTTACATGACTAGTAAGTGTCAACTGTGTTTGAGGCTGGATTTGAACTCAGGTCCTCCTGACTCCAAGGCCAAAGCTCTATCCACTGTGCCACCTAGCTGCCCTGAAGGTGGTATAGTGTTAGGGGCCCAGGGAGAGTGGTTAGCTATGGAAAGGAGAAGACATTTATTTAGAGACAGGGGTAAAGGTGGTTGTGGATAAAGAGGGATTTTGACATTGTGAGGAAGGTAGATGAAGGAGTTCATAACCAGTGTCCTTGCTCTTCAATTGGTGAAGTAGGAGGTGAAGTCTTTCAAGAATGGGTTTATCGTGTGGGGATAATGAGAGCAAAGGATGGAGGAAAATTGTTCTCAGCTACTCTCGCTATCTGTGTTTTCTCAGGACTTCAATCATAATAATTATCTATACTGCACCATTTGGCAATCCTGTTTTGTGTTGTTTCTGCTCATTTTCTCTGTTATTTTTATATCCTCTGCTATATTATAAATGCCTGGAAGTCAGGATATCTTATACTTCTTCTGTATGGACAATAGTTCTTAGGACCATGCTAGGCACTTAATAGAGATTTTAATAAATATTTCTTGCTTGATACCAAAATTTTTGGGTAACTGAATTTATATTTTATCATTTTTTCTCCTTCAGGGTATTTGTGCAGACCAGGTGAAAGTTACAGGATATCATCGCTACCAGACAGTGGAGATGAATGAGAGTGCCCTGGGAGAGCTAAGGAAGGCATTTGAAGCAAAATCTGAGCATTTACATCAGACTTTAGCTCTGCATTCTTATACATCTGTGCTCTCCCGCTTGCAAGTAGAGTCCTATATTTTTGCATTGCTCAATAGTCCAGCTGTTCTGAGGTCTTTATCTATTCATCAGCAAGGTCGAGGTATGTGGTAATTGAAATCTCTCCCTTTCTTATGATCAGCAATAAAATATAAGCTTATCAGTAACTTTTATTTTAAGCTGAATTGGTGTTAAGATGTAATGTTTTCATCTGTGACAAAAATGTGTTCTGATGTTCTTTTTTGAATGAAGAAGTATCTAATGACCTTTTTCTGAAACAGTATTTTGTTTCTTTTATTTTTGTGTTTGGTGTTTTTGTATCATGCTGATACCATTATATCTTGCTGTCCTAATTTATGTGCTCTTTTGTCATTGATAGTCCATCTATAGCTTTTGAACCTCAAGCTAATGATATTGTAGTCACTTCCATTGATCGCTTTTCTGTTTGGCCTTTTGCTTTTTCAATTCAGATTTTCCAGGTTAAGTTTAGATTATTATATGACCTGGATGTTTTATACTATTGTGGCTTTTAATATGTAGAATCACAGAAACAGAACTTTTGTATCTTTTTGGATTTAATTCAGTCTTTCGTCTTCTGCCTGGACTATTCTAATAGCTTCCTAATTGATCTCTTTGCTTCTTCTCTGCTTTCTTTCTAATCCATCATCCACATAGCTGCCAAATAATCTCCAAAAGCACAGGTCTGGCCCTGTTACTCCCTGCTCAAGAAAGTTCAGTGACTTTGTTTTGCCTCTAGGATAGAATAAAAACTCCTCTCTTTGGGATCTAAAGTTCTTCACAGTCTGGCTTCTACTTATCTTTCCAGTTTGATCTCATATTGTTAATCCTCCAGACACACTGGCCTACTTGGTGCTCACCATTTGCAGCATTCTATCTCCTCTTTCTGGGCTGTTGTACAGCATGTACCCCATTTCTGAAACATTGTTTCCCCTTTCCACCACTCTTAGAATGTCTTCCTTTAAGAGTAAGGTCAAGTGCCACTTTCTCCAAGAGGCCTTTTCTGATTCTTCCAGTTGTTAATTCTGATTCCTCCAAATTACTTTGTATTTATTTTGACTTTGTGCATGTTGTTTTCCCCTTAGAAAAAAGTCCCTTTAGGGCAAGCATGTTTTGGCTTTTTGTCTCTGTCTCCTCAGCACCTAAGCTAGGGCTCCAGTACATGGTAGGAATTTAATAAATGCTTGTTTAATTGAATTGAGTCGCCTTTGACTCCTCCCTTTTTGTCTTGAATCTTACCCCAATCTGAGCAGTTGCCATAGTCCCTTCAATTCTGTAGTGTCTCTCACATCCACCCTCCTCCTTAGCGGTGTAATTCAAGCTCTTACTATCTTTTGCCTCAATTAATGAAAGTCTCCTAACCACTCCCTTTGCTTCTAGTCTCTCCACTCTGCGTCACCCCCCCCCCCCCATACATCTACACTATTGCTAGATTTTAGTCTTGTTGATATAGAAGTCTGATGCTGTTATTTCTGTTTTCAAAACCTTCAGCCTTATTGACTGCTGAATAAAATGAAAACTTAAACTCACATTTAAGGCCCTTCATAATATTGCCTCAATTTTTTGAATCCTTGTATTAGATCATACACTCTCCTGCACTCCATGCTTCAGCCAAACGAGACTTGAATTCATCCTGTACTTTTTCTGTGTCAGTCTTTGGTCACACCCTTCTCTATATCTGGAATGCTTTTCTCTCCATTTATGCTTGTTTAAATTCTATCTATCCTTAAAAGTACAACTTACAGGCCACTTTTGCCATAAATTCTTCTCTGACACATTTGAAAGCTTCTTTTATACTTACTGTATCCTGTGCACTACCGCTGGCTTAATCTTGCTAATGTAGAAGTCTAATGATTTTATTGTTTTGTATCCTTGTTATTTGTGTATATGTCTTCTCTCCCTTGTTGGATTGAAGTCTCTTTGAGGACAGGGCTATGTCTTATTTTCCTTTTATGCTCATCAGTCCCTCGTATATAGTAAGTGTTTAATAAAGGTTTTTTTGTTGTTTTGTTGGCTCTAGTCCTACCATCTTTTATATCTGAGGAAATTGAGGCCCAGAAATGTTAAAATAACTGCCCAAGTTTGTTTCAAAATCTGTTCTGATGAATAGTATTTTAAAGTTCATTTCTTTATTGACTTAACTGTATTTTTCTTAGCATATTTTGGAATTAGCATGTTAATGCAAAATATTTTTAAATAAAAGTATTTTTCCTTAGACTTTTTAAAGTTTTAAGATTTAGTCAGTACTTCAAGATGCTACTAAAAACCATTTGTGTAGGTTTCATTCAGTCTTTTCTTTTAATTTATAGTTTCTAAACAGGCAGAAAGTCTTCCCTCTGATTTGTGTCATCTGAAGGAGTGTATTAGTGTTTTATTTATGTTCACCCGGAGAGTTATAGAAGATACACAGTTCTACAATGATGTTCTTCTTTGGCTACAGAAATTGGTAAGGGATAGATAACCAGCAGTACTTTCTACCTCTCCCTCCCCACTCCTGAAATACGTGAGGTCACTGCTTTTATTTTTGGTCCAGTTTCTCTTCAGTGACTGCTTCTGATAAATTATCTTTCCCCCTACTGTATTAGTACTTATTGAGTATCTTTTTTTCCTAATTCATATTTAGTGGTATTTTGTTATGTAAGGAAAATGAGGCCTCTGAGTTCAGTTCCTTTGATCTTTGAGCCTTCTTAGAGAGGAGTATATTGCTGGATAAAACTACCACATTTTAAGCCTGGGAAGCCATTTGAAGTATAGATTACCTCTCAACATAAAACTTCAGAAAAATATATTATTTACTGTTAGCTTCTAGTAGTCTTAGTGATACGAATGCTAGTTTCTTGAAAAGGCAAAGAAGAAAGGAAATGCATGTCAAATACTTTAACCCCCCCAAAAAAACTAATAGATTGGCAATTCCCACCTACCAAAGAAAATGTCTTGGCCTTCACTAGATTTCTTATGTACTTGGAGCTTTCTTCCAGACACAACATGTTCATAAGGACAAAAGGCTAGATATTTATTCTTAATTTGTATTTTTTCATTCTATCACATATGGCCAGGAACCTCAGGGATTTGTACTTATAAGGCAATCAAAATTGGATCTATTTGGAGAAGGTACTTTTGATGTTTTTATACTAGTTCTCAGATTTGTAGGCCCACATTGACTCTAAATTGGTAGAAATCCAAGTGTAGTAAAGTTGTTTTATGTTTAGTTTCCATTGTAGTGTTGTGAAATGGTGCATGGATCTTTTGGAAGGTGTGTGTTCTCTTAATATGGTAATACATGACAAATCATTATAGGATTTAAGGCTAGAAAGCCCTTTAGAGATCTTCTAGTTGAATGAACCCCTTTGTTTTATGGATAAAGAAACTGGTACTTAGAGAGGGGGAAGTGAGTTGTCCAAGATAATATAGACAGTAAATAGCAGAGCTGGGGTCTTAAGCTAAGATTCTGTAATCTCTAGTAGTGTCTTGACTTGATAAGATTCAGCTGTTATAGTAGGCCCTCATCCTTGTAATAAATGTTTCCTTTACTTTTCTTGAATAGTTAGATTATTTATCTTTTATATTGTTCAGGTATCAGTGTTACAAAGAGCTGGATGCCCTGGGGATCATCTATTCCTTTTAAACCACATTCTTCGATGTCCGGCTGGTGTTAGTAAATGGGCCGTTCCTTTCATTCAGGTATATGTGACTGGTAACTTCCTCATAGCACATGGTTCAGTGTTCAGATATTTTTCTGGTAAAAGTTCTTCTCAGGCACTTACAAGAAAGAAGCACAAAAAGTTCACCCTGAAAAACATTAAATTAAAAATTAAAACACTGAATGTATTTATGAGCCTGGTAGGACTCTTTCTTGTTGAGCTCAGTAGAGATGAAGTAATAATAGAATTGCTGGAGTTCAGTGGTTTCCTAGTTTGGAACACGTTCAATGGAATTTAATTCTGCAAAATCCCTGTTCAGTGAAGCATAGCAGAGGCTTATTCAGTAGTTGCTCAACTTAACATTTCAAGGTTTTTATATCCCATCCCACTTTCTAGAAAATATAATGAGACTTAATAGAGACCAGCGCAATGCTGCTTAATTACTTATGGTAGGTTATGGATTTGTGTAGTCAACTCTCATATACCCAGGAGTTGAATCACTTGGTGGATTATCCATGCTTGTTGATTTTCCTACCCTTCTGATACTACTCTTTAGGCCATTTTGTTTTTAATTAGCTCTTTCAGCAGAGATATATTGGGGAGAAAAATAAAAGCATGCTAAATTTAAACCATTCCAAGATTTTTGTTTTTAGTCGCACTTATAAAAAGAAGTGAACTTCTTGCCTGAAAAAAAAAGTTTCTTTGATAATCTCTGATTTAAATTACCAGTGCTGTCCTCTCTTTTTTCACTCCACTCCCCCTTTTGCTGTATAGATAATTGATGTGGTCTGTTAGGCCTCTTTTAAATTTCAAATGTAGCTGAGCAAAAATGTTGTCACAAAACTTCTGGAGGCTGCGTTGTTTTATGTAGGCCATCTAGCTACTCCCTGCTAGTCTTCTTTAAAACTCCTTGTTCCTGGTCACAGTAATAATGAGTTAATGTTAAATTATACACAGGTTGTTGGTCTTCTCTAATCCTTTTCCCTCCCTTTTCTGATTTCAGATCAAAGTGTTGAATAATTCATCAGGGGTATTTCACTTTATGCAGTCCCTTGCCTTGCTTATGTCTCCTGTCAAGTAAGTGTGAAAGAGGTTTGCACTGCAGTTTAAAATGCTGCCCTACATTTGAACACTGTCTTATAAAAGCCATCCACATACAGAGGAGCTCTGCCAAAGGAGCATTGGGAATTCCAGTACTTCAGCATTTCTGATTTTCCCTTAGACTTGAGCCCAAGTGAATCTTCTAGCTGATCACCAGTACCAGGTTAGCCTTCCATGGGTCCCAGAAATTCTAGTCTGTTTGAGGTCCAACTTTCCTCCCCTTCTATAAAGGGAGCCTGATATTTTAAAGATTCCTATTATAATCCTTTGTTAAAGTAAATTATCACTTTTTGTTTTATTTTTTGTATAAATCTAGATTTGTGTATATTAAAACTGTTTAAGGTGAGGTAGACTGGTAATTTAGAATGTGAAATACTTTAAAATGAGGCTAGGTAAATTTGCTTAGCATAGAGTACAGATGATTTATGTAAAAAAGGTTGTAGAAGATGAATTTTAAATAATTACCAGATATGTAATGAGTAGCATGTTTAGCACTGTGCTAGATACTGTGAGGGGGTAAAAAAAAATCTTAAGACATGATCTGTGCCCTCAAGCAGCTTATATTTAGTTGGGGAGACATGCAATAAAGTGTTAAATTCTGAAGGTATTCACAATTAATACAGTCAGAGTTCAGGGAATGAAGTGAACAGTATGGACTAGAGTAGCCCCAAAGCACTTCATGTAGGTGGTCTCCAGAGGTAAATGATGGCCTCTACTGCTGAGACTCTAAACTATCACTAGAGTTCTGAAGCCTTTGAGAACCAGAGGTATGTAATAACACATAAAGACCTTGATCATCGAAGGGCCCTAGAGGATCAGGCAGGGTCTTGATTAACTTGTTACTATCTGTTCTGGAGTAGTTAGATTCCCAGCTCCTGTTACGCTTATCTTTGTGGTCAAAGTCAAATGTCCTTAGAAGTAGAATAGCTTTTCTTCCTCCTGTCTTTCCCCATGCTCTTATCCCTATATGCTTCCACTCTACCCTTCCATACTCCATAGCCTCCTATGCTTTCCAGTATTTCCCTGTTCCTCCTGGAATCCCTGGTCTATCATTTGTAAACTTCTGTTTATCATTTATCTTTTAATTTCACATTTTTTCTATCTTATTGAGCTAATAGAAACCTAGCTCTCCCCAAAAGACTTTTCATCTCTGGCATCCTTTTCTAGTAATGGGTGCTTCTTTTCTTACATTCTACAAAACATTGGGACAAGGGGAGGGATGGGAGTGTTCCTTGATGTAACTTCCAGACACTATCCCTCTGTCAGTGTCATGTGACACTGGCATTTGAATTTCTCTTTAACCATCTTTATCACTTAGGTCAAATCCTTGTTGTGATCACCTACAAATCTTCAGAAACATCTCCCTCTCTTTTCAGGGGGTTCAGTAATTGGATTTCCTTTAGATTTCCATATATTTCCTTTTAGTCCAACCCTTGCTCTCATACTTGGAGATTTCAAGATGCAAGTAGATATCCCCTTGAACATTCTACCCTACAAGTTCATCAACCTTCTAAACTTCCATGATCTCTATCTTCATACCACTTCATCAGTATAGAGAGATGGCTCTAATCTTGATCATAGTTTTAATGACTTTAAACTCTGAAATTTTTCTCTCTGATCACAACTGACTGTTGTGCCATCTTGCCTCATTTCTCCTTAAACCAATTCTCCATCCACACCATGACCTCCATTCCCTCTACCCCTCCCTCTGTTTTCAATACTAGTCTTTCCTTGCTTTGGCCTTACTTTCTTCTTTTTACTGTCTTGACCTCATAGTTGTCCAGTTCAACTGTATACTGTCCATTACTTTTGAATCTTTTGTCCCCTTGGCCTTTCATTTGTCACACTGCCAAATTCCAGTCCTGGCTTACCTCTACCTTACGCTTTCTCCACTGGTGTTCGTATGATACCGAATGCCACTGGAAGAAGATGAATGATTTTGCTGAATGGGTTCCCTACAAATTTGTTATTTAATCTCAGCAGGGTCTTTACTGTTGCATGGTAATCTTTTTTATTCCTCCTCGATTGATGTGGCTTTTTTTTTTTTTGTCTAGGCAATGGGGTTAAATAACTTGCCCAAGGTCACACAGCTAGTAAGTGTTATGTATCTGAGGCTGGATTTGAACTCCTTTACTTGACTGCTATCCCTTCAAGCTATCATCCTATGTCTTTTCTCCCTTACAACAAACTATATTGATGCATTTTATTATATCACAGTCATTCCTAGAAACAACTTTCCCCTTCCAAACTCTTTTGTATAGTAGAGTGACTTGGTAAAGAACATTATTTGAAGAAGATTAGTCTGCAAGTGAGATTGGAATGGAGAAAACCTAGACTTAGAAAGCCCTGCTGGAATAATCTCAGTATGAGGTGATGGGAGTATGAACTGGAATGGCCATATTTGTAACAGAGAGGGAGAGCCACTCTGAAGAAAACATTGAAATAGTTTGGTAACTTAATGAATGAAGAAAGAAATGAGTTAGAGATTCAACCAAAGATGACTTAGCGTTTTATGATACCTCGTAACTGAGAGTGATGGTGCCATTAATATTGAAATCAGGAGCTAAAGCCAATTTTGGAGGAAGGAAGATGACTATTTGGATTGTATACATTTAAAATTTGAGTCCACTAACAATCCAAGTTGAAATGCTCAGTAAGCAATTGGAGAAATTTGATCAGAGCTCATGTGAAAAAGGACAGGACTGGAGATGCCAATTTTGGAGTCATCAACAAAGCTGAAGAGAGTGAGTAGATCCTGTGAGGGAGAGAGAAGAACAAAGGGGTCCTAAAACTTGACTTATGCTGGTAAACTTTTTAACAGCAAGTCAAACTAACTAAATGATATACTCCTTGATGGCAAATACCTGGTCTTATCAATCACTTTAGCTCATATAGGTCCTACCACAGTGTTTTGTGCATAGTAGATGCTAAATAGCTGGTTTTCTAGCGTTTTATTTTATTTTTAAAAATTTGTTTATTTTGATTTATCAGCAATCACTTCCATATGCTTTTGAGTTTAAAATATTTCTCCCCCTTCCTCCCCACCACCCTCTCCAAGATGGCATACAATCTGATATAGGCTGTACATATACATTCCTATTAAACATTTTCACATTAGTGATGTTGTAGGAACCACCAGAAAGAGGAAACAAAACTCAGCAGAAGAGAAGAAAAAAATAGCAAATAGTATGCTTTGATCTGCATTCAAATTCCATAGTTTTTTCTTTGGATGTGGATAACATTTTCCATCATGAGGCCTTTGGAGATGTCTTAGATCCTTGTATTCCTGGGAAGGGGGTTAAGTTTATCAATATTAGTTGTTGCACAATGTGGCTGTTACTGTGTATGACATTCTCTTGGTTCTGCTCATTTCACTCAGCATCAGACCATGCAAGTCTTTCCAGGTTTTTCTGAAGTGTTTTCTAGTATTTTAAAGGTGCTTTGTGGCTCTGTGGATAGACAGCTGGATCTAGAATCAGGAAGACTTAAGTTCAGATCCAGCCTCAGACATTTACTGGCTGTGTGACCCTGGGCAAGTCATTTAACCTTTATTTGCTTCAGTTTCCTCATTTACTGTAAAAGGGGGGTGATAATAGCACCTACCTCCTAAGGTTGTTGTGAGGATCAAATGAGGTAATATTTGTGAAGTGCTTTGCAAACCTCAAAATGTTTTATAAATGGTAGCTGCTATAGAACAAAGTGATATGTTAATTACAAATTATTATTTTTTATTCCTTAAGGCAAGTCCCCTCATGATGTCTGTGTAGTGTTATCCTACAGCAGTAGTTAATAATGCTGCCTTATAATAACAATTCTCATATAATCTGGTTTGAATTGTTTACTCAGATAAATATTGGCTGATTCTTAAAATCCCTTTATGTCATTTCCTACTCTTACCTCCTTTCCCCCAATCTCTGACAAAAAAGGTGGATCATCTTTTTGCTGAGGCAGATCCCTCTGCATGTTGCTTGAACCTGTCTCTCTTCCCATCTTCTCCAGCAGATTCAGTCTTCAGTCATCTCTTGGTCTTAAATCTTCAACTTCTCCCTTCTCTACTGCTTTCAAACATGCCTCAGTCCTACCTGTCCTTAAAAACATTTACTGTACTTCACCTCGGGATAGCATCCTGAGTCTCTTGTGTTTCTGTTTCAGTCCTAGAAAAAATCATCTGTGACTGCTGCTGCTGCTTTCTTTCCTCTTACTCCTTGACCCTTTGCATTTTGGTTTCTGAACTCATCACTGAACTGAAACTGCTCTCTCCAAAGTTACTAATGATCTTTTAAAAAATAATATTATTTTTAAAATAAGTTTTTTGATGTCTTCTGTTTCTTACATCATTATAGTTACCCTGGTATCCTTTTGCCTTCACCTCCCAAAAAGTCATCCCATATAACAAATAGTAGTTTTTTAAAGAGGAAAAAAATCAGCATAACTTGATTGCACTTTTTCAGACTTTTTTCAGTGTTCCCTTAATTGTCAAATCTCCTGCCTTTTCTGAAGCCTATGCTTTTTGAAGTCTTTGTTGCATTTGACACTGTCCATCATCTGCTTTGGGATCCTGTTTCCTCTCTAGGTTTTAACAACTCTGCTATTTCCTGGTTTTCTTTCTACATGTCTGACTGCTCCTTCTCAATCTCCTTCACTGGTTCATTATCCATATAATGCCCCATAGCTGTGGGTATTTCCTGAGGTTTTGTTCGATACCCTCTTCTCATCTCCTGTATGCAGATGACTCAGATCTTTATATCCAGCTCCAGTTTCTCTCCAAACTTTAATCTGGTATTGCCATTTCCCTATTAGACATTTCAAATGGGATGTTCTGGAGGCATTTTAAACTCAACCTGTCTAAAACTAAACTCATTATCTTTCCCCTCAAATCCTCATTTCTTGGAAACTTACATATTGAAGTCACCACCATTTTTGCAGACTGGGTTTGTAACTTTGTTGTTATCCTTGACTCTTCATTCTACCTCTCCTTCCATGTCCAATCAGTTGCTAAATCTTGCTGTTTCTACCTTTGTAATGTGTTTCACATATCATCCCTTCTCTCCCTTCACCTAGCTAACATCTTAGTTCAGGCCCTCTTCACAGCTTCCTAACTAATTACCTTGCTTTAGTATATCACCACTCTAGTGCATTCTATACAAAGGAATTTTCCTTTAGCTTGTATCTGACTGTGTGACTTCCCTTCTCAATTAACTCCAGTGACTTTCTTTTGTTTTCTTCTGTTTAACTTTTAAAGCCCTTCACAAGCTGGTCCTGATATATCTTTCTAGTCTCTCACTCTTCTTGTGTTCTGCCACGCTGCCCTTTCCTCTTTTCCTCACATAGGACAATTCCTACGCTATACTGGGTCTCTGCTCTGGCTCTCCTTTATGCCTGGAATGCAGGCCTTCCTCACCTCTGCCTCACAAAACCACCCCTAGATCTCTTCCTCTAAGACAGAGCTCAAGCATCACCCTCTGCTTCAGTCATTCCTGAGCCCCCTTCACTGCTAGTTTATTATTTCTTCTTCTCTTCTCCTTCTCCTTCTCCTTCTCCTTCTCCTTCTCCTTCTCCTTCTCCTTCTCCTTCTCCTTCTCCTTCTCCTTCTCCTTCTCCTTCTCCTTCTCCTTCTCCTTCTCCTTCTCCTTCTCCTTCTCCTTCTCCTTCTCCTTCTCCTCCTTCTCCTTCTTCTTCTTCTTCTTCTTCTCCTCCTCCTCCTCCTCTTGCCCAGGGTCACACAACTAGTAAGTGTCAAGTGTTTGGTCTGAGGCCGGATTTGAACTCAGGTCCTCTGACTTCAGGGCTGGTGCTCTATCTATTGCGCCACCTAGCTGCCCCTGGTTTATGCCTTCTCAAACTACCTTGTGTTTAATTGCTTTGTATATATTTGTATTAATTCATTTTATTTATGTACTTGTTTGTATCCCTCATTAGAATGTAAACTTTTTGCAAGTAGGCATTTATTTCATTTTGGACTTGTATCTTCAGCCCTAGTCCAGTGTCTGTCTGGCACATAGTAGATCTTAAAGCCTGTATGAGGAATGATGCTAATATAACTGCGTTTTCTTTAAAAACTGTTTTGTAATTCAGACTTTTTACTAGTTTAGACAGATATGCTTATTAGTCTTATACTTCAGTTTGAATTAATGAGGTTTTATTCTACTTGGGTTTTGCTAATTTTCTTCTATTCTCTATTTTAAGAGAGTTGAAACAGTGCATTTATATCTGACTATATCTCAGATGAGAAGAAAACCCTGAGTTAATTTATGCTTTTTTATGTGAACATTACTTCTGACATTAATGTGATTTTTCTACCTTTTTTAGAAATCGAGCTGAGTTTATGTGCCACATGAAGCCAAATGAATGGAAACCTTCCTCCCCTGGGCCTGAGTCTGGGAACTGGACATTAGTAGATGAAGGAGGAGAAGAGGTACTTAACTTTAAGAATCATAATGCTTTTATTAACCTTGGAAGGGTAAAGACTAAAAATTAAACATAACTTAGCGTTGGAGGATAAGACTGACCACCTGCCTGAAAGGCTAACCATGATACTGGAATATTTTCCTTTGCTTTGGGGGAATAGAATTTGACTTGTATATCCAAATTAGTATAATAATGAGCCGCATTATGGCAGGGTTTTATTTAGATGTTATAGATTTGTAATGAAAACCGTAGCATGGATATTGCATTTGGAAGATAGAAAGTCTTCCTCTTGTTTTTTGGTGAGAATTTACTTATGCAGGCCTCATTGTGATGGAGTTTTTGATGTTAGTGTCTAAACTTAAGTCTTTTAGTGTCCTTGGCTAATAAATTCGAGGCAGTTCCAGATGATAATATACGGTAGTGCATAGAGTCCCTTTATTCCCGAGCGTCTAGCCAAGAAGGTTAAGAGGATTTTTTTTTTTTAAAGTCAGTTGGGGTTAAGTGACTTGCCCAGGGTCACACAGCTAGTAAATGTCAAATATTTGGTCTGAGGTCACAGGTCCTCCTGACTTCAGGGCCAGTGCTCTATCCACTGTGCCACCTAGCTGCCCCTAGAGAAAGGTTTTCAAAGTAATTTCTCTCTAATCAGTTGAAAAGTACGGAGTGGGCAGCAGTCACTATCTCAAAGCTGCAACCATCGTATTCGTGGTGGTAGTGGTTATATATTTCTGGATATTTTGAGACATGTTTTGTTATTGTAACTAGATACTTAAAGGAGCAACCAAAGGGGAAAACTAATCTTTTGCTTTTTTTATGTTCCTCCTTTTGAGATTTGGTAGAGGTAATATGGTGATGGTCAATGATCAGGAACATAGGATGCTTGTTACTAATAGCTGACTTGTTAGCCTTAAAGCAAGCTTTTCAGAGGCTGATGCAAAATGAATGTTATTGAGATGTGGTGGGGTGGTGAAATTTCTGAAATAGTAACTTTTTCCAGTGATTTCATCCTAGTGAATTTGATCCCAGAGATAGGCAACCATTAAGAACCTTATGGATTAGAGGTTGAGAAAAGAAAGGGTCATTTTCTGTTTCCTGTACTTTACCATGAAGTCTCTGAAGCTTCAGTTTCTAAGTCCTTTTGGGACAGCCTAAAGGAAGACGAGTGTGGTTGGTGAAAACATTTATTTGTGAAATTGCATTGTTACTTTTGTTAAAGTTGATGTGTCATGTTTATCAAGATCTGTGTTGTGTACCAGTTTCTGCTACCTTTAGGAATATTAGGAATTATTAAGGAGATAAGTCAATCTGACTTGTACTTTTCTGGATAAAAATTCAGATTTTGGTTTATATTTGCCACGTGAGTATATCTTGTTTAGGTTGTTTTAAGCTCTTTTAACTGATAGAGAGTAGAACTTTGGGCAATTTGTCACTGAAGCAGCCTCTGATAGGTAGAATAAACCATTTGCCTGAAACTTCTGAGCTCTGGAGAAAGGTGCAGCTGCCGTGTGCGTGTGTGTGTGTGTGTGTGTGTGTGTGCGTGTGTGCGCGAGCGCGTCTGTGCGGGTGTGCATGTGCGCATACCCACTATTATCTGGTGTAAAGATATTTTTCACTTTAAAGGTTGACTTTTGCAGTGTAGTGTATTATAACTTCAGTTGAAACTGTATCTGTGAAAGTATATATCCCTTTAGTAAGATCCCTAGCCTGAGGAAGAAACTCAATTAGATCTTTTGGTATCCAGAAAAGGAAGAAGTCTTTTGAAATTTTATTGATAATTTTTCAACAGGGACGCCCAAAGGACTGCTCCTTAAGATTTTGTGGATTTTTTCCTGTAGGATGAAGATCCTGAGACAAGTTGGATTCTCCTTAGTGAAGATGACTTGATTGCTCTTTTGTCGCAGTTCCCATTTCGTGAACTCTTTAAACACTTCCTTGGATTTAAAGGGAAAGGTAAATTGATTCCTAAAGAAAAATACGGAGAATTTTGTCCTTAATTCAGCAAACATTATCTAAGCCGCTACAAACGACACGTCAGTGTTTAAATACTGAGGATAAAAATGACTCCATATTTGCTACCAAGGAGTCTACAATTTGAAAAGTTGTTAAGACTTCTTCAAGTAGTTAAAGTGTAAGGAATGAGATAAGTACATAGGAAATGTCAGAAGGGCATGAGAGGTTTGGTGAAAGGACGTGTCACCTTTAGCCAGAGGATAAAGGAGGGCCTCATGGTACCTTGGGTCTTGAATGCAGAGAATTTCAGTGGAAGGAATCTCTTCCAAATATGGGTGAATCTGTATAATTTTCGCAGTCAAGAGAGTGCCTTTGTGGTAAATTGTTCAACATAAGAAAAAAAAATTGAATTTGGCTAATAGTTTTTTGTATTTATATCTCTGGCCCTGACAGTGCTTGTCTTTGAGCTCTTTTTCTCTTGTTTGGTTGTGTTGTGGTTAGCTGTAATGTGACACTGTTCTTGAGTCGTCTTGATTGCCATTGGTTACATTTTTTTTCCTATAGTTTTCTTTCCCATTTTGTCTACTGTTTTTATAACTTCTTTCACCTCTTTTTTCCCTAGTTGGTGAGTTGGCAGTTTACTTGACTTCATCAGAACTCTTCCATCTTTGCTATGTGGATTCATTTTGTTGCTTGGACACCTAAAATATCTTCCCATGATTGTTAGCTCAATCCTATAACTGTCAAACGCTCTATGAATTTGTCTTTTGAAGTCTTTGTGTTGTACCTTTGATAATTTTTCCCCCTTAATTTTTACTTTTTCTGTTGTTAATTTATAGATGATTATTTACCTGAAACAACAAGACCTCAAGAGATGATGAAAATTTTTGCCTTTGCCAACTCATTAGTGGAACTTCTAGCTGTAGGATTAGAAACCTTTAATAGAGCATGCTACAGGCAGTTTGTGAAACGAATTGGTTTTATGATTAGGTAAATATTTCATATTTATTTGAATTCTTCTCTTGACTGAAAACAATCATCATTTTAATGGTAGCTTCTCATCTGCATGATCCATCATTAATCTAAGAACTTGTATCCTTTTGTCTTGTACCTAATGGGCATGTTATAAATGTTTGTATCCAAAACCTTGTTAAACTGTTTCAAAGTTAATTGATTTGATATTTTAACTGTTCCTAGGCCCAAGATCTTAAACTCTGTCCTTGGCACTGAATTTCAGGCTAGAGAAGAATGGGAAGGGGAAAGTGCAGCTTCTTTCTTTCTGCCTTTCACTTCTCTTCTTTTCTCCCTTCCAACATCTGCTTGGATTGTGGTTCCTGTGGGCCAGGATGGGCCAGGGAATGGGACTGGTGGGTTTCCTATGGTTTTATCTATGGTTTAAGAATCGAACCTATGGTGACTCCCAGAGTCATGATGTAGATAATAATTGTCATGGCAGTGATTGTTATAAATCGCTTATTACTTAAATGTATCAGAAGAATATTATTTATTAAAATGGAAAATAGGGTTTATCTGTGTAGTGATTGAATGACTCAGTTTGGATTTAGTGTGGTAATTTTTTTTTTTTGGCTAGGCAGTGGGGTTAAGTGACTTGCCAGGGTCACACAGCTAGTAAATGTCAAGTGCCTGAGGCTGGATTTGAACTCAGGTCCTCCTGACTCAGGGCTGGTGCTCTGTCCACTGTGCCACCTAGCTGCCCCTAGTGTAGTAATTTTTTACCCCCTCTTAATCTAAATGCTTTAAACAGGATGTCTAATAAAAATAAACTAATGCTCAACCAGTGGATTTAAATGATTTATTATGATTTTCTTATATAGAATGACACTTTGTTATGTGAGTGATCACTGGGCCCAGTTTGTGAGCCATAACCAAGGCTATAGATTGGGTATGCAACCTTATTCATTGGAGAAGCTCCAAGTTGAATTTGATGAGCTGTTTCTCAGGGCTGTCCTGCATGTTCTGAAAGCTAAAAGGTATGTAGCCTGCTGGAAGTGGTTGAGAGAAAAATAATTATTAATACATTAATAGTTATATAGGGGGAGCATGGCATGGTGAATAGGGGCCTGGTCTTGGGGTCAGGTAGACCTGGGTTTTAGTCATGCACTGATACATAATAGCTGTATATAGTGACTTTGGCCTTTCAGCCTTCCAGTTAGCCCTCTAAGAGGTGAGTTACTGATGTACATTGGTGAAGGGAATTTCCACACAGTGCAATCTCAGTGACAAAATCATAGGTCCAATTACCATCTTGCCTTCTAACGCCCCCAAAATGAAAGTTTTGTAAAGCATACTGTCCCCAGCAGTATCATCAAAGTCTAGGCGGCACATTTCAATAACAGCAATAATAACAATAGCTAACACTTATATAGTATGTAAAGGTTTGCAGAATGTTTTTATATATTTTTATATATATATATATATATACACACACACACACACACACACACACACACACACACACACACACACACATATACATAAATAATTTCGTTTGATCTTCACAACAACCTTTGGAGGTAGGTGCTTTATTGTCCTCATTTTTTGGGTGAGGAAACTGAAGTACAGAGAGGTTAAGTGGCTTTCCTAAGGCCATACATCTAGTAAGTGTCTGAGGCAGTATATTGAACTGAGATATTCCTGACTCCAAACCCAGCATTCTTTTTATTATGCACTTGGTCATAACTGATCAAGAGCAGTGCTATGAGGATTCTCACAGTATGGTTTCAGCCCTCAGCAGTGGAGGGTATAGACTATGTATCATACTTCTTGTCATTCTTCACAATATATAGCATACTCACATAATTATTTGTTCTTTGATGTGCTGGTTGATTAAATTGTCTCACAAGCAATACTGCCGTATGGCCTAGTGTAGGAGTTCTTAACCTGGTATTTGTGAACTAAAAAAAAAATTTGATAATTGAATTTTAGTACAGTTGGTTTCCTTATTATGGCTTACATATTTTATTTTATGCATTTAAAGACATTCTGAGAAAGAAAGGGTCCATAATCTTTATTGGACTGCCACAGGAGTTTATGGCTATCTTAAAGGGTGATTAAAAAAAAACCAAACAAACAACTTCATCTCTGGAGATGCCTTCTCTAATCCAGAAGGTAGTTCTATCTATGAATTTGTAAGTATGTGGGTGGTCTTATACTTAGGTACACAGAAGAATTTTTTGTTGTGCTTTTAACATTTTTTCTGTGAGGTTTGAAACTTTGTACTGTTTTTAAAAAACAATAGGTTGGGCATTTGGCTATTTATGTCAGAGATGCCCTTTGGAACATTGTCAGTCCAGATGCTTTGGAAACTCTTTTACCTCATGCACCATACAGAAGATGAAAATTTGGAGAAGCTCTGTTCTACAGTCCAGGCTAATGAGTACAAGCACCAGCTTCAAGGTAAATCCCGCCTGGCAAGCCTTTTTGAAATACTTGAAATAGTTTCATCTTTTTGCTGTTAAAATTATTTTTTTTTCCTGTAGTTTCTAAAATCTTTTGGCTTTTGGAATGATGTGTATATGTTGTACTCATATCTCCATGTCTTTTAGTGGCAAAAATTTTTTTTTTTTGTGAGGCAGTTGGGGTTAAGTGACTTGCCCAGAGTCACACAGCTAGTGTTATGTGTCTGAGGCTGAATTTGTACTCAGGTCCTCCTGAATCCAGGGCTGGTGCTCTATCCATTGCACCACCTAGCTGTCCCAAAAAGTAGCAAAATTTATACTGCCATTCAACTTTTTTTGGGTTTGATTTTGGAAGCCAGCTTGGATATTTGAAATTTAGATTTGACCAAATCATTTGATAGAGTGAGTATTAATAAACAGGCAGTTTGAAAGTACAGGTAAAATTAAGGTACTCTGTGGGATTATCCCTCCGAAAGGATTCTGCCTTTGTATTGAAATTATTCTGGTCAATAAGTGTTTACTTAGGGCTTAGAAATAACTAACCTGGGTTCCATGTTATTCCTTTATTGTTGAATATTTGATTTCAATGGACCTCAAGTAGGTTTCTGTCTGTGTTGGTATATGACAATTAGAAAGACTTAAAGTAAGCCATACTTACTTACTAGTTCTAGAACATACTAATTCTTCAGTTCCTGTTTTTCTTTGACTGCTGAGAAGGATCTGGGAAGTCAGATGGGTTGGAGGAGATTAGAATTATCTTAGAAATGGAGCTTTGTTTTGAAAATAGTGTATATCCTTAAACATATATCTTAAGAAGGTAGTGCTGTTGAGTAAATTAATCTGTAGTCCAGAGGATTTCAGAAGCATGCTTTTTTAGTGGTAACTTACTTTATTCAGTTTTTTACTTTAGGACTTGTAAGATCTGTTGGTGCTTCCTCAAATGTAGAAGACAGCCTCATCTGTAAGTTAGTAAGAAGGTGGATGGTTTTCCAGAATTGCTGTGGCTGAAAAATTAATTATCCTGTAGTATAGCTATCCTGGTTGTGAGTGAGACTAATAAGGCTAGTCTTAGGATCCAGACATACGGTCTGTCACTAGGTACCTACTGAAGACTTTCCAGCTTGTCAAAGATGATATAGACTTTTGGAAATTGAGGTCACCACCATAATGAAGCCATTAGAGTAGGAATTAAAATAAGGTCCCAGTTGGTGTCATGCCTTAAATAAATAAAAAATATTTATTGAATAAAGACAATGTTTTGATAAATAAGTATAATTTTCACCCCTTGTTTTTCTCTTTAATTTTTCTTTTTGTAATCTGTATACTTCATTCTTTTTTCCTGTTCTGTTTCCTGTTCTTTTATTTTGTCTTCTCTCTTGTGGCTTGGGCTAGGCTCCCTTTCTTATTTTTTCTTGATGTAGAAAATATTTTGAAATTTGCTACAGTGGAGAGTGTTAAATTGGGTTATTTTCCTCTGAATCACTTTGTTGCACCTAATGATACTGTAAAGGATTGCCCAGCCTTTCCCCCTTTCTTTGGTGGTTGCTTCTCTCTCTCTCTCTCTCTCTCTCTCTCTCTCTCTCTCTCTCTCTCTCTATGTGAGGCCTTTGGGGTTAAGTGACTTGCGCAGTCACACAGCTAATGAGTGTTACGTGTCTGAGGTCGGATTTGAACTCAGGTCCTCCCGCCTCCAGGGCCGGTGCTCTATCTACTGTGCCACCTAGCTGCCCTGGTGGTTGTTTCTCTAGGTGAAATAGTTTTGAATGTTGTGGACTGTTATTCCTGTCAGTGTAATCCAAGTTGTTACCTTCCTTTGGAAGTCTCTGGAATCAGGGCATTGCACACCTTTCATTTATTTATTTATTTTTTGGTGAGGCATTGGGGTTAAGTGATTTGCCCAGGGTCACACAGCTAATAAGTGTCAAGTATCTGAGGCCTGATTTGAACTCAGGTCCTTGTGTCTCCAGGGCTGGTTCTCTATTCACTGCACCACCTAGCTGCCCCTAGTCACGCCTTTTACAAGTGGCTGTTTGATTAAGTTTCTTCTTATCATTTTGCAGAAGCTTTTGCATTTGGCATTTCATGCCAAATAACTGTTCTAATCACTGTCAAGTAAGTTTTTTTTTTCAGGCAACACATTAATAAATATTGTCAAAATCTATCTGTGGCCTATTTGTAAAAATCATATCATCTATGGAATGTGGACTATTATGGGTTTCCCAATGAAATCTGTTACTGTGATGGCGAAGAGCATTATTAGGTACAGGAGGCAGATTTGGTTTCCAGTCTCAGATTCATCCCTTATTAGCAATTTTAACTGATCTGAACCTCAGTTTGATCACGTGTAAAAGGAAAACTAATAATTTAATAATTATTATGGTTTCAGATCTCTCTGAAACTTATTTTCATCATTTGTAAAATAGAAGTAAAAAGGCTTGCTCAAATTCACAGAATTAAATGACATATTCTGTGTGATAATACTTTTAAAATTTTTACATAAATATAAGGAATGAGGAGGATAATTTGTTTATCTAGACACATTGACATGATAGGATGTACATTTAAGTGATAATCCATTTGGCTTTTCTTCTTTTGTTAATGTATTACTTTTTCTACTAAAATCTATGTTCTTTAAAATCAAGTGACTTCAGCTTCTCAGGTTGCATTTCAGATTTAATTAGGAGGCTTATTTAAGCATCACGAGGTCAGAGACTATATGTTAATTACCTTCACAGACCACTTTTGAGATGTGAAATTAATGTTTAGGGATGTTTAAGGAGCTTTTATTTTATGATCTCCATAACCAACCTGCTTAGTAGCTTACTTTTAAAGTGGATGTTGAATGAATTAATTCATAGGAAAGATATCTTTTTTTCCCCCATATATCTTAACTGGATTCCCCTTTTAAAAATTCTTTCAGCATAATACATTCAAATACTGTAATACTACTCGTTAGTTGTCTGTATTAATTTGGATTACAGAGTAGTTATTGAAATTTGTTGTTAATTCCCAAACCTCACTTTAGCCTTTAATTTCAGTACTTTAATCTCTTACTAGGACTTTAATTAATTTATTTATTTTTGCTTTTTTGCTAGGCAATGAGGTTAAGTGACTTGCCCAGGGTCACACAGCTAGTAAGTGTGAAGTGTCTGAGATCAGATTTGAACTCAGGTCCTCCTGACTCCAAGGCTGGAGTTCTATCCACAGCGCCACTTAGCTACCCCGTTAGGATTTTTAACACATAGTAAAATTAACTTGATTTTCACTTTTTTTCCTGGTGTCCAATACGGCAAAAATGCTAGGTAACAGCAAAATGCTTAAGATCCATTTAAAAACACTTAAAATCTGGAAAATCCACAAATTGCATCATCAGGTCATAGTTGGTTCTGTTTTATTGATCTCAAAACTGTGGGTATATTCCTGGTTCCTTTTTAATGAAGAAATAGAAGTAGGGTCTACATTCTGTCTCAGGGGTGTTGCAACTATCTACTTAAATGATTCCTTGAAGTGAGAGGGAATAGTGAAGTGAAGAAATGCTTATATCTGGAAAGCCTGTCATCCCAGCCTGGGTGAGCCTTTTTGAGGAGCCGTCGCCGTGATCTCTTATGCTAATGCTACCCAGTTCCCTTTAGGCCTCTTGGACTGGGTGTATAGATGCTGGAAAGGAGGAGAGAGGAAGAGCGGTAGGACTGTAGGAAAGAGTCTCTTCCTCATAACTTGATGCCTCCCCTCCCTAGGTGCATCCACACTTTGATCTCCAGTGAGTTGGCCACTGTACCAGTAAAAATTGTTATGTGTGCCATAAGTTGTCAGCTTATAATGTACAGTCAGTCCTCTTTCCCTTTTGTTTTCTTTTTACTGTTTTTCTTTCTTTCTTTCTCTCTTTTTTTTTTAAGGCAATTGGGGTTAAGTGACTTGCCCAGGGTCACAGAGCTAGTGTCAAGTGTTTGGTCTGAGGCCCGATTTGAACTCAAGTCCTCCTGACTTCAGGGCTGGTGCTCTATCCACTGCGCCACCAAGCTGCCCCTTTTGTTTTCTTTTTAGAGAAGTCTTTTAAAATGTGAGGTGCATAGTCCTTGATATGTGCCCTGAGACAGTGCAGGTTATACTGTTAGTCCTTATGCTAGAAATGTTTCTTGATAAGTTCCATTACAAATCCATTTTAGGGGGAATTCAATTGATTTACAAAGGTTATGAAATGTTTTTTGTATTAGAGAATGTCTAATGCTTACAAGTGGTAGAATTTAAATGTATTGAACAAAAAAGAAAATCTTTGGCTTGTTTCTGTATCAGTCTTGAAAGTTCCACCAGAAAGTGTTCAAAGCACTTATAATTTGTTGTGTCGAGTTGCTTCCTCTGTATGGATTGCAGTGAGAGAAGTATGGCAGAGTGGATAGAGGGCTGGATTTGGAGTCAGAATACCTGGCTGTAATCCTTTGTCAGATACCCCCTGCCTTCCCTGCGGCAACCCCCCCCCCACGTCCCTCCCCCCCCCCCCCCAGCTCTCTAACCCAACAAGTTATAGGCAAGTGATTACCCTGCTTCCCTACAAAGAGTTTCTATTTGGGCCACAAGAAAATGTTCCACAGAGCTGCATATATGTACTGCCCTCTGGTGGCAAAATACAGTACTCCATATGTAGGGACCTTTCTCTGAGAAACCAACACCAAATAACATATCGTATTTAAGATTCATATTTTCAGTTTTTGAATAATGCAGTGCAGTTCTATTTTCTGAATAGATATCAGTTTACAAGTAATTTTTTTTTCTTAACTAGTTTTTTTGCATTCTAGTTTTTTTTTTCTTTAGTAAAAAAGATATTTTGGGGCTAAAGTCAGACAGCTGTGTTTTGGAGTTGTAATGGAGCTTACAGAACCTCCAATAGAACTTTCTTCAGATTCTGAGGTCCTTTTTACAGCACAAAATGCCCTTTAGATTTAATAAGTTCTCTGTATTTTTATACTATATTAATGGCAAAATAGGCTAATAATATTAATGTGATGTAGTTATTTACCCTGCCCTTCTCCCCATTAATTGCTTTGATCTGAATTTTCAGACCCAGCGCATCTTGTGAGCTTTGAGAATTATATTTCTACCATGAATAGTTCAGAAGAAATTTGCCTTCTTACTACTTTTGCTCAGATGGCTCAGGCAAGAAAGACCAATGTGGATGAGGACTTTATAAAAGTTATTGTGCTGGAGATTTATGAGGTGAGCAAATCTGGGATGAACAACCAGCCAGACTCCTTTCTCCTCACTTATTCTTTGAGTCTTTTGGGATTAACTTAGAAAACAAATCTGCTTTGTGGCATTGAGGTTCCAAGAGCCACATTTGCTGCTATGAGCAGCAGTCTAGGCAAGTAGAGACTGAGTTATACAAGAAAGTGCAGACTGTTTGGAGAGGGAGATTTAGAAGGGTACTCTTGCCACTACCTACCTAATGTTTCTCTAGGTTCAGGGACATGAGGGGAAGGAAAGAGAGTTGGTAGGTTTTGCTGTGAGATTGCTATTTATGAGGGCAGGGATGCTGGCAGTTTCTTAGAAGACAAGAGGAAGAAATCTACTTGTTTTGGCTCACACTAGTGCCAGCTACATCCAGCATTGGCTTGGGCATGTGTATAAGTATTGGAGAAGCTTTGCCGCTGCTTGGGATAATCCCAGTGTGCTGTCTTTGGTACTAAGAGTACTTTTAGTGGTTGTACTCAGGTTTTTTACAAGTCAGATTTTGGGCAAAAATTGTGCAGTCTGTATTTAGACCAAGACAATAGTTGTGTGTTACTTCTTTTTACTAGATTATAAATTTGAGAGCCAGGAAATGTTAAAGTCCTCTTTGTATTCTCTGTAGTGCTTAGCATAGTGCCTTATATAGAGAAGATATTTAATAAATATTTATGGGATTCATTAATAAGAATTTGCTCCCACAAGCATACTAAAGAAGCATTGGTAGTTTATAATATTGTAACTAGGAGTTTCATTTTACAGATGGTAGTTCCATTAAAAGATTTGTTTTTATTGATAAAACTTGTCTTCCTTTTTTTAATTCTAACATATTACTCAACCCATCTGAAGTAACTTTTCTCCTGTTTGCAGACTTAGGATGCTTTTACTTAGTTGGGTATTTTATATCATCATGGGGTAGACATGTACGTGCTGGTCCTCTGAGGATACAGTTTGTATGACTGAATTTCAGTAATCTTTAGGAATAAAGCTGTGAACTGGAACTTGATATAGAATAATCTTTCTTTTTCTTGAATACACTTTGCAAGTGCATTTGTTTTAGTGAATGATATTAAAAATGCCATCTTCCTTCTCTTTAGGTATCTTATGTTAACCTTTCCACCAGAGAGACCTTTTCAAAAGTTGGTCGAGAGCTTTTAGGAGCTATTACTGCTGTTCATCCTGCAATCATTTCTGTCCTTTTGGACAGCGTTAAAGAGACCATTGACCAAGTTGGGATGGTAAGGATTTTATTTGAAAACAGATTGGAATTGAGTATATCTGCCAAAGACTGAATACTTTCAGGTGCACTGAAGGAAGAATCTTTTTATTTACATTTCTTTGTTTGGAGCTGTTTTTTTTTCCTCCAAGCAATTCTGCCTCAATTATGTGCCATTAGTAAATCAGAGTTGTTTATTTTAATGATTCTATTTGAATTTCTCAAGTTTGTCATACTAGGAAGGAGCAACTTTGGTTGAAAAAGATTAAAAAAAAGTCAATCAATATTGAACCTTGGATGGAAAGAGACGCAAAAAACAATTAATGATTTGGTAATACTTAACTTGCTTTGGATCTAGGCCAATTTGGTTTGTCGCCTTCTCAAGATTCTTTTTTTTTTTTTTTTGCTTAGGCAATTGGGGTTAAGTGACTTGCCCAGGGTCACACAGCTAGTAGGTGTCAAGTGTTTGGTCTGAGACTGGATTTGAACTCAGGTGCTCCTGACTTCGGGGCCGGCGCTCTATCTACTGCACCACCTAGCTGTCCCTGCCTTCTCACGATTCTATCATAACTTTGTACGAATCCACTAAAATTTCAGTTCTGCTTATTTTATATTAATCACATGCTTAAAGTAGATACAGATAGAAAAAATAGGTTAAAAAATGAAATAGATAAAAACATGGATGTTTTGTAAATTGTAGGCCTGTTTAATGTTTATTGAATTCCAGCAATGAATTAGCAGTCATGATTAGTTATCTCAGTTTAGTAAAATGTTAAAATTGGAGTTTTAAAAGGACTTTTCCTTTTTATATTTATATTTGCCATGGTGTCTTTGTGGCCACTATAACTGATTCAGCTAACCTGCATCAATTCGTACAGTCTTCCCAGATTTATTTATAACTATCCTTTTTATAATTTCTTATGGCATTATTTACATTCATATTCCATAATTTGTTCACCTGTTCCTCAGTTGATAGGTCCCCCCTTAATTTTAAGAAAAGGTATTGCTAGAGGCATTTAAATATATAAATATTTTCCTTTATGTTTATATATCTCTTTGGATCTGGGTCTAATAGTTGTATTGCTGGGTCAAAGGATATGCACAATTAGTGACATTTTAGGCATAAATTCCAATAACTTTCCTAAATGATTGAACCAGAACTACTGCCCATGGTGCGTTAGTGTCTGTTTTCCCTGTAGTCCCTCCAACATTTGTTATATTCCACTTTTATTATACTTGTTAATTTATTAATATGAGATAGAACCTCAGAATTGCCTTAATTTATATTTCACTTATTAGTGATTGTAGCATTTTAATTTTGTTTGTTGATAGTTTGGATTTCTTCCTTTGAGAACAGCCTGTTCATGTCCTTTGACCCTTTATCTATTGGGGAATGGCTTACGATTTTAGAAATTTCATTCAGTTCTTTATATATCTTGGAAATGACAGTGTTCTCAGAGAAGCTTGCTGCAAAGATGTTTCCCCCGTAGGTTACCTGTTTCCTTTCGAATTTTAATTGCATTGGTTTTGTTTATGCAAAACCTTTTTAATTTTGTTTAATCAAACCCATCTGTAATCCCATATTTGATCATACACTTTTTCTCAATTAGTAGATCTGAAACTGTATTTGCTTTTAAATTGTTTATGATATGACTTTTATCTGTCATGTGCCCATTTGAAGCTCATTTTTGTATATGGTGTGGGTGTTGGTTTAAACCTAATTTCTATCAGATTTCTTTCCAGTTTACCCTCTCCTGGCATAATCTTTAAGAACCCAGAGCCATCTCCACTCAACAATGAGTCACTGGAGTGGAATGTTATTAGAAGAATATAAATTTATTTTGACTTTAATAAAAGGCATGCTCCTGAAAAGTCCTGTACATTGGAATCATCTTTTAATGAAATTGAGAACTTGTCTGTATAAAGGAAATTTGTACTGAATGTTTTTTGTGAAGGGAGTTATTACTTCACATTTATCAGTGTTATAAGCCTACACTTTTGCATTATGGCTTTCTTCAGATGAGGAGTTACTACTTCTTATATAAAAAAGAGAATTGATCTGAAAACAGGGTTACAAAATTTGCCTTTTATGTATCAACAATCATGTTTCCAATTTTTTTCTTTTTTTTTTTAAGGCAGTTGGGGTTAAGTGACTTACCCAAGGTCACACAGCTAGTAAGTGTCAAGTGTTTGGTCTGAGGCCAGATTTGAACTTGGGTCCTCCTGACTTCAGGGCAGGTGCTCTATCCACTATGCCACCCAGCTGCCCCCATGTTTCCCATTTTGTGTTGATAGTTCCTCTTGTTTTCTATTTCCCTTGTTTTAAAAAACAAAGAAACAAAAACAAGATTTTTTTTTTTTTTAGCCTAGTTCCCTCTATCTCACTCAGGCTGAACGTTACAATGTACACTCACGGACCTAATCCTACTGCTGGTCAGCTAGGAAGCTGATGTGGGTCAGTTTGACTTTTCCTTATGCAGCCTGGCGGACCTCTCTCTTCCTACTTCCATTCCCCCTACCCATCAACTCATTGATTGACTTAGTTCAGGTACCTAGTTGACTTTAGCCCTGCTATAGCTTAGAGCTCCTGAGTTCAAGCCATCTGCTAGCCTCCCAGTAGCAGGGATTACATACATATGCTGCTGTGCCCCAGAACAAACTTACGTTTTGAAGAAAGTAGGAGTTGAAGAGTTAGAAATGAAGAGCTCCAATTTAGAATCTCCCTTAAATATTTTTAAATGTCCCTCTTCCTTCCTTCTCCATTACTACTCGTATCTTTATATTAATTCTTGATCTTCATTAATTTTTTTATCCCCTTTTACTAAGGTTTCCCTATACTTGTTCAAAGAGCTGCCTTTGTATCTGTGGCAACCATCTACCTCTGAAATAGCTGTGATGCGGGATTGGTTACTGAATTACAGTTTGTCAGCTGTGAAGAATAAATTGGCTTGTGTTATTCTGGAAGGAATGAATTGGGGATTTGGAGAACAGGTATGCCTTAAACAGTATGCTATGGAAATGGCCAATTCTGTGGTTTCAAAGGCATATTTTTTAATAAAACAATGTGATTTTAGTGATAATAAATTATGAGGCTATTATATAAATGCTTTTCTTTCTAAGGTAAATAATTTTTATCTACTTCAGAATTTAGAATTTTTTTCACTTTCTTCTTTGTAACGTGAACTTGCCCTTAAGTGAAAATGAATTGTAACAAATTGAGCATGCTTTCATTAATACTTAGACACGTATTATTTGATATATATACCCACTTATGATACCCTCTTAGCCTTTATATTTTTCTTTCTTCTCTTATATGTCCTTCACAAAGCTACCAACTTACTGTTTTAAAAACACTTTTATCATATCACTCTCTTCCCCGGGCCTCATTTTCTTATCCATAAAATGATGGGAGCAGAATATATGGTCTTAAAAATTATATAATTCTTTGAAGTTATATAATTCTGACTAGGAAAAAAGACAGTAGACTTATTTTATGTTCATCATTTGTTAGTTGAGTGATTATCAGTTAGAAATTTATGATTACTTTGTGCCCATCACTGTAATGTTGGTGATGATGGTATGATATTGAAAGGAGGAATGTAGAGATGTATATGCTGTGGTCCTTGCTTTCACGGAACTTATATCTAGTTGGAGCGCTGAGAACAGTGGAGAAGAACAAATTAAATGCTATACAGTGAAATTTCCTAGTTTAAATGCTATAGGAATTCAGAGAAAGGAATGATACCAGCTTGAGCTGGTATAGTTGGAGAAGACATCCTTGAGAGGATGGAACATAACCTGGGTGGCAGGGTGGGGTCAGCCATGAACTGGACTTGAAGAATGAAGAGAAGCATTCTAGGGGGAGAAGATGAACAGTAAGCAGCTGCTACATGACAGTGGACAGAGTGCAGGATCAAGAGTCAGAAAGACCTGACCTCAAATCTTGCCTTAGACACATAAGCTGTGTGACCCTTCCAAATCACTTAACATCTTAGATTCAGTTTCCTCATTTTTAAGGAGGATGATAATAGCACTTAATTCACAAAGTTGTGAAGGTAGTATTTTTAAAGTGCCTTGTAAACCTGAAAGTGCTGTATAAACATTAGTTATTATTATTTTTAGCTAAGAAAAAAGACATGGAGTTGAGGATAGTGTGTGTTAGGGGATAGCGAGAAGGCCATTCTGACTAGATGGCAGGGTATGTGTTGAGGTATAGTAAGGAATAAAATTGAGTAGGAGTAAAGATAATTGGGGAACTTTGAAAGCCAGGCAGTAGTGCTTATACTTTACTGCCACAGGCAACTGAGAGGTTACTATCAGCTATCGTGATGGAATGGGGAGAAACTGGAGGCCTGAAAAACTAACCTCACACTTTGTTCCTCTGTTATTGTCACTTCATGTTGTACCCTTTTTATAGTTATTTGTGCATGTTTTATTTGTCTGACTGAGCTGTAAGCTACATGAGGACAGAAATACTGTGATTTATTCTTTGTGTCTCCTGCAGCACCTCACATAGCGCCTTGTGTGTAATAGGTACTCAGTAAATGTTTTTTGAATAATTGGAGACAAACTAGAGGGTTATTGTAGTTATTATAGCAAAGGATAACATAGCCTGAGGGCTGCCCTGGTACCTATAAAGTATAAGAAAAAGACTTAGAGGAAGACCTCTAGTATATTGTCATTATTTTCTTTTTTAAAAGGATACACTTCATCTGAATCAGACTGTTCATGCTGAAGTGGCATTAATGATTCTTGAAGCTTACCAGAGGTACCTTGCTCAGAAGCCGTATGCTGGGCTACTTTCTGAAAGCATAAAACAGGTATTTATTTTTCCTCTGACTACTTAAATATTGATTATGTAAAATTTTGCTTTTTGAGGATGTTGGAAAAATTAAGTTATATCACGGTAGCGTCATGTTTCATGACAAGTTAAAATTGTTCAATAATTAAACTCTGGGACTGGACGAGGAATTTTCCTCTGAGGAAAAGCTTTTGTACAAGCATCTTACCACTGGAGAGTTGTACCTAAACACGACTCTTCCTACTCCTCATATGCCCTTCACAGTTTCTTTCTTTTGCTTGGTTTTACTAAGTGTGCATTATGAAGTATTGGCAAGTGACCTAAGTGGTGTTAGGTAAGCATTATTATTATTGTTTTTTCTCATAAAGACTGAGTACCAGCAGTGCATTATTCACTTTCTAGCACATGGATACAATTTGTGTCTAATGGGAACTGAAAGGGACTTAGGGGATTAATTAAATTTGTCGTGATGATGTCTTTTTAAAATTGTTTTAGGTTTCGTATTTGGCCAGTATTGTACGTTATGGAGAGACACCTGAAACCTCATTTAACCAATGGGCTTGGAACTTGATTTTGAGATTAAAGCTTCACAAAAATGATTATGGAATGCAACAGAATTGTCCAACAGTTCCTTTCTCCAGCACTGTGCCGGATATGAATGAATCACCCACATTTCATCCCCTACTGAAGGCTGTGAAAGCAGGCATGCCCATTGGCTGTTATCTAGCCTTATCTATGACAACTGTGGGCCATAGGTACAGAATAATACTTATATCTAATAGTATTTGTTTTCAAAGGACGAGGTGCCTACAAAAAATTGCTAACCTTTGTGGACTCAGTAGAGGTTTCTAAGATCTCACAGGTTTAAGATGTCACTAAACAACTTCTCTAGGGTGATCAGGCCTGAGGAAGGTGATTCAGGCTGCCTAAACTCATGATCTTTGAGAGCAAATTAAGTCTTTCTCATCCTTATGTTCTTAAAGGACTTTGTACATTGTAGACACTCAATTTTTTAATCATCTGTACCAGAAAGCTAATTTATTATTTTGTAATAAGTATAATTGTCAGGCAGACTGAAATATTCATGTCAGCCCATCAGAAGAGAATTTTGTTTGGGAAGCTGGAATAAAATCATAAGGTTTTGTAAATATAAAATCAAAGCAAAGTATATGATCATAAGGAATATTTTCTTCAAGTGATAGTAGTCTCAGACAGTGGGACTTTTTTTTCTTTTTTTCAAATCCTCATATTGGCTCATACATCTGACTTCTGATTTCCTGGATCTGGAGTCAGAGGATCTAGGTTTGAATCCTGGGTCAGCTACTTACTACCTGTGTGCCATTAGACGAATCACTCTGCCTTTATGGGCTCTAAGATGAGAGGATTGGACTGACTTAAGACCCCTTTTAACCCTAAAATGTATGACCCTGTAATCTTGTGGGTTATTGTGAGAGATAGTTTGGAGTCATTGTAGGTTTTAATGGAGAAAAGGGGACTAATAGGATGAGAATAATCTATTGAGTGCCTTTAAGAAGGCTTCAAATAGGTGCTGATCTTGTCCAGTTCTCTTGCCCTTAAGGAGTGCCCCCTTTCTGAAACGTTTCTTCATTTACCTAGTATCTGTTTTAAATTTGGAATTTTATCTTTTTAGCCCTGGGTAGAAGGGCTGAACACAGATGTAGTTTCTTTGTTGTTGTTGTTCAGGCATTTTTCAGGCATGTCTGACTCTTTGTGATCCCATTTAGGATTTTCTTGGCAAAGATACTGAAGTGGTTTAATTTTCTTCTCCAGCTCGTTTTACAAATGAGGAAATTCAGGCAAACAAAGTTAATTAACTTGCCCAGGGTCACACAGTTAGTAAGTGTCTGAGGTCACATTTGAACTCAGGTCTTCCTGACTCCAAACCTAGCATTCTATCCACTGTACAACCTAGTTGCCTGTTGGTAGTTTCTAGCTGAACATAATAGTTTAGCTGCATTTCAGATTTCTAGATAAAAGCACGAGTAAAGAACTTCAGTGGCTAAACTCAGTGTGTGGTTTCTAGGTCACTGATCAAGGCAGGATTGATATGAGACATGGCTGATTTTTGTAATGTCTTTTAGATAGATCAGGCGGCTATCTAGAGAAAGAGTAGCATCTATATCTTGCAGGAGTTAGTTATTTTTCTGAAACTTATCCAGCTTACTGTTTACTGATTGAAAATTCTTAGTAGCAGCGAAGGGCTATATTGAAGACCTGAAACATGTTTAGTACAATAGCATATCAGTCTCAGCGTTTTATACTTACAACCATATTACCTTTTTTTCTCCTGGCAGCATTGAGAAATTTTGTGCAGAAGGCATTCCATTGTTGGGGATCCTGGTCCAGTCTAGGCATCTGCGAACAGTAGTACATGTTCTGGATAAGATTTTGCCCATGTTTTACCCTTGCCAGTATTACCTTTTGAAGAATGAACTGTAAGTATAGCCTGTGCTGTGTGGATTAGCCATTTGTGGTATGGGCATTATGTTTTGTTTTCTCCAACAATGTATAAGTGATAATGTTTTGGCAAACATTTTTCTTGTGTGGAGCAAAACATGCTACTTCCTAGGATTAGTATTTAGGCTTGTAAGCAGTATATCTGCTAAAGGCTCAAGTATTGTTTTAGTTTTTTCATAATGGGTTTAAACAAATATCTCCTGATTGCCCAAAGCCTGACACTAGAAAGAACAACTCTTCCAGTTAGAGAGAAGATGCTTCTGGTAGCAGTTAGCAAAGGAGTTGTCGGAGTAGCAACAAAAAACTTAGAGTTAGCGTTTATCTTAAACATCTTCAGTGTATTTCTTTTTCTGGTATGTGCTGTTGAATTAATCACTGAGGAACATACAAGGGGAGCAGATTAACGTCACTCTAGTGTTGTGGGAAATATGTGAAACATCTATAAAATAATGAGTAATTATATATATTTAAAATTTATTATAATAATTATAATAAGTAATACAATAGCAAAAGAATACTAATGTGGGATTCCTAAGTGTAGAGGGAATGCAGAGCAGGGAGAAGAACCAGTTGGGGTGAGAGTTGAGAGTAGATTAGGGGCAGTGTCATGGAAGCAGTGGGACTTGTACTGTCAGTGAGAGTGCATAGGGTGTGGATTGGTGGAGAAAATGAGGCTGAGGTAGAAAAGAATAGGATATGTTTGAAGGGTACTGAGAAATCCAGAATTTTTTCCAGAGCAGTGGGCTGGATGAAAAGCAGTTAAAGATAAGTTTGGGTAACAGGTTGGGGACAGGTAAAGTGGGGGAGGGTCTTGATTGTAAGTTATAGATGGAGATTAGACACTACAGTACAGTTATGGACATGAAGTAGGAGTACTAGGCATTTTCTGTAGATATTTGTGAATTTTTGCCTAAAATGTTTTTCTTGTAAAATTTTGAGGGTGAGAACAATCTTTTTTCTTATTGAAATATAACAGTTTGCCCATTTGGGCCCAAAATTTGTTAGGGAGTAGGATTTCATTTTATGGGGAAAAAAAAAGGATTCACTATTTGCCAAGCAAGGTCTTTCCATTCATATTCTGCAAACTGTGATTTAATTTGTATTATCTTATGGATGTTCATATTCAGGAAAGGGCTGTTGAGAATTGTTCATTGTGAGCCCCTTGTGATTTTGTATTTGAAGGCTTTCTTTAAAAGAGATTGATTTAAGTCCTTAAAGTTTATTTGTAGACCTTAATTTGTGAATGATATTGGACTGTTCTGATTTGTACAAGCCTCCCCAAAGGATTTTTGTTTCCAGTTCTTAATTCCGCCTCCCTCCCCTTCTTGTCCTTTTCTTCTCCATGTAGTTTTATTCTGATTAGATTCTTAAGAGTAAGAATTGGTTCAATTCATAAGAGTAAGGATTGGTTCAATTCTTTCTCATTCCTTGTTGATTCATCAACTGTTAATCATTAAAATTTCTTTGATTCCTAAAACGTCTTTAAATGTCTGCTGTATTTCTCCATTTGATATGTAGGTTTTTATCATATCTTCACCTGTTTTTGCACTTGGATAGTGGTATTCCTCAAGGAGTGACCCAACAAGTTACCCACAAAGTGGCTCAGCACTTGACAGGAACCAACTATGGAGAAAATGTGAAGCTTCTCAACAGCATGATCCAGGTCAGGAAACAGATCTAGTCTTTGTCATTGGGCATCATCATCTTGAGACATATGCTTGTCTTCTGGTATAATCCTAAAAACTCTAGTTGAATTCCATTTAATATACAGTTTAGCACCATTGTAGTTTAGTTGATACCATGGATGTTGGTATACCATGGAGTTTTCAGACTTAGTAGTGGAGGTAGGGGATGTTTTTGTTAATGCTTTTAAAAATGCTAGGAAATAGGAGGTGGGATCATAGTTAATTTCATTTCAGATTGACTGGAACTTTTCTCCACAGGCCCACATTTCTGTAAGCACTAAACCCAATGAAGTGGGGCCTGTTGCTGTTTTTGAATTCTGGGTCCAGGCTCTCATAAGCCAACAGCTTTGGTACCGAGAACAGCCCATTCTTTTCTTGATGGACCATTTATGCAAGGCAGCTTTTCAGTATATGCAAGAAGATTGTGTACAGAAACTACTTTACCAACAGCACAAGGTAAAAACAGTTGTAATATTTGTTGTTTATGATTGTTGATTACATTTCAGGCTTGTAGATCATTCTATAAATGATTCTACCATCCCTAGGTCTACTTCATACTCATCTTCTACTACTAATTGCTCTAATGCATCCATTAGGTTGAGAGAATACAGGTTTGGTGTCTTTAGCCATATACTCTCTTACTATATATCATAGTGCAAGTTTAAAAAAAATATATGTATGTGTGTGTGTGTGTATGCGTGTGTGTGTGTGTGTGTGTGTGTGTGTGTGTGTATATATATATATAAAAAATATAGATATATATATAAAAAACACATTAAATTTCTCTTGGGGCTCCGTGATACCTTTAAGTCCTAGGACGTGTACTTTTTCATGGTAGCTTTAGAGCCTTATTATATTAGGAGATTGTGGTTGAAGTTGTTTAAAGTTCTTCCTATTGTCTTCTCAGCTTTTCTCTTTTTTGTTTTCCTGACTGGGCAGAATGCGTTAGGTTATCACTGTGACCGGAGCCTGCTCTCTTCCTTGATGAGCTGGATTGTGGCTGGCAATGTGACCCCATCTTTCATTGAGGGAGCTGCTGCTCCCTCTCAGGTAGGAACTCATGGAAATGACCTACAGAGCTTACTTAGCACCTCTTTTTAAAATTAAACGCTCTTAGAAAAAAGAACTTGAGGGGCAGCTAGGTGGCACAGCAAAACACCGGCCCTGAAGTCAGGAGGACCTGAGTTCAAATCCAGCCTCATACCAAATACTTGACACTTACTAGCTGTGTGACCCTGGGCAAGTCACTTAAGCCCAATTGCCTTAAAAAGAAAAAAGAACTTGGCTTTTTACTTTCCCATATACTTTATCAATATCTCAGTTAATGGGATGCTTATGAAAAGATTTTGTGGCTTGTTGAATATTTCAAATGGTATTAAGTAGCAGAGCTAAAGCCAACCAAGTTCCTGTCTTAAGTCTTGAGGTAGTCTTGCTCAGGGGTTATATCTAGAATTTGTTAATCCAGCTCTGTCTACTTAACAGTCTTTAGCCGTTTTTCAGTGCCTTTCACAAAGAGGATTTTCATGGAAGTCTGAAGTGAATTGAATTCTTCAAGGACTGATTTTAAATCCTGTAGAAGCATAGAATAATTTTCACTATTTCTTCTTTGCTAAATAGGGATGGAGAAAGAGACGACCTGTGTTTTCCCTGGCATAGGGAATTCTGGATGAGGAAACCTCTACCAGTGCAGGTCTTTACTTCCTCTGCCACTTAGAGTCTTAGAGAGTTGCCTAGAAAATTGAGGTGTTAAGTGATTTGTCCATGGTCACACAGCCATATATGTCAGAGGGAACCCAGGCCTTCAAGGACAGATCTCTAGTCATTATACTGTGTTGCCTCTTTTGCTGAATACTCAAGCTTATTACTCATTCTTTATGGAAAGTCATCTCAGAGAAATACAGACTACTTGAGGGATAATAGATTTATTTCCATGATGTACCTGTAGTTGGTCTTGACCTCACCTAGTCTATGCCCTCTAAGCACATCCCTGCTGCTCTTTTGCCAGATGTTTGCTTCTGCATTTGGAGTCTGTCTGTGAGCCACAGAACTATTATATCTGGCAGGGTAGTAAAATTGATAGAATGCTAGGCTTAGAGTCAGAATGATTAGATTCAAACCCTTCCCTGAACACTTAATAGCTTTGTGACCCTGGCAAGTCGTTGAATTTCTTATAGCATCTGTTTTCTTCAGTGTAAGATAAGGACAATGTACTACCTATAATAGTGATGGCACAGGATTATTTGGGGGCTTCACTGACGTAACACATGTTAAGCACTTTTAAAACCCTAAAACACTCTGTATTGTCATTATTGTAAGCATTTCTAAAGGATTATTAATATAGGATTATTGCATTTGCAAAGAAATCCTATATGAATCTTTAGAGAGATTAGAATGATACACTGCATTGACTAGGTCTTAGCATTGTGCCATCCACGTGATTTTTAATCTTTAAATCTGTAATTTTAGTGATTTGTGTCTCATTCACTTGTGTTGTGAATGATTTAAGTAACTTCATTTCTAAATCAGTTTTTTCCATGACATGATAATACTCTTTTGAAAGCCCAAATTATTGTTTAATGAAATCTAATTTTCTCTGTATAAGGCATTTTGTGTGCTATATAAGAATTATTTGTGGTCCAGAAAATTATGAATAAATGTGAAAAAAAAGCAGAAATACTAAGCCATCATTTACAGACCGTAATGCAAAAAAAGTAGGAATTAATACAGGAAACACAAACAGAAGATACAGACCTACACTGAGCCCTTACAATGACTTTCTGAATCATGAGTGGGTCAAAGAAAAAAATAATGGAAATAATAGCTATGCAAAAGAGAGTGATAATGAGACAGTTTTGAGGATGCAATTAAAGCAGTCTGCAGAGAAATAATTATATCTCTACAAAGAAATGTCAATAAAATGGAAAATGATTTAAGGTATCCAATTAAAAAATCTAGAAAATAAGCAAATAAGCTCAAAATTAGCATAAAAGAGATTTTTGAAAATTAAAGGAGAAATAGATTAAATGGAAAATGAAAAGACAATAGAATTGGTAAGCAAAAAAAGCAGCTAATTTGATCAAAATGAAGAGGGAGGAAAATCAGATCACTTTTTAAGATAAGGAAAGTACAAGGCTAATTAAGAACATTTGTAGCTTCTGCTATCATTCTGTCACTCAATTAATTTACAGGATTTTGTTAAATGTAGTATATGTACCCCCTGTTTTCCTGATGAAAGCTCTGTCAGTAGATGAGCTACTGATACTGTTGGAGAGAATTTGCATACACCAGTGAAATCACAAATTTATACCAAAAATCAAACCAAGACAGAGCTTGTAAAAATACTTTCTCTGAAGGTAAAATAGAAGCAAGAAGTCATTGATATTTTTTGCTCTCTTATTTAAGTTAGTTTCATTGGCATAAAATAACATTACATATAAGTTATGTATATCTAGTTACTTGATATGTTGTTTGGGAAATTCCCAAAATCTTTTTTCTTTCATTTTTCTGTTAAAAACAGAATTAATCAATTAATAAGCATTTATTAAGCACCTACCATGGACCAAGAATCATGCTAGGCAGTGGGATTACAGAGACATAAAGGAAATAGTCCTTGACTTACGTTCTACAGTTTTGGACAATATCACATATATATGTATTCAAAATATGCAAAATAAACACGGGATAATTTGGATATAGAGGCACTAGCAGCTGGAAATATCAGGAAATGCCTTGTGAAAAATGGCATTTGAGGTGAACTTTGAAAGGAACTAGAGATTTTAAGTGGCAAAGGCGAAGATGAAGTGAGTCCATGGCCTTTGCCAAGGCACTGAGGTGGGAAAAGCTATTGTCAGTGTGGGAGGAAGGGCAAGAAGGCTGGTTTGGCTCTATTGTTTGATAGAAGGGGAACTAATATATAAGAAGGCTTGAAAAGGAAGTTGAAGTCAGATGGTGAAGATTGTAATACTCAGATGGTTATTTAAAATGTTCAGGCTTAAAAAAAGTAAACTTCAGGCAACTTAGAGAGTTAAAGATTTGTTAAAGCAGGATGATATTTGTCCCTGTTTGGGGCAAATGGGTTGTAAAGTATTACTGCTTCTACTTAGAAGGAAAATAAATTCTCAAGTCTTTTAGTTTTAGCACAAGATTACATAATTTCTGTATGTGGAAACCCCCCCCCCCTTCTACTGTAGTTAGATACACTGGTCTGTTTACTGAAGGCAACATGGCATATTTGAAATTGGCCTCATTTGTAATGATGATGATGATGATGATGATTGTATTCCAAGTCCTGACTCTTCCGCTTATCTTGAGTTTTCAACTTCCAAGTCCCATTATCTGTTTGTGTAAAATGTAGAATTCTAATGGTGCTTGTACTGCCCAACAACACAGTGTTGTTATGAGGCAAGGACTTTATTATTCATATGATGCTGTATGTGTAAGTTGCTGTTATAATAATAATGTACTCTTTTCATTATGTTTTGTAGTTTTCCTCAGTTTACTTTTTCTTACTTGGAATGCCCTCCCTATCTCCCCTACATATCCAAATCTTACCTAGCCAAGGCAGGGTATCACCAGATTTTGTCCATAAAGCTCCTGAACCCCCTTCCAGATTTTTGTCTTCTTAGTAGACTTAGAAAAAAGTCTGTTACTGGTCTCTCTATTGTCATTCTATTTCTGTTACTGTTCTTGCCTTCTGCATTTATTTACTTCTTCCTGCATTTCTGTTATTGGGGGAAGCAAATAATCACCTCAGTTCTGGTTTTCTTTCTAAAAATGCTTCAAACTCTTCTTTATTACTGAATGTTGTTCATCTTTTGGCCTGTATGATTCAGCTCAGATTTGCAGATTAGGTCACCCTGGGCTGCAGCCTGAGTTCCATTTGTCTTTGGAGCACATTCCATTCTCTCCTATTTTTATTTTTATTTTTTTATTTTTGGTGAGGCATTCAGGGTTAAGTGACTTGCTCAGGATCACACAGCTAATAAGTGTCAAGTGTCTGAGATGGTATTTGAACTCAGGTCTTCCTGACTCCAAGGCTGGAGCTCTATCCACTGCCACCTAGCTGCCCCACCCTCCTCCTTTTTTCTAGTGGGTATGTTATAGTCTTGCATTATTCAAATGCCCTTTCCTTTTTATTTGAAGATCTTTTTCTTGATGGCTTAATGAATTTGTTGTTTCTGAATTGAATTGTTAAATTTATGTGTCTTGGAGTTTTCAGCCTTGAGTTTGTTTATTTTTTCTGTAGGGCATCTGTGAATTCTTTCAATTGGAATTTTATTTTCTACATATGGAAGTTCTGGGTAGTTTTCTTCTATTATTTGCTTTATTGTGGTATTAAGGTTTTTTGTCCTATTGAATTCTTCTTTAGGTTGTTTCTGCATCTTGCATAATGAACTTATTTTCTTTTAATATTATTGTCTTATGCTTCTATTCTTCTAAATTGCCCTTTACTTCTGTGTATTTATATTCCTAATCTATTTTGTCTTTTGTTTCTACTTGCCATTGCAGAGTCAAGTTTTTCTATTCTGTTCATTATTTTTGCTGTATAGGATGTAAATTCTGTTCACATAATTCTTATTTCTTTTCTAAACCACTCAGGAATAGCATGTTATGGTTCTCAGTTCTCGAATTCCACAGAGTCCTCTGGGTCATTAAGAGTTGGACCCATTTCCTTTGTTTCATAATTTTTGTTCATAGGTACTTGAACTCATTTACTAGATCTGGAGGGCATATTTCCTTTTGTTGTTATTTATGTGCTAGGTCTTTGGGTTTTCTTCATGAAATCTTTGATATTTTCAGTTTTACCCTACTCTCCCACCCATATTGACCTTATCACTCACTTCCTGACTCCCTCCACTTTTAATTGTGGTTTCTTTGATGGATGGATCTCAGAGCATCTCAGCTTCTTTTCCACATTGAGTAATTTATACTTCACTAAGCTCTTTTCTACAAGTGACTTTGAGTGGTCAGAAATGGCACCAACTGAATGTTGTCATCTTGCTTGGTGGAGTGCTGTATCTCTTCTCTTCCCCACCTCCCCAAGTTTTCTTTCCTCCTCCAAGTTCCTTTCCCACATGGGCAGTGTGTTTCCTGCTCTGTTCCTCAGTTGTCTGGCCTAGCACCAGCAGTTCATTCTGTTCCTTGGCATCAGTACTTCACTGCTTTACAGTTCTGGTGCTTCTAGGTTGAAGCTCCCTGCAGATTTTTGCTTCTGAAGTGCTGTGGTCAAGTTGACTCTTGAGGCCTCAACAGATTTCTACAGCCTAAAGCTGCAGTCTCTACGGCACTGGAAAGAGAGAGAGGCAACCAGGAGTATAGGGATGTGTTTCGTTGTAAGTCTGTGTCATGTCCTTGGGCCTGCCAGTGCAGCCTTGTTGCTGGTAGCATGGGGGGGGTTGGGGAGGGTGCTTAGTGAGCTTCAGTCAGTGAATTTTGGATTTTGGCTATTCTAGACCGTGGAGACACTGAAGTTGCTTTATCTTTGGAACATAATTTGTATTTTGGAGAGTTTGAGAGGTCATGAGGATTAGAAAATGTCCAGTCTCCTATCTTGTTGCTCATGTGACCCATGTTAAGAAATGTTAAGAGGCCCCCTAAACTTGTCTTTTGAGTTACCACATTTTCTAGAAACACTGGACCCAGAATATTTAGGAGGCCCTGAATGAATCAAGGATGAAGCCCCGCTGAGCTGATGTAATTTGTTTGCATCCCAAATTGGATTTCCTGTGGGAGCCAAGACAGGCACCAGGTCAATCTGCACTAGACTGGGAAATTGCTTGTGTAGCTAGGACCCTTGTAGATAAGCAGACCATCATGTTTTCATATGCTAGTAATTCCCAAGGGAGAAGAATGTGGCTTGTGCTATTGCCTTCCTCCTCCCCTTCTGGGGAGGTTTTATCTTTTTCTCACTTTTAGTGCACCTTTTCCCCTCCCATTCCGTGCCCCTTTAGGTAGAGATTTTTGTTTCTTCCTCCTCCCTTTGTTGTAGTGTCATAAATATGCAAATTTCTGTATGGGTTGAGAACTCTTTAGGTTCCACATGCATATTCATTTCTCTTGTAATAAGCCTAATTTTCATGTAAATTTTGTGAAGTTGTGATTTCCTGTTGACACCCAGAAATCACATCTCTTGTTTTTAATTTAATTCTTCACTTTTATTTGTTTATGTCTTCTCTGACTCAAGCTTACTGAATTTGAGGATTCAAAAACAGTGTCACTATAGTTCTTTTACACCTTCAGCAAATATTTTTTGATTAAGTGGAAAAGAGTAAAGAAAAATTAGCATAAATTAACGGAATACTGTTATATACTTACAGCCATATTCACTCATTCAGAAAAAGCTGGTCATTTTCATTGCCTCTATTTGCTATGGTTGCAGGTTTGGCTTGCATGGATTGTGCTGAACATGGAGTCTTTCTTTGAAGAGGATTCTCAGCTTCGTAGAGTTGTTGAAGGGGAACTGGTCATTAATTCTACTTTTACTCCTGAGCAGGCTCTCAAGGTACAGAAAGCAATCACTTCATGTGTTTGAAATGGAGGTTGGTTGAGCTCTTGATGGGGATAGACATTTCTTTAAGTTTTGTAACTTTTAAGAGGGATAAGTGTTTGGAGAGCACAACAAAAACATGGTTTATTAAACGGCTATAGATATCACTTATGCCAGGTCTTTCCAAGGTTTATTTAAAAATGAAAGCCATAATGTAACTATTTTGAGACAATGTTGGTTACATGCTTGGAATGGTTACCATTGGTTTTGTGATTTAGAAAGAGTAGGTTAGCAAGTTACAGCCTATAGTTTTGCACCTGAGAAGTAAGAAAGATTTTTACATTTTTATTATATTTTTATTATATTTATTATATAAATATTTATTTTATATTTTATTATGTTATTAATTTTTATTATATTTAAATTGTTTATAAATTGTTTATAAAATTTATTATATTTAAAATTATAAAAACCATTCTTGTGAGTTGTATAGAAACAGGCTGTGTAAAAAAACAGGAGTGGGCCAGATTTGACCATTGGGTTATAGTTTGCCAGCTCTTGAATGTTAAAGGTCTTCAGCTGGTAGGCCTTACTTTTTGATGTAAGGTACACAGGCTTTTGAGACACTTCTAACTTTTGGAAGTCTGTTCTGAACTTCCTTATTTCCAAAGATTGATGGTGATTTGACAGTGAAACTTAGATTTCCATGTTACTCCATTCCTTTTTAGTAGAAATATCTTTTAATTATCTGATTTTTAAAAATACTGTCAAATCCCTAAGTCTGGAGGAGGTATGTATTCTAGAAATGGAGGTTCATAAGTGTTTTATTATAAGAAGTATTTTGTTGTTTGTCAAACTAAATTTAAAATGACATACTCAGCTAGTCCATTTGGATATTTTGTAGGACTTTAATATTGTGTCCTAAGTTTCTTAGAACTTAAATGTAGTGATTGACTGACTGAGTTGAATGTATAAGTTGTTGGAATTAAACTTTTTCCTCTTCTGTAGAAAGCCCAGGCACAGTTGAAGCTTCCTATTGTACCATCTCTTCAGAGACTGCTGATTTATCGTTGGGCTCATCAGGCTTTGGTTACACCTTCTGATCATCCTCTCTTGCCACTTATTTGGCAGAAATTCTTTCTCCTTTATCTTCACCGACCAGGGCCTCAGTATGGGTAAGGTACTTGTTACCTGCAGTAAATTTCTGTGTGTGCTCTCCCGTGTTATATTTTTATATGTGAGTTGGAACCATTATTTGATAACCATTTCTCACCTCACAGTTTTTCCTCTGTCAAATAGTACTTACGGTATCCTTTTTCAGATTTATGATCCTTTTTGAGCAATTGCCGATGGGATATTCTACCTCAGAAATTTTGGATAGTAAAGACAGAGTCACTCAGAGGTCTTCTAAATCTGACGGAGGTTCTTCACCTATGAATTTTGTTTTTTAAAAAAGAATTTTTGGGGGGGCTATGCCAAAATGGCAAAGAGAAGTCAGGAAGCGGCCTGAGCTCTCCCCAGTTTACCTTGGAAACAATAATCAAATCTCTGAAACGGCACTTCTTAAACTGTGGGTCACAACACCATAGTTGGCAACAGTAAAAGGTTTCTGAACTCTTAGTGACCAAAATTTAATTATAAATTAGATGTGTAATGAATCCAAGGTGTTTCTGGCAGTGCTTGCCTGTGTTGCATTGCTAGACTTCACTGCAGCCTTGATTCTGAACACAAAGCATTTGCACTTGCACTGTGCGTGCCCTCTGGCCACGCAATGCCAACAAACACTGCCAAAACGTGAAAAGGGGTCATGAGTGGAAAAAGTTTAAGAAGCCCTGCTCTAAAAGAATTCTGGAGTGACAGAATCCACAAAAAGACAGAGCAAAATAATTTTCCAGCCCAAGATAACCTAGAAGGACTTCAGGAAAAGTCTGTCTCACATAGGTAAAAGGAGAGTGCAGCATAGCACAGGCAGGGTCCAGACAACCCATCAGGAGCCTCTTTAGCCACAGCACAGATCAGTAACCAAAGCCCTATTGTCTGGGCTCCACAGGCCAGTGGCATAGTAGGCTAGCTGTGAGGCTTCCAACCCCAGCACAGCAGGCAGGTCCCACAACTCAGGGCACAACAGGTACAGTTAGGCTAGGCCACCTCAGCTCACTGGGGAAGCAACCAGCACCTCAGGCCCTGGCCACAGTAAGCTAATGACTAGGCCCCTGGCCCCCAGAACAAGAAGCTTGGGACAGTGTCTCCTGTGCCCCAGGAGCAGATCTCAACTTTTAAAAATGAGTAAAAAACAGAAAAGAACCCTGACCCTAGAAAGCTACTATGGCAAGGTAGATCCGCATACAAACTTAGAAGAGGACAACGGTGTCAAAATGTCTACATGTGAAGCCTCAAAGGGGAATATGAATTGGTCTCGAGCCCAAAAAGTATTCTTGAAAGAGCTGAAAAAGGATTTATAAAATCAGGTAAAAGAAGAAAAATTGGGAAAAGAAATGAGAGTTATGCTGGAGAATTATGAAAACAAAAGTCAACAGCTTGGAAAAGGAAGCACAAAAAGTGACTGAAGAAAACAACTCCTTAAAAATAGAACTGGCTAAATGGAAAAAAAAATCCACTGAAGAAAACAGCTCTTTTAAAAGCAGAATTGGCTAAAAGGAAAAGGAAGTACAAAAGCTAACTGAAGAAATTAGTTCCTTAAAAATTAGGATTAGGCAGAAGCTAATGACTATAAGACATTAAGAATTAGCCAAACAAAAGCAAAAGAATGAAAAAATGTGAGAAAATCTAAAATACCTCATTGGGAAAACAACTGACCTGGAAAATAGATCCAGGAGATATAATTTAAGAATTATTGGACTACTTGAAAGCCAAGATAAAAAAAAAAAGCCTGGACAGCATCTTTCAAGAAATCATCGTGGAATACTGCCTTGATATCCTAGAACCAGTGCATAAAATAGTCACTGAAAGAATCTACCAATCACCTCCTGAAAGAGATCCCAAAATGAAAATTCCAAGGAATGTTGTAGCCAAATTCCAGAACTGTCAGATCAAGGAGAAAGTATGAAAGAAATAATTCAGATATCAAGGAGCCACAGTCAGGATTACACAGGACTTAGCAGCTTCTACATTAAAGGATTGGAGGGCTTGGAAAATGATATTCTGAAAGGCAAAGGAGCTTGGATTACAACCAGGAATCAACTACCCAGCAAAATTGAGCATACTCTTTCAGGGCAAAAGAGGGTTATTTAATTAAAGATGGTATTTGATAAGGTTAAACTGTTTATAACCCTACATGGGAAGATGATACTTGTAACTTAAGAACTGTATCTCTATTAGGGCAGTTAGAAGGAACATACTTAGAAGGTGTGGGTTTTAAGTTCACTTTGATGAAATGATAAAAAAAAATTAAGGGATGAAAAAAAGGATTGTACTGGGAAAAGAGGAAAAGGGGAGGCAGGATGGGGTAAATTATATCATATGAAGAGGCATGAAAGACCTGTTTCAGTAGAGGGGAAGAAGGGATGGATGAGCATTTGTTTGAACCTTCCTGTCATTGGAATTGGTTCAAAGAGAGAATAACATACACACTGAGTTGGGTAAAGAAGTCTATCTTACCCTAAGTAGGAGGGGAAAGGAAAAAAAAAAGGTGTGTGTGGGGATGCTGATAGAAGGGAGGGCAGATTACAGGAGGCAGTGGTCAGAAGTAAAACACTGTGAGGAGGGACAGGGTGAAAAGAGGGAGAATCCTAGAGAATTAATTTTAAAACTTCTTGAAATGATTAACAACTTTAGCAAAGTTGCAGGATATAAAATAAACCCACATAAATCATTAGCATTTCTATATATTACCAACAAAGCTCATCAGTAAGAGATAGAGAAATTCCATTAAGATAACTGTAGACAATATAAAATATTTGGGAGTCTACTTGCCAAGACAAATCCAGGAACCTATGTGAACACAATTTAAAAACACTTCATACAAAAGCAGATCTAAACAAATCATTTCTTGGGTCATCTCATTTAACAGTGCTCATGATGTGTAAAAAGATAATTACAGCATGTATAGCAGCAACATTTCTTGCAGATCATGAAGAGGTGAAGATATTTCCATGAAAAAAATTGACGGCTCTCCCAAACCTCATTACCATATCTTGGTATCAGGTGTGAGATGTTGGTCTATACCTAGTTTGTGTCCTGTTGTTTTCCAGTTTTCCCAGAAGTTTTTGTCAGATAATGAGTTCTTATCCCAAAAGCTGGATTTAACGAACACTAGGTTACTATGATCATTGACTGCTCCAGGACCAGATGGATTTACAAGTGAATTCTACCAAACATTTAAAGAAAAATTATTTCCGATGTTATATAAATTATTTGGAAAAATAGGTGAAGAAAGAGTCCTACGAAATTCCTTTTATAACACAAATATGGTGCTGATACCTAAACCAGAAACAGCTAAAACAGAAAAAGAAAATTATAGACTGATTTCCCTAGTGAATGTTGATGCAAAAATTTGGAACAGAATACTAGCAAGGGGTGGATAGAGCATTGGCCCTGGAGTCAGGAGGACCTGAATTCAAATCCGAGCTCAGACACATAATGCTTACTAGCTGTGTGACTCTGGGCAAGTCAGTTAACCCCAATTGCCTCACAAAAAAAAGAAAGAAAAAAAAGAAACAAAAATAGATAAACAGTAGCCAGAGTGTTGAATTTGGAACCAGAAGATTTGGGTTCAAACCCCAACTCTGCAACTTTCTGCCTTATGAGCATTCTCACATTGTGAGTTCTCTTTGGACTTTACTTTCCTTCTCTTTATCCTTTTATCCATATATATATATATATATATATATATATATATATATATATATATATATATATATATATATACATATATATGTAGTGAATAAGGATATAGAAGACTACAGAGAACAGATAGTACAGAATGTTTTGCAGAGGTCAGGTTTTATTGGCCCAACACATGAAAGTGTGGTATGAAGATGATAATAATACTTTGAATTGGTACAGCATTTATATATTTTTTAAAAAGTTCTTTAATATGTATCATTTTATTTCTTCCTTATGACAACCCAGTGAGATAAATAGGGCAGTTTGTGTATAGCCATGCTTGCTGCACTTCTTAATTTATAGATAATGGTAGGGCACCTCAGTTTTGCTAAATGCGCCTTTATCTTTGGTAGCTCTAATGAGCTCACACCATTTGATTTTAAGTAGAAAAAAAAATGATTTTTTAAATAGCTTACAGAACCCTATTTTAATTTCTTTCAAGATTGCCTGTAGATGGTTGTATTGGAAGACGATTTTTTCAAAGTCCAGCCCACATTAATTTATTGAAAGAAATGAAGAAACGTCTGGTTGAAGTGGCTGACTTCCATCATGCTGCCAGTAAAGCCCTCCGAGTTCCAGCAGATGGCAGTGAAGGACCAGGTGAAAATAATGACTGCCCCATAGAGTATCTGGCTTCTCCAGAGCTGCATACAGAACTTGTGAGGTAAAGCATATTCAGCTATGTAAGCTAATGTTTTCTTTTGTCAAGGATGTTCTGTCACCTATTGTGTATTGCAGGATGTTATTATTTTATTGCTGTTATTTGCCGAATGCGGAAAGTAGTAGCAGTTGGTTAAGCATTTGTTGAGGTCTGACAAAGAGGGTCCCGGCTTCATCATATATTTGGAGGCAGTGTGAATCTAATTAAAGTCAGTTGATTTGGACCAACCTGTATGATTACTAGGTCATTTTTATATCTTAGGCTTATATTACCACATTTGTTGTCACTTGATTACTTTAGTTTTGCAATTTTAGCTTCCAAAAAAATTTATTCACATTTTAAAAGCTGAACCTGTAGTTTTAAATATAATGACATCAGAAGGCAGTCATATGCTACTTCACATGGTATAAACTTTAAGTATATTTAAAAGATTAGCATGGTCTTTGGCTTTTTTTAATAGTAAAATACTTTGTTATTAAGGCAGTTAAATATTAAACTATTAAAGAAGCCACTTTTGGAGCAAGGCTTGAGAAGAAATCACATGTATCTCACTAATCAATAATTTTTTCTTTGTAATTTTTAAGTTTACCCAAATCTCACATATATACTTGATTAGAATGTTCTTTTTAACTTAACCTAAATTTCACCTTGATGTCTCAATTTTCCCAAGGCTTATGCACCATTATAGGGCTTTAGACCAGCTTTGGCCTTAAACTCTGTAACCTTACTGTTAGCTAGCCATAGACACCATTTCACCACATCTGTAATTGGTAACCTTTTTGCTGTAGGTTGCTTAAATTCATTAAAATGAAGTCTTTAGTGGGTTTCTTCAACCTCTGATTTTTAAAGAATGTATATTCTGCTCCTTTTGGCTTTTTCCCCATCTGTCCCCATTTCCCACACCAGTCCTTCCACCATCCTCTCGTCTTAAGACCTTGCCTTATTCTTTGTTGAGAAAGGAGAGACCATTTTCTGTCAACTCCCTCTGCTTCTCCAAATCTCTCTAGCCTTTGACATTATCCTTCATTCTTTCTTCCTTTACCTTAGTCTCTGATGGTGAGGTAGCACATCCCTTGCTAAGGCCTTTGCACATACATCCTTGATCCCATCCCTGTTCTGTCTTTTCTAGCTGATTGTCCCCACAGTCATTCCCCTGCTTTCTTTAATCTTCAGTCTTTTGCTATTTCTGTTTTTTTTCCTTTCTGCCTATAGACACATTCATGTTTTGCCTGTGCTTAAAAAACCTCACCTGACCCTCCCATCCTTTCAAGCTATCATATGTTATGAGTCTTTCTTTCTCAGTCTGATCTCTAGAAAAAGCTCCCTAGCTGATGTGGGGGTGCAGCCTGTAATCCCTGCTCCTGGGGAGGCTGATGCTACAGATCTTTGAGCTCAGGAGTTCTGAGCTGCAGTGGGCCAGGTGGACGACTTTAAGTCAGATATCAGTATGGTAGTCCCTGACAGTGGAGGGGCCACCAGGTTGCCCACGGAAGGATAGACTGGCCTAGGCCAGGGATGGAGAGCCTGCAGCCTGGAGACCACATGTGGCCCTCTAGGTCCTCAAGTGCAACCCTTTGACTGAATCCAAACTTATGAAGTTTGCATATGAAGGGCCTCCAGGCCACAGGTTCCACACCTCTGGCCTAGGTCATTAATGGAGTCAACCAAAGCTCCTGGGCTGCACAGTAGAGGAATAGAGGCTGTGCATACCTAGTACTGCACTTCTAGCCCTGGTGAGTTAGATACTGTCTGTAAGAAAAAAAGAAAAAGAGAGAACTCTATTCCTGCTGCTGCTCCTTCTTTCCCTAGTTCAGAACTCTTTACAATGTGCCTTTCAGTCTCATCATTGAGCTGAAACTGTTTACTATAGAGTTCTCAGTAATCTCTTAATTATGAAATCTGATATTTTTTTCTTACCTCTTTTTAAGTATTCCTTTTTATTATTAGGAATTTGACAAACATGAATAGGATCCAACATCAACTCTTTTTTTAAAAAATTAATTTAATTTTAGTTTTCAGTGTTCACTTTCATAAGCTTTTGAGTTTTAAATTTTCTCTTCCCTCCCCAAGACAGCATGCAATCTGATATAGGCTCTACATATACATTCCTATTAAACATATTTTCACATTAGTCATGATCACCTCTTCTTTGTAGTATTTAATGCCATTCACAATTTGGCCCCAATTTATTTTTTTCAGTTCTATTATATGTTTTTCCTCTTCATGTACTTTATGATCCGTCCATACTGTCCTTGTTCCTTACCCATAATACTCCATCTCCCTTTTCTGTACCCTTGTGCTAGCTATTCTCCATGTCTGTAAGGCATTCTTTCTACATCTCTACTTCTTAGAATCCCTAGCATCCTTTAAAACTCCATCAGCACAGCACCTTCTATGTGAATTCTTTTCTGTTTCCTTCAGCTGTTAGTGTTTCCCTGAAAAAAAAATTGTGATGTATAAATTTTGTATGTACTTACATATGTACAGGTGATCTCCCCCTATAGAATGTACAAAGTCAGAGTCTGATTTATTTAATTTTTTGGGGGCCAAACAGGTAATTAAGAAATGCATATTAATTATTATCCCTTCTTCCATTTCTTAATGTCATAAGCTAAAAGTGGGCTCTGTGTAGTGGTATTAAGTGTAGAAGGCCTATGTCCCTTCTGATTATGAAATCAGAAGGAAGTAATTTTCAATTCTAATTTTTATAGAAAGAATGACACCATCCCCTCCTTTCTTTGCTAAAATCAGGAGCTTATTTAACTAATTACATATCATAGGCCACTTCTCTAATAACGTATTCTTACTAACAAGAAGTCTTCTTCAGTTAAGTAGATTATCTTTTCGTAAAGTACCACTTAAAATATTTAGAACATAAAATTAGAAGAATTTCTTTTTGTCATACCCATTTATGAAAGAAGAGTTCACAGATTTATAATTAAATTGCAATCATAATTCTTTTTGATAGTTAGCTTTTAAAAATTCTTTTGGAAACTGATAAGGTGCAATAGAAAAATTTTCCAGATAATATATTTGGCTTTCAGCATTCTTTCTGGAATAGAGGGAGAATACATATGTTTTCATGTTGTATTTTGTTTTTCTGGGCATGATGGCTTGCTCAGTGTCATTGATTGCTGTGGAAAGGAAAAAGGAAAAAGTCTGAATTATCATTGAAAGCTTTGTAGATCACCTTTATCCATCACTTTTTGCCTTATCTTTATTTTTTAGATTGGTAAAGATAGTCCCAAAGAGAGAGAGAAATGGGCATAATGTAAATTAAAACATAGCGAATTATTATGAGTTCTGGGAACCTGATTCTTATTGTTTTATTCACTAGATAAAATGTAGTTTCTGTGTAAAGAGAGGTATAATTCATTTTACCCTTGCTTTTCTCTTTCTTTTTTAATCTTTTAGGCTCTTCAATGTATTTATACTTTGGCTAGAAGATGAGAACTTTCAGAAGGGAGACACCTATATTCCTTCACTACCAAAGCAATATGATACACACAGACTAGCAAAGATTATGCAGAATCAACAGGTGATTTTATTACAATATTTTATTTACCTCTTAGGATATCTGACAGTAATTTGAATTTGTTACTATGGTAATAAATTTTGATTGATTTGATTTGATTGATTTGTATTGATCCAGAGGTTAAAGATATCTGTTAAATATGGCCGTGGGGCTTGAATGGTCTTAGTTTCTATGGGTTTTGCCAAGGGTCCACATCATGCTTTTTTTTCATGTAAGTTCATATCTCGGTGTTAGAATGTCTCATTTTGAAGCAATGATGACAACTGTGGCCTTCCCGGAGGGCTGGGGACACTTTTTGTATTTTATGACCTTGTGAACCCATATAAGCCTCCTCTTTTTGTTAGTCCCTTTTCTTATACTAAGTTTTCACTAGCTACATACTTTCAGGCCAGCCAACCTGAGTGTGATTAAAGTGCTTTATTACAGTTATGTGGATTTATAAGAGTACAAACTAATTAGTTGAGTGTTATATAATGTAGGTATAGAACTCAATTTAATAGGAAGTTAAGTCCTGTTGATCTCTGATTTGTGATATTTCTTTGTAGCTTTTCCAAGCTCAGGTTTTCTCTCTGGTTATGTGAAAAATCTGGTTTTACCTTTCTTCTACAGTTGGTCCGAGCTGGACTTTTGTAGAGTTCCTTCACATCAGAAGTAGTGGTTGATCTGTTCTAGGCCAGTTGTTACTCTCCACGAGCTGCGCTCAGTTCTTGGTCTGGGCTTCCACTGCTCTTTGAGGGCTCTCGGTACACAGCTTCTGTAGGATGGAGCTGCTTTCCTTTTGACTGTTCTCTCCTTGGGTGTGAGTACTTGGGTCTTGCTACAGTTCTTGTGCTCCAGCCGAGACTCTATTAGTGATAAGAGGTTGGTTTGCCACCACTATTTTTTCTGAACAGCTCTATTCATTTGCATATAGAAATATTCTTGTTCGGCATAAATATGTAGGTGATGTGACTACTTCAAAGAGATGTCATCCATAGGTACAGTAAGTTATTAGGGAGAGGATAGCACACAAGCATCAATAGTGTAATTTTATATTTGATTTAAAATTCCAGCTTAGAATTATACTTTGCCGTGCTTCTTTAAAGGTGTGAATCAGATTAGTTTTGAACAAAGGATTCACGCTTGTGGCCTGCAAAGCTCTCGAGGGTAGCTCGAACTAGATTAAGATGTAGTTGGAAATATTTAACAAATAAAAATGCAATAAAACATTACTTTGTAGTTTTCTAAGTCAATATGTAGCCCACAAGGATCCATCCATTTTTACTTGAGTTTGACATCCCTGGTCTAGAATACCTTGTACATCTTGGGAAGGGTTTTAATGACTTAGGATTTTGTGAGAATATTTTTCACCAAGAATTGAAAAAGTCCTAGGCTTGTAGGAGCTTCCTGGGTTGCTGACCTACACCTGGAGGGTACACTCCCTTTGTCTTATAGATGAGGAAACTGAGGCCCAGAGAGACTAACTAACCTGTCCACAGTCACATTGGTGGCATGTGGTGAGGATTGGAGCCCATGTAATTGGACTCCAAGTCTGCTCATTCCATTCTATGATGCTGTCTCCTATTGATGATGTGCATTTACGTGGTTAACATGCACAAACATTGCAATGGAAGACATTTGTTGTTAGCTCTAATTTTTCTAGCAATTACGGTCTAGCCTGCGATTTTATTTCTGAGGCATCCTGACTCTACCATCCGAAGTGATAGTGAATGTTTTACATTTTTCCTTTTAAAAAAAAATCAGAAATGATTTAGTGTGCTATAGGAAAGATGTCCTACTTCTGAGGTTTTTGATTGGGTGGGAATTTAAAATATGGCCGTTTTTAAAGTTAGGGAGCTTTGAGTGAGATCTTTTTAAAGAGCCTATTTTTTTAAACGATTGGCTTATGTACATTTAAATATAATAAGTTTTACAACTTATAAATATATAGTGATTCGTCTTCTAAAGTTAAAGTTGTATTGTGGTTCAATTCCAGGATTTGTGGATGGAATATTTGAACATGGAACGTATCCGTCATGAATTTCAGGAAGCTCTCAATCTTTGGATTCAAGTAAAACTTGAATCTTATTCCACACCCAGCAGTTTGTCAGTGCAGATGGATTTTACTGATCCTTTGTCAGGTGGGTATCATGAACTTCTTCAAAACCATGGGGGCTTGGGGTTTGCTTAATATGATCTCCAAATAATAATCACCTTTTTTGGAATTTTTTGAAACCTCACCTGACCAGAAAACATCTAATCTTTATCCTATGAAACCTTATGGAACTTTTTTCATCTCTTAAGAATATAGATTTCGGGGCAGCTAGGTGGCACAGTGGATAGAGTTCTGGCCTTGAAGTGGGAGGACCTGAGTTCAGCCAACTTCAGACACTTCACACTTACTAGCTGTGTGATCCTGGGCAGGTCACTTAACCTCAATTGCCTCACCAAAAGCCAAAAAGACCCCCCCATCCCCACCCCATATTTATATAGATTGTTCAAAGATGTTATTTTGAGAGGAAAAGATTGGTGAGTAGAGTAGTTCTGTTCTCTGTTATATTGTGGGCAAGTCTTTTTAACGAAGACTTGGTTTTCTGATCTTTTATTTTTGTTATTATCATTGTCAATGATAATAATTTATACTTGTGTAATATTTTGCATTTTCCTCAATAATCTATCTCACTTGATACTCCCAATAACTCAATGAGGTAGATAATATATATTATTATCTCTGATATAAAGATGAGGAAACTGAGTCTTAGGAAGATCAAATAGTTGCCCAAGGTCACATAGCTAGTTAGTAGCAGGTCTTCTGCCTTCTTGTTTACAACTCTTTCAAGGGAATATTGGCAGTATGCTGCAAGACTGAAGTAGTTAGTGGTACTTGGCAAAGTATAGGACTTAATGCATTTTAGACCTCAGAAGATTATTTTGTTGCTTGTACTTCCAATTAATTAATTTTAATTAATTGCTTATGCTTTGAGATTATCTTGATAATGTAAATTATGACAGCATTATAAAACTTGAGGTATTTTAAAATGGTTTCTATTCTGTATAATTTATTATTTAAATACTTGAGTAAGTCTTAGTATTCTTAGTTAATTTTTTTTTTGTTTGCTACTTAAACGTTGGGAAATTTTGTTGTTATTTTGAGGAAACTACTCATAAATGATGGCTTTTATTTCCCAGTCAGTCTACAAGTATTTTTTAAGGCTTTACTGTTTGCTAGGCATTGTGCTAGGCATGGGAGAGACAAGTTCAGAGAATGAAACAATTCCTACTCTTAATAAGCTTGTATTCTAAATGAGGAAGATAGCAAGTACACACACACACACACACACACACACACACACAATTATCAAGTTAATAAATACAATAAATACAAATACATACAAAGTAGTTAAATATAAGATAGCTAGTGAGAGAGCACTAATAAGGAGTTCAAGAAAGGCTTATGCAGAAGATGCTGAGCTACATCTTGAAGGAGGAGAGAGAGAGACTGTGTGAAGTGGAGGGAAGAAAGGAGTATGGTCATTGCAAAGGCATAGAGAAAGGAGATGGAGGGTTGTAAATGAGAAACACAGAGGTGGTCAATTTGGTAGCGCTTAGCACAGTGTATATATGTGTGTGTGTGGAAATAGTGTCTAATGAGACTGGAAAGGGAGATTGGAGGTTCATATTGTATAGGACTTTAAAAGCTAAATAGAGGATGTTTTTTTTTTTAATTCTAGAGGCAATAGGAAACCACTGGAATTTATTGAATTTTGAGGTAGTGATAGTGGTGATGGTAGTGATGTTGTCAGTTTTGTGCTTAAAGGAAACCACTTTGATAGGAGTATGTAGGATAGACCAGAATGGTGAGAGATTTGAGGCAGGGTTACCATTTAGAAAGTTATTGCAATAATCTAAGCAAGAGGTGATATGGGTTTGGACTAAGGTGGTAGAAGGTAAAGAGAAAAGGTCAAATGTAAGAGATATTTAGGAAGAAAAGACAAAATTTGGCAACTTATTAGATATGTGGAGTGAGGGGGAGTAGAGGATAATGCTGAGATTTGGCAATCAGTGTATCATTGGTAACTTTAGAGAGAGCACTTTCAGTTGGGTGATGGAGGTGAATGCCAAAATGTAAAAGATTGAGAGTAGAGGTTTTGAAGGCAATGAGTGGGGATAATGTTTTCAAGGAGTTTGATTAAGAAAGAGAAAAGAGATAAAGGATGATAGCTTGAGGGGATGGAAAAGTCTAGTGAAGATATTTTAAGGAAGGAAGAGACTTGGACATGTTTAACACAGTAAAGATAGAATTGGTTGTTTGGAATGGGGTGTAGAGGAATGCACGTATAGAACTGACCTTGACAAGGAACTTTGATCAAAGGATGACCTTGGGTTTTGACTACAGGCACAAATCAACTAATAGTAGTTACAGCAGTGCCTCAGGCACTCCATAAGACCCTAAATTGTTCAGCAGGTGCTGATCCATAGTGGTAGTGGTAGTTTCCTCATTTGAAGTTTCCTATACCAATGAAATTGTAATTTTTTTGCTCCTTTCTTTATCCCCTCTCCCCCCACCTCCTTAAAACAAGAATGTTGCAAATATGAATTTTCAGCCATCATGTTTATTTATTTTAATTGACATTTGTTGCTTCATAACATTTAAAAATTATAGTTTGATCAGTCAATCAGTAAACATTCATGAAATCCCTACTACATGTCAGGCACTGTGCTAAGTGCTGGTGATGCAGAAAGGAGCTGCCTTCAAGGAGCTAACAATTTAATGAAGAGTAGTTAAGAGTAATGATTGTAGGTGAATGAATTCAGAGATAGAACATCTCCTATTCTGTCAGTATTACATTTAGGATTTAAATTCCTTTGTTTGATAAGTCATATTGTTCCAGAATTTTCCTGTTGACCTCTTATTAACTTGTGTTCAAGTGACCTTACTAATTTAGAAGAAGGAAAACTTTTAACATGGGACTAGTTATGAGCTTTAGACCATTGATGATTGTGCTCATATTGTGATGTCTTAGTGTGCTGTTCAGTGGAAAAATACTGGCTTAACATAAGGGTAACAGAGAGCATTAAATTTTAGTTGTTTGAGGGCATAAACAATACAGTTTCCTTTATGCCAATAGAGTCATACTTAACAAAAATTTCCTTCTGCTTCTCAAAAAGAATAGAAAATAGAGCTCCATCTGGGACAAAAGTAAAGTTTCACAGAAAGCATTTCATAAGTAATTGTTGCCTTCACTTACTGACTTGAAATTGCCTTGAACTCTCCCTTCTCTATTATTTCAAAAAACATTTTAAAAATGAAATATTTGTTGGAGATTTTTTGTAACTAGCTCCTCTCACTTCTGAATGTATGTCTACCGAGACTCTATCTTGGATCCCATGTTATACTTTGTCTTTATACTCAGTCTTGAGAAACTCATTTATTTTTCTTTAACCTGTATTTGGATGACTTCCAGATTTGTTTATCCCTGAGTCTTTCTTCTCCTTCCAGTAATTATAAATATTACAATACTTGGCACATAGTGACCAGCTCAATAAATATTTGTGTTTTTTTTGAAGATTTTAGAATTTGTTTAATGTCTGACTTTAGGAAATGACAGTGTTTGCTCACTTCACATTCACTATGGTGAGTTCATCCAGGTCACACCTGCTAACCAGGTGGGTCCTCCAGTGTTCTGTTCTGGGCTCTCTTTCCTTTTCCCTCTTTAGTATTTCACTTGATGATTTTCACAGCTTCAATGGCTTCAATTATCATCTCTATGCAGATGATTTTCAGATCTGTTTCAGTAGCCCTAACCTCTCTCTTGACTTCCAGCCTCAGCATCTTCAACTGCTTATTCCAACATCTTGTTCTTTTTCTAAAATTTAATTTAATTAATTTATTTATTGTTACATTTTAGGTTCTAAAACCATACTATGCATACTTCTGTTTATCAGTTCTTGCTCTGGAGGTGGATAGCATCTTCCTTCATAGATCTTCTGTGGTTGATTTGAGTTTTTGTGATACCCGGAATAACTTAGTTGTTCAGTTATTCTTTGAACAATATAGCTGTTACTGTATGCAACAGTTTTCTTGGTTCTGCTCATTTTGCTTTTCATTATTTCATGCAAGTCTTTCCATGTTTTTCTGAGATCATCAAGCTCATCATTCCTTGCAGCACGATAGTATTACATCACAATCATATACCACAACTTGTTTAGCTATTCTCCATTTAATGGGCATCCTCTCATGAGGTTTCCAGTTTTTGCCACCACAAAGAGAGGTGTTATAAATATTGTAGAGCATTTAGGTACTTCTCCTTTTTCCCTGGTCACCTTGGGACCTAATAGTGGTGTTGCTGGGTCACAGGGTATACACAGATTCCTTGGGTATAATTCCAGATTGATCTCCAACCCACAGATATCTTAAATTCTCTTCATGTCCAAAACGTTATTATCTTCCCCTCCCAAGATCTCCCCTTTCCCTAATTTTCCCATTATTGTGGAGGAGGGCACTACGATTCTCCTAGTCACACAGGCTTACAACTGATCTGTCATCCTTGAATCCTTCATTCTCTCTCACTTCCCCTACCCTACATTCAATTAGTTGCCAAGTCCTATTGATTCTACTTTTGTAGCATTTGTCATGTATGTCCCTTTCTCTTCTAACTCTGCTCCTATCCTGGTGCAGGCCCTCATGACCTCCTGCCAGTACTGTTGCAATAGCTGCTGATTGGACTCTCTACTTCAAGTCTCTCTTCGTTCCAGTGCATCCTCTACTACCTCTAAAACTGATCTTTCTGAAGTGCAGGTCTGACTGTGTCACGTGCCCCCACTCCATTTAGTAAACCCTAGTGGCTCCCTGTTACCTCCAGGATCAAATATAAAATGCTCTGTTTGGCTTTTAAAGTCCTGCATAACCTGTTTATTTTTCCAGTTTTCTTACATCTTATACCCATCTATATATTTTATGATTCAGTGACACTGGCCTTCTTGCTGTTTCTTATACTAAATACTCCATCTCCCAACTCCTGATTACATTTTCACTGACTGTCCCCCATGACTGGTACTGCCTCCCTCCTTATTTCCATTTCCTGCCTTTCCTTACTTCTTTCAAGTCTCAACTGAAGTCCCACTTTCTGCAAGATACCTTTCACAGTCCTTAATCTTAATGCCTTTCCTCTACTGGTTATCTCTAATATATCCATGTATAACTTGTTTCTGTATAGCTGTTTGCATGTTTTTTCACGTTAGACAGAGGTCTTTGGGAGCAGGAATTGTTTTTTGTCTCTCTTTGTGTCCCTAACACTTAGCATAGTACTTGATGGCATGTGCTTAAAAAATATTTTTTGACTGACTGTGTCATACAGAGGTCTTACCTTTCTCATATAAGCCTTCCTTACTACCTGACTTTCATAATTATATATTCCCCAAGCCCAGGATCTCCGTATGACAAATCCTTTTGTCTCTCTCCATAGAATTATTTTCCAGATCTGGCCCTTTTCTTCTTGGAAATATCACTTATTATCACCAAATCTTTTTTGGACTTGGTATAAATGTATTCAGAGCTACAATTGTGTTTCAGAGAATTGTTTATGCTAAATCTGTGATCTTATAGTTTTCCTAAAATTGTAAATCAATCAATAAGCATTTATTAAATGTACTACAGTGTACTCTGCCCTGTGCTAGGAGCTATGGAGGCATAGAGGTATATGATATGATCTTTGACCTCAAGAAGTTTGCTCTCTAGACCAATATTTAGGAAACAAATTTAACAACAAGATACACAGTTAAATGCTACCTTGTATTGTACAATTTTAAAGTGCTGTAATATTACATGTTCATATCTTCATGGATCCGAGATGACATAGCACACGATTGTGAGGAAAAAGGCTTTTTAAATTGTAAGACACTATATAAATGGAAGTGTAGCTATTGTCATTTATTTTGCTTTACTTTTTATAGCTCATTAGTGCCTAGTGTATGTTTTTCATATAGTAAATGTTTAATAACAAATATCTAATTGAATTAATTTCAGACTTTGTCCTTAAAGGCTATGACTGACTCTCTCTCTCTCTCTCTCTCTCTCTCTCTCAGTCTCTCGATCTCTCTCTCTCTCTCAATCTCTCTATCTCTTTCTCTCCCTCTCCCTCCTAAAGGCTGTGAACTCATCTTTTATAACCCATGACCCTCATGTTCTGTTTCAGGCATATTTTTTCACTCTATGCCTGTGCAACTAGTCTTTCCAACTCTGCTTTCAGGAATCTTTCTAGACAGTCACATGCCACAGAACACTTCTTTCCCTTTGTGCCCATTTAGTCCATGAAGTTTAAACACCAGCCATTTTCTAATTTTCCTACATTCTTTCTTCCTTTCCCACTTCAAAATATTTTTACAATTATTGCGTTTATCTATATGTGCCCCCTTTTTGGCCTATCTTGCCTCTGATTAAACTATACATTTTTTGGAAATGAGGTCATAGTTAATTTTTAACCGCAGACTTCTGAGCTTCTACTAACATGCTTTTTACCTTGTGGCTGCTCATATAGGATTTGTTGACTGAGTCAGAAAACATTACATTTGCTCATTCTGATGATTTGTATTCAGACAGGTATTTTATATTTACATGATTCTTAATGATAGAAAGTAATGTTAAGACACCTTCTGTTGTCATTTGCTTCATATTTAGTTAAGATTTGTTGGTTTTGATTCTTTTTTTTTTCAGCCAAAGAGAGGATCTTGAGTAACTTGAAGAAACATGAGGCTCCTCATCCTCCCCTTGTTCTGCATGCACTGAAAGCTCCAGTGCCCATCATTTCTTCAACTAGTTTGCTCAATCAGAAAGAAACTATGCAGCTTATACGCCCAGACCTGAATCTCTTGCAGCAGCATGCTAAGTAAGATGATGAATTGAAATGTCTCTCTTCTTCATACTACTCACATAGCCCAAATGATTTAGCACCTGAAGTGGCTCAGCCTGGGAGCACTGACCAAGCAGATTTGAGTAACTGAGTTTAAGCACTCAGGTTGTGACAAATCTCTTCATTTCTTTTAGAAAACTGAAGTAATATTGCACACATTCTTAGGGACTGTACATTTTAGTATGTTTCAAGTGGTAACAATTCGAATGCCAACTAAAGCTAACTCAGTTTTTCTGATATTTTTTTTCTGTTCTTTGTTGTATCTTTATGTAGATTACCCATTAGTAGATAGTGAATATTATTTGAAGACAAATGTTATAAAAAATGATTTTTGTCTTGATTTTAAAAAAATTCTTATTACTAATTTGTCCTAGGTAAAAAAAAAAACAAACCAAAACACTTTTACAAGAATGAAAAAGTTGAGTAAGGTGCACTGTCTCTACAGTTTATAGTCTTAGGAAGTTTCTTGGGGCACTGAGATGTTAAGTGACTTGTCCAAGGTCATACAGCCTGTAGGATGTATCTGAGGCACAAGTGGGAAGGATATGAATGCGGGTCTTCTGGATTCTGAGGTCAGCTTTCTATCCGTATTACCCCATGCTGTCTCCACTCATACTCTACTAACGTGCAGGGTTGTGAGAGTCAAATAAGATAATAATTGTAAAAAATGCTTAGCACAACACCTAGCATATGTTAGATGTGTATAAATGCTTTTTCTCTCTTCCTTCCTTTAAGGGGACATCTTACAAGATGGACAAAGAGCAACATTTTTGTAAGAAGGGGCCATATACAGAATAACTTCACTTTGCCCACTAGAAAAGAGCCAGCCTTCATCATTTTATAGTCTTTATTTTACTCTAAGTTAAAGACTTCCTTTCTTGAAGACTTTTTGCTAAAGTTGTCTGTCAACATACTATATATGTTGCCTGGTTATTTAGAAGAGAAATAATTAGAAACATGGTTAGAAATAAGACTAATGGGTTTAGATGCATAAATACCAATGCACTGTGTATAAATAGAATGAAATTGAGTTTTTAAGATAAGGAGATAAAATTGCCTCATAGGTTTCACCAAGAGTTGGTGGGATGAAACTTATAAATAGACTATGCCAATTGAAGTATATATCTTGTTCATAAGAAATAGATCTGATAGAGGGGATCCACAATGGTAGTGTAGCTCAGGAAGGTAGTATTTTTTTAATAGACTTCAATAAACCTTAGAGGAAGCAGCATGGAAAGCATTTGGGCGAGAGTAAAAGGAGAGAGGAATGTAAGTGATTGGTTGTTCAGTTGTGTCAGTTGTATCTGACTCTTTGTGTGACCCTGCTTGGGATTTTCTTGGCAAAGATACAACTTTACTTTTCTAGATCATTTTTACAGATTAAGAAACTGAGACAAACAGGGTTAAGTGATTTGTCCAGGATCACACAGCTAGTAAGTGTCTAAGAGCAGATTTGAATTAGGTCTTCTTGACTCCAGGCTTGGTGCACTGGGCCACCTACTTGCCTACACTAAATGATATTACAGTGAGATTATATACTGTTCTGATGACTGCCCAGCAAGATAAAGTATATGAATGCATCATAGATCTAGCAAATAGACCGAATGTAGTAGCAATGTGGACTTGAATTATCCAAACATTTGGTGGAATTTTCTCTTAGAAGAGGAACATCTGGCAAATTCTGGGAGATTCAGAATTTTGGAAAAGGGGGATTAAGGGCAAATATCTCAATTTTTTTTAATTTTTGGTGAGGCATTTGGGGTTAGGTGACTTGCCCAAAGTCACACAGCTAAGTGAGTGTTATGGGTCTGAGACCGGATTTGAACTCAGGTCCTCCTGACTCCAGGGCTGGTACTCTATCCACTGTGCCACCTAGCTTCTCCTCTCAATTTTTTTAAAGGGGGAAAAATAACCTACTGACTGTTAGCTTAATGTCAACCAGCAAAATTATGTACGAAGGCAGAGATTGTGATTGTGAATCTCTGTTCACCCTCGTGCAAGTCCCTTTAGTCTTTGATTAAAAAGTTGTTGGAAGCCATGTCTGTCCTCCTGAGTTCCTTGAGGGTACACTAAGAGTAGCCCCAGGGGGGGCCTGATGATCAGCATTTGTCTTTGTGTACATTTTTGCTAGTGCTTTATTCGATGTCCTGATGGTGTTTTTCAGAACTGCAGCCCTTCGGGAGTCCCAGCAAGTTGCTCTGGACAGTGAGCTGTTGGATGCCATTCCCAAACAGTATGTTAATCGAGAAGAGCAGATCACGCTGCATCTGGAGTGTCGGGGCAGCAGTGGCAGGAAGTGCCAGGGAGCAGCTGTTGTCACAGTTCAGGTAAAAGCGAGTTTCATTTGATTCATCTGACAGATATTTGCTCAGTGTCTATAATGTACCTAGCACTGTGGGGAATGCAAAGGAATAAAACTGTCTGCAAGAACTTTAATATGTATTTCGGAAGACATAGAATTAATCACATGGCTTGTATTGAAATGTCACACAAGAGCTGTGGACAATATGTAGCATGAGAGTTCAGAGGAAGAGTTTCATGAAAGGGGTGGGGCATAAACTGAACTTTGAAAGATTTGGAGACATGATAATTTGGTTAAATGGTGAGAAGGCAATGAATGAAGGCACAGAGGTGAAAACATACATATTATGAGCCAAGGCCAGCGAGTACGCCTGGCTAGTTGGCCTAGCTTCTAGGGGAGAAGCTGTAGATAAAATTGGAAAGCTAGATAAGGTCTGAATTGTAGAAAGCATTGAATTTTAGGCTAAAGAATATAGACCATAGCCTATTAGTTGATGGGGAGTCACTGAAAATATGTGAGCAGAAGAGTAAGAAAAATAAATAATGAATTAATGATTGAAGCAATGTAGGATCTGGTAGTGATTTGCAGGATGTATTGGAAATGTAAGTGAAAGAATTGTTGAATTAGAAATGTTACTTGCCTTTCAGAATCATCTTCCCAAACTAGAATGACAAGTTCTAGGCAGAATTAAATAGGCAGAAATAGAAGTGTCAATGGCTCTATTGCACTCAATAGTTCTTGAGTTGAAGGAGTTTTTGAAGAGAGCAGCTTACCTGCTGTCCAAATGCATTTTTACTGCATTCATGGGTAGCCTATAAATAACCCATGTAGCTACTGTGATAGAGCTGTGATATCATCTGGGTGAGTATTCTTTCACTGATGTAGACTGCAACCTTTCCATGTCCTTTTGCCTAGGTAGTTCCATGGGTTTTCAATAGAACATTTACCAAATACATTAGAGGCCTTCTGTTGGTTATTTCTGGGATATCAAAGTGCCATTTGATTTATCAATTGCCTCTCATTTTTGCAGCATGACTGTGCCACCTCTTTTTTTTTTTTTGTCCTACATGTCTTCAGACATATCTTTTATACCTCTTCTCACTTGCAGGTCATCTTTGTTACTACATAGCATCTTATTTATGCCTACAATTATATATAATATATCTCTTTTAAATTTTGTGATTTTGATTTCTCCAAGTTCATAGTCTACCATTATTCATAGCCATTATAGCTCCATTAGGAAATCATTGCTATTTAAAAGATAAGTTTTGTGACGGTGAGAATATTGTAATCAAGTCATTGTATAACTTCTGGTATGATCCAGTCAGATTTTGTCCTGATTAATTCTGGAATTAGACAATTTACATATTTATATGCTGACGGACTAACTGAGAACTGTGAGTTCAGATTCATGCTTTAGTTTGCCCAACATACATATACATTTTTCATCTTATTTTTCTAGTATGGAAATCTTAGTGTCCTAGACTTGTTTGTGCAAATGCATAGAAACCTCTAACTCAGTGTTGTCCAGACCAATGTTTTGTGCTTTTTAGTAGAGATGGGAATTAGAGGCAAACTTATCCTAGTATCTGTTAGCAGTTTTCTTTTAAGACAAATTCAGGGAAAAGATTCAAATTTTGCTTGCTATGAGGTTTGAGAAATGTTTATTGAGTTGGTTGGTTTTGTTCTGACAGTGGCCACCTTCTATACCCTCAGCCCCTGCCAGGGTTCTTAGAATATATCTTACATCATCATGGGGTAATGAAAAGAGGGCTGTACATGAAACAGGGAGACCTGAATTCAAACCTCAACTTTGACTTTTAATAGCTGTATGACCACTAGCAACTCATTTAATCTTGATGAACCTCAGTTTACTCATCTGTAAAATGGGGATAGTAACACTTGTGTTATCTACCTCCAAGGACTACTGTTTGTAAACCTTAGAGTTCTATGTAAATATGAGTTAGTTACTTTTATTGTATGAAAAGATAGTACTTACACATTTAACTATTACCCTCTGTAAGTAACATACCTGATCATGTAATACTTGAAGATGACTTTTCAGTTGTGATTTCATTGTGGAAGTTGGAAAGGAGCTTTAGGCCATTTGTTCTGCTAGTGAGCAGTCAAGTACTAGTGGAGTAGCTGATAAATAGCTGCTCTCCTCTCACAGAATTCAAATTTCTCAGTTGCTTCCCCCAGAAAAATTCTTTTGAATGCTGATTGACATTCTCAGGTATCTTCACTATGCTTCCACACATCCAAATGATAGCAGGGAGAAAGCAGTGAAAATAAAGGCACATGATTACAAGGCAGCATATCTTAGAAGTTAGAGTGCTGAACTTGGGTGCTAGAAGACCAAGGTCCCTGTCTTCCTTTGTCACTTACACTAGGTGAGTGAGGATGGGCAAGTCACTTGACTTCCTTTCTGAAGGCAACTTTCCTTTGTGCATGAGATGAGGAATAATACCTTTAATATTCATCTCACAGTATTTTTTGTGAGGCTTAAATGAGAATTGTAAACTTTATAGGGTTGTATAAAAACCCATTATTATTTTCATCTTGTGTTTCTGTAGAGATAGTATTCTGGTTAGGAATATATGCCATCTGGAGACTTGGGATTGCTTTACCTGCTTTAAGAACCCTTATTATATAGTTTATATTTTAAAAATATTTAAAGGTTCATTTAATAGTTTATTTTAGACTTCTCATTGAGTCCTAAAATTACTTGATTCATTAATAATTTTTGTGGCAAGGGGAGCCTTGAAAATTTCCAGATTTCTGCAGATGCATATGGTTTATTTTAGGCTGAGAAAAGCTGAACACATTTCATGGGAAAATGAATGTGCTTCTCATTTGGTGTCCCCTCCTAATAGAAGCTCCTGATGATTCCGTGACTTTCTCTAAGGAAACACATGACTTTGTGGCTGTCTGCCTTGTGTTGCATTCTTGTATTGTGTTGCAGTGTTTGATTTACTGTCATGTGAAGGGTTGGTTCATACTTACACCCTAGATATGGAAATTAACTTCTAGTCCCCTTTGCACCATTTTAGAATCACCTCTTAGGTTCTTCTTCCTAGTTTTCTGAATTTCTTGGTGGTTGTAAATGACTCAAGTAAAGTGACTTCCAGTCCTTCTTTTGTTCTGTTATTTAAAACTAATTGTAATTATGGGTTGAATTATCCAGTCAAAAAATAGAAAAGAACTGGATACAGTGGTGGGAACAATATGGGAAAATGACAAATTTGGACTTCTAAAAGTTAAATGTCTCATCAATCTCTGTTAAATTGTTTGCCTTTTTTTTTTTGTAAAATGGCCTAATTTGCACTATTCTACAGTATTATTGTATGGTTTAAACTAGAGATTGATAAGGCACACGTATCCCCAAGACACATCTGAGGCAATACTTATTTATACATTTCAGCCCTAACCTCTGTCTTGACATATTGTCTCCCATCTTCTATCTGCTACTAGGCATGCTGAACTAGATGTTGCATGGACATCTTTAAGTTCTGCATGTCTCAAATGGAATTCATTACCTTTTCCCTAAAACTGTCCTCTCTTCCTAACTTCTCTTTTACTGCTATGAGTACTGCCATCCTCCTAGGCATCTAGACCTGCAACTTAGATGTCATCCTTGACTCCTTACTCTCACCCTCCATAGCCAATCAGTTACCAAGTCATCCTGTTCATTCTGCCTTTATAACATCTCTCAGATATACCCTCTTCTCTAACACTGCCCCATCCCTGGTGCAAGTCCTCCTAATTTCATGCCTGGCCTATTACAGTAAGCTCCCCACCTCAGCTCTCCGTTCTAGTCTGTCCTCCCCTTTCTGTAAAACTGATCTTCCTAAACCACAGGTCTAACTCGTGTCATGGCTATTTCCTATTCAATTCCAAGGGCTCCTTATTCCCTTCAGGATCAAGTATAAAATCCTCTGTTTGGCTTTTAAAGTCCCTCATAACCTGGCTCCCTCCTACCTTTGTAGTTCTCTTACAACTTATTTTCCTCCATGTAAACTATGGGCCGTGACACTGGCCTTCTTGTTCTTCCTTGCACATAACATTCCCTCTTCCCAAATGCATTTTCACTGGCTTTTCCTCATGCCTGGAACTCTTTCCCTCCTCATCTCCTCTTTTTGGTTACCCTGGCTTTCTTCCAGTTTTGGCTGAAGTCTTACCTTCTGGGGAAGGAGCCTTTCACAGTCCTCCTTAATGCCTTCCTCTTATTACCCACTTCTGTTTAATTGTTTCCATTAACATTAAACAAATATCATTCAGGTCTTGCTGTGTGCAAAGCATCATACTAGATGGCAAGAGTTATACAACAACAAATAAGGCACAGTCCCTGCTTTCATGGAACTTATAGTCTAGTATGGGAGGGGACACGTGTAAAAATAACTACCATGAAAACTAGACAGTTATAACCACAAAAAAGATGAAAAATAGAGTTCTTTGAGCTCAGATGAGGGTGTGATCAGTTTCAGCTTTGGAAATGGTGGGAGATTAGGGAAGGCAGGAGATAAGTAGGTTCAATTCTTTTTTCAACATTCTTTTACTGAAGTCACTGAAATTTTTGTCAGTTTGAAGGTAAGCATAAGAATGAAGCTATTAGCCAGCAACTGCATGTTTTACGTAAAGAAGTGAAGCAGTTACAAGCAGAAGCCTCCAAGCCGCCATCACAGAATATTGTAGAAGCAGCCGTGCATGCTGAGAACTTGATTACGTAAGTTTTTAAGACATCGTTAAGTCTACTTCCCAGAAGAATTTTACTCTAAATTTTACTTTAGTAGCTTATTTATAAATGCTATATTGCATTAATAAACAATATCACCTGACCTTAATTAGTGTTTTCAGTTACAGCATTTACAGTATCTTTCCTTTATATTTTCAGAGTGCCTTGTAAATTATTTCAGGCCACTTGCATATGCTATAAACAAAGTTTGTAGCAGAAATGTTTAAGAGAGTCAGAACTGCTAGAAAGGGACCTTAGAGGTCACTGAGTGCAACCTCATTTTGTAGATGAAGAAACTGAGGCTCTGGGAGGCTGAGTGCCTTGCTGCGGGTCGTGAAGAGAGTGAATAGCGAGGCTGGGATGGGAACCCAAGTTTTTTGGCTCCAAATCTGGCAGTTAGAGCCCATTTTGTAAACTCTGAGAATAAATAAGTTTTTAATGAAAACATACCTTTTATTCTCTTACTGCTTACAATGCAACACTGAGGATTCAATTCTTAAGTTAAAAACTGATTTTTCTTTTATATACATACTTGGAACAATATAGTAGAATACCAGAGAACCTGACCTTCAGAGTTAAGAGTGAAGATCATATGACATTTTGTAGCTAATATGTAGTTGAATAATGAATATGGTACATGTAGAATATTCGGTTAAAAAGTTGAGAGTAGGAAAAATGGGTTAATTAGAGTTTGTTTGTATTAAGGTTGAACTTGTCCTAGAAGAACCAGAAATTCATAGATGCTCAAAAGATGACATGTAAAGTCATCATGAAAATGGGGTAGGTGAATAATTGCCCCCATGGAATGAGTGAAATTATCTATGAGAGCCTTAAACTACCTGAACAGATTGTGCTGGAGAAAATAATGCAAGGAACATAAGAAAAGATTATTATGAATTGTGATTTTTCTATCAGTAGATAATCAGTTTTTTTTTTAAATTTTTCAACAGGGCCTTAGTGAATGCCTATAAATTACAGCCTACACCTGGTATTCAGAAAGTTGGCATTAGCCTCTTCTTTACAGTTGTGGAGTATGTATGTGATGAGACACAACGTCACCCTCCTACAAGGCAGTTCTTTACTTCCTGCATTGAGATCTTAGGACAAGTAAGTTTAATCTAAATGTATCTCACAGATTCTTATTTACTGAATTTTCATTGTTTGATACCATGTGCTTGTCAACTAGGTAAAGTTGGTGTTGACTTTAGACTTAATAGCTAATATTTTGCTTCTACTCAAGTTAAAAAACAAAATACTACTCTGAAAATTTTCTATATTGAATTTCATTACCAAGGAACAAAATTGTTCATAGTTCCTTCAAGTATAGGTAGTTTTTTCCCTGCATACTTGAGATTCCTTGTAAATATTTCAGAATCATAAATGAAGTAAATTTCAGTTTGCTATTTTTAGCTTATTGCACAGAACCAATGGATACCAGGGAAGGAAAAGACTTATAATTTCATCATCTGAAGTTTGTTAAAAAAAAAAAAGGTGAAATAAGCCACTGTTTTGCTCATTGACATTGTACAATTCATATTTAAATTCAGGTCTGTTAATATTTATTAACAAGCAACATTTTTTCACCATTAATTTTTCAACTTTAATTTTTATAATTTAGGGTTTGCCTTTCTCTTTCTTAAAACATAGTTGAGAAAAAGATGAGGTCACCAAGGCTACATATTAATTATAAAAGTAATCCTACAGAGTTTTCCCAAAATCCATAATAAAAAAGCTATATCACATAAAATGTAGAAAATATTTTCTTCAATCTACTTGAACTCACTATTGGGTTTTAGCTACAGTATAAACATCGCAACATTTCAGGTTTATATCACTACAGTAATAGGTAGTTAGAATTAATTTTATTAAAATTATCTGTATGTAAGTCACCCATGTGCAATTCAGGAGCCATCTACACTCTCTCCCTCTTCTACCCTCTTGCCCTCATTGCTGGAAGGAGAGCCCACATGTACAAAATTCAGGGATCTCTGCTGACTAGCAAACCATCAGCTGTTCATTTGCTCACTATGAAGTTCCCTGACACTTATGTAATTTAGGGATTAAAGGAATAGGACTACAGCTTCAAACTGAATATATGGATTAATTATCATTTTCTTTCCTATGTAAGTAAGTGCTAATGATCAGGAGCTGGCCATATTTATTGAAATCTCTTTGATGGTTTTAGCTTCTAAAGAAGGAATCTTAACCTGTGACTTTCTTCACTATCATAGTTTGAACAATCCATTGTTTTATCAATATGTAGCAGTGATGTCAAACCCAAATAGAAATAAATCCCTACTGGCCACATATTGACATTATCTATGATGTATTATACTTTTATTTATTTTGTTAGACATTTACCAATTACATTTGAATCTGGCTCAGGTCACTATGAGAATTTTTGCCAAGTTTTGAGGTTCCTGTCTGTGAGTTTGACATCTCTGGTATGGCATATTGCCCCCACTCACATGGTTCACAACCCCGTTAGTTGCTATAGCTCCACAAAGACCCTCCCTAGAATTGATAAGCTTTTGTGAACTTGGAATGAGGCTAGTTCTTTGGTGACAGACCCTCAATCTGAACCTTTCTTGAAAACCCTCTAGTATGGCGGGATCTAACAGAGGTTGTACTTTGAGACATTTCACTACCCTGGGAACTCAGTTGGTGCAAAAAAAAAAATGGAGAATCCTATTTTGTATACTTCTTTTTGACTTATCAAGGTGTTTATCAGTGATACCAAATCGGAGTGCAAACGTGTGCTTCAGACGATTTTGAAGAATAGAAGACTTTGTACTCTGCTCTCTCCTTACTTTACTCCAATTGCTGCACCTGAAGAATTCATAAATTTGTATGAAAAAGTAGTGAAGTTTCTAAGTGAAGACAATGGTGATATGATTTTCATGCTGCTAACCAAGGTAAATTATTAATAAATCTTGAGGTTATTATCATAATATAAACACTTTAGTCTTTTTCCTAACTTGAGGGTAGAGAAGAACACTAGGGGTCTGTCTGAGGCTATGTCTTCTGCTATGCTATCATCATCCATGTGGTCTCTATCAGACTTTTAACCGTGTTGAGGAGTTAGATGCTTTAGTATTCCTTACTGACATGTTGGACTTACTCATTTTACATAATATTAAACATAAACTCCTAACACTTCATATTTTAAAGGATTTATAAATGTCCATAGTGATAACAACGGAATACATTTAGGGGAAGATATTCTGAAATAACTGTGAACAGTTCCTCATCAGTTATGATTTAATTTGTCAAGTGTTTTGTCTCCTCAGCAAAAAGCCCATCTAAGTTAGTTTGTCTTTTTCCTGAAAGAACTTGCATCCTCTTACAGTTATACCATACTAATGGTTTTATTGAGCCAATGAATTCCATATCAGTAAATGTTTTACTACCAGTGGTCCAACTTTATAAGCTTTTGAATCCATGAAATTTGAACCTCTTAGTGACCCAGAGACTGAGCTCAGCTTATCATATCAAGGAGAGAAAATGTCTTAAAATTAAGCTCTAGCCTGTTGGTGCCTAGGGGTTGTTGTGCCAGTTTGGAGCAACACTGATCCTTTTCAATTGTATGATGAAAATTCAGCGCCTTAGGTACTAATTTGAGAGATGCCTTAATCATTCTGTACCAAATGATTATCTATGATAGGTCAAGGTAGTAGTGTTCCTTTCATTTAATTATATTAGAAAGCATTTTTTACTAATCTGATTATGGATTGTATTGTATTCAGCATAGTCCAAAAATAATCATGTAGTTTTATCCACACCTTCTAGGATTATTGGCATAAATGTGTACAACATTGAGACAGCAAAAAACAATTTTAAATCAATTTATGAATAAATGGCAAGATTTGAAGATCACAGAGGTATATAGCTTGGAGATGGAGCTCTCTAACTTTAATAATTCCTGTCTGAGACCTTGGAGGTGTTAATAGAAGATGAAAACCTAAAATTTTAGGAAATTGACTCTCCTGTCTTCTTTCTCACTTGAAAAAAAAACATTTTGTTTCCAGTCTCTTGAAAAAAACTGTCTTTAAATATTTACATGCCACACAGTGATCACTAGATAGAGTATTGAACATGGAGTTAGCCAAAGCTGCCTTAGGCACTTACCAGCTGTGTGACCCTGAGCAAGTCACTTTACTTATGTTTGCCCATCTGCAAAATGGGAATAATAATACCACTTGTCTCCCAGGAGTGTTGTGAGAATCAAATGAGATAATGATTATAAAGCACTTAGTTCAGTGCCTGGCACATAGTTAACACTATGTAGATATTGGCTATTGCTATTACTATTATTGTTGTTGTCTGTACAGTAGAAATAAAATAAAGTAATATTTTTAAAGTGCTTTGTGAACCTTAAAGCACTAGATAAATGTTAATTGTTATTTCCTGATCAGAGGGGAGTGGCGTGTTTAAAATATTCAGCAAATTAAATTTGAGAAACTTAATAAATACACATAGTCTGTTCAAGACATGTTGCTGATTACTGGGGTTGCGAGGATAAGAAACAAAAATAATCCCTGTTGTTAAGGAGCCTAAATGGGATGGAATTATGTCATTCTTGATAACATTGACATCTTTGGGGTTTGAACTCTTTTGAGAGATTGAATGACTAAGGCCAAATTTAGTCCAAAAGAAAATTTGCTTGGCCCAGCCAACACAGATTTTGCAAACAAATACTGTTGTCATTAAATTTATTGACTTTTAAATTAAATTTGAAACAAACTACCCCCACCCTTTTTGTGCTACCCCAGTGAGTTTTCTGTTCTGAATAAACACTCCTTCTTATTTTTTTTCCTTTTAGTTCGATCTTAAGCAATGGTTAAACTCCACTAAACCTCCTCTGTCTGATCGTACCAGGCTCCTGGAGTCCATTCATTTGGCACTTACTGCCTGGGGCCTTGAACCTGATGAAGACATTTTGATGTCATTCAATATTTTTTGTAAACACTGGACTTATCTCCTTCTGTACCAGTTCCCTGACCAGTACAGTGACATTTTGAGGCTGCTTATGCAGAGTAAGTATATTTAGTTCTTGATTCTAATGTTATCAGGTTACCTCATAGTCAACATATTACCCTTTGAAGTGAGAATGAAGATCTGTTTTACCATTTTTATTAATTTCGTCTTTCTTTTCCAGTAAACTACAAGCTCCTCAAAGATAAGGATTGTATTATTTTTGTCTTTGTATTCCTGTTATTGTGAAATGGAATTTATAGATCATTAAATTCACTCATGAAAGTTATTGATATTTGGCAAGAAAAGAGTATCATGAAAGTCCTGTTTCCCCCAAAGCTTTTAATAGGAGCAGAGGAAAAGGAAGAATGGAAACTTCCTATGAGATTTCACTTTATGGGAATTTTGTGAAATTTTAATAATGTATTAAATAATGATCACCTTCACTATGTACACTAGCTGTTTGGGGTCTAGGGATGGGGCAGCACCAATCCTTCTGAATTGTATGATGCATACATACTCAAAATGGGGACAAGTTTGAGACTGTAAATTTTGTGTGGTTCAGTTCCCTGGGAATCCAGTTTTAAGAAATCAATGATTTGAGGTGTGTGTGTATGTAAAATCCTTGGACTTGTGCTAGTGGAAGAACACTGAAATGTGCTGTATACGTGGTATTTTTTTTTTTTGGTGAGGCAGTCAGGGTTAAGTGACTTGCCCAGGGTCACACAGCTAGTAAGTGTTAAGTGTCTGAGGCTGGATTTGAACTCAGGTCCTCCTGACTCCAAGGCCAGAGCTCTATTCACTGCGTCACCTAGCTGCCTCTCATGCTATTGTTTTTAAAGTAATACAGGGTTTAACTTTAGGAAAAAATGTAAAAAGATGAGAGCCTGTGTCTTTTTTTTTAAGCTTATTTTTATTTTAGATTTTTTAAAAAAGTTTATTGATTTATTATATCTTTATAACCTGGTCATTCTCAGATTTACAGTTTCACCATTGAGCATTTCCCTGTAATACAAAGATATATGCATACATACATATATTCTTGCATACATAGTTCATAGATAAAAAACAGTTCAGCAAAACCTACCAACATGATTGAATCTGAAAGAATATACAAACCTCTGTTTCTGTAACTTTCATTTTCTGCTTCCCAGGCAAGGGCTAGGATTTTTGAAAACAGTTAATGAAAGAATGGTGATATTTCAGTGTTGTTTTTGTTTCTATTCATTTTAGCTGTAGCAAATATTCTCTTTACCTCATTCTGCATCAATTCATCACTGTTTACCTAGGCTGCTCTGATATCTTTGATTATATCATTACTTTTTTTTTTTTGGCTAGGCAGTGGGGTTAAGTGACTTGCCCAGGGTCACACAGCTAGTAAGTGTTATGTGTCTGAGGCTGGATTTGAACTCAGGTCCTCCTGAATCCAAGGCCAGTGCTCTATCCACTGTGCCACCTAGCTGCCTCCTATATCATTACTTAAAAAAAAAATTTTTATTAATTTATTTTGATTTATCAACAATCACTTCCATAAGCTTTTGAGTTTTAAATTATCTCTGAGAAGCCATTTCTATGTCACATTTTCAAAAGAATTGTACCTAATGTATTTATATAAAACATTGCCATTAACTTTCTCTGCTCATATTTTTTCCAGCATTTCCATCAGTTTACAGTAAAGTATTATCAGTATATCAAAATTTTTTATCTGCTTAGGCAAGAACTATGTAATTTCATTTTAAAGTTTCAGAAGAAGGGTTTATTAATACTTCTCCCTTGGGAGAAATGGAGTTGTATGTCTGTAGGTGCCAGTGATGTGGAAAGTAAAAACCAGGAAACTCTGATCATCTTAGAAACTGATCTCTCATTCTTTTTTAAAATTAATTTATTTTGATTTATCAACAATCACTTCCATAAACTTTTGAGTTTTAAATTTTTCTCTCCCTCCTTCCCCACCTCCCTCCCCAATATGGTATGCAATCTGTTATGGGCTATACATATACATTCCTATTAAACATATTTTCACATTAGTCATGTTGTAAGGAAGAATTGGAACCAATAGAAGGAACCACAAGAAAGAAGAAACAAAACAGAAGGGAAAAAAAAGAGCAAATAGTATACTTTGATTTGCATTCAAATTCCATAGTTCTTTCTTTGGATGTGGATAGCATTTTCCATCATGAGACTTTTGGAGATGTCTTAGATCCTTGCATTGCTGAGAAGGGCTAAGTCTGTCAAAGTTAGTCATCGCACGTGGCTGTTACTGTGTACAAGGTTCTCCTGGTTCTGCTCACTTCACTCAGCATCAGTCCATACAAGTCTTTCCAGGTTTTCCTGCCTGCTCATCATTTCTTATAGCACAATAGTATTCCATTACATTCATATACCATAACTTGTTCAGCCATTTCCCAATTGATGGGCATCCCCTCAATTTCCAATTCTTTGCCACTACAAAAAGAACTGCTATAAATATATTTGTACATGTGGGTCCTTTTCCCATTTTTATGATCTCTTTGGGATACAGCCCTAGAAGTGCTATTGCTGGGTCAAAGGGTATGCACATTTTTGTAGCCCTTTGGGTATGGTTCCAAATTACTCTCCAAAATGGTTGGATCATTTCACAACTCCACCAACAATGGATTAGTGTTCCAATTTTCCCACATCTTCTCCAGCGTTTATCATTTTCCTGCTTTATCATGTTGGCCAATCTGATAGGTGTGATGTGGTACCTAAGAGTTGTTTTGATTTGCATTTCTCTAATCAATAGTGATTTAGAGCATTTTTTCATATGACTATAGATGGCTTTAATTTCTTCATCTGAGAACTGCCTGTTCATATGAAACTGATTTCTCTTCCTGACTAAGGATGTATTCCAGAAGCCCCCTCTGTGTTCATTGTCCTCTTGGTTTCTTAGCATTCCTTCTCTTTCATCTACAGCCTTAGGTTTACCTTATGCCTTAGGTGGGAGAACAGTTAGCATTTTGGTGACCTTTTGTCAAGGTCAGGCTACTGAGAGATTCTTACCCTATCAGCACTTCAACCCGGGGTAGCCTTGACAACATTAATTCCCAGATGAAATCAAACTGTTAGGAAACATTAGAAGTCATAACATTTCCGTGTTAATTCCACATTCACATACTTTTTCACATATGGTTTTATGGTACAATCCTGTCTCTGCTACTTACTCTTGCTTCCATACTTTTTGGTACAGCCAGACTGACTTTTTTGCCGTTCCTTACGTAAGACTTTCCATTCCCTTTAAACAGCTTCTGTCTCATGCTTGGAATGCTCTCCCTCTTCACTTCCACCTTTTTTTTTCCCCTTCAAGACTCACCAGAAGCATCACACTTTTATGCGAGGCCTTTTCTACTTTTCCACAGTTCCTAGAGGCCTCCCTCACAAATGAGCTTCTGTTTGTCTTATAGATATTTGTGTCTCTCTTGGCAGTGTATAAACTCCTTAAGGTCAGAGACTGTTTCATTTTGTTTCTGTATACACAGCACCTAATACAATACCTGGCATGCCTCGAATATAGTTAATACTTGTTCATCGATTGCCTGGATAACCTATAGCAAGTGACTCTTCATCTCACAGAGAGACTTCAATTTCTCTAGGTTCAGTTTTCATCTATAAAATGAGGAAATTATACCAGATCATTTCTGAGGTTCATTCCAGATCCATCCATCTTATGATCTCAGTGCCCTGGCAAACTAAAATATGTTTGTTTGGGGATTTTTTTTTTACTGATTTATTATCACTTAATAACCACTAGATATCAAGCTGATTTTTCCTGTATATAATATGGTTATTTTAGTAGTAATAATGAGTTGTTTTTTTCTTTCCCAAGGCTCAGCTGAGCAGCTACTGAGTCCTGAATGTTGGAAGGCAACCCTGAATGCTCTGGGCTGCTTGTCATCTGAGAGCAAAGAAGGGGACTGTCCACTTCCTATAACTGAGAGCCCTGTGTTTCCAAGTTCTCCCAATATTCTCTTGTCAGATGAACAGGTATACAACTTTTATCTTTTAAATCTTTGGGCCTAAGATCTATTTCTCTGTTTTTTATGCTCCTGAAATTTTAGGTTGAACAAGCAAACCAGTTTATATGAAAGAGGCTACTTTTTTTGTATTGTCATTTTTGTTTTATTTGATTGTCCACCGTATGATATCCCATCTCTACCTTTTCCTGTATCTAGAATGCCCTTACCCTTTCTTCCTCTTTGCCTTTGCTTGTTTAAATCCTACACTGAACATTTAAGGGAGTAGTTAACCTCCTGATGAATCTCTACTCAGCCATTTGAATTCAACATGATCTTTCTATCTCCAAACTTCAGTAACACTTATTATTTATAACATTAATTTAGTATATGCTTTATGTTATCTTATGTTATTAGTCATCTTTTATATGTGTATGACTTATCTTACCATCTCAGAAGACTGTTTATTCTCCATAATGCTTAAAGTTGTTGGTTGTTGATTATTCTTTCAGGTAATGGAGACAATACAGTGGCTTTCAAATTTTTTCTATAAATTACGGATATCCAAGTTGGACTTTAAGAGTTTTGGATTATTTTCAAAGTGGACTCCTTATGTGGCTGATGTGAGGAAGTTATTGGAGTACCTTGTGAAACGGCTGATTGCCTCTGAATTGGCTTGCTTAGGGCAAGACACATTAACTAACAGGAGAACAGGTAATAAGCTTTTAGTGCAACATGAAACCAAACTTACTGGCCTTCTTTTAAAGAAATCTGAAAAGACTTGTTAGGACATTTGAATCTTTTTTGTGATGAAGCTGTATATCTTATCAGTCAGAAGGAAAAGATGGAAAATATATAGTGTGGGGGTGAGAAATTCATCATTCCTTACAGTCATTCATACATTATGGATGCTTGATACAGCTTGTCTTTGACCCTCCTTTAGGGCAAAAAAGGATGAAAAATTTTAATCTTTATCTTATTGTTCATACTATTTCTGTCTTTGAACAAAAGGCTCTAGAAGTTTAAATAGCCATCCTGGGAAAATGAAAAATTGCATTTCCAGGTACTTATATAAGTGAAATTTCATTATAATAAAAATAGGTATTTGATTTCATGAAACTTCACTAAAAGAGATGAAAGTATTTCCTTTCTTTAATTGACTTTAACTCATGAGTCATCTGCTGTAGTCACATGGTTACCATGTGAATGTGATATTCAGATTAGGAGGATCTGAATTTTTAAAATAATTTTTTGAGTGAGATTGCTCGACTATGCCTTTTCTTCTCTAAAAATTGTTGTACCTTATTTTAGTGTTGAGATCTCTGCATTCACTAATAGTTCAGCTCTTCAAGCCATGGATTCTGGTTTTAGAAGACAATACAAGGTAAATATATTTTTTAGATATTTGAATACCCAGGAAAGTCATAATTTTCAAGTTCCCCTGGTATTTTAGTGTCAATGATTAGTGTGTGGCCATGTTACATTTTCAGTGTTGTAACACTTAAATTTTAAAAATGATTCCTTATTAATCATAGGTAAAGAATTTTCTCTAATAGCTTTAGAATAGTAGCTAATCAAAAACAGAAGAATGGATGAATTTATTAATGCTTACTGCAAAGAATTGAGCTAGACATTGGAGATACCAGTGGAAAAAAGCAAGACAGCCCCTGCTCTTTCGAGGCGTTCACATTCTAATGTGATAGCCACAGAATTGGCGTGTAACAAATATTTCTTGACAGTGATTTAAATTTGTTGTTGACATTTTGATTACTTGCTGAACATCTCCACCTGGATGTCCCAGTGGTGTCTCAAACTCAGTAGTATGTTGAAGCCTCTTATCTAGAAAGCTTAGTACGGTCCACAACTTCCCTCGTGTGGTTTTTCTCTGATGCAGATTGAAACATTCATACTTGTACAATTCTTGTCCATTATTAATGTATATACTTCATTTGGAATCTACAGAACACACAGACTGGCCTTCCTCTTGTTTTTGGTTTTATATTTGGCAGATTATTAGTATGCAATTCAAACTGTCCATCTCTTGTCTCTCAATCTTGCTATTTAAGTAGCTTAAAGTTTTTTTTATAGCTATGTCCCTAGTAATATCTTTTATTACATTTCACACATTTACATAATTGCTGATTATGTCCTGTGGGTTACTTGATACCCATCATCCATCTTGACATTGCCCTTTGAGTTGTTTTTCTTTTCTCTTACCTTTGATGCTTACTGACACTCATCCCCTATTTTTGTGGTAATACGATGAAGTGATGGAATTGAATACTCACTTTCAGTTGTCCACAGTAAAGAAATCTATTCACTTTACTTGGGTGGGTGCTGCTATCCAACGTTTATGGTTTTCGAAGTTTCAGAAGTTGCATATTGAAATTACTCATTTATTCTTATGTATTATGAGTTAATGTTTCTTTTAGAGCCATGACTTTAATATTTTGACTATAGTATTTATTAATAACTTTAATTCATCCAATTTAACATATGACTCTTATCAAATAAGTACACAAAACTTATTTTTAAATACTTTTATGAGATTAGAGATGTTTGAAGCTATAATGGGATGTTATGGAGTAGTGAGGCTCTTTGTCACTAAAAATATTTTGAGCAGAAGAATGATTATCAGGGGTGCTAGAAGAGAGAGAGGGTTTCTGTATTGGGTTGGAGGTTAGATTAGATGATGCCTAGAGTCAGGTACCTTTTGATTCTAAAATTCTGACTCCAATTTTGTCTAAAGGGTACTTTCAAAGAGTTGAGAAGTTTCTGGAAATCAAAATGTAGTGACTGAAGTTCTGTGGGGTAGTGGCCACATGGTATGAAATTGACTTTGTTTAGGCAAGCCTAAAGTGGCATTTATTGTGGCTGTCTTAGCATTTGCATCTTACCTTTTGAGCATTCTGAATTATTTAGTCAGTGTTATACAAATATGAGAAGTTATTCCTATAGAGAACATCTTATGACAGTCTAGCCATTTCAGGGCATTCAGCTTGGCCCATGACTGGGACAGTATGTTGCAACGGCTAATGCATATATATGAAATATGGTCATGAGGAATAGATACAGTGATATAAACTGAATGACTCAAAAGATGTCAAGTGATGACATTATTGATAACATGCTTTGTGTGCCCGGCTAATCCCCTAAACCACAGTGAAACAACAGAGGAGTGGCCCAATTGACCTCATCCCTATTTCACCTAGACAGGCTTACAACTTAATGCTTTTGATGTGCCTTAAATGTTATGAGGCTATTTCCTGTAGAGTTTCCACAGATCAGGCAAATTGAACCACTCCTAATTTAATCGCTGGTACTCTGGTTTTTAACTGTTCATTTCTTTGCTTTAAAGCAATCAGCGCTACTATCCATGGCTGGAAAGTGATGCATCCATGGCCTCAAGTGTGGTCCATTTGTTCAGTGAATGTATTGAGATTTTACATGAAAGTTTTAAAGGTAAGCAAATCTAAATTGTAGATGGCAGCAGTAATTTTCTCTCTCTCTATAGAAGTCATTCAGTTAATCTTTGGTCTACACACCCTTTCTTTTATTTCATTTTGATTGTAAGCATTATCTTCCTGGGCGTGTTTGTTTCATTCTAATAGTGCGCTATGGTACATGGATTTTCCACAAGACTCCAGGATGACCTGGAGAAAGAGGTTCTTTTTGTGTTTTCTTTTGTTTTAATTTGGCCTTGGATCACAGAATGAAAACAAATTTGAGTGGAAAAAAATGTGCCAAATGTTCCATGTTTCCTAAGGAAGCTTAACTGGAATAAATCACTCACCATAACAAGACAAAAATGTCTTGTCCAGCCAACATTTTATCTGCTTACCAGTTGGAGAAATATGACAGCCAAGGGCCACACCAGTGTAGAACATACACTCATTTTAAAAAACATATAAAGGGGGATTATAGAAGATAACGTATTACCTCATAAAACTGTAAAAATTAATGAAGGAAATTAAAGCAAGAGACCTAAGTAATCCATATCATCTCAAGAGTAGTTAAGGATGAAACTGGAAAGAAGATAATCAATAGATGAAAAAAATGGAAAAGATCTTTAAAGATTTGTATGATAAAATATTTTGTCACTGACGGTGGAGCCACTGCATTTGGATTCTAACATCCGGTCTCCAGTGTGCTGTGTAAGCAGTAAAAATGGCACTCATGGAAACAAAGAGTGGAAGAGTGGAAGAATACATAGAGGAGGTCCGGGCTGGAGACAGCATGACTTTTAGGGCATTGAGGTTTGATTCTCAAGGTAGCTGAAATAGGGGAGACTACCAAAAGTTTGGAAAAATCAATTACTACCAGCACATAAGTTAACTTCCTTCTCTACGAAATTTTTGTGAGAAATAATATAAATATGCAATGACAGCATGCTTGTTTATCTTAACAAAGGTAGGAAAAGAGAACGGACAGGCCTTGCTTATTGCCCTGCTGCTTGGTCCACATACTGTTGGGCCTTACCCTGAGCCCAGCCATGGCACCCGGGGACCATCATTTCGAGAGTCTGTCTAGAGTGGTGGAGAGAAAGGGGGAAGAAGGTGTGAGAGGCATCATAGAGGTAGAATTGCGAGGATTTGGTAACTGATTAGATGTGGGAAATGAGGCATAACTGAAGACTGTGCTGAAGTTTTAAGTTTTTATGACTGAGAGACTAGTAGTACCATCAGCAGAAAGAGGGACAATTTGAGTAGGCATAGGTTTTAGGGAGAACATGAGTTGTGTGGGGAATGTTGATTTTTGAAGTATTAGACATTCAGGTGGTAATGTTCAACAGACAGTAGTAAACATGAGACAGAAGTTCAGGGGTGATAGTAGAGGTGAGATGGATTTCTGAGTCATATCCTTAGAGGAAATAATTGAAGCAGGGGGAGGGGATGATGGCACTTAAGAAAAGAATGTAGAGAAAAGGAACTGTATAGAGTTGTTTTCTAGATGTTTGACAGTGAAGGGGAGGTGAAAGAGGGGACAATGGCTTGAGATATGGGGGGGTAGCAGGATCAGCAGGCACCAACTTTAGTCCACAGGCCTCGCTTCTGAGTCCTTGGCCCTTGGACTTAGAATTGTTCTTTGGTATCCACTTTGCTTCCCCTTTAAAATATCACACAAAATCTCTCCCTTTAGCTGGTCTTCATGTCTCTTAGGAAAAGAAACTATATTCCATATATTGATTTACCACAATTTAGCCATTCTATAGTCAATCAGTAATCACTTTGTTTCTAGTTTTTACTACCACAAAAAAATGCCACTACCATGGACTTTTCTGTCGTAGGACTTATATGAATAAGGTTCTTTCCAACCTGTGACATAGAACTTTCTAAAAAGGGCATAATTTCTTTATCTCTCTAGTCAGACATAGGAAGTGTTCTGTCTTTTTTTTTTTAAGCCTGTCTCCCCACTTTTTCTCCATGGGAGAAATCTATAGCCCCTGAATTCCCTTCCCCCCATTTTATCTCATGTCTCCTGTGTCTTTACCAAGAATTACTAGTGCTCACTAAGAATTTTCTCATAGCTAGCATTTATATACAGCTTTAAGATTTGCTAAGTGCTTTACATATATTAACTCATTTAATCCTCATAACTACCCTGTAAGGTACATATTATCAATATCTGAATTATACAGATGAAAAAAGTGAGACAGTGGTGAAATGACTTGCCTCGGGCTACACAACTAATAAGGAGGATCTCTGAGGCCATATTTGAACTTTGGCCTCCCTGACTCCAGTTCTTTCTCTGCTATTCTACCCAGCTGCCTCATAGCTTTTACACTTCTCCTTATTTGGTTTAGCTGAAGGCTTTCTACATGGGAGCCTGAGGCATATTCTTGTGCAGTATCTCTATTCAGGGCCTTCCAGTATACCTCTACATTTTAAAGGCAACTTTATGCTACACTTGAAAAATACTGTTCAGTGAGAAGAGATCATAAGATCATAAATTTAGTGGTTGAAGGGACCTTAGAGGCCATCAAGTCCAACCTCATCAGTTTACAGATAAGAAAACTGAGGCCTACAGCAGTTGTTACCTGTCTAAGGTCACACAGGTTGTAAGTAGCAGAGTTGGGTTTAGAACTTACATACTTTGGCATTATTATAATGTCACCTCTGCTCTTGTATGCCTTCTTCCTTCCCTCTGATTGGAGAGAGGAGAGAGCTGGAGCTCTTCCAAGATCCTGTATTTACAGGAAGAGGCCCAGAGCAGATACCTCATCACTTCCACTGGTACCCTCTTCTGCTTTCTTGATTTCCACTTTTCAGCTTATTTTTATGTGTTGTGTTCTGTCATTAGATTGTATCCCCAGTGCTTAACACAGTACATAGAAGGTATTTAATAAGCCTGCAAAATTTGGTCAGCGTTTACAACTTTGAGTTTTTGATAGCTGATTTTTTTTTTGTAATTTTGTTTTATAGGACAATAACTGTAATATTTTTAAACTAATTTTTTTTAAACTTAGATAAACTCTTGCCTGGTGATGAAGGAGCACTTCGGCTACACTTGATGCATTATTGTGAATCATGCACAGCACCCAAAATGCCAGAATTTATTCTCTTTGCTTTCCATAATGAGTATCGAAAACTTCCATGGAGGGATATGTACCCAGACCAAGTGCTAATGGAAGCATTCTTCAAAGTAAGCACTTTGTAGTAGGGTAAACATACTGATTTTCTAATGTATTTGTCAGTGTTTAAAAGACTTTGAAAAACACCAGAATTGATGGAGTTTATTTTCCGCAATCTGGATCTTTTTTTTAAGTCAAATTTATTTGAGACTGTTAAGTACGTGTAACATCTACAGTTCCAGTCAGAAATAGCCAATGACAAAAGTTCAGTGCATATCATCTTTTTTTTCCCCTTAGACTTTAGTAGTATTGTTATGTGAGTATCTGCTCACAGTGGGTAAGATTTCTTTAATAATGACATTTACCTTTAAACTGTCTCTTTGATTAGACAGCATGACTAGCTGTCTAGCTGTAGACACTATAGCATTATCTAAAGTTGAAATTACTTCTTAAGAAAATAAAACTTAGATTGATTCTTGAATCTTTATTTTCCATAAGTTGCTCTGTGAAGTATATAATTGGGAGGAAGAGTGCCTTGGATTGCCATATATGCACATTAGGCATCATTGATTTTTTATCATGTAGAGTTTGAGATTGCACAAGGAAATGATTTAGCATGTAAATGTTTAACTCTTTACAAAAAAAAATAGTAAATGTTTTTGATCATTACATTACTTAGTTGTGAATGACGTGTACAAAATGTACCATCAGCCACATTCACTGGTATATTACATTTTTAACCATCTTAATATGATCTTATCAAACATTTACTTGAAAAATTATGAATGAAAAACCATTTCTTACTTACTTACCTACTGTATACTAAATCCGAGGTTACAAATATAAAAGTAAGGAAAGTTTTTGATCTAAGTACACTTAGGTTCAAATGAAGGGGAGTGGTGGTCAGGGAAGGTGTTGGGGGCAAAATAAACACTTTTTGAATGTCAGTTCTATGCCAGGTGCTTTACAAATATTATCTGATTTGATCTTCACAACAATCCTATGAGGTAGGTGCTATTACAATCCATTTTACATTGAGGAAACTGAGGCATACAAGGTTCAGTGACTTCTCCAGGGTCACACAGCTAAGAATCATCTGAGGCTGGATTTGAACTTAGCACCAGACCCAACACTCCATCCACTTCAAGACCAGCACTCTATCTACTGTACCACCTGGCCTGACTCAGGCCAATTCTCTGGTAGTTTAGGTTCAGTATTGGAACAAAATGAGACTCTTGGAAGTCATTGAACAATTAACAAAAATAGATGTACTTTTTAACAGAACAGAAGGATATTTAATAAGAATAGGTATCATGATCACTGCAGAGGGCCTAAGCAGATTCCCCCTTGCCTGAGTTATGCGTACTAGTAATCTAACAGTCAAGTCTGAGGGCACCCCCTGAAACACCACCTGGATGCTTTGTAGTCAAATCAAAAGTGATGTCAACAATCCAAACTTTTAGTGTCCTGAGCCAACCAAGACTTGAGGATGATCTTAATAGCTGTTAAGTTAAAAATAGCTTAATTTGCATGAAGGGGAAGGGTTAGAATATTGCTCCTCCCACAAGGAAGCATTTTGAGTCTGGAAAGGTACCAGGATGGTGAGTGGAGCCATAGGCAAGTAGATTGGCACAACATATCCCAACCAGAAACAATAGTGTTTTCTGTGCAATGTTCACAGCCCCTGACTTTGCAAAGAAGCAGAGAGAGGAGCCTTCTCATATCTCTTTTTGGGGGCCCTGTTTGCTCATTATAATTTTGTAGCTTCCAGTTTTCATCATTTTGTTCTTTCCTTTTATAACCAAGAATTGGAAACAGAGTAGATGTCTATTAGTTGAGGAATAGCTAAACAAATTGTGGTACATGAATGTTACAGAATTTTCTAGTGCTATAAGAAATGATGACTATATTGACAGAGAAACATGGAAAGACTTGCATGAATTGCTCAATGCATAGTAAAGTAAGAACAACAAGAAAAGCAGTATGTATAATGACTACAACTATACTTATGCACAGTTACATTCACATACCACAACTTATTTAACTATTCCTCAATTAACAGATGTCTACTTTGTTCACATTTCTATACTACTACAAAAATTGTGTTGCTATAAATTTTTTGGTGTATATGGGGCTTTTTTTTTTTGGTCTTTCACCAGAATTGTTGAGGTCTGAACATAGTAGTGAAATTTCTGGGTCAAAGATTGTGGACATTTTATTTACTTTCTTTGCATAATTCCAAATTGCTTTCCAGAATTGTTAGACCAATGTGTAATTCCAGTAATATTGTAATTATTTGGTTCTGGCCGTGGAGTCAGGAAGGCCTGTCTCTCTAGAACCCCAACATTAATTATTCCCATCTTTTGTCATCTTTGCCAGTTTACTGGGTATGAGGTGAAATGTTAGAGTTGTTTTGATTGGCATTTTCCTTATTATTAGTACTATGGAACATTTTTTCATATGGTTGCTAATAGTTTGTAATTATTTTGAGAATTTTTAAAAAATATCTGTTGACCACTTAACTGTTGGAGAATTTCTTGTGTCCTATCCTAAACCTATTACCACATCTATTAGAATTTTCCCTTTGCGTTAGAAGAATAGTTTTTTCAGATTTAGTTATTTACAGGAACGAATAAAACACAATTAAACTATTTAACATGATTTTGTATCCTTGATCCGTGAGAAGGGAAGACATCTCATTGAATCTTATTTTATTAATGCTTCTATATTTTGAATCCTGAGGAATGTTTAAAGAAGCTGCCATTGGGTTTTATTTCCCATCTCAGAAAAGAGACAATTACTGAGTGATTTTACAACTATTTGAGGTTGTAAAGGAACAAGGGTGCCAAGCAGTTATTTTTTATCTGCACTAAGGAATAAACAAGAGGAAATGGGCTTAACTTTATGGTGAGGGAAAGTTTTAAAAATAGTGATAGTTGACTTTTGTAGAGTGTTTTATAATTTATGAAGAGTTTTCCTTACAGCCTTAAGGTAGATAGTGAAAGAGTCCTTATTTCTGTTTGGCAGTTGAGGAAACTAAGTCCTGTTGAGGTTAAGTAATTATCCCATGGTCACATGACTAGTAAATGACAGAACCAAGGTGGAGACTTAGGTCGGATGAATCTAAATCCAATGTTCTTTCCTTTCTATAAGGAGGTTCATAACAACAGTGGAATAGGCAGATTGGAAGAATTTTGTCTTATAAATTTGTTAGATATACATACTAAATCTTATATATTTTAAAACATTGACCTGTCCAGAGTCAGTTGGTCTTTTTCAAGCCTGAAAATGTATTGGCATAATGATATTTAGGGAAGTGGGGGAGCATTAACTAAGAACAAAGAGCAAGCGCCAGCTAGCATATCATTAAGACAGGAACGAAGGGGAATGTATCATTATCAAATTATAGAGCCAGAATTAGGGGATAAAAAAGGCAGTCATGTAAGACACAATACACAGGAGACCCAAATAAGGAATATTTTTGGATATTATTTTTTTAAAATGTCAGTACATTTTTAATGCCAGAAAATTCTTTCCTTCATGACCTGTAGGTGGTTTAAAAAATTATTTAGGTGATAAACCAAGTCTTTGTTCCATTAATGCAATGGATAATAATAGTACCAGGGGTCCTGTAGTTTTTAGCCTTTGCCTAGGACACACAAATGCTTTATCCTAACTTAACTACACAGAATTTATAATGTGCCTATATGTAGACTGGAGTGGGTTGTTGACTTTGTCTTTGGAAGGAAATGATTTTATATTGTTCTTTCTTTGAAAGAAACAAAGATTTTGGAGAAATCAATATTTGTGTTATAAAAAAAGTAATCAAAGTATTCCTTTAAATAATGAGCTCCTCTGGTGTATTTGAAAGTGCTTTTAATTCACAAAAACAGAATTTTAACACATTTTTCAGGACATCATTATTGCATAAAACATTCTTTTTTTTTTTTCGTTTTGGTCAGACAGTCGGGTTAAGTGACTTGCCCAGGGTCATATAGCTAATAAGCGTCAAGTGACTGAGTTTGGATTTGAACTCAGGTCTTCCTGACTCCATGGCCAGAACAAATAATTTTTTTAAACAGTTTTGATCTGTTTTCTCTTAGGTGGAAAGAGGAAGCCCCAAGAGCTGTTTCTTATTCATGGGATCTGTTTTGTGTGAAGTAAACTGGGTTAGTGTACTGGCTGATGCCTGGAATCCCAGTCCCCATCCAGAAACACGAAGCATGATTGTCTGCCTGCTCTTCATGATCATCTTACTGGCAAAGGAAGATCAGCTCGTAGATCAAGAAGTAAGTCTTAGGGTAGAGGTTAAAGGCCTGGCACATCTTCGTAAATTTCCCTCTCCTACTTAGGCCCCACATATTTTAGTCACATTATTTTAGCATGTTTACATTTCTCTTACATACATTTAGATAGATGCTTAGTATGAGAAGTTATTAAAAGAGCCAGAGGAAGAGCTCCACCATGTCTAGCAGATCCTTTCTGGAAGATGTGTGGAAAGACTGGACAAAAATATTGCTGCATAAGAGTGTCATTGGTTTGGACTCTAGAAATGGTGGAGAGTACTTATGCAGTAAGAACATAGCTTCATTGAATATAACATATATGAGTCTTGACTGTAAAGTAATATGGCTTATTTTCTTATGTAGCTTTACTCTGAAAATAAGTATTTTGAAGGGAAAATATTCATTAGGAGGTATTAAATTAGAAAAAAATTAATTTTTTTTAATCAACAAAAATCTGCCTTTTCTCCCTCCCTTTCTTCCCCTCTTGCTGAGAATGGAGGAAAGAAATATAAAACCTTTGTTAGAAACATGTCTAGTCAAGCAAAACAAATTCCCACGGTGGCCATATTTTTAAAAAAATTGTCTCCATCTCCACTCTGACACCAACACCTCTCTGTCTGTAGGTGGGTAGCATGTTTCATCGTGAATTATTTGGTTGTTTGGTATCCTGGTTGGTCATTATGTTGATCAGAGTTTTTAAGTGTTTCAAAGTTGTTTTGTCTTTACTGTATTGTTGTTACTGTATAAATCATTCTCCTGTTTCTACTCACGTCCTTTTGCATCATTTCATACATGTCTTTTTAGGCTTCTCTGAAAACATCCCCTTCATCATTTTTTTTCTTTTTAAAAAAAATTCTATTTTGTTTATAGTTACAGGTTCTCCCCTTCCCCACCCATTGAGAATGCAAGAAATACAAAATTCATTAGAAATATGAAGTCATACAAAACATATACATACTTAATCTTACATGTTGTTAAGGCGTTTCTGCATTAAGCGTGTTTGGGGAGGGTGAGTGGGAAGAGGAAAAATAAAGTGAGAGGAAAAACATATACTTCAGTCTGCAATCTGGTCCATCACTTCTGTATCTGGAGGTGGATAGCATTTTTCATTGAGTCTTTTTGAATTGTGGTGGGTCATTGTGTTGATCAGATATAATAAGTCTTTCACAGTTGATTATCTGTATGATATTACCAATACTGTGTAATTGTTTTCATGGTTCTGCTCACTTCACTCTGCATCAGCTGATGTAAGTCATCCCAGATCTTTAAAAAAACCTCCCCCTTCATCATTTGTGGACCATATCACTTTCTAATTCTCTGCCAATGTAAGAAGAACTGCTAAAAATATTTTTTACATCTTGAGTTTTCTTCTTAATTCAAATCCTTAACTTTTTTCTTTATTTTTTTGTTTAGATTTACTTAGGTTTAAACAGGGTAAATTGAGGTCCTCCACTGTTACAGTTTTATTGTACGTTTCTCTCTGTAACTAATTTAACTTTTCCTTTAGGCATTTGTTGCATTTTCAGCAAAATGTAATTGTCCTGTTTGCCTCTTTTAATTGTTTTTGTTATTGATTGTTCAAGATCATGACTGCTAACTTGCTCTTTTTACTTCAGCGTCACAATTTGCTACAGTGCCTCATTTTAACTCTATGTGAGTCTTAGTTTTAAGTGTATTTCTTTTAAATGACATGTTGTTAGATACTGCTTTCTAATTATTCTACTATCCTCTTCCATTTTATAGGTGAGTTCATTCCATTCAGATTCACACTTACGATGGTTAATGGTATATTTCTCTCTATTCTCTTATACTTTACTATGTCTTTGTTACTTGCCTCTTTATATAGAAGAGGACGGTAAAAGAGAAGTGGGCTTAGCATGAGTGGTCTAGTTTTGGTATAGTCTGTTTCTGCTTCCCTGTTCCTTTTTTTTTTTTCACTTACCCACACCTCAGTCACGATTCTTATCCTTTCTTTCTTTGAGACCCCTCTTTACCATCCACTCTCTTAGAGTTAATTTTACTTAGGACTAACCCCTCCTTAATCTAATAACCTTTACCTTTTTCCCTTTTATTTCTCTGTTGAGTGAAATATATTTCTTTAGCTCTGTCACTGTGTGTGTGTGTGTGTGTGTGTGTGTGTGTGTGTGTGTGTGTGTGTGTGTGTGTGTGTCTGAGAGAGACAGACAGACAGACAGACAGAGATAGAGACAGAGAGAAATTGTGTGAGTGTATTCTTTCTCTCCTTTGACAGTTCAGGTCAGAGTGAAGTTCAGTTGTCACCTGCTCCCTCTTTCTCTTCTTCCTTGTTTGCATAGTCTTCTATTTGTCTATCTCCCAATTATGTGAGATAATTTTCCCATGCCTTCTTTTCTTTACCTTCCCCATTTCCCCCCATTGTATTCCTCTTCTGCTTTTTTCTTTTAAGAACATCAAAACATAACAGTCACTTCCAAGCCCTCTTGTCTTATTAGATTCCCTCTCTCGACCCAGATGATGATAGAATTCTGAGGGATACATACATCATCCCCCCATCTTAGAAAGTAAACTGTTTATCCTTGTTAATTCCCTTATAAATGCTTGCTCATATTTACTTTTATGTATTTCTATTGTTTCCTCTGTATTTCAGAATTTCCCTGCAGCTCTGGTCTTTATTAGGAATGTTAGGAAGTCCTCATGTTGCATTTTAAAGGTTTTTTTTTTCTCTGTAGAAATTTATGCAGTTTTGCTGTTTGTTTATTCTTAGTTGTAAGCCTCTATATTTGTTTTCTGAAATATCATATTCCAAGGTCTCTACTCCTTTATTATGATGTCTGCTAAATCTTGACTATAGCTCCTAGGTACTAGAATTCTTTACTTCTGGCTGCTTGTAATATTTTTTCTTTGATCTGAAAGCTCTGGATTTTGGCTGTAATGTATCTAGAAGTTTTCATTTTGGGGCTTTCAGGAAATAACCAATGTATTTTTCTATTTTCACTTTGCCTTCCTGTTCTAAGAGATGTGGGCAATTTTCTTTTATGATTTTTTGAAATATGATGTCTGGGGTTATTTGGTTATGTCTTTCAAGAAGTCTAATGATTCTTAAATGATTTTTCTTCGATCTGTTTTCCAGGCTAGTTGTTTTTACTGGGAGTTACTTTTTCTTCTATCTTTTAGTCCTTTGATGTTGTTTTAATATTTCTTGTTGTCCCATGGAATCATTAGTTTTCTTTTGGTCCATTCTAAATTTCAGAGTTTATTTCTTGGTTAAGGTTTTATATTTCTTACTTTAAGCTGTTAATTCTCTTTCCAGTTCTTCCCTAGCTATTATTTTTTTTCCCCATTTTTTTCCTCTAGTGCTCATTTCATGTTCAGCTCTTTTAAAAAACAAAACGAAACCTCTTGCTTCATCTCTTTTTGGAATTCTAGTTGAACTTGTGTCCAAGCTTTGTTTTTCTTTGAAGATTTGCTTATAGATATTTTGGTGTCATTTTCTTCTTCTGGATTTGTGTTGTGAGTGTCTTTGTTACCATAATAAGCTTTTTATGTTGGATTTTTTAAAAAAAATTTTCTCATTCTTCTAGCCTTCTTTCTAACTTTGGACTTTGTGTCAGATCTGGGATCTGTGCACTTATTTTTGGAATGACTGATCTGAACTTATGTCTTGGGGCCTTTTTTCTTGGGGTATTCTAGTATCTCAATGACAGTTTGTGCTGGGGATCTGCAAGCTTTCAATATTCCCAGAGTGATGTGATCCAGGACACAATCTGTTTTCTAATCTTCTGGTCTGAGCTCTGCAAATTCTTGAGTTGGTTTTGCATCTAAGCAAAATATGGACTTGCCCCTGGTGGGAATTCTAGTGGATTGCTGTTGAACTCAGCCACTGTCACCTAGTTGGAGAGCTGTGTAGGTTCAGAATGACAGAACTACAGGCTCCTCTTTGGTCTGGAATTACTGTCCTGCTTACTGCCTGGTAGGCTTCAGACTAGACTAGAGGCTGGAACTAAGACCCCAAGAACTGGGGTGTTTGCTCCTGGGGTCAGAGCCACACAGCTGCCACTTGCTTCTGAGCTTTCTTTTTGCCTAAGCACACAGTGTTAAGGTCAAGACAGCTCTTCATCTTGGAATGCTGCTCCAGGTGTAGGTTTCCTCCTCATTTTGCCCTGGATTTGTGACCTGAAATTGAGTAGTAAGTGGCAAAACTGCCAGTTTGCACATGTTCCTGTACCTTGTATAAGGTCAAGCCCTTCTCTGTTAGTCTGAGACCTTTTCCTGCCTTGGTGATAGCCTTAGTCGTCTTTCAGTCCCTCAGCAAGTGTGGGAGTGAGGGGTAGGGGGTAAGATGTATAATATTCCTGGCTAGACTCTGTCCCATATTTGTAGACCTAGCTGTTTATCTTCCTGCATTCACCTGGGTTGGAAAAGTGACTCACTGTGATTTATTTGTTGGATTTTCTGTTCAAGACTTGGTCTCGTTCATTTTACTCCTATTTGTGGAGGAATTATAGGGGAGAACTTGACTGTATTTTTTTCCTGCTACTTTGTCATTTTGTTTCTGCTTCTTCTAAATAAAAAAAAAGGTTCTCATTATTTAATTGTCACACCTGTGACTCAACTAAAAGGCCAGTCTTGGGATATTTCACTGTTTAGTAATCCCTTCAGATCATCACTGAGTTATAATAAGAACTTAGAGCTGAAGAGGATCTCAAGGACTGTTAGTCCATCCATGCCTCAGTAAGAATTCCCTCTACAACTCACCCATTCCAGGGTTATCCAGCCTTTGCCCTTTTTAGTGAGAGCCCAGCTCCACTGTGCAAAGCAACAGGAGGAAAAATGTGAAACCTTTTTAACATGTAAAAGTTTGCGTTTTTCTCCCGTCACAAATAGCTGCCCTTTAGTGCATTTATTCCCTAATTGCATAATTAACACATGCTTCTCCTCAGAGAGGAGCCTGTCAGCATTGTTTTCCAAATTAGTATTTAAGATGAGTTAGAAGGAATCTAGAAGTATCATTTCTAAAAATTACCCAGTTAACTTCTTTTGATACAAGATCCTGCCTTATGGCTAGGGGGTACAGACGTTATAGTTGATAATCTTCTGTTTGTCTTTACAGAGTTCTCACCAATTAGAGAAGTTCCCTTTAAATTGGGCCTATGATATTAATAAACCTCAGTGTTTGTGTGTTTTTACCATGTCTTGAATTATTGTGTTTACTGTCTGCAGCAATGTTGCAATATATTGACTCTCAATTACATTGCACTTGTTGTCAGGCTGCATAGCCAATAACCACTACAAAAATACTGAGAAAAATTCCCTGCTAGAAAAATGGATCAATGTCTGTAATTCTAGAACTAAACATCATATTTATTTGTTTGTTTTCCCCTCAGGATTCCCCATTACTCAGTCTCCTTGGACAGGCGAGCTCTCTTTCCTGGCATCTCGTAGATACTGTGTCATACCAAAGTGTCATTGGATACTTTAGCAGCCACTATCCTCCATCTATCATCCTAGCAAAAGCTTCTTCAGCTGAATTAATAGTAAAGCTCTTGAAAGCATCTGCGGGCTTCAGTGTTCCTATTGATGGACAAATGCATCTCGTAAGTAGGATACGTGCTACAAAGTTCTAGGAACTTTCTATGACTAATAATAGTGGAAATGTATAGTGGTGTATATTATTGTGGCCTATAGGAGAGTTTCACTGAGTTATAGCTCATAAATTGTCTCATCATCAAACATAAGGTGATGAAATGTATGTTGTAAATATATTAGTTTTTAAATTTTGCAGTTGAAATACTACATGATAAATTAGAAATGTTGATTTATCTTTATTAGTTAGTGAAGCATTAATTAAGTGCTTCCTATGTGCTAAGTGTTGGGGCTTCAACACGGAAGTGAAATAGTCCTTGCCCTCTAGGAGCTTACATTCTTACGGGAGAGACAACATGGATATACACAAGCATACAGAATATTTGCAAAATGAATAAAAAGTAGTTATCGGAGGGAGGGTGCTACCAGTGGGAAGGAGGGAGTATGGGGATGTGGTATTGGGAAAGTCTCCTTGTATGTGGTGGCTCTTGAACTGAGTTTTAAAGGAAACCAGCATTTGCAAAAAGCAGATGTGAGAAGGGGGTGTATTCCAGGCATAGGAGATAACTAATGTAAGGGCATGGAGATGGGATATGAAGTGTTGTGTGTGTAAAACTGTAAATAGGATATCATAACTAAATCACCGACTGTGGAGAGGGGAGTGATATGTACAAACTTTGGAAAGGTAGGAAGACCTTTATGTTCCCAAAATATTTAGTCCTTGATGTAGTGGGAAGCCGCTGGAGCTTTTTGTTCAGGGAGTGACACGCTCAGACTCACACTTTAGGGAAATTACTTTGGTGGTTATGTGTAAAATAAATTGGAGTGAAGAGAGACCTGAGTCAGGGTAACCAAATAGAAGACTGTTGCAGTGTTTCAGATGAGAACTCATGGGCTTGAATGAGGGTGGTTGGTGGTAGTGTGAGTAAAGAGCGGGGTGGGATATATGTGAGAGATGTTGTGGAGAAAGAAGCAACAAGATTTGACACCTAATTAGAGATGTGTTGTGAGTGAAGTGTCAGGAATGACCCCAAGGTTGTGAACCTGGGTGACTGGTAGGATGATGTTATGCTTTATGGAAAGGGAAAATTTTGGAAAAGTGATGAGTTGGGGGTAGGGGGAGCCATCATGAATTCTGTTTTGGACATGTGGAGGTGAGATGCCTATGGGCCATCCAGTTTGAGACACTAAAAGGTAGTCGGTAATGTGGGACTCAGCTCAAGTAGCTTACACGCACAGAGAGACACATACACCTGGGAGCCATCTGCACAGAGACTTCTTTAAATGGTTTACCTTTGGTAGCATTTCATTTGCCTGGCCAAAGAATTGCCACTAATTGTGACACCTGAGTTCTAGTCTTGGCATTCTTATTAATCTGCAGCATGGCTTCCTGCAAATCATTTTAACCTCTGTCTCTTGGCATTGTGGTTGTCCTTCCAGCCTCTATGATGCTTTCTTCCCATGTCTGTCTCAGGATACCATGTTTCCTTTAAACCTCAGCTCAAGCCCAGCCTCTGATATGGAGCTTTTCCTGACTTCTTCCCTTCCTCTCCCCCCTCCCCCCCAGCTGCCAGTCTTGCCCTTACCCCAAATGTCCTTGAAGATATTTTGTATATGCTTACTTATGTACACATTTTCTTTCTTACTTGGAACATAAGCTCCTTGAGGGCAGGGCCGATGATTTTTATCTTTGCATCCCTAATGCCAAGCACAGTGCCCGCTGCTGAAAATACTTGTTGGACTATTGCTTGTGTCTGTAGAGCTGCCCGCTCATAGCTGTGTGACCTTGGGGAAGTAATTTCATTTCCCTTTAGTTCAGTTTTCTTATCCTTAAATTGGGATCAATTAATGCCAGCACCATTTCTTCCCAGGATTGTTGTGAAAATCAAATGAGATAATGAATGTCACTTTTTTTTTTAAAAATGCTTCTGTTGTTGAGTGTGAATATTCATTGAATTTTAGTTGAATTGACTTGAAAATCTTTTGTTTTCCATTAGGATGCAGTTCCAAAATGCCTAGCTTTCACTCGCCAGGTGGTACAGTTTCTCAGCTCTCTGGAACAAAATGGAAAAATTACTTTTGCAGTACTAGAACAGGAAATGTCCAAGCTTTTGGATGACATTGTTGTCTTTAATCCGCCAGGTAAGTGACAAATGGAAAAACTGCTAACTTGTTTTAGCCAAATAGCTTGGAACGATGGTAACAATGAAATGGGAAAGATCTCTTCCTCCAAAGATCCAATTCTCTCTCAATGGGAAGAGTTTCATTTACTTACTTAGCTTCAGGGGTTCAGCAGCCATTCTTCAAGTCTTTCTTCTGTGTCACACATGCTCTTTCATTCTCTAACCTCCTGACCCAGAGTAGGTTCCCTTCTGCATTTTCACATCCTTTTGTCTTTGTTTGTAACTCAGGGGGCAAAAAAAAGAAAACCCCAAACCCTTTCATTTTTATTAAAGAAACATTTTATTCTCTCTGATCACCTGGAGAGTGGAGAAGCATTCTAATTTTATTTCTTTTTCAGAAGGGAGTCAGCCAACCTGCACTATGTAGGTATAATGTAGTAGCAATGACTGGGTCATGGTTATATATGCAGGTCACTGTAAAATTTCCTGGTCTTCTGTTCTTTCCGGAAGAAAGATTCTCTGACCTCTGCAGTACTTTTTGGTAGTGTTTATTTCCACCTCTGTTGTTAAACTTTTGTCAAATCTGCCTTTTAGCCTTAGTTTGCATTTATGCCAGTAAGCTTCTTAAATCTTTCAAAGCTGTTTGTCTTTATAATGTTATTATGTAAGTTATTCTTTTGGTTTTGCTCACTGCATTCTGTATCACTTCATAAAAGGCTTCTTAGGTTTCTCTGAAACTGTCCTTTTCATCTTTTCTTACAGTGCAGTAATGCCATTCCACAATTGATGGGTACCCTCTTGGTTTCCAGTTCTTTACTATGTGTTACAAAAAGAACTTCTATAAATATTCTTGTACATATGAGTTTTTCCATGTTCTTTCTACTCTTTGGAGTATAGGCTTGATGGTAGTATCAACTGGTCAAAGGATATGCATAGTTTAGTGATTTTGGGGGTATACTTTCCAGAATGGATGTACCAATTCACAGCTTCACTGCCAGTACAGTAATGTGATGAACTTAATCTTCTGAAGAGACATTTGTGTCTTCTCTTAATATTAGAATATAACCACTTCATCCTTATATAGCCCTTCCTGATTGCTCATTCATGTTTACTTTTCTGTGTTTCTTTTGACTCCTGTGTCTTTCTTCCAAAGTTTATATGTAGCCCTGTTCTTCTCATAGGGAATGTTTGGGAGTTCCATTTGTTTCTCCATAGGATTATTCTCAGTTTCTCTGGGTAAGTTATTCTTGGCTGTAAGTCTATATTTTTTGCCTTTTAGAATATCATATGTTGTACTCTCCACTTCCATTATGGTGGGAGCTGCCAAATATTACCCAGTCTTAACTGTAGCTCCTTAGAACTTGAGCACTTTCTTTGTGGCTGCTTAAAGTTTTTTTTTTCTTTAGCTAGAAACTCTGGATTTTGGCTATGCCATTCCTGAAAGTTTTCATTTTGGAGTTTCAGGAGTTAACCAGTTAATTTCTCTTTCTTTCTTTCTTTCTTTCTTTCTTTCTTTTTTTCTTTCTTTCTTTCTTTCTTTCTTTCTTTCTTTCTTTCTTTTTCTTTCTTTCTTTCTTTCTTTCTTTCTTTCTTTCTTTCTTTCTTTTCTTTCTTTTTTTTCTTTCTTTCTCCCTCCCCCCCTGGGCATAATAGATCAGAGAAACTTGCATTCATAATTTCCTGAGGTATTAATGATATCCAGGCTGTTTTTTAAATTAATTTATTTTGATTTATCAACAATCACTTCCATATGCTTTTGAGTTTAAAATTTTTCTCCCCCCTTCCTCCCCACCACCCTCCCCAAGACAGCACACAATCTGATATAGGCTATACGTATACATTTCTTTTAAACATATTTTCACATTAGTGGTGTTGTAAGTAAGAATTACAACCAATAGGAGAAACCACCAGAAAGAAGAAACAAAACTCAACAGAAGAAGGAAAAAAATAGCAAATAGTAAGTATGCTTTGATCTGCATTCAAATTCCATAGTTCTTTCTTTGGATGTGGATATAGGCTCAGTTTTCTTGTCTATGACTTTCTAGTAGTCTAAAATTTTTAAAAATTATCCTTGTTTTCTTTCTTAAAGTCATTTGTTTTTTTTATTTGAGATGCCTTGCATTTTCTTCTATTGTTTTGTCTTTAGACTTCTTTTTAGTATTTCTTTTTGTCTCAGGGTCATTAACTTCTATTTAGGCCATTCTGATTTTCAGGAAGTCTGTGACTTGGGTAAGATTTCATATTTCTTGTGCTAAGCCATTAATTCTTTTATGTCTTTCTTCTAGAGTTCTCATTTCTTTTCTATTTCTTTTCTCTAGAGTTGTGATCTCATTTAAGAGGTCATAAGCAGATTCTTTCAATTTCTATTTGCCCTGTGATTTTAAGATATCTGGGTAGTTTCCCCTATAATTTCTCAAAATATGGTATCCATGCTATTTTTTTGTTCATAGATTTCAGGTAGTCCAGTGATTCTTAGATTCTCTCTCTTCAATCTATTTTCTAAGTCATTTTTTTATGAGATATTTCACATTTTCTTGGTTTTTTTTCCCCAGTCTTTTGACATTGTTCCATTATTTCTAGATGTGTCATGGAGTCATTAATGTTTTATTATTTTTTGATGTCTCATGGTGTTGTTAGTTTCTGTTTGACCGATTCTGATTTTCAAGGAGTTACTTTCTTCAGTAAGGTTTTGTAATTCTTTTACCAAAATGTTAATTCTCTTTTCATATATTTCTTCCATAGTTCTCATTTGGTTTTTAAAATAATTTTCTTATCTCTTTCTTTAACTCTTTTAGGAATTCTTGTTGGGCTTGTCTCCAGTCTGCCTTTTTTGGGGTGGGGGGGAAAGCTAGGGCCCCATTCGCTTGCCACCACACCTTTCTACCCTAGATATGTGACCCAGAACTGGACAGTAGGTGATAGAGCTGCAAGTTTTGGAACCATTCTTGCTCCCAGCACTAGTTCAGGGGTCCTCTGGGATCTCTCTTTGCCCTGGTACTTACTATCTTGGTACTCTTGTTTTGGCTCCCTCTCTGTCCTTGGGCACTGGTATGCTTCTTGTGGCCATCATGACTGCTGTCACACAACATTCGTCACCAGCCCTCACCTCAGGTCCTCAGATATCTCTGTCTGTCTTCCTAAGCTTCCTTAGGCTAGGAAAATGACTCACTGTGCCCTTTTCATGACTTTCCTGATGAGAATTTGGTCTGGCATGTTTTCTAGGTTATTGTGAAAGACATGTGGTAGGTGAATTAAGCAAAAATGCTTCTCTTCACTCTGCCACTTGACTCTGCCTCTTGTCACTTTATTTATATGATTTTTAACATTTAAAAAAGTCTGTTTCTTCCAGTCATTATAGTGACTTCATAGCAAGTTGACTTTTTATTTGATGCTTTGCTTTGTAGGTGTTTTGGAGTTATTCTCTTTATATAGGTTTTTGTATTGGCTTCATAATATCTTGTTATCATTCATGTCTTTTCATGACATTCTTCCAACTTTCTCATTCTCATTCTTCCAACTTATCTCCTGAATTGAAACTTTGTGTTAAGGCTTGTCCTTGCCCTTTTTACCTATCTTCAGGCCCCACCTCAGATCTGCAGGATGAATGGAGATCCTGCTTCAGGATGAAAGCAACTGAGCTGTAGGTCTGTCCCTGGTCTGTTACCTTATTAGTAACTTGTCTAGGACTTCATAATTTTGGGATGGAAAAATGACCTCTTGTGGTTTATCCTTGGATTTCCCTCTCTCTCCTTGGTTTGGTGTTCTTCCTTGATCTTTATTACAGTTGCTTTGGGGAGAGAACTGGGCTACAGCTTCCTGCTAACCTACAATCTTTACCAATTTCTGTACTTTTACTTCTCAGTCTAACTTAGTATGATAGTTGATATTCCTTCTTATTAATGGGCTCATTGATCTTGAAGTTTAACATAGTAATAAATGCTTCTAAGTATCCTACCCTTTTTTTGGTGGGGTTGGGGATCAGTGGGCTGGAGAAATTGGACTTGCGAAGAAATGTGTTCTACCAATACAGATCGACAATTGTTTTGTAACTATAGTTTTACTCTACAACTCTAAAAGAGTTGCCTAGGGTCACGTATCCAATGCGTTTCAGGGCTCAAACTTGAATTCATGTCTTCCTGACTCAAATACTCTCTGTCCATGACAATTCTCTGCTTCTCAGACTACCATTAACCTTTGAAATTTTGTTTGTTTATTTTTGTATTTGAATGTCTAAGAAATGAAAAGGAAATACGTCAGTCTTGCTGAATACATCTAGCTAAACATTCCAAAAGTAGCTTTTTTATTAGCACTTAGCATATTGCTGCTTTCATATACTGTGGCTCCTAGATGTTTTGAAAGCATTAACTTCCCCTTGGTACCATTTTCATGCAGGAGGCCAACACTTATTAACTGGCTAGAACTGTGGGATGGCTATGTTTTGGTTCTTTTGGAAATTACTAAACTCTGAAGTCTGCACAGACTGTAGCTAAGAATTTAAATGTTGCTGTTCTTTCCTTCATGAGATGAATTTTAATAACATTGGAGGACCAGTGATGGGTTACCTGTGTGTATTAGTGGATGTGTATATATTTTATTCCCTTAAGATATGGATAACCAGACTCGTCATATGGCCCTCAGCAGACTCTTTGTTGAAGTTTTAACAATGATGAATAATGCTAGTGTCCCAATGGCCGAGTTCCTTCGGGGCAGTGTCCGGAACTGGATTGACCAGAAAGTACATGGGCTAGTGGTGCTGCCCCTTTTGACAGCAGCATGCCAAAGCTTGGCTTCTGTCCGACACATGGCTGAAATTACAGAGGCCTGTATCACTGCGTACTTCCAGGATGGTGAGTGAGCATCATCTTGCATCATAGTTAGTTTTATCTTTTCTGGGAAAACTTCAGTTACAAAGGATGATATATTGGGATGTAGGAGGTGAAAAAGAACAATATGAATCAGGGAGGTGTCATTCTGAATTCTTGTGTGTCTGTGAATATAGCTCCCTTTCTTGGGATGGGGAAGGGGGTATTTTTTTTTAAAGGCAATTGCCCAGGGTCACACAGTTAGTGTTTGAGGTCAGATTTGAACTCACGTCCTTCTGACTCCAGGACTGGTGCTCTATCCACTGTGCCACCTAGCTGCCTTAGTATTTTTTTATTAAATAAATGGTACTCATGTCATTTATGCTCCTTGATTATATCTTTGATTAATATTACATTGGTGGTACAGAATTTTATTATCCCAGTCATCATTACTTCAAATCCTTCATTTATTATGGAAAACTTAACTATGTAGTCATACTAAACCATGATTGAATCCTAGTGTTCGTTCTTGACATTTTTTTATGCTGCTTGCTTTACTGTCCAGTTTCAGTTGTTAAGTTTTCAGTTATGCATTGTTGAAACAACACTGCAGTTAGGAGGTGTGAGTTCTACTCTCAGCTCTCCCACTCACTATATGATCTCAGGCGAGACATTTAACTATTGGGCTTCCATTTCTTTATGTATAACATTAAAGAGTTGGTCTGGAGTTAGGACAGTGCTTATGGTAGGTGTTTAATAAATCCTTGGTGATTGATTGGATGACCTCTGAGGTTCCTTTTTTTCTCCCCAGTTCTTCAGTTTTAGGTATGGCTTTCTTTTCTGTCATCTGATTGAAAAGTTACCCTTGTAACATAACTAATAATAACATAGAATCATCACCAACTCTCAGATTAAGAATATTGTTTAACTGGTGCACTTTTCTCAATATTTTTAAGATAGCTTTTAAAGTAAGTTTTTTTTTAAAATTTTATTTTTTATGTTTCATTTATTTTTAATTTATGGAATAAAACAAGCATTTCCATAACGTAGTATAAAAAAAGATGATTGCACATGAAACTGCAAATCTATTATATACAACTTTCTAGTCCTTTTAAATATATAATAAAGTTATTATGTAAGTTTCTCTTTTTTTAAGATGTATACCTTGTGAATAGAATATGTATACACACACACACACACACACACACACACACACACAATATCAACTAACAGGTAGAAGTGGGCTTTGTATGTCTCCAAAACTACCCTAATAAGTGCATGTCTGCATGTCTGCAAAGATGTCTCCCTTGATATTGTCCATTTCAGTATCAAGAGACTTGCAAGTTTGAGAGTCATGGCAAGTGGGTAGCACTCTTGAGATCAGAATGATAATTTTGCAAGTTCATGACATAATGTGTACATAGACTACTCTAAGGTTGTAATTCTTATTATATTTCTAACTTTATCTTCACTTTGCTACTTACAGCTTGTGTGACCTGAAGTATATCACTTATCTCATTTTCCTCATTGTAAAAATAAAGAGTTTGTATTAGATAACCTCTCAGGACTCTTCTAGCCCCAGTTCCTATAACCCTAGCATCCCATGACTCAGAAAATTTACTGGAATCTTATTACCAGAGAAAAAAGGCAATGTTTAATTGTTTAAATTTCTGATTTCAAACCAATAGCTACCTTTTAATGATTTTGTGAAACATTTTTAACAGATTACTATCTGAACATGATAATAATACACTGAGAAATGAATAGTCTTATTTCCCTCCCCTGCCCATTAGCTTTCCTAATCCCTTAATATGGTATTCTTAAAAATATATGTATTTCCAGGGGCAGCTAGGTGGTGCAGTGGATAGAACACCAACCCTGAAGTCAGGAGGACCTGAGTTCAAATCAGGCTCAGACCAAACACTAGACACTTACTAGCTATGTGACCCTGGACAAGTCACTTAACCCCAATTGTCTAAAAATACACACCACACACACACACACACACACACACACACACACACACACACACACACACACACACACATATATATATATTTCCCCCCTCCTCTTGTCTCCCAAGACTGCAATTTCTAGGGTCAGGAAAGAGGTTCACATATTCTGTTTATATAGTATCTGGCATGGCAGTCTGCTTCATTAGGTAACTTAGATGTTTTTTTGAGCAAGATGAAAGATGATGGCCTACAAATTAGAAACTTCTAATCTTACCTTAGGTCAGATTTCCTCTACATTATACTGCATCTCATCTCAGTCAAGTGTTTGGTTCCTGAATGTTTCTTACGTAAGAGTTGGTGTACTGATTTTCTTTAAGACTAATATAAGAAATAATTTCACATTATGAAGTTTAAAATGAAAGGCTTTATTAGAATAATTGAGTTATTATGTTTGGTTCTGATCTGTTTACTTAGTTTCTCTGCTTCCTGTTCTGTTATTAGACTCCCTCAACTATCATTTGGGATGGGGCCCTATCCTGGTATCCCTTCAAGTTCCTGAACTCACCATAGAAGACTTTATTCAGGAGTGCCTGTCCCTTGGAAGTTATTTGACGCTGTACGTCTATATGCTTCAGTGTTTAAATAGTGAGCAAACACTAAGAAATGAAATGAAAATGTTGCTAATGTTAGGAAAGTGGCTGGAACAAGTATATCCCAGGTATGTTGTTGGTGTTCTGGATGCCATATTAAACATGTTGCTTGGTTAACTTAATGTTTTTTTTTAATGTGAGCATTTAAGCTTTAATTAAGCATAAACACAAAGAAACAAATGGTATATAAAATAAATAAGGACAGTCCTAAGCCAGAGTTTTCTCAATGTGCTTTTGATTAAATGGATGAATTGAATGTATAGCTGGGATGACTCAATGTCTTTGGAAATAGCTTAGAACACTGGTTTCAAGCTCAAATAGAAATGGGACCACTAAACCCTACAGAAGGATCCCTGTGGGCTGTATATTGATTTAGAAATCATGTGTTAACATTACAAATATTCTATTGTATTTTTATTTATTTTGTTAAATATTGTCCCATTACATTTTAATTTGGTTTCAGTGCCAGGCCTTGTGTTTGACACCTGTGCCTTAGAAGACTTTGCTAAGTGATTACAAAGGTAGCTATGGAGCATTAAAATATGAAACCTCCCATTAAAAGTAAAACATTTTTTACTGTAAACTCTGGTTGCAAATAGTAAAGCAAATTACTGGAAACCCATGGAATGATGGAACATTGGCACTGGAAAGGACCTTAGAGGTCATGTAATACAAACTCTTCCTCTTTTCCTGTCCATTTCATTTTACAGATGAGGAAACTGAGACAGGCTTAAACAAATCAAGTGATTTGCCTGAGGTTATACAGCTAGTTCTGAGAATGTAGGGACTAGCTCCCAGACTGCCAAGCCTGTTTTGTTTCTACTACAAGTTGATGATCTTAAGCATATTTCCTTTTAGGTTTCTTTTATAAAAGTAATATTTTTATTTGAGCTTTCAGCTTACTTTATGGTTTATAGCATATATCATGAACTTGAAAACCAAATGTAAACCTAAATCTTGAAGAGAATAGCAGGGCAGGTTGCACATCTGCTCCTTATTTTTCCTTTTCTTTCCCTATGTACCCACTCCAAGCTCTGTGCGAGATGAGGCAAAGCTCTTTTTGTGGTGGCACCAAGCACTGCAGTTGTCCCTGATCCAGGCTGAGCAGGATGACAGTGTGCTGATTGGATCCGTCATCCGGACTCTTCTTGGGATCCAGAATAGACAGAGCCAGGCAGCAGAGGAGAGACTGAGCTCAGGGATACTGGGTGCCATTGGATTAGGCAGGAAGTCTCCGTTGTCCAACAGGTAAGAATTGGAAGGAAATACTCCTCTTTGTGAATTCCTAATTCTAGAACTGGTATGGATGCTGATGAAAAAACTGTTGATTCACCCCATTGGTTTAAAACTAAATGAAGTCTGTGATGAAAAAAAAATACAAAGGTGTGAAGTAAAGACCCCCACCAATTATAGACCAAACTACCTCCATTGGAGTCTTTCTCCAGTGTCTCACTGTCATATGGAGAGGACACTGAGCTATGTTTTGGAAGCTCTGGCTTGTTGCCCTGAGCCTGAAGAAGCCTGAGCATGGGCCCAGTGATGGACTGTATGCCTGCTATTAAGGACCATTCACTCATTAACACCTAATCTCTGCCAGGTTCCATACTCGATACTGAGCATACAAAGACAGAAGTGAAGTAATCCTTAAATCTCAAGGAGCTTACATTCTTTTGGACCAACCTATGTTACTTGAGTGGAGCTTCTAAGCAGAAGGATGGCCACCAAGTGATGAATTTTTTTAGCCACAGCAATTTAAGAAAACTAGCAAGGTATAGAGGAGTTTTGACCTGCTTCAGTGATAGTTTGTTGTTGATGTTTTGATGTCTAGGCCATATTCAGATTTTACATAAACCGTATTTTGGGGGAAAGCGTAGCCTATATTTCTACTCATATAGTAGGTTTCAGAAGTCTATGGTGACAATATACTATAGTAGAAAGTGTGATAGATTTAGTCAGAGGACATACTCTTCTGTTTACAAGCTATGTGATCTTGGCAAATGACTTCCACCTTTTATGGACTCAACTTTCTTTTCTGTAAAACGGGGAGTTTGCACTAGATGCCCCCAAAGTCTCTTTCAGTTCTAAATCCTATCATTCTATTTGGTCCTTTTGGTACCTTTGCAGATATTTTAAGCTTAAAAACTTAGGTTTTCCAGAATGACAGTTAAAAAAAAGTGTGTATATCTTTATAATCTCATATAAAGCCATGACTTTATTTGCTTTATGTATTAAGATACATAAAATCAGCGAGCACAAGGACAAAACAGACAGTTGAATTCAAAATTTAATCATCAAAGATAGTGTTAAAGCCTGTTAGTAAGAAGGGTAACTGGTGAGAAAGGAATCTGAGTAGTCTTAAAAAATAAAAAAACAAAAAACCCCCAAAGATTTGAATGTGAATCTTGTATGAAAGAATATGTGTCTTGGCTTGGTTAGACTTCTAGATTATCTCTTCATGCTTAGTTATCTCCTGTTACATTCTTCTAGTCCTAATCAATACTGAAGATATTTTTTATACCTTTGAAATAGCAGCATTCCTGTGGAAGAGCCAGACCTAGTGAAATACAGCCATTCCAAATCCAACAAGTGTATATTTTAACAATGTTTCTTAGCATATTGTAGAATTCAGTGGGATTCTGCAAGTTAATTTCTCTTAAAAGTTTGTTTTCATGTTATCCAATATTTGATGTAACTCTGGCTCTTATTGATTGGAAAACAATAGGTCCCTGTCCAAGCACCACTCAATGGTTACTTTTTTGGGCCCTCCTGGCTCACAGTAAATATAAGTAGTAATTATTTCTCTTTTGACCAGCAACCCTGAGGGTCTTCCCCTCCCAGTTTGATAATTTTTTGTTTTTGATTAAAGGGGCCATCCATTGACTCACTTCTTTTTATTTTTTATTCTTTATTTTTTTATTTTTATTTTTAGGCAGTTGGGGTTAAGTGACTTGCCCAGCAGGATCACACAGCTAGTAAGTGTCAAGTGTTTGGTCTGAGGCTGGATTTGAACTCAGGTCCTCCTGACTTCAGGGCTGGTGCTCTATCCACTGCGCCACCTAGCTGTCCTTTCTCTTGACTCACTTTTTTTTGGGGGGGGTGTTTCAAGCATTTTTTTTATTTTATTAATTTATTTGGTTTATCAACAATCACTTCCATATGCTTTTGAGTTGAAAATTTTTCTCCCCCTTCCTCCTCCCCACCCTCCCCAAGACAGCGTACAATACCCATTAAACATATTTTCACATTAGTAAAGTTGTAAGTAAAAATTAAAACCAACAAGAGGAACCACCAGAAAGAGGAAACAAAACTCAACAGAAGGTAAAGATAAGTGATAGCGATTCAACTTCCATAGTTCTTTCTTTGGATGGGGACAGCATTTTCCATCCCAAGGCCTCTGGAGATGTCTTAGATCCTCGTAAAGCTGAGAAGGGTTCAGTTTAACAATCTTAGTCATTGCATAACGTGATTGTTATTATGTACAAAGTCCTCTTGGTTCTGCTCACTTCACTCAGCATCAGACCATATAAGTCTTTCCAGGTTTTTCTGAAGTCAGCCTGTTCATCATTTCTTATAGCACACTAGTATTCCATTATATTCATATACCACAACTTGCTCAGCCATTCCCCAATTGATAGGCATCCTCTCAATTTCTAATTCTTTGCCACCACAAAAAGAGCTGCTATGAATATTTTTGTACATATGGGTCCTTTTCCCATTTGTTTGATCTCTTTGGGTGTATTTTTTCCCTTATGCTTCTACTGCCCCTTTATTTTTATTCAACAACCCCCAGTTGCACTTAAGGCTACTACTGCCCTCTTAATGGTTCCAGTGCCCTCCAGAGATAGTATTGCCTATTTGGGGAACCTCTGCAAGGCCAAGGTGTCCCACTGCAACCTGAGCCTTCACCAGTTGTCCTGAGCTATATCTGGCCACTGGACCCAGATGGCTCTGGAAGAGAAAGTGAGGCTGGTGACTTTGCACAGCCCTCCCTCACTCAAATCCAGTTCAGTCACAAGTCATGTCAGCATCTTCTAGATGTCATAGTCCTTTTCGAGAACAAAGGACAAACCATAGATGATCAATAGCAAATCTGTAAATTAATCTTTGAGTAGCCTGAGGTATAACAGTATATCACTTTTACTAGCTGCCTTAACTTAATCATACTTAATTTAAAAAAAATATATGGTTTGGCTTTGTTTTTGTTTTAATCTTCAAGAGCTACAAATTAATTTCATAAATCCCTGAGGTCTAGTATGTTCCTTGGTATCAAATTTTTCCCTTGGTTGAGGGGATGTACTTTTATTCTTGTATCTGAATTTGATGTGCTATATATGATGTTATGGATGAAGGATTAAAATAACTAAAGCTCTATATGGCATGAGTAATATATATATATATATATTTTTTTTTTTTTTGCTTGGGATTACTATGATTTATTGAACACATTAACAAAAAATGGAGCTACTCTTGACCACAGTTGAATTTTGGTGGAAATTCCTGGACTGGATTTGTAATGTCTGTGTAAATTATAATTGGTTCCTCCTATTGCCTTTGCATTTTCCAAGGTTCCGTGTGGTTGCAAGAAGCATGGCTGCCTTCCTTTCAGTTCAAGTTCCTGCGGAAGATCAGATTCGTTTGAAGTCTGGTTCTGAATTACATTTCTCTCCCAAAGCTCAGCAGGTATGTAATAGCCTCTTTCTATCTAATAGGGAGCTACTGAAGGTTTTTGACCAAGGGAGTGACACAGCCAGACATATAGATCAGGAAGATTAATTTGGCAACTGTGTGAAGAAGGGATTGGGGTCAGGTAAACTAGTTAGGAGGATCTTCTAATAGAATGGTAGGTAGATCACCTGGGCAGAGCAGTGTCATAGAAGTCAAAGTGGGGAGAGAATAAAAAAGGCATTGAATAGATGATTGTGTCAAACACTACAGAAAAGTAAAAGAAAATTAGGATGAAGAAAAAGCCATTGAATTTTGCAACTGAGAAGTCAAGGGTGACCCTTGGAGGTAGTATTAGCGGTGGAATTCTGGGGAGGGAAGCCAGATTGTAAAGCAGTGGAAACAATAAATGTCATTCGAAAAAGTTTAGCAGTGAATGTCTTTTGTAGTAGCAAAGAATTAGAAACAAGGTGGCCACTGCCCACCTATTGAGGAATGGCTGACCAAGTTGTGGTGCGTGAATGCATCTCACTCACTGCATCTAAGAAGCTAAGAAAATGAAGAATTCAGACAAGCATGGGAAGGCTTAAGTGAAGTGATGCAAAGTGAAGTAAGCAGAATCAGAAAGTAATTACACAACAAGAAGAGGGAGCTAGTGATAGGATTGGCAAAAAAGAAAAGAAGGGTAATTGAAGCATTTTTAACAGTTAATGGGAAGAAGCTAAAGCAAGGTCAAAAGGAAACAAAGTGAGGTAGGATAGCTTTGAAAGTAATATGTTGAATTTGTGTGTCTGTGTGTGTGTGTGTGTGTATGTGTGTGTCTCGAGTGCAAAGCTATACATGAGAGATTTGCATTTTCACATATAATCCTCTTTTTCTGTTCTATTTTGTATATGGAAATGTTTTTGTGTTTGTTAAATTCAGAATAAAAATAAAATTCTAAGATTAAACCAGGGGTTTGACTATGACTCTGAGGTCACTTCTAATTCCTAACTGTAAAATTTCAAAGACACATGGATGTGTCTTTGCTTTTTAATTCTCAACAGTTATTATAACAATTTATGCTACTCTTAATCTTAATTTGATGCAAAAGAACTCTCCATTAGTTTGTCTGCAGCTACCTGACTTCAAATGATATGAAGCTCTTGGTAATTTATGTTTAACCTGCCAGCTCACCTCCTACCCTTATCAGATCTTTCTTCTGCTCAGATAAAACCATATATCTATAACTATATGTTTATAGATAGATACATCTATCTATATTGTTGTTGTTATCCAGCTGTCCCTGTTAGTGCTGTTTTCCTGATCTGTAACTCCCTTATTGATGCACAGTAGGAACATCCGCTCAAGAAGGGTAGAAAGCCAGGGCATCTTCCCCTTCCCTCTGGAGTCAAACACTGCTTCTTCTTCTCTCATTGATCTGAATGTCTTCTTTTCTCTTTGCTCTCCTAGGAGAGAAGCATAGCAGACCCCTTTCAACTTTTTGACTCATATCCTCCAAAGAAAAGAGGGAATGTGATGTGCATAAAGAAGGGGTGTTCTGACTTAAGAGTCTTTAAGTCAGGCTTCTTTTAGCACTTAGCAAATGGCTTTTGAAGCTTGGTTCATGCACAAAATTTTAAATGACAGGATGACTTAGGCCTTAAGTTCTAAGAGTGTTTTAATAGAATGAGACTATGTGGTCTTGACTCTTAATTGAAAGAGGAGTTCAGCAAGGGAAAGAGCAGTGTAGGATGGGATGGGCCTAGAGGGGAGAGGACTTGAGATGGCTCTGCAGAATGGATTGGATTGGTTTTGTGTGAGAATGGGGAGGAGGGCTTTCCAAGTAGGGAGAAAAGAGTGGGCAGAAGAATGAATTTCAGAATGAAGCTGGTATTTGAGGAAGCTAGTGCTGGAATTAGGAAATAAGGTTGGAAAGGTGGTGTGGAGTCAGGTTATTGAAGACCTCAGAAATCAGGGACAGTAGTTTTGCTTCTAAATGTTGTTTGTTGGGGCCTCCTCTATAGCATATATGTAAGTATACACAGAGAGAGGCATATAAAGATGCTTTTTTCTACTTTTGTGCATTTTCCCTGGGATTGATACTTAAATTGCATTTTCAAATAGGTATGTGCTGTCAGATGCCTATGTACAGTTCAATGTCATCTTCCTTGTTTTTTAGGCACTAAATACTCTTGAATCCATGTCTTCAAGCAAGCAGTATGTAGAGTATCAGGAACAGATCTCCCAAGCATCCCAGTTTATAAAGCATCCTGGCCATTGTCTTCAGGATGGGAAAAGTTTTCTGGCTCTTCTTATTAACTCTCTGTACCCAGAAGTGCATTATTTGGATGTTATTCGATAGCAGCACTGAGCTCCATGGAAAACCCTGTGATGATTTCTGTTTACATTTGATGTTATTATTGCACAAGTAATTTTGACTGTCTAGGTCCGCTGTAGAACCAAGTACAACTAATGAGGAGGATGGTTGGAAGGGATGTGGGCACTGGTTATTTCTACCAGGTACTTTGGATGCGAGAGTTGTATGTGTGTATGTTTGTGTGCATGTGTTTTCTTAGCTGTTACAGTAACATTATGTTAAAGCACCAAGGACTATTTAGTTTTTATTCCTGTGAAAATGAGGAACATCATTAAGTTCCACCCTGATACAAAGCCATGACACAGTAAGGGTCATAGATCATGGGACAGTTTTTTTTCTCTTTCATTTTTCTCCTTGCCCTGAAGACAATGCAAAACAAAAAAACTACTGAGGCTCTCATGTTAGAACTACAACCAGTTATAGTCACGTGAAAAAGGTACACTTTGAATCTCCTCAAAAATATAGTCACATTTAGTCTGAAAATTAGAAATTGTTTGTATTTCCAAAAGTAAGGTCTATTTTGTGATTCTAAAATCCTTTGGAAAGTTTGCTCTTTCCCTTAGATGAGAGAAGCCAAGATGTTATTAAATAACCACATTTATTTTGGCTTCCTTTATTACTTCTCACTAGTTATGAGTCCATCAGTATGCCTGCTCCTACATCACAGGTCAAAACTCCTCTATACTTCTGTACATAGTTGTCTTTAGTTACTGGAGCCAAGAATATCATTTCCTGATAGCCAGACTTTTTTGATGAGCTCTGTGGGCCCATTCTCACATCAGCACACTTTGCCGGGTATTTATTTTGAATCCTTCCTGGCTGTCTAGCACCTGCAGGAGTTTGTGTTCTGCTGGCCTAGCTTTCAAGAATCCAGGGACTAGTTCCATTGGGAACATCTGAGGATGATTGGTGTGGGTTTTTCCCTGGCAAGCCCTTTATTTCCACATACCACATCCCTGAGTCAGCTCACAGTAAAAGTGAAATGTCTGGAAGTCAAATGTGCTTTAGAAGTCAGTCATTGTCTGCAACAGTGGTCACCACGTCCTGGCTGCTGCTGAGAAGGTGAGGTGGCTGATGAGATGATTCACTCATTGAGGATTCTGTTCATTCATAAAACTGAGGTCAAAGGGAGGAAAGAATGAGGACGTCTTTTTGTTGCCTCCTTTAGCTCTTTATTTGAACCCTAGTAGAGGGTAGAGGACCATTGAGAATCCCAAAGAGTTTAGTTAAGGCTTACTAGTCTGGGAAGACTGATATTCTTGAACGCTGGATTTGCTAAATAGGGCACCTTATTGTCCCTCAAAGTACATTCAGTTGTTAAATATCTATGACCACAGTCTGGCTATAGTAAAACCACATTCTGTTGCTGTTTTTCAGTTTATTATTACTGCATATTCCTTCTTCTAGAAATTAGCAAATTAATTTCTATAATCATAGCACTGCCTGCCTGAAATACATTTTGTCTGTTTCAGTTGCTTAATGTTTTATGTATTTAACTGTAGCCCAGGAACATGTTGTTTCATGCTTTCTCCACAGTCATAGAGAGCTTTTAATGATCTAATGGACTGATGGTACTCCCTGCTCAGATAACCATTTGAGTGTTTAGTCTTATATATAGCAGCTATGGAGAAGCACTTTTATGTTGAAATTCATTAATTAAGTAGAAGAAATTTACCCCAGAGAAACATTCTCTAAAGCATAATTTAAAAAGCCTTCCATGTGTGCTTATTCAGCAGATTGACCCTTTCCTAGTTTTCCTGGCTAAATGTCATCAGGGTCCTGATTTTTGCCCCACTCTTTTGGCTTTATTATTTCTCTAGTGCCCATTTCTCTTTGTCTTCCTCATATTGTACATAATCAAAATCTTCGAAACTCTTAGTTTTTAACCTGGGCATTTTGGCAGTGTTTTCTTTACTGCTGTAAAGCACAGTGCTTTGCTCATGGGATGCACTTAATAAATTTTCTTGAGTGGGATTGACTGAAAAACCATCCTTGCTGCTCTGATTTTAGCATTTCTGTACTATTTCTTTGAGGAAAAGGTTGCAGTTGCTAACTCTTAACACCATAGAAAATGAAAATATCAAATGGCAATGTATATACTTTAAAGAAAATTATGTTCAATCTGTTAACTTTTAGAACTTTATAATATTTATAATGAACTTGGTTTGTAAAGAATTTTAAGAAATAAAGAATATTATTGGTTGCATCTGCTAAGGAATAAGAGGTTTGTGGGGAGATCACCTTATGAAAATTCATTGTGAAACTGAATGTAGACTTGATGCCAGGAGTCTTCTCATTGATTTTACATTGTAATCTGAATAGCAGAGATGTTTGTTAAATAGACCTCCTGTATTTTTAGTGTTTAGTGTTTAACATTCAAGGTGAAGTCAAGATTACAGTTAGGTTTAGCTTCCTGCATGGAATGAATAAATGGGTAGCAGTGAGAATTCCAGGCCAAGGTTGTGTGGTAAGCTACCATGGAGTGACATGGAGGCCAGAAAACTAATCTTCAAGAAACAATGCTAAATGCTTACGTACAACTGCAACCTCCTGGAAGGGAATAGTGACAAGTAAACCAACCGAACCTAAACACAGGAGCCAGGAATATTACATTCTGTGCTCTAAGAATTAGCATTTTGACTTCGTGAGTAAAGCTTTTGAGACTGTTAACCCAGGAGGTTGGACCTCAAGACATTGGCAAGTTTTTACGTGGTGTAGCCACAAGCCATGGTACAGTGCTTGGTGCCATCCGTTGTAGGAGGGACCTTTGCTCATAGGCTTTTAGTCACATTCGTGTGTGGAGAAAGCAGTTCGTCTGCAATATCACTTTCAGATGAAAAGGAGGGAGGGTCATGAGCTCCATAGGCTTTTAATACTTCCCCCTACCCTCAGTCTTGGATTAACATAGGTGGATGAGGCTATCTGAGGAGTTATAACTTTGTCCACCTTCATGTTGATTATATTTAGTCTATTACAGAGACTAGGTGTCATCCTAGTAAAAAGACCAAGGGGAGAAAGTAGGAACAATCAGGTTTGCTTTGAGAGTATGACAGTCTTTGGAGCCACTGCAAAGTCTTCATTACCTATAAAAGTGCCCACTTACTACTCAGTTCCAGAAGGTAGTCTGTCATTTTTATGGTCACTGTTTGATTGCTAACTTAATTTTATTTTTTTCTCCATAACATACAACCAGCTCTTAATTATATATATGAAAAACATGCCGGCATGGTGGTACATACCTGTAAGCCCTGCTATCAGGGAGGCAGAGGCTGGTGGATCACTTGAGCTCTGGAGTTCTCAGCTACAGTAAGGCTAAAGCTAATTGGGTATCCAAACAGAGTTCAACACCAACGTTGTAAGCCCCAGGGAGATAGGGCCACCAGACCGCCTAAGTAGGGGCAATCCTCCCCAGGTTTGGAATAGCGCAGGTAAAAGCTTCCATGCCAAACAGAAGTGGGATTGGGCTGAGTGACCACTGCACATCCAGTCTGGGTGACATAGGGAGACCTAGTCTAAAAAAGGGAAAGGAAGGAAGGAAACCTGAGATTCAAGAACAAAATAACCCAATCCTAGACAAACTAATCTGAACGAAGTTTCAACCTCTTTCTCAATGAGTGTTTTATCAGAGTTAATAAATGACACTGATCAAATCCAAGCTACAATACCTTTTCTCCCTTCAACTTCCTTACTTTTTTTGGAGGTGATGAATAGGCTATTGAATTTTTAATGCTGGAATTATCTGCAAGACCCTGTTTGCTAAAGTAGAATGTCACAGAGTCATAGCCTTTTAGAGTTGGAAGGGATGTTGGACATCACCTAATTCAATCTCTCACCTGATGCAGAAATCTCTTCTATAGCACCCTACACAGGTAGTCGTTCATATTTCCATAAACAGGGAACTCACTACCTCATTATACAGTCATTTTGTTGTTTGGAAACTTATGTTAGAAAATTCTTTGTAAGGTTTAGCTTAAATTTGCCTGTATGTTGACTTCAGAGAACTCAGAAAAAAAACATCTACTTATAGATGAACACTCTTCAGATAATTGTAAGGCAGCTGTCTTGTCTCCTTTAGTATTTTCCATATCAAACAAAATCAATTCTTTTAATTTTTATTCATCCAGTTCTTCCATCGACCCTCATGAACATATTTGACTAGAGAAGTCTTTCTTCAGTGATCTGAACATTACTATTACTGTAGCCTAAAATTATATGAGTTTTTTTTTTAGTAATAACATCTTTTAGCTCATAGCAAAGTTGTGCTCAATTTAAACCCAGATTGTTAGTTTTATTCAAAACATTATTTGCTAGGGGCAGCTAGGTGGCGCAGTGGATAGAGCACTGGCCCTGAAGTCAGGAGAACCTGAGTTCAAATCAGGCCTCAGACCAAACATTTAACACTTACTCTGTGACCCTAGGCAAGTCACTTAACCCCAGTTGCCTAAAAACAACAACAACAAACATTATTTGCTAAAATGATAAATTTTCCTGTACTTTGTTCAGGTTTTTAAGGAAACCTTAATGTAGCATTTTACATATGTCTATTAAATTTTATCCTGGTTTTGGGACAGCATTCTGTTCTGAGGTTAATGTATGTTTCTACTCCCATGTCAAATAATTAGCTAACACGTAGAAAGTTTCAGACTCTGTGTGTGTGTGTATATATGTATGTATGTACACATCTACACACACATTTGGAGACAATTGGGGTTAAGGGACTTGCCCAGGATCACATAGCTAGTAAGTGTCTGAGGCCAGGTTTAAAATCAGGTTCTCCTGACTCCAGGGCTGGTGCTCTATCCCCTGCACCACCTACCTGCCCCCTAGATATATTTATGAAAGGTAAATAAGAAATAAGACCTCAGACCCACCCCCAGGACCATCTAGTTGCCTGCAGATCACCCTAAGTTGGGTTCATATTCTGCAGCAACATACCAATGTTCCTTTGCTTCAAAAAATTCTCATCATATTAGGAACTTCTGGGATTTGAGTATTGGTCATTGTGTGACTTGCAGTATATTAAGAATTATAATTTCCTTGGTTTTACGAGGTCTGCTGACTTCTTGCAACTTTTAAATGAAAGCACTGTCTCTATTTTGGAATAATAAATGCTGCTTCTTATATCTTTTAATTTTCTATTTATAGTTATAATGATTCATTTTCCTTCCAGTGGATGTTTAATTACTTGGAGGAAGACAAGTTCTTTAGGTTAATCATTTTCTTTCCCATGTGCAATATGGCATTGTAAAACCATTGACTTATTTTGGCCATTGTGTAATATTCATTTTTCATCACTGTGATTTTTATATTTACAGAAAACATTTGAATGGAGGATCAGGGCAGGGGGATTAAGAATAGATGTTTATATGTAATTATGTAAATAAATTGAATTTGCATTTAGTTTGTACCTTGTTGGCACTTCTCTTTGCTTTTGTAAAGTTGGTTGGAGTCTCTAACTGGGAATTGCAGGAAGAGAGAATGTGATTCCACATTTGAAATGACAATGATCTATAATTTGATGAACCCATTTTTTAAAGTTTTGATACATTGTTTTTAGATTACCTTCATTTCGCAACATATATCTTCCCATCCCTCTCACAGAGAGCCATCCTTTATAACAAAAGGTATCAAAAGGAAAAAAACACTTGCTGATTGATATTTTTTCCTTGATGATGAAATTTTTCCCTTGATGATGAAATTTTTCAGTAGTTGTATAGCTTCTAATGTATCTGAACCATATCAGAGCTTAAAATTTGTGTTTAGTACCAGACATGAAATAGGATGCCAAAGTAGCCCTAGAAGTATAATATAGAATTGATATAAGTTGATGGAGAAGTGAGGGAACAACTGAAAAAAAAATGTGCAGATGGGCTTAAAGGAATGTGAAAGGGCATTTAGCTTCTTTTTTAGGAAACTTTAGTCTTTCTGAAATATTGGGAGCATTGAGAAGCCTGTCCACCTCTTTTGTCCACTCATTTTCTTTCCTTCTCATTTTCTCTGTATTATCTGCAGTGAGTGTCTGCCCCGTTATCCTTTCTATTTCAGATTTTACAGTATGCTGCAATCTGTAATTTGGGATACTGTCAAGATGCTACTCCCATCCGATGCAAGTTGAGTTTTTTCTTCACTGCTCAACTTCTGGGGAGGTATAGGCTGCCACTAGAGGGCAGGGTTACCGTACATGAAGTGCCTGATGGGCAAAGGACAGCCCCCCAGCCTGCCCATGCTGTGTACTACTGGGAGGGAGCTTACTGAGTGGACAGGTTATGACATTCTCTCCTGTTATTAATCTCTCCCTAACTCTGCAAGTGTGATCCCATGAGTTCTACAGCATGCTGCTGCTATCCTTATTCCTTACATTCTCTTTCACAATCTTTTCTCTTTCTTTGTGTTCTCTTTCTCTTCCTGTGATTAGTACACACCATTCCTCGTGTCTGAAACATACATTCCTCCCTTTCATGGCTGCCAAGGCCATGTCTAATCTCCTTTCCACTGTCCTTCCCCTTCTCCCTCTCCTCCCTTGAAGTAATAAACCCATTTCACTAATAACAGCAATCTCAAGGGTTGTGTGGATTTCAGCTCATCCAGCCCTCTTGGAATTCTCCATCCTGGGCCACTATTTTACTATCCCAGGAGCCCAAGGAAACAAGTCACTGTCATATCAACATACATGTGACGCTCCCTTAACTGCCAAGAAAGAGAATTAAGACGTCTGGGTTGCCTGAAGTAGGGAAGGAGGTGCTAATTTACTTGGATTGCATTAGATTTCCTAGGGGACAGACAGTCTACTGGATGATTCCTTGCCAGTAGCTATACATAATTTCCCCTTTGTCCTTATAGAATAAAAATCTTAAGAATTCAAAGAGAACTTAAAGGTCATCTAATCCAAAGTTCTGCCTAATATGAGATCACTCAGTTCTCCAGGTATGGTCTGACCATGGCAGAGTACAGCGAGACTATCTGCTCCCTCAGGCTGGTGGTTATACTTCAATAAATGCCCCCTAAATTGCAGCTTTTTTGGGGGGCTGCTATGTCACATTGTTGACTAACTGAACTTACATCCCACTCATCTATCTTTTTCATGTGAACTTCTAGCTGTACACATCCTGTACTTACATAATTGCATTTTTAACTTAAGGTTAGGACTCTCTACATTTAAGGCTATTTTTATTAGATTTTATTAGATTTGGATGAAACTTTTACCTGTCATGATATTGTTGGATTCTAATTTTACCACAGATTGGATCCCTCACAGTTAGTATCATCCAGTAATTTGATAAGCATGTTTCTACTTCCCTTCATCAACTTCATCTGTAAAGGGAAAGGTTTAAACTCAAAATCTCATCTAGTCAGCACTAACTTCCTTAGGTTACAAACTTGTATCCTTTGTGTATGGGAGGAAGCCTCCTGGTTGTGTTACATACAATCTCAGATTGAGGCATATTTAAAAATTTGAAATTGGATAGGTGAAAAGCGATTAAATTTTATGATGCTATCACTATATCCAGATCATCTGTGAACATCTATTGAACAGAACAGGACCAAGGACAGAGCTCTCCAGTAACTCACTGGAAATGCCTCCCTCCTACTTCTTGTACACTATTTAGATAATGTTGCTTAACTAACTTTGAATACATCTAACTGCACCATCATTTGGCCTGTGTTCATCTTTGTTGTTCAAGGTTACTGGGAGGGCTTCCTCCTCCCTACCTTTTATTTTTTCTTTTCTTTCCTTTTCCTTCCTTTCCTTTTCTTTTTTTCAAAGCATACTCAGGGCTGGCTTAAGCCTGTTGTCACAAATGAGATTTCTTGCTCAGACCAGATCTGTAGGTGTCCCATGTGGGTTATATTGGATCGAAGAAAGGCACAAACCAATTTCATTCTTGATCTGGTACTACTACTGTTCCAGCAACCACTTAGTACAAAACTCCAAGTCTTTTCCCCTTCTTTCCAAAGACTGAGGCTACCCCAGAAATTTCAAGTCTCTTGTAGATCAGCCCTTTTCCCCCATTTCCTCAATAGACTGACTTCCTCTTTCTATAGCAGTTTTTAGAAATAGAACTTGCCTTTGGCCAAATAAGCAGCTCCCTGTATCACTTGAGGGGAGTCCCAGATAATGAGTGCTATTTGGTCTTACCACTTGTCTTGGTACCAGAAACTCTACCATTAGAAGAGGCCTTCCTTTGTTATTTTAAACTGAACTTTTTATACATCTTCACATTGTTTTACATTGTTTGATTTGGGTCTCATGACATCCCTGTGAAATAAGTACCTTTGTTCCCATTTTACAAGAAGCTGAAGGTCAGGTCAATCAAGCAACCAACTCAAGATCACAAACTAGAAGATATCAGAGCATGGATTAAAATCCAGGTCTCTCTGACTCCCAAGTCCAGTTCTGTCTCCTCTATTGCCTCCCTTTGATAGAAGGCTCAGAGGCATAGTTGATGGAGCACTTGACTTGGGAGTTGGGAGACCTGGATTTTATTTAATCTATGCTGTGGCACCTACTAGCACCTACTGTGACCTTGGGCAAATCTCTTGACTTCTTTGAGGCTGAGGGCCCTATCTATGAAGGGAAAATAATAAGACTTGCAATATATTTCATGGAGTTGTTATGAAGAATATGCTCTATTAAAATTAAAGCAGTATGGAACTGTGAGGTATTAGAGTGCAAATGTCCTTGGTGGGGTGACATTTAACTGTCAGCTAATACCTTAGCCACAGTTGTTTAATAGCCAGCTGTCCTGGGAGAATGCAATATAGGATAGGCATCTGAGTAAGACAGAAGCCCAAAAGGAGAGAAGAGCTTAGAAAAAACAAAGCATGAGGGCAAGCTTCACAAGCTTCACTGTTTTTCAGAGGTTTGGCCCAGCCTGGAATGGATGGCATCCTCAAAGCACCTTTCACAGGTGCCTGACTGTACAATAGGTGATCTGAGCTTCAGCTTCCCTCAGACCCAGTGTGTTCTAGAGACTGGTGCATCTAGGGACCAACCCCAAACTCAACTAATGGATTCAGAAAGGGGAGGAGATGGGGACAATCTTTCTAGAAGGAAATAAGCATTTATTAAGCACTTACTATGTGTCAGGCACTGTGCTAAGCATTTTACAAATATCTCACGTGATTGCTGTAACAACTCTGGGAGGCAGATGCTGCTATTATCCCCATTTCACAGTTGAAGAAACTGAGGCAGACAGGTTAAGTGACTTTCCCAAGTTCATCCAACTAGTAAGCATGTAGAAATATGAAAGATATCAAATCTCCTTCTCTTAGCATACATGTGTACACATGCACATATGTATATATGCAATGTGCATCATATTACACACATATACCTCACATATCACATACACATATATCACATAACACATACATGTATAACTATATCCTACATGTGTGTATACATGTCTATATTACTATATATTCATATTAAGTATCCTAATAAAGATACATATCTATATAGCCTATGAATATGTACTATAGATAAAAAAATATACCTTTGGGCAGATAGCTGAAGAGTGAGCCTAGAATTGTAAAATGGGTCATTGAGCTCAACCCATAGAGCCTAGGTGGGCAATCCTATTGCTGCCGTAGGGTGGTGATATTCCTTTGAGGCTATAGATTGCTACTACTGTGTGCTAAGAAACAGAAGAAAAAGAGGAAGCAGATGCCAGAATCTCACATTTAATTCCAAAGGCCTCTGAACCCAGGGAGCCAGGCATACTCAGGGACTGGGAAGGCTCAGGGGGTGCAGTGTCTAGAGTTGAGGTTTAATGACCAAGACAAGTTTAGAAATTAGTGAAAGACTTAAGTCCTAGGGCTGCACCCAAGGTAGTTTGGATTGGGTTCAAGGATGCTGACACATGCCTTAGATGCTGACAAACATTAGGAAGACGTAGGACTGGGTTCTTCATATGTGGGTTGGCAACAGTGGGATTCCAACAAACAGACCAGGCATTCTTAACCTTGGGTCACAGGGGCCCATCGATAGATTCAAGAGTGTAGTTGGATGGAAAAAGAAATTACAGCTTTACTTTTCCTAACCTCTAGCTGAAATTTAGCATTTTCTTCAGTGATGATTGTAAGCAAAAAATGCGGTAGTAGTATTAGTCTTCACCAGACTTCCAAAGGACACTTACAAAAAAGGTAAGACTTCCTTCTCTAGACCAAGGACACCAGGATAGTAAGCCTAGTGGAAAAGAAATGGATTCTTTACAATTCCACAGAGAACTGTTCTTCCCTTCCTCTTAGTGAGTGTCCACTGTTTCTCAGCTTTCCCTCTCTTCTTTCTCCATCAAAATTACTTGGTCCTTTTCTCCATTCTCTCAGGCTTCTGTTTTCTGTGCTAAGCCTGCTATGAATCCTGCTAAAGCGCAAACTTTTGACACCTCCCCAGAAACTCACATACATTTTATCAGGGGCCTTAACCTCTCAAAGTGACTCTAATAGTGTTAGAGACTCTAATGGTTTTTTAGGCACAGTGACAGGCCAGATGCGTTAGAGAGAGATACAGTGACCTGAGTCCATGGTGCCTCCAGTGACTTGACATGGTGGAGATGTGCCTGTATCCACTCTGCATGTGGGGACTGTGTTGATCAGTGCTAATCCCCTGCCTACGTTCCAGGTGGTACAACCAAGTTGTTGTATAGGTAAGCAGAGAAGGATTTGTCCTTCATGCTTTAAACCCCTAATCCAGGGGTGGGGAACCTGCAACCTTGAGACTGCATGTGGCCCTCTAGGTTCTCAAGTGCAGCCCTTTGGTTTGGATTCAGTCAAAGGGTCGCACCTGAGGACCTAGAGGGTCACATGTAGCCTCAAGGCAGCAGGTTCCCCACTCCTGCCAGTATCAAAGTATTTTTTCTGAAAGTTTTTGGGTACATGATAAAGGGATGATTCTTACATACCAACACAGAACATACTTTGTATTTGACTTTTAATCTGATTATTGCTAGGCCTCTGCTCACTTAAAAATCTTAGAGAGGAACTCTGAAGCACCAGTGGGTTAAATGATTAGCCTGAAACCACACAGCACGTTGTGGACTTGATGAAGATTGACTTTCAAAACTAGTCTTCCCTTAACCAACCCATACTATTGAGTAGGCAGAGGGTCTAATTCAAAGCCACAAATGAATGTTTAGTAACATTTTTATCACTATATAGAAGTATCACAGGGAGCCATGTGGTACAGTGGATAAAATGCTGAACCTGGAATCAAGAAGACCTGAATTCAAATCCTGCCTCATACATTTACTAGTAGTGTTACTCTGGGCAAGTCCCTTAACCTCTGTTTGCCTCAGTTTCCTCTTTTGTAAAAAAAAAACAACCCCAAACTCTACATTTTCTGAGGCTAAAATAAACTAGTATTTGTAAAGCACTTTGCCAACCTTGTAGTGTTATATGAATAATAATATTATTGTTATTGATATTATTTTATTATCTGATCAGAAAAGGTCTCTATAGTATATAGTAGAACCTATAGACCTGGGATTCTTAACCTTTTTTGTGTGTCAAGGACCCCTTTGGTAGCCTGGTGAAGCCTATGGACCCCTTCTCAGAATAATGATTTAAATGCAAAAAATATAATGCATAGGATTACAAAGGAAACCAATTATGTTGAAGTACAGTTATCAAAATATTAAATAACAACAACAATCTCACAGATCCTTGGTTAAGAACCTCAGAAGTTCCTACCCAAGTCTCAGGTCACTTACCAACTTTTTAAAGGATGCATTACTCTTTTATAGAAATTCTCCTGAAATGAGTCTCTCTATAAAGTTGAACACAAGCTTGGAACTTTCAGAGGCGCATCCTGGCTTAGCAGCCCAAACCAACGTTAAGGGCAGAGCTGACAAGATGTAAGGGCCTTCGTCACCTCCTCTTCCCTGTAATGAAGATCTAAAGGGAGCCCAAATCCCTTAAGTCAACTCAGACAAAGTAATGTGGAAAGCCCCCTTTTTGGCCACCAAGGGTATTTGACTATCAATTAACTGCCAATTAACTGTTGTCCTCTGGCATGAATCAGCACCCCCTAACTATGACCTGAACACAGGTGCAGTCTCCCTGCTTTCTTCCTCCAATGTCTGTTCCTGCTTGATCCAGATAAGAACCCTATAAAAACCCACCAGTTTTCTTTTTTTAACCAGTTTTGGCACACTTCCATTGGGTACTCTAGCAGACCTGACCTATTACAATCGTCCCTGACTGCACCTTTGTATTTGGAGTATTTTTGCTTGGTAAAGCTTGCTTTCTTTACTTTCTCTCTGCTGGGTGGAGCTGTGGTCTCTCTCCCAGCCACACCATTTGTATCCTTTAAAAGAACCATTGACTAGGGACTGATTAAAGGTCTAGGCAGCCACCCCTACTTCCCAAGCCTAGGTTAGGGAAAGTGGAAAGCAAGGATTGGGACCTGGAATGCTGAAGCTGTGACTTGGATGCTAAGACCTTTTCTTTTCTCCCCAGGGCTGTGACAAGGGTCCTACCCCAAATCACATGCCCTTTGGCAATGGTAAATGGTGTGTAACCCCTTACTCGTTGGTATGGGTCTCTCTTCTTATTGGTGGAGATGAAGGCCCTGCCCTATGTGAAGGGTGGCTGGAGTTGGTGAGAGGTGAGAGAACTCCAGTCTTTGCCAGTCCCATTTTGGGGCTCTTCAGGGCCAGTTCTTTTGAGGATTCTTCAAGTGGGAATCTCTCATAGGGACTCTTCAGAGCCAGTCCCTTATTGAACTGTTTAAGCTTCAAAGTCTTTGAGGGTTGAATTGCTTCTGGTGTTTCTGGCCTCCAGCTTCGAGAGAGAGAAAAAGGCATTTCTACCCCACTTCAGATTGCTGAAGGAAAAGACTCTGGGAAGACATAGGTGGAGCTGAATGTCTCCATTATGTCTCTACCCTTAGCTACAATAAAGGCGTCAGGACATTTCCCCTTGGGTGAGGTCAAGGACCCGCTCTCTTGGTTGAGTTCAGTTACTTCCTTCCCAATGCGAGTCCTCTTTCCTTCTGTTTTGTCTGGTATATATTCTCCTATGTATACCTTCTCTGATTTTAATTTTACTACATTTTGGATAAATGGGCCTCCTTGCTATTTGCTGTGTATATTCATTGTGGAACTTATATTAGGTGGAAAAGCATTTTAGTCTTGGATATAAAGCTTGAGCTCCCCTCCCCAAATGACAAAGTGATCAGAAGTTAGAGGAAACCCTATCATATCCCCTAGATGAACAGTATTTAAGGGAGCAGATAGATTTCTAGCTCACTACCCCTTCTCTCTGAGGAGGGCAGAGTGACTTCTTCCCCCAACTTCCTGCTTCCTTTTCAGGTAGGAATAAAGATTTTCTTCAGAGAAGGGTAGGAGGAGAAGAGACCAGAGATGTCTCTTCTGTCTTCCTTTCTTGCTGCTTCTATTTGTCTTTTTTTTTTTTGAAGAGGACTATGATGACATCAGGGAAGTGATGCATGACGTGAAAGTGAATAGCAATACAATGACAGCCTTCCCTATACACGGATCTCTTCCCTCCAGGCATATAAAAGAGATCAGCATTTACTCCTTGTAATGCACTTTGGAATTCTGAACCTCACTCAAACTACATCAAGATACAAGGCCTGCCCCTGGAGAAGGCCTTATTGAAGAGATAGGTCAATGTGCTTAAATTTGTCCCCTACTTAAAACTGGTTGACTTATGTAATGTCACCCCTGAGTGACATCTGAAATTTATAGAAACCAGAGTATTTGTATCTGGTTTTGTGGGCCCCCTCGTAAAACGTCAAATCCAGTCACATTCCTAATGTCATAACTTTTGGGTTGGAACAGACCTTAGATGTCAGATAATCCAACCATTTCATTTCACAGACCGGGAAACTGAGTCCCAAAGAGGTGAGGTGGCTTGTCTGAGTTCACACCACCAGGTGGGGAGGTATAAAAAGGAAAAGATTTCAGGGCTTTTGATTCTGTCTGGTGTTTCGTCTGTTACATGGGATTGTTCCAGTTCCTGGAGGCTGAGAGCACCTTTGCTGAAAGTAAAGCTCAAACATGTAGTTTCTTTTTTGGCTAGAAATTTCTTTTTTAATGAATGTAACGCCAAACAAAATGAGCAGTTCCATATACAAAGTAAAACAGAAAAGAAGGATTGTGCATGAAATTAGGAATCTCTATTATATCCAGTTGCTTTTCCTTTTAAACTTGTAATAAATTCAACATTTAACATTCATAACTTTTACTTGTCTGTGATTTGCTTCTGTTCTCTTCTATGTTCTCTCATTTTAAAAAAATCATGTTTAAATGACTTTTTTCCTTGTCTTTTTTTTTTGGAGGGGGGCAACCCTCTCCCTCTTAGCACTTACCCCTAACCCCAACCAAAATGAGAAGAAAAACGAAACCCTTGTAACAAACATATAAGGTCAAGCAAAACAAATTTCTTCATTGCCTATGTCCAAAAAAAGTATATCTCATTCTGCACCTTAAGTCCATGACCTATCGGGAGGTGAGTAGCGTGTTTCAATCATTTATTTTCTGGTATCATGTTTGGTCAGATTTACTAATTATAAGTCTTTTTTTTTTTTACATTGACACCAAGTATAACAATTTCATTGAGAAGCTAAACCAATATAAATTAATTGCCTCAATAAGGAGACCACAAGAAAACATGTTAGTTAAAAAAACTGAATTACTTGCTGAACAATTGAAAACTTTTAATTTATTCTATATAGTACATATATATTTCTTGTTTGTACATAGTTGTTTAAGTAGTTGAATATCTTGAACATTCCTCATGTGCCAAAATAGGAGTCATTAACACTCCTGGTTCACCTAAAACCAGAACATTTGATGAACTTATGAAATTATTGAGCATATGCTTCTCACCCAAGCCATCAATAGCTATTCAGAAATTTAATTTATACACATAGAAGCCACCTCAATTCATCATTCCTCATATTTTAGAGCCGTGCCATCTGTCTTAAACATACACTTTAGGAGATTTGTGGTGTGATGAAGGATGACAGAAGAGAAATGCAAAAATCAGTCCTTTAAAGAGTATTTCTTGATTTAACCAAATTTGAATTTTATAATAGTTGAAGACAAGTTCCCAAATAGTAAGACTATATCATGCTATATTATCTAGCAAAATGTTGAAAATTAAAATTTCTTTTACAAATACTTTCTATGTAAGCAGAGATTTCTTTTTTCCCATTGTAAAATCGTTCAACAATTATTTGTTGACTCTTTGCAATGGGAAAAAGATAATACTTATTAATTTTGATAGATTTTAGGTAGGTGGACTGGTCATCATATTCTTCTGAAGTAGCATTAGCTACAAGCTGTTTTTCTTTACAGTGTTGTTACATAAATTGTTTTCCATGTTCTATTTACTTCATTCTGTGCCAGTTCATTCAAGTCTTCCTAGAGTTCTCTGAAATTTTTCATCACTTCTTACAACACTATAATATTCTATTACATTTATGTACCATAATTTGGTTTGATCTCCCCCAATTGAGAAGCATTCCCTTAGTTTTTAGATTTTTGACACTACAAAAAGAACTGCTATAAATATTTTTCTATCTTTGGATTCTCTTATACTTTCTCTGATCTCTTTAGGGTATATGCCTAGTAGTGGTACTGAAGTATCAAAGGGTAAGGCACAATTTAATATCTTTTGGAGCATAGCTCCAGACTGCCATTTAGAATACCTGGATCTATTCACAGTTCTACCAAAGGTACATTAAAGGGTCTGTTTTCCTGCAAAGCCTTGTTATTTCTCTTTTTTGCTAGCTTTGCCAATCTGATGGGTGTGAGGTTGGATATTAGAATTGCTTTAAATGCATTTCTCTAGGTATTAGTGATTTGGAACACTTTTTCATATGGTGGTTGATAGCTTGGATTTCTCCCTTTGAAAACTGCCTATTCACACCTTTTGACTATCATTTGGGGAATGGCTTTTAGGCTTATAAATTTGAATTAGTTCTTCATATATTTTAGAAATGAGACCTTTATCAGAAAAACTTGCTGCAAAGATTTTCCCCCCAGTTACCCACCTGCTTCTCCTCCAATTTTAGCTACATTAGTTTTGTTTGTGAAAAAGCTTTTACTTTTGTAATATTGTCTATTTTGAGGTCTGGCAGTCTATAACTTGAGAGCCAGATCTGGCCTACTGCCTGTTTTTGTCTGAGCTAAGAATGACTTTTACATTTTTAAATATGGTAACTATAGTGGGATAACCCATATTCTATTTTGTCTTCTGTGATCATCTCTATCCCTTGTTTGGTCATAAAATTTTCTCTTTTCCATCAATTGGGAAGGTAATTTCTTCCTTTCCCCTCTAGTTTGTTTATGAGATGACCTTTTAAATCTAAGCAGAATTGAATCAAAATGGGAGCTTATCTTGGTATATGGTGTGAAGTGTTGGTCTAAATCTAATTTCTGCTAGATGGTGTCCAGTTTTCTCAGCAATTTTTTTGAATAGTGAGTCTTTGCCCTAATATTTGGTATTTTGGGGTTTACAGAATACTGGGCTACTATATTTGTTTTCTTCAGTGGGTGGTTTACCTATTCTGTTCCACCGATAAACTTCTCTTTTAACTAGTACTAAGTCATTTTGTTGATTACTGCTTTGTAGTATGGTCTGGGATTTCATACTGCTATGTTCTCTTGCTTCCCACATTTTTCATCATTTCCTTTGAGATTCATGACATTTTACTCCAGATGAATTTTGTTATTATTTTTTCTAGCTCTATAAAGTAAGTCTTTGGCTTTCTTATTGTTATGGGACTTCATAAGTGGATAATTCTGTAAGTTAGCATTATTATTTTTATTCTATTAGCTTGGCTAACCCATGAACAATTAATATTTCTCCAATTATTTAGATCTTGTTGTTCTGTAAAGAGTATCTTGTAATTGTATTTATGTAGTTCCTGTGTATCTTGGTAGGGGATTCCTGAGTATTTTACACATTCTTTAGTTATTTTAAATGGGATTTCTCTTCCTGCTGGATTTTGTTGCTATTGTAGTAATATGCAGTGTTTTGTTGGTATATACAGAAATGATTTGGGTGGATTTATTTTATATCCTGTAATTTAGCTGGAGTTGTTGTTTTAATTAATTTTTAGTTCTCTAAGTAAACTATCATATCACCTGCAAAAAGCAATAATAATAATAGCTAGCATTTATATAGCACCCACTATGTGTCAGGCACTATACTAAGTGTTTTTACAAATATTATGTCATTTGATACAACAAACCTGGGAGGTAGGTGCTAGTATTATCTCCATATAGATGAGGAAACTGAGGCAAGTAGAGGTTAAGTGACTTGTTCAAAGTAACATAGATAATAAGTATTTGAGGTCAAATTTGAACTCAGGTCTTCCTGACTCCACACACAGAATTCTGTCGACTGCACTACCTAGCAGTAAAATTGTTTTCTCTTTGCCTATACTTATTCATTCAATTATTTATTGTCTTATTGCTAATGCTAGCATTTCTAGCAATATATAAAATATTACTGGTGATTGTAAACATCCTTGCTTTGCCCTGATTTTATTGGAAAGTTCTCTAGTTTATATTCAATAATATAATATTTGTTCTTGATTTTTGATAGGTAATACTTTTCATAAGGAAAGTCCTCCTTATTCCTTTTTTTGTGTGTTTTTTTTAATAGAAATGAGTGCTGAATTTGGTAAAAAACTTTTTCATTACCTATTTATGTAATTATGTGGTTTTATTATTTCTGTTCTTAATGCACTCTATTATGTTTACAATTTTCTTTATATTGAACCAACTTGTATTTTTGGTGTAAATAGAACTTGATGTAATAACAATCTCTTTAATATGTTGTTGTATACTCTTGCTAATGTTTAATTTAATATTTATATATCAATATTCATTACCAATATTGGTCTATGGCTTTCTCTACTTTGTCTTGCCTTGGTTTAGACAGCAAGATCGTATTTCATACACACACTGTTACAAACTACTCCGATTTCCCTGTTAATCCCCAAGTTTATGTGGGTGGTCTTCTAAGAGTTGAGGTCAGCCAAGTAAGGGTCGAGATGACTAGACTGCTTCCCTGGGCTGTGTGTTGCTAAATTCAGGGAAGACTGGGCTCTTGCCCTGATACCCAAGGAAATGAAGAAGTGAGTCACTTGCCCACATGGCCAATTCATCTTTCAGAGGCTGTAGCATTATAGCTCTCATCATTGCATGGCAGCAGTCACTGGTGGGGCCCGGTTGTTGCCGTGGTTCAAGTTTTCGTAATTGGATTCCTGAACCTGTGGCCTGCTAACAAGAGAATAATGACAACATGGTGGCAAGAGGTCCACCCAAGTAAAGTGAGAGGTGGGACAGCAAGCAGATGGGGAAAGATCAGTGTAACTAAGAAGTAGGAAACTAGATGACTTTATACTTTTATTTCAAATTGAACTGTAGTGCAGTCATAAGAGCATGTGCAGGGTTAAAGGTGCAGGAATTCACGATTTGCTAGAACTTGATTGTGTAAGCTGCAAAGTCTCTCCTTTTCTTCAAGGCCCAACTTAGAAGGCATTTCTTCCATGAAGCCCTCCCTGTCTTGCATTGTTTTCTCAGTGTTTTCCACACGTAAATCTTGTCTCCCTAACCAGAATGTAACTTCCTAAAGGGAAAGAACCTTCTCTTTCCTTCATGAAAACTCCACTTCTTTTCCAAAACACTCTGTACCTAACACAGGAGGTGAGTGTGTGTGTGTGTGTGTGTGTGTGTGTGTGTGTGTGTTTATAGAGAGTGTTCCAAAATTCTTAGCACAGTTTTAAGTGATCAAAGCTTAAAACTGCTAAAAATTTTGGGATACCCTGTATATGTGTGTGTATACACACATGCACATATATGCATACATACATACATATACACATATGCATATATATACACTATTTGTTTAATTTAATTCATTGAGTGGAGAAATATGATTGTGTGTGTGTGTGTGTGTGTGTGTGTGTGTGTGTATAGGAGAGTGGGGGAAAAGCTGTTCACCACCCCAGTCCATCAGTGATACCTCAGGTAGGTGGGTTTCATCAGGTAAAAAATATCATTTCACCAACAGCTTTTTTCTTGAGTGTCTTTTGAGTCTATGCAAACTTGGGAGGATTAAAGTCTCTGCTTCTAACCTGGCTCCTATCTCTGTTTCATCTTTTCAACTTTTGTTTTTCCCAAAAAATTCTTCTTCACTTGGTCTGGCTTCTGGTTTCCTTATTCCCTTGCATGCAGGCTTGACTTCCACCCTTCTGACCCCAGGATGGGTTTTTCCTCTGCCCTGGTGATGCCTCTACCCATCAGTACATCTGTCGTAACAGTTCTGAAGGATTCCTTCCTCATCAGACTTCTCTGCACTCACTAGTTGGCTCAGACGATTACAGTTACTACTTGTCCTGTGGTGCTTTGATCATGGTGCTTCAGAAATCTTGGAGCTACGGCAACAGTTGGAGTAGACTTCTAAAAAAGTGGCTATATTCTAAGATGTATTTGCAGCCGTGTAGCAGTTTGCTGCTAAATGTTGTAGAATGCTTGGCTTCAGAAGTGGCTAGAGTCAGCAGCCCTATCTACTGACAGTTCAGTGAGTTTATCTAGGTTCTTTTGCTAAGTCTAGGATCTTCCAGGAATACTGGTGGCCTAGTGTGAGCTGTTTGCAAAACTCAACCCCTTAGCACCTTCCTCCTCTTCTAGCCCTTCACTCTTCCCTATCTCCATAGCACAAGCCAAGGTGTCTTGTCCTTGTGTCCTGACTAGTGGGGTAGCCTTTACCTAATGGAAAATTTACCCCTGTTTCACAATGTGGACAGCTTCCATCAGGAACCTAGAAAGACTCTGACATCCCCTTTTTCCTCCCAAATATGAGATTCCAAACCAACAGATTGTTGGCTCAGGGAAGGACATGGGACCATTTTAAGACATGCCAGTTCCTAATTCTAGATTAGGGGTTGGCTTTGCCCACCCGTGATAGGTAGTGATATCTATGGTAGGAGTGCCACCTAGTAGAGTCTCATGGGGGTAGTTTTCCCCTAAACGTTAGGGAAGCTGTTCCTGAGAGTTGATTGGTTCAGAGTTTGGACTAGGGCTTGAGGTGTTGAAGAGACTCCATAGTCTCCGAGAGCATAAAAGAGCCAGGCCAGGAGAGATCAGTGCCCCCTTAGAATTGGCAGGTGTCCCATACCCTTCTGATCAGGGGCATTTCTGGGTAGAGGGAAAAGAGGGTGCCATCTATTTGAACTGGTGCTGCACCTTTGTTGAATACTCCCTCTTTCCATGATATTTTAAACTGAATTTCCTTTGTTAACTGAGGGTTTATGAGTGCCTCATTTTTTTTCCATTACTAAGCCTGAACCATCAGACTAGACCAAGTCAGGGTCAGCCCACTGTGAGTTTTGCCTTTGTGGCAAAAGGCAAGGGCTTTCCTGGTCCTTGCCACATTCTCCCATGTAGCTGGTGAGGTTGGTATCATCGGATCGCCACAAGGGGCTAACATATGCTGGTAATTAAGGTAATTAACAATTACAAGCCTGAAGTAAAACCCCCGGTCACGGTAGGGAGTGGTGAGGAACAGCGGTGGGATGAGGCCTTGATCCAGAAGGAGGAACAAACCACAAGTCCACCTGAGTAAGAAATAGGGGTTTCTCGGGAATGCCGGAGTCTGAGGGATGAGACAAAGGTAGGAGCCACGTGGTAAGCAGAGATTTCAGGGCCACAAAGTCTACGTAAAATTAGGTATCACATGCCACACGGAATGTCAGGGAAAGGAGGAGTTTTCTGATACAACTCGCCCCCTCAAGGTACTGATCTTTTGCAGCAATGGTCGGTGTTCCCCTGACACGCTGGCATGGTCACAGAGGGGCCCTTCATGGCTTTGCTGCTTCAGTGAAGCTGTAGGATCAGAGAGACTTAAACTGAGTCTGGAATGAAAGTTTGGATGTGACTAGAGGAGAGGAAGGCCAAATGTCATTGTACATTCTGCCTGACTGGTGTGGGATAACTTTGTTCTCTGCATAGGTCCCATTTTCTGGTCTATAACTCTGCAGTGCTATTGAATGTGAGGCTCTCAGAATCGGTAATAGAATGCACGAGGTAAAAGCAGCTGAAGTGAACTATTGGGAGAAGCCAGGTACCCTATTTACAAGCTAAGAAAGGAGTAAGTGTAGGAAAAAGATGGCGAATCGCTTGCTTACCGTGACAGGGTCTCTTGGGCGGCTGAATGCACTGTAGGATAAGACAGAGAGTATACAGTAAATGCCACCCCCTATTCCAATGAGGCAAGTCCCTTCTTGGTGGGAAGAATTACCCTTCTTGGTAATTAGGGATTGGACTTGGATTGGGCCTTTGTGAGTGATGAGAAGAGAAATTATAATATATAATATTATTACATACAATTAGATAATATGTAATATCACACATTATAAAATATAGTATGCAATATTATATAGTATGTATAATATATGTGATATATGACATATATTTTAATTTATATAAATATTAAAGAAAGTATCAGAATAATTTAAAATGTACAATTATGTAAAAGTTAATTATAGATAATTATATATAATTAGATAAAATAAGGCATATAAATATATAAAATAAATTATATAAATATATTATATATATAGATAGATAGATAGGGGAGTGATAAACATTGCTATAGATAAGATTCTGAGAAAGTAGAAAAAGCAAAATTTGGAAGTGAATTTGTTATGTGGGACAAATGAAAGTAAGAAGTTGAGGATGAGGTTGCAAGCTAGGGCAACTGGGAGAATAGTGATGCCCTCAACAATGCAAGAGAAGGAATTTGGCTTTTTTTTTTCTAAAGTGAACTATATGGTATCAATCCTTTACCTTTAGGTGTAAAATGTATGTAAGTCACTCTCACAGGGTTGTGAAATGTTAGCACTAGAAGGATCTTAGAGATTATGTGGCCAATCCCGTCATTTTATTTTATTTTTTTTATTTTTTTGTTTTTTGGTGAGGCAATCAGGGTTAAGTGACTTGCCCAGGGTCACACAGCTAGTAAGTGTCAAGTGTTTGGTCTGAGTCTGGATTTGACCTCAGGTCCTCCTGACTTCCGGGCCAGTGCTCCCTCCACTGCGCCACCTAGCTGCCCCTCAGTCCCTTCATTTTAGAGGTGAACATAGTAAGGCTCAAAAAGCTGAAGTCTTTTTGCCATAGGTCGTACAGCTAGTTAGTGCAGAAACAGGATATGAGCCAAGGTCTTACAATTCAAACTTTTTGCTCCCTAGTTTACTTGCCTGTAAAAATGGGGTTGAACTAGATAATCTCTAAGGTCCTTTTAGCTCTAATACTCTATGCCTCTGTGAGAGTGCCTTACGTTCATTTATGCCAAAGTGTAAAATGAATGAAATATTTTTATAAGGAGTTTAAGTTTCTAGGAGAAAGGAAAAACTTAATTTCCAGTGACTATATTGTCATTTAAGTATTGTCGTTGAGTTGTTTCAATTGTGCCCTATGTGTTGTGACCCCACTTGAGGTTTACTTGGCAAAGATACTGGAGTGCTTTGCCATTTCCTTCTTCAGCACTTTTTACAGGTGAAGAAACCAAGGCAAACAGGGTTAAGTGACTTTCCCAGGGTCACACAGCTAGTAAGTGTCTGAGGCTAGATTTGAACTCGGGAAGTCTTCCTGACTGCAGGCCCAGCACTCTGTGCACTATGGCGCCACCTAGCCGCCCCCTCAAGTAAATCGTTAGAGTGAATCATGGAATTGTAGTAAACTCTTTGAAAGCGGAGCAAGTTTTTTCTTTGTGTTTGCATTCTAGCGCAGTGTATCACATACAACAGGTGCTTAATACATTCTTGTTGAATTCTTATGTTAGGGAACACCTTAAAGGGGCACCCACCTCTGCTCTGGCACACCACGGCCCCCAGCATCACGAGTAGCAGTAAGAGTTTGATGCCCAGGGCAAAGAGGAGAGTCAGAAGTACTGATGAGTCACCCGCTGCTCGGAACTTGTAGAAGTAGACGCTGCCCTCCGCCCGGCCTCGGCTGTTGGTGGCCGTGCAGGTATAGCGGCCATCCTGGGCCAGAGCGTGGAGCTCCGTGGTGATCTGATGACTCTGGCTGTAGGTAGAGGTGCTGTTGCCAGCACTGGGACCAGTCCAGGTGAGGGAGGGCAGCGGCTCCCCTTCTGCGACGCATCGGGCGCTGAAAATGTGGTCAGGGCCTGGGAGCACGGTGATATTGACGATCCTGGGAGCAGCTGGAGGGAAGCCACCAAGGTAAAACCAGGCATGGAATTAGGACACTGCTTCCCACTCTGCAGGTCACGAAGTGAAACAGCATGGTGTGGTGGAATGTGGTGGAAATTAGGGCCCTCTGTTACTAGCAACGTGACTTTGGACAAATTACCCATCTCTCTGAACATCAGTTTCCTTATCTGAAAAACGAAGGGGTTGGAGTCTATGATCTCTAAAATCGAAGGATTTAGAATAGTAAGAGAACATGAGGAAAATCTAGTCCAGTCTCTGACCTCTTCCAGCTCTTAACTTTCAACAATTCTATATGTTGCCATAACCTGGATCTTCCTACTCATTCTCTATGACAATTCTTGACCAGGAAGATGGAGCGAGGGAGTGGCCCAAATCTGTACCATTACACTGTTCCATTTCTTTTCCCTGTTTCATCCACCACCCTTGTAGGACCCCTTGGGGAGTAGGCACTCCATGATTTTGGGGGCAGAGCAAAGCATGGGGCTTCACTTACTGGTCTAGCTGCTAAAGGGGGATGGCTGTTAGAGACTTTAGAATGGAAAACTTTGGAATACATAATACTCCCAACTTGTAAAGGGATGGGAGGGTCAGAGAAAGGAATAATTAATGAAAGATAAGAGGAAGGGGTGGGGGTAGGGGGAAGAAGTGAATAATTGGCCTAGTTAAGAATGAAGAGAAAAACAGATGAGGGAGCTTAGATGAATTTCTACTAGACCTCAAGGCTGTTATGGTTTAAGAATTTCTATGTGAAAATGGATACGTGGTTTATACATAAAGGGTGATACCATAAGCAAATTAGGAGAGCATGGAATACTTTACCTGTCAGATCTATGGATAAGGGAAGAATTTAAGACCAAACAAGAAATAGAGAGCATTATAAGCTATCTAGAGTCATGTGAAAAAAGGAAAAGGAAGAAACCTATTTGTACAAAAATATTTATAGCAGCTCTTTTTGTGCTGGCTAATAATTGGAAATTGAGGGGATGTCCATTAATTGGAGAATGGCTGAACAAGTTGTGGTATATAATTGTAATGGAATATTGTTGTGCTATAAGAAATGATGAGCAGGATAATTTCAGAAAACCTGGAACTGATACAAAGTGAAATAACCAGAACCAGGAGAACATTGTACATAGTAACAGCAATATTGTACGATGAAGAACTGTGAATGACTTAACTACTCTCAGAAATACAGTAATCTAAGACAATCCCAAAGGACTCATGATGAAAAATGTCATCTGCCTCCAGAGAAAGAACTGATTTTGTCTGAATACAAACTGAAGCATTCTATTTTTCACTTTCTTTCTTTTTTATTTGTATTTTCTTGCACAAAATGACTAGTATGGAAATGTTTTACGTGATTGCACATATATGACCTAGATCAGATTACTTATTGTCTCAGGGAAGGGTGCAGGGTAGGAAGGGAGGGAGGGATAGAATTTAAAACTCAAAACTTTTTATAAAACAACTACAAATGTTTAAAATGATTTTTACATGTAATTGGGAGGAATATATATATATATATTTTAATAATTGCTGTGAGAGAAAGAACAATGAAAAGGTGACCCAGGAAGCTATTGTTCAGTGACTGGATGACAAACTGGTGATAACCATCATAACAGTTGCATTCAACAGTATTATAATGGTATTTACCCAGGCCAACAGGAACGCCTGTTACAAGTTCAAAGTTAACCTATTCTAATCCTAATGTATAGGTGTCTCCTCCAAGAGCCCTGAGAAGTGGTTTTCCACTTAAATGATGATAAAAAAAATGTAGTCAATTTGGAGCTAAAGGTGAAGTACAATAATATGTGTTATCTTTTTGTATTTAATCATTCTACTAGGAATTGGAGGAGCTATAAAAAGAAAGGAAGGAGGGGGATGTGAATCTAGATTTCTTCATTCTAAATTCAATATCTTCCATACATGTGGTCATGCCTATGTGGGTCTATCTATGTGTCTATGTTTGGATATATATTATGCATTATAAATATAGAAGTATAATTTTTATATGATTTTGGGAAAGTCACTGTGTACTTCTTTGGGGTCTCAGTTTCCTTATCAATAAAACAAGGTGTTTGTGTTAGATTACCTCTAAGAGACCTTCTAGATTTGAAGTTCTTTTCCCTAGTTTCTATGTTAAGCATGGATCACTGATTTTTCAATGAGTTAGAAAATAATAAAATATGTAAGATGAAAATTCTGAAGAGGGATGAATCTCTGATGATTCAGAAGGCACTTCAGGCTCTTCCAGGCCCTCAGGTTCACTATGATGAACGTGATGAGGTAGTGCAGTTTGGTAGGAAGAGAACTGGACTTTGAGTCAGGAAGCCTAGGTTAAAGTTTGGTGCCTGCCATTGACAATCTGTATCAGTCGAAAGAATTGTAGTAGCTCAAAAGAAACATGAGATGCACAAATCTAGAGATGTTGTCACTCCAAAAGTTCACAAGGAGTATTGGTGCCTGACCTGTGGTAAAGCCTTCCTCTTGAAAGAATGGAAGAGACTCCAGGAGAGACCCATTAGAAGTTTATTACTATAAGAGATGCTGAACTAAGATTGTGGTTGGTCATTGTCCTTCATTCTCAAAGAGAACCATTTGTTGGGGTCAAAGTATAGCGTGTTCAGCTGTGGCTGATCAGGCCAATATGAGCTTGGAAGGCTCTACCACAGCTCAGGCACCAGTAGTCCTTGTGAACATTTGGAGGTCTTTTGCCGTTCTTTGTATCCCCAGCTCACAATCTGATTGGGGGGGGGGAATAATATATAAACAAATACATATTACCCAGCTATATATAGGATGAATAGAAAATAATCAGCAGGGGAAGGTTAGAACTTTGGGCCAATTTGACTAAGATAACACTTAATAGGGAAAAATCTATTTTACAAATGCAAGGTGAGAAAGGCATGGATAGATAGAAGTTATTCTGAAATAGAGGGTTTGGGGAGATGGAATTGGTGCTTAGGGGACTGAAAGCTGAATACGAGTCAATATTATGATACAGCAGCCTACAATCTTTGGTTGTGTGAAGAGAGGCATCACTTTCAGGAATGAGGAAATGATAGTCCTGCTATATACTGCCTTGGCCAGACTACATCTGGAGTACTCTGGTCAGTTCTGGGCACCTTCTTTTAGAAAGAATATGTATAAATTCGAGAAAGTTCAAAGGGTAACCATTTTGACAAAAGGGCCTTGAATTAATGCCATTTGGCGATTGGTTGAAGGAACTGGGGCTATTTAGCTAGAGAAGAGAAGATTCAGGGAGGACATTATAATTTGTTCAAGTTTTTGATGGGTTGATGATGGGCTGTCTCCTGGAAGAAGGTTTGGATGTGTCCCGTTTACTTCTGGAGACCCAGACCAGCAGCAGTGATAGATACAAAGGGCAGAAATTCCAAAGAGGAAACTTTTGACTTGCTGTAGGAACAACTTTCTAACCATTAAAGCTCTCTAAAAGCAGACTGGGCTAGCTGGGGAAGAAGTAGACTCCCTCTTCCTGGAGCTCGGTAAGCAATTGCCAGGGTGTTGTAGAGCAGAGGGCTCAGACTCTGGTCAGGGGCCCCAGGTGGCCCTCAGAGCTCCTGCAAAGCTCCTGAGCTAGGCTGGACCAGATTAAAAGGTAATGGGGGATCATACGAATGGGAAAAGGACCCACATGTGCAAAAATATTCATAGTAGCTCTTTTTGTGGTGGCAAAGAATTGGAAATTGAGAGGATGCCCATCAATTGGGGAATGGCTGAGCAAGTTGTGGTATATGAATGTAATGGAATACTATTGTGCTATAAGAAATGATGAACAGGCTGACTTCAGAAAAACCTGGAAAGACTTGTATGATCTGATGCTGAGTGAAGTGAGCAGAACCAAGAGAACATTGTACACAGTAACAGCCACGTTGTGCCATGACTAATATTGATAAATGTAACCCTTCCCAGAAATACAAGGATCTAAGACATCTCCAGAGGCCTTGTGATGGAAAATGCTATCCACATCAATCCAAGAAAGAACTATGGAAGTTGAATTGCTATTTTTTTCCCTCTTCTGTTGAGTTTTATTTCCTCTTTCTGGTGGTTCCTCCTATTGGTTCTAATTTTTACTTACAACATCACTAATGTGAAAATATGTTTAATAGGAATGTAAATGTATAGCCTATATCAAATTGTGCACTATCTTGGGAAGGGTGGTGGGGAGGAAGGGGGAGGAATATTTTAAACTCAAAAACATATGAAAGTGATTGTTGATAAATCAAAATAAATTAATAAGGAAATTTAAAAAAACTGTTCCTTAGAGATCTAGCTGAACTGTCCTCATTTTACAGATGAGGACATTCAGGCACAGAGAGATGAAGTATCCAAGGTTAAACATATTAAGTAGTGGAGCCAGGAGTTCATTGTAGGTCTTTTGAGGCCAAATTCCATGCTCTTTCCCTTACAACACTGTAGTAGAAATTACTTTTTAAAAGTTAACTAAGAACTTTGTGTAATATAATATGATTTTGTTATTAATTAAATTTTATGTGATTGGCTAAAAAAAGGTAATGGGGGAATGTTTAACAAATACAATACAACATAGATAATGTTAATTTGTGATTTTCTAAGTTCAATATGTAGCCTACAGAGTTTCTATTTATTTGACATCATTGCTGTAGAGGGACTTTGGAGGGATGGGTATGGTGGACTAGAGGTCTCTTCCAGTTATGAAATTCTGTTATTCTTATATTCAGAGAGATTAAAGGGCATCCCACAAAGTCACACAGCTAATAAATATCAGATTTGAACCCATATTTTCTGGCTCCAAATCCATTGCTAGTTTCTATTACATGATGCTATTATTTAGTATTTAGTACAGCATCATTTAGTATGGTATTTCATATAGTATCATTTAAGATTGACAATTTAGTAATTGTCTTTTTAGTGTGAGGATTGTAGGATCATAGATTTAAATCTATAAGGGTCCTTAGGGATAATCTAGTGCAACGTTGTTATTATAAGGATGATGAAACTGAAACCAGTGAAGTGAAATGCCTTGCCCAAGTCACACAAGTAGGAAGTGAAAGAACCAGGATTTGGCTCTCATGTTGCTAAATCCAGTGTGCTTTGAACTGCCTTACTCTGGTCTCCACCCCTCCCCAAACAGAAGCTCCTCTAGATCAGTGACAAATGCTTTTTTCATCTCCTCCTAAATATTTAACTAGTGTTTATTAAGCACCCCACTTCATGCAAGGTACTAGGCTAAGAGATGCTGCCAGCAGAAGAAGACTTATGGGTTTGGCACAAATACCTATATGGCTTTGGACAAGTTATCTTCTTGTGTCCCAGTTCTATCATCTTAAAAATAAGTTGGTTGGACTAAGTCTGAGGTTCTTAACATGGGGTCCATGAACTTAAAACAAATATTTTGATAAGTGAATTTCAATTTAGTTTATTTCCTTTGTAATATTATATATTTTATTTTACATATTCTAAAACATGCTTCTGGGCAGGAGCCCATAGGCTTCACTGATGAAGGAGCTCGTGTCATAAAAAAAAAAGGTGAAGAATCCCCGGATCAGACAATCAGAGCCCTTCCACCGTGAAGTCTAAGGCTATCTCCCCAACCATAAACAAGAGCTGGTCCCCGTAGGACGGGAGGCACTGCCCAGAAAGAGACCTAGAGCATCCCTTAAAAAAGCTCAGTGAGGAGGCAGTGACTGCACGCTTGCCTTACCAATCACATGGAGCCGGATTCCATTCCTGCTCTCATAGCGGTCGTGGACGTCTCCAGCAAATTCTACCCGGCAGAAATACCGGTCGCCATCAGCCCAGGTCAGGTTGTCGACCTTGATGGAGATGTTGTTGTGTCTTGGGTTGCCGAGCAGTTTGTACTTGCCCTTGTAGCTGACGGCGGTCTGGCAGTGGTCACTGGAGCTGTGCACCACGCAGCGGAAGACCTGGCTCCCGTTGTAGGGCTCCCGGATCCTCCAGATGACTGTGATCATGCCATCGTAATACTTGTGGGGGTGGGTGAAGGTGCAAAGCAGTACAACTCCCCCACCGGCTTCCCCAGTCACATCTGATGGAACCTGCATGGACCATTTGTGGGACGGCACACCTAAGAGAGAAACATGGGCATCAGTTTTCTCAGAGTAACAGGGTTAAAATGTTTTAACCCATTTCTGGGCATATTGTTCTTGGGGGAAGTTTGCATTCAGGGCACTAACCCTCTCTTTCCTATACTTTTGCCTATTGCCCAAGAATGCCTTTTCCTACTCTCACCCTTCTTTCCAGGCACCCTCTCCTCTCCTCTCTTCCCTCATCAAACTGCTCTGGAGAGAGGCTTGACTATCAGTCCTTTATCACTCAGTGAGAATATAAGTCACAGTATGGCCTGGACATGGGATCATGGAATATGGAAATGGAGTGAATGGTCGAAATCATGGCCCAGAAAAGATTAGGAACTCCTGGAACAGATGATTATTGAAGTTCTTTCTCACTTAAAAATGAGAATTTTACAAATGGGGAAACTGGCCTGGACAGGATTTGAACTGAGGTCCTCTGACCCTCCAGTCTCATTTCTTATTTCTCAGGGTGATTGACCCTTTAAGCCCAGTTCTTCATTCACCAAGGAAAAGCTTTATTTCTTATTAAAAGATTTTGTTTGTTTGTTTGTTTGTTTTTTGGTTAGCCAATGGGTGACTTGCCCACGGTCACACAGCTAGTAAGTGTTATGTGTCTGAGGCTGGATTTGAACTCAGGTCCTCCTGAATCCAGGACCAGTGCTGTATCCACTGTGCCACCTAGCTGCCCCAGGAGATTACATGTTACTCTAAGTTTTATAGGAGACTGATGGAGTCACCAAGGAGTTGAATTGTGTAGAGGTAAAGTAGAAATCCTTCCCTTCTGATCTGCTGCACAAGTGAGATGTAGCTTCATCCTAGGAGTTCCACCCAATCACCTGCTTCGTGAGGCAATGTCTACCTTATCTGGAATAACCAGAGCATGCTTGACTGATCTCCCTTGGCAGAGCCTTCTAGAGTGGGTATCAATGATGTTACAGAGAAGGGTTTTAGTGGTGGTCTCCTCTCTCTGATGGGGACAGAACCTGAGCTGTTCTGCATATAAAGCAAGCTAATAGATTGGGAAGCTCTTTATTGCCATGATGTTAATGAACTCGAGGTTGCAAATGGGCCTTCCTCTCATGGCAGTGGTTTTGGCCTTCTCCCTGCATTCCCAGACACCCATCTTGCAAACGGGTGCCTTTGCTAGGCTTGGGCTTTGCAGGTTATAGCTCTTTACCAGATACTCCCTTAGGATAGGGAGAGGCCAGCACACCTGCCAGGTCTGGAATGCAGATATCTGCATCAGAAGGAAGTATAAGGGAACAAAATGAGAAGGAAATGTTTATCCTTGCCCAGACAAGATAGTCACAAACCCAAGAAGGTCTTGGAGATGACCTTATCATGCAGGAATCTTTTTTTTCCCTTCCTCTCAGATAATACCAGTGATGGGGAGGCCACTACTTTACCAAAGTAACCCATTCTACTAGTAGACAGCTCAGACTATTAGAAAGTCTTTCCTTTTATTTAGACAAAACCTTACTTCTTAGAATGAAACCTCAATATTACTTCCCTCCATCAAGTTTTTCCCTCTGAAGTAGAGTTCTTAACCTTTTATATGACATGGACCCCTCGAGAGTCTGACGAAACCTAAGTATCATTCTCAGAATAATGTTTGTTGTCTACATTCATAACTGAAGGAAGTGATATATAAAGTCATAGATATAGATATATAGATATAATTATTTTTCTGTCCAAGTTCACCAATGATTTGAAACCTAAATATGGACTCCAGGTTAAAAACTCCCTCCTCTAGAGAATGTCTAATCATTTTTCTACATTCAGACCTTCAAATACTTGAAGACAGCATCTTATCTTCCTCCTACCTTCTGTCTAAACATCCCCAGTTCTTTCAGTTGTTTTTCATGTGACATGGTTTCCATCATCCTGTTGCCTTTTTTGATATGTGATCTACTTTGTTATTGTCACTTCTAAAATTCAGTGTCTCAGAAGGTATATATTTTTATAGGTCAGGTTTTATAGTTCAGACTCCCCATCAAAGGTGCCTGGTCCCAGTGCTAGCCCACCAGGATGAGATTCCAACCACTGAACCAAGTCTTTCTTGAATACCTGCCTTGCACCCAGCCCTGTGCTTGTCACTGTGAGTAAGACAAAGAAGAATCAGACACTTTTTTACCTGTTCTCAAGAAGCAAAGATCACAATGACATTAAATTAGGACTCTGTGTATGTGTAACGACAAACTAGTCTATTTAAACAACCAGCATATGAGACAAATGTTATAGCAGAGATTCCTGACAGATGATGAAGTTTTTCAGATCTTCCTATTTGTGGATCATATTTTCCTGATTGTATCAAATCCCAGAACACTGTTAGGCTTCATCAATGACAGTGTCAGCCATTCAGAAAAGATATTAGTGAGAGCCATAGCCATTCAAAAAAGATTGGCCTGGTAATACAAATAGGAAAAACTAATTGGCTGCAGAATTCTATATTGTGCAGTTTATGATATATAGTTGGAAAGGCAGCCCATTGGCTCAGTCCATTAGGATGTTCATTTTGGACAGTTACTGCATCTGGACAATCATTAGGGCTGGAAACTGAATTGGATGATATCAGACTGGATTATATTTGGGAAATTATACAGCAATTTCTTTCTGAAAAAAGTCTATCTTTTAAAATGGAAGTATTCTCCTACTGGTGCTACATGGCTGTGAATCTTCCACCATCTTGGAAGAACTAAAGTCGCAGATAATCTTAAAGGCTATGAAGAGAGGCAAAGTGGGTGTAAGAAGGCTACAGGATAGTATACGTAATGACTTCTGCGTAAAAAGTAGTGAAAACACACCATCTAGGACATTTATCATAAAGAAGGAAGGAAACAGGCATTTATTAAGCACCTACTGTGTGCTGGGGCAGGTAGGTGACTTAGTGGATAGGGTACCAGGCCTGGAGTCAGGAAGACCACTCTCCCTGAGTTCAAATCTGGCCTCAGACACTTACTAGCTATGTGACCTTTGGCAAGTCACTTAACCCTATTTGCCTCAGTTTTCTTATCTGTAAAATGAGCTGGAGAAGGAAATGGCAAACCACTCCAGTATTTCTGCCAAGAATATCCCAAATAGGGTCATGAAGAGTTGAACACAACTGAAACAACTGAACAACAACAACACTATGGGATGGGCATTGTGGTGAGCAATTTACAAATATTATTTCATTTGATCCTCACAACAACCCTGGAAGGTAGATGGTATTATTACTCTTATTTTACAATTGAAGAAACTGAGGCAGACAGAAGTTGAGTGATTTGCTTAGGGTCATGTAGCGTCTGAGGTCATATTTGAACTTGGGTTTTCCTGACTCAACAACTAGTAGACGGAGTGACTATACTGAAAAAGCCCTTGATCTGTTGAAGTATAAATGTAAAAAGTCCTAATCTTAGGGTTCTAAAAATCAACAGGACAAATACATGATGGCTGCCATGGCCAGATGGCAGTTCGTCTGCAACGTCTGGGAGTTTGAGTGGGTCACAAATTCAGACTCACTCAGGAACCTGGTATTGGGAGCTAATGAAGCTAATGTAATATCAAACTGCATTAATAGAAGTATAGTGTCTAGGACAAGGAAAGGGATAGATTCACTGCCCTGGTCAGGCCACAATTTGGCACACTGTTTGGTTGGGGGAAGCAATTTATGCATGGGACCCTGATAAGTTAGAGCATGTCCAGGATGGACAAAGGGATAAGGGATCTGGGAATCATATCAAGTAAGGAACAATTCAAGGAACTAGGGATGCTTTATATGGAGACTACGAGATTATGGGGGGAATGTGATCATTGTTTTCAAATATCTGAAGGGTTGTATGATGGAATAGCGAGAACTGTTCTATTTGGCTCCAGCAGGTACACCTAGGACCAAGGGCTGAAAGTTACAGAGACAGCTTAATCCAAGAAAGAAATTTATATAGGAAAATCACACCCTCTGGCCAGGTTTCCATCCGTATCTGGATATGGAACAGAGACCATTTCATCAAGTGTCATAAACTTGGCCCCTTTGCTTTGGGGGTGGGGGTTGGCTTCCTGTTTATATAACATGCTGTGCCCAAGTAAGCATACGTCTTGGCTCCCTCTTACATATGGATGTTCTGGTGAATGTATCTAGGGGAATCAACCCTAAATCATTCCTTCAATGGTTCTTGGATTGAAAAATCAAAGTAGGAAGAGCTTAGGGGCCAAAAACATTTGGTTTGGCCCAACTCTATGCTTCCCAATTTCCTAGTGACATTTACTGTTCACATCTGCTCTCTCATCCAGAAGAGGGATCTCACCCATTCCCTTTTGGATATTTCTTCCAGTCCAGCTCTCCCTACTCAAGGCACAAAGTACATGGAGTCCTCCAGGGTCCTCCCCTTCCACCTGTACTTGAAGCCTTTCCAAATTGCGCACTTTGAAAAACTAATCTGCAGAAATGTATTAATGCATTGTTCTAATAGGAATGTGAAGGGAGTTGGGAGGGGCTGGACAGGTAAGAGGTTCCTTGTCTGCCCTTGTTTTCTCCCAGTAGGTTTATAGTGTCTTGGTTGCCCATGGTGGGGGATGGTTATGAACAAATATAGGCTTGTTATTTCTTATTATGGGCCTGGCATTGTGCTGGACACTATGAGCCAGACAGAAGAGGTAGAGAAGTCAAGGCTCCTGCCCTAAGGAAAATGACAATCCAGTTGGTCAAGCAAAGCTAATACACATGAAATAAAGGGAAACCTCAGATCTTTGAAGTCTTGAGGTAGGAGTGCCACCCTTTGGAGTTTGTTACTCTAATCTTGTTCAACCTTTGTCTTTGCTGATTTAGATCACCTTGCACCAGCCAAAGATCACCCCCAGAGATATCCATCCAGAAGCTGGCCTGAACCCAATTTTTAGAGCAGGTCGTTTGGACTGGAGATTGGTTATGTGGCCCTGAAACGGGGAAGTACCGTTTTATAGAAAGAGCAGAGAATGGTCTGGGAGCCTAGAGACCTGCCTTCTCGTCACCATTCTGTTACTGACTAAACTGTGTGGTCATGGGAAAGTCATTGCAGCTGAGTTTCTTATCTGTAAAATGAAGGGGCTGGATTAGAAAGCCTTAAAGGTCCCTTCCAGCTATGAACATGTGATTTTATGACTAAATGATATGGTCCCTTCTAGCTCCAGAAATACTATGCATTGCTTTACAATGCCATCAATTCAATTCAACATTGACTCTTCGGTGAATGGTTATTGAATTGAATTGATCACTCTTCTCTGGAGGAACTCCAGCTGGTCGATGGGGCAGGCCCTCTCACAATATGGGTTCCATCTAAACATCACATTTTACTCTCCTTTGCATTTTTTCTGAACTCTAAGGGAGTTCTGTCTTTAAATTGATATCTTCTACTTCCTTGTTTCCCTTTAAGGCCTGTCAGGAGAGTAGGCCACAGTAAGGCTAGGAGAAAGGGCAAGAAGTAGTTGCTGCTACCGAAGCTAAAATATTCCCTTTCCTCCTCTGGTGGTGGTTGGAAAGGTGAGGGATTGGTTGTAATTATTTCAGCAATGTCAGGAAGTAGAAAGAGTGCAGGGGCATATGGCAAGAGGTGATGAGAGTTGGCCAAGGTAACAAGAGTGCTTGAGACAGAAGGAGGGTGAGAGCATTGACACAAGAACAGAGAGTGTGTAGGGGCACATGGAGCCCTGGTGCTATCAAGTCGACAGCTCCATGGTGTTTGCTTCAGAGCTCTTGTTCCTGTGGTCATTGAAGTGTATGTGGACCTGTTTACTAGTATTTGCCCCTTAGAAGACTTTGTGCCTTGGTTGATGGGAGTACATATCAACACAAATCAAATGATGGTCATAGGATCAAAGCTTTAGAGCTGGAAGAGACCTTAGAAATCACCTAGCTCTGTCCCCTCATTTATGAGGAAAATGAGGCTCAAAGCCTTGCCCAAGACCACTCACATAGTAAATAGAAGAACTGGGATTTGAACCCATGTCTTCTGGCTCCAAAATCAATACTCTAGAGCTGTAAGATCTTATTCCCTACAAATTAGATCTAGTACAGTTTTATCTGAATTATGGGCACAGTGGAGCTGCCTCCAAGTTTTTGTTCCCAAAAAGAGAGTGGGGCAACTTAATAAGACTGAGAAAGGGCTGGACATAGAATAGGTGTTCAATAAGTAGTATATGAATAGAATATAAGCCTCTAGAGGGCAGGGACTCTTTGGTTTCTATCTTTGTCTTCCCAGCACTTAGCACAGTACCTTGCACAAAGTAGATGCTTAATCATGTTAGTTTAATTAAATTGAATGGAATTAAATTGAGGGCTCCATCAGAGGCTTACAGTTCAAGTCCTAGTTCCAATACTTTCTAGTGGTGTGCCTTTGGGCAAGTCACTTTACTCTCTGGGCCTTAATTACCTCATATGTAAGGGATACAGTGGGGTTGATAGCTCAGTAGATAGAATTATGGGCCTGGAGTCAGGAAGACGAGTTCAAATCTGGCCTCGGACACTTACCAGCTATGTGACCCTGTTTGTCTCAGTGTCCTCATCTGTAAAATGAGCTGGAGAAGGAAATGGCAAACTACTTCAGTATCTTTGCCAAGAAAACCCCAAATAGGGGGATGCTAGGTGGCGCAGTGAATAGAGTTCTGGCCTTGGAGTCAGGAGGACCTAAGTTCAAATCTAACCTCAAGACACTCGATACTTACTAGCTATGTGACCCTGGGCAAGTCACTTAACCCTGATTGCCTCACACAAAAAAAAAAAAAGAAGAAAAAAGAAAACCCCAAATGGGGTCACAAAGAATTGGACATGACAGAAAAACAACAAGAAAGGCATGCAGATAGGACCCATGGTTTTACTGGATTAGAGAACTTTCAGGTAAGGAAACTTTTTTTTCCCACTAATGCAGGTTGACACCTTCTCTGCAATTTAGTCTCAGAATGTTGCTTAGACTACTTAGAAGTTAAGTGACTTGTCCAGGATCACCCAGCCATTATGTGTCAGAGAAGAGGCTTGACCTCAGATCTCCCTGGCTGGGAAACCAGCCCTCCATCTATTACAATAAAGCTTCTAATAATGCTTTATATGTAAACTCAAGCTAATTGTACTTCATCTTTCTCACAGGACTGCTGTGAGTTTATAATATGCTATGAGAAAAGCATGTTATAAATGTGAGTTCTGTGGGCCTTGAGGCCACAGGTTCCCCACCTGTGTATAGAGTGTCCGAGGAATTCTAGTGTTCATTGAATCCAACTCCTGCCTTTTACAGGAGGGCAAAATGAGGCCCAGACAGGTGATATGACTTGCTTAACGGCCCGCTGTTAGTGGCCCAGTGACCGCTAGAACACAGTTGTCCTGCCTCCTGGTCCAGGGCTCTGTCTATTGTAAGTCATTTGTCTTGCCTAGACCTAATCACAGAAAAGGGGCCAAAGAAGAGGTGTTAAACTAAGTGCAAACATTCGGTGATCCATTTGAATTAGTTCCTGGAGTGAATCAAAGGGAGGACTTATTTTTTAAAAATACTTATCATGGGATCATAGGATAATAGGTCCAGACGTGGAAGGAACCTCAAGGGTCGACTGTTTCAACTTTCTTATTTTCCAGTTGAGGAAAATGATTTACCCACAGTTGCATTAAGAATAATAAGCTGTACTTCTGGATGGACTTTCAAAGTTAATTCAGGAACTTTAGGAAACAGAATCAAAGAGGAACCCAGCCCCTGATTAGAGGAATAGAAGACGTGCAGATCTTGGAGAACTGGGAGCTATAAAGAGCCATGTGGAGATTGTGGAATCACAGGAAGAGATAACAGCCACAAAGAAAAGAGCCAGGACTCTGGGAGTGACGTTGCTTGGGTCAATTATACAGGGTCTGTTGGGACAGAAGCTGTGTTGCTCAATTGCAAACTCCCAGGTAGCAATCCTGTGTCTCCTTTCTCCCTTTGAATTCCTGAAACCTTTTCCTCTAGGCAAGGGTGGGGGATGGGGGGAAACCTGCCCACTTTTTTTTTTTAATCTTTTCAAATAATGTTAACTGTTAACCAACACTATTTGCTAGTGGCAGGTACTTATTGGGAATATAGTTTAGAAGAGGCAACTGAGGGAAAAAGATACCTAGAGAAGAGATAGAGTTAGAGAGATGCAACATTGATGTATTTTGCCAGATGTGCTGTCTCTGGCTGGGGGCTGGAGCTAACAAGAAGATGAAGAGAAATACAGATCTTTCTTTTTTTATTTTTATTTTTAATTTTTAGGCAATTGGGGTTAAGTGACTTGCCCAGGGTCACACAGCTAATAAGTGTCAAGCGGTCGGTCTGAGGCTAGATTTGAACTCAGGTCCTTCTGATTCCAGGCCGCTGCGCCACCTAGCTGCCCCCAGATCTTTAAATATTACTAATATTACTAAAGGAGACAGTCTAAGCCACTACTCAGTAGTAGCTTGAAGGACAAGTAGTAAAGTAGTAGTGACCAAATAACCCTAATCACTATACAACCCCCTAAGCACTGCTGCCCTAGTATATCAATCTGCTTTACAACTTGATAATTAGCCAGGATCAGAACCCACAGCCAAGACTAAAGGGGAAAGGAAAGAGAAGTGGAGATGGGAGCCAGAGAACATATGTAGGCAGGCAGAGGGTAGAAGAGATAGGTTCAAAACACAGAGGGCTGTTCAGCACGGTGCTGGGTAATGTTATTATTATCTCACATTTGTATAGTTCTTGAAAGCACTTTACATGCATTATCTCATTTAGATCTAACAATGATCCTGTACAGTAGATGCTGTGATTATCATTGCCATTTTATAGATGAGTCTCAGAGAGGTTAAGAAACTTAGAGTTAGTAAGTATCTGAGAAGGGATTCAAACTCTTTATGGTTTCAAATCCAGTACTCAATCCACTGTACCTCCAGAATTAGGCAACACGAAGGCTCTGAGGGTCTCTGAAAGAAGAGGTGGCAGTATTCCGTATTGAAGACACCCTTTTAATTCATTTTTGCCAAGACCCAAGTCAGAGTGCTAGGCTTTCTGGTGCTTACAAGGTATTACAGCATTGTCTTTTTTTTTTTTTTTTGTGAGGCTTGATAATTAATTGCTTAATTTCAGATTTTGCCTTTCATGAAACCAAACCTCAAGCAGAGCCTTTCTTGCTAGAAAGCATCTACTGGAAGCCAGTTGCCAAAAGCTTCCATACTGATAGATGCATGGGGGCCAGGGATAGGGAGCAAGTGTGGAAAGCTCTGTTCTTCCTCATTATAGTGTAGTGGAAAAGGTGCTAGCCTAGTCAGACCTTGGGAGAGTCACCGTGTCTTTGGAACCTCAGGTTCCTCTTCTGTAAAATCAGAATTATAAAACTTGCATAACCCGTGTCTTTGGATTGTTTTGAGGAAAATTCTTTATAAGTCTTAAAACTCTATCAGAATGGGAGTTATTATCATGAGCTGACTTTTCAGGAAATCTCAAAGCTAAGTCAGAGCTGTGGTTTTAGCAGAAAATGTCCGCTGGCAGGAAGGAAGAAGGGATCCAGTTGGTTATGTCTATTCTTAGCTGTGGCTTTGTGTCCTACAGTGTTTCCATGTTACTCTGGACACATGGTTCAGGCACGTGCAATGTTGGGACTGTGTGGGGTTAAAATTTTTTTTTTGGCCACTTATTCCCTATACTGCTGAAGCTGCCATTTTCTGGCTGACTCATGTCAGCTGACACCTGGGAAAGAAAACACACACAAACAACCAATCCAGATTTTAGATTTTCCAGAAACAGTACCATTTCTGGCTTATAAACTCTTAGAGATGAGCCCTTGGGAGACCAAGTCATCCATCCCCCAGCCTCCAAACATAAGCAAACTTAAATGATCGGAGTTCTAACACCTGTTAGAAGTGTGACTTTTTTCCACGTTCATTTATTTTATTTTTAATTTATAGAATAAAGTATTTTCAGAACACAGCATAATAAAAAGATGATTGCATATGAAACTGCAATCTATTATGTACAACTTGCTATTCCTTTTAAACATATAATAAAATTGTCATGTAAATTTCCTTTTTTTCTTTTTTCCTCCCCTCTGTCCCCACCCCCCCCAGAGATGGCTACCATCAGACACAAATAGGTTTTATTTGCTAAATTATTCTATACATACTTCTATTTATCAGTTCTTTCTTTGGATGCAGATAGCATCTTTCTTCATATGTTTTTTATAGTTAATTTGTATATTTGTAATAGAATGACTTATTCACTCAAAGTTGTTCTTAAAACAATATTGCTATTACTGTATACAATGTTCTTTTGGTTCTGTTCATTTCACTCTTTATTATTTAGGGCAAGTCTTTCCATGTTTTTCTAAGACCATTGTGTTGTTTCTTGTAGCACAGTAGTATTCCATCACAATTATATACCATAACTTGTTCAACCATTCCCCAATTGATAGGCATCCCTGCATTTTCTATTTCTTTGACACCACAAACATTTTAGATCATATAGATTCTTTTCCTTTTCCCCTAATCAGCTTTGGAAATAGACCTAGTAGTGGTATTGCTGGGACAAAGGGTATGGACAGTTTAATAACTCTTTGGGCATAATTCCAGATTGCTCTCCAAAATGGTTGGATCAATTCACAATTCCACCAACAATGAATTAGTGTCCCAATTTTTCCACATACCCTCCAACGTTTGTTGCTTTCCTTTTCAATCATTTTAGTCAACCTGGTAGGGATAAAATGATATCTCAGAAAGAAAAATTCCATATAAAGTTACTATAGACATTATAAAATGTTTAGGAGTCTACCTTCCGAAACAAATCTAGGAACTACATGAACACAATTAAAAAAACACTTTTCACACAAATAAAGTCAGATGTAAACAATTGGAAAAACATCAGTTGCTCATGGGTAGGCCTAGCTAATATAATAAAAATGACAATTCTACCTAAGCTAATTTACTTATTCAGTGCCATACTAAACTACAAAAAATTATTTTATGGAGCTAGAAAAAATAATAACAAGATTCATTTAGAATAACAAACGGTCCAGAATATCAAGGGAACTAATGAAAGGAAATGCAGGGGAAGGTGGTCCAGCTGTGCCAGATCTTAAATTGTATCATAAAGCAGCAATCATCAAAACTACTTGGTACTGGCTAAGAAATAGAGTGGTGGATCAGTGGAATAGGTTAGGTATGCAAGACAATAGTCAATGACTATTTGATATACTATTTGATAAACTCAAAGACTCTACCTTCTGGGATAAGAAATCACTATTTGACAAAAACTGCTGGGAAAACTGGAGGAGAGTATGGTAGAAACTAGGCATAGACCCAAATCTCACACCATATACCAAAATAAAGTCAAAATGGGTCCATGATTTAGATATAAACGCTGATACTATAAGCAAACTGGGAGAGCAAGGAATAGTTTACCTCTCAGATTTATGGAGAACAGAAGAATTCATGACCCAAACAGGAAATAGAGAACATTACGAAAAGCAAAATGGGTAACTTTGATTACATTAAATTGAAAAGTTTTTGTACAAACAAAACCAATGCAACCAAGATTAGGAGGGAAGGAGAAAACTGGGAAAGAATTTTTATAATCAGTGTCTCTGATAAGGGCCTCATTTCTAAAATATATAGAGAATTAAGTCAAATTTATAAGAATACAAGTCATTCCCCAATTGAAAAATGGTCAAAGGATATGAACAAACAGTTCTCAGATGAAGGAATTAAAGCCATCTATAGTCATGTGAAAAAAATGCTCTAAATCACTATTGATTAGAGAAATGCAAATCAAAACAACTCTGAGGTACCACATCACACCTATCAGATTGGCCAACATCATAAAACAGGAAAATGATAAATGTTGGAGGAGATGTGGGAAAATTGGAACACTAATCCATTGTTGGTAGAGTTGTGAAATGATCCAACCATTGTGGAGAGCAATTTGGAACTATGCCCAAAGAGCTATAAAAATGTGCGTATGCTTTGACCCAGCAATAGCACTTCTAGGGCTGTATCCCAAAGAGATCATAAAAATGGGGAAAGAACCCACATGTACAAAAATATTTATAGCAGCTCTTTTTATGGTGGCAAAGAACTGGAAATTGAGGAGATGCCCATCAATTGGAGAATGGCTGATCAAGATGTGGTATATGAATGTAATGGAATACTATTGTAATATAAGAAATGATGAACAGGTGGACTTGAGAAAAACCTGGAAAGACTTATATGGACTAATGCTGAGTGAAGTGAGAAGAACCAGGAGAACGTTGTACGCGGTAACAGCCACGTGTGATGACTAACTTTGATAGACTTAGCCCTTCTCAGCAATGCAAGGATCTAAGATATCTCTAAAAGTCTCATGATGGAAAATGCTATCCACATCAAGAGAAAGAACTATGGAGTTTGAATGCAGATCGAAGCATACTATTTGCTCTTTTTTTCCCTTCTGTTTTGTTTTGTTTCCCTTTCTTGTGGTTCCTTCTATTGGTTCTAATTCTTCCTTACAACATGACTAATATGAAAATATGTTTAATAGGAATGTATATGTATAGCCTATATCAGATTGCATGCTGTCTTGGAGAGGGAGGTGGGGAGGGAGGGGGAGAAAAATTTAAAACTCAAAAACTTGTGGAAAGGGTTGTTGATAAATCAAAATCAATTAATAAAAAATGATATCTCAAGATTGTTTTAATTTGCATTTCTCTAATCTTTAATTTAGAGCATTTTTTTATATAACTATAAATTGTTTTGATTTCTTCATTGGAAAACTGCCTGTTCATATCCTTTGACCATTTATTGATTGGGGAATGACTTGGATTCTTATAGATTTGACAAAGCTCTTTATATATTTGAGATATGAGACCACTGTCTGAGAAACTGTCTTTAAAAATTTCCCCTCAATTTTCTGCTTCCTTCTGATCTTGGTGACATTTATTTTATTTGCACAATTCTTTAAATTTAATGTAATCAAAATTATTAATTTTACACCTAACTTTGCTGTCTCGCTTAAGTAATATGTTCCATGTTCTTCTAATTTTCTTGTAATATGTCTTTTTATGTTTAGGTCATGTATTCATCTTGAGCTTATCTTGGTAAATGGTGTAAGATATTGGTCTATGCCTAGTTTCTGCCACACTGCTTTCCAGTTTTGCCAACAGTTTTTTTAAACCAAATAATGAATTCTTATCCCAAAATCTCAAGTCTTTGTACTTGTCAAATACAAGGTTTTGTATTTAAGTTTAAGATCTGGTGCTGCTAAACAGAAAATGATTTTGATATCCTAACACTTTTATTTAACCACCAAAAGCAGTTATTTAATCCACTTATGAAATAGATCATAAGCCATTTAATATAAAAGGATAACGGATAGCAGAATAGCAGTTTATCCCAGGACCATTTCTCTTTGAGCTTCATGGAATAAAGACAAGAAGAGTGAAATAATAATA